>NC_084801.1:164338465-164994299 GCF_963169125.1 Humulus lupulus | reverse complement strand
GGGTCGGGTCTGACCCGCTCCATCACATCCGGGGCGGGTCTGACCCAACCCGCATCAAATGCCTTAACGGGGCGGGTCGGGGCATAAGCTTAGCGGGTCGGGTCAGATCTGGGGCGGGGCGGGGCCGACCTGCCCCATTTACATCCCTATGTACAACCCTATAAATGCCTATACCAAAAGTCAACTTTCACTTGTTGACTTTTGTGAAATCCTAATTGTTTTAGCACCTCTTCGTGCCTAACAAAATTCATCATGTATTTAACCAATTTCAATAAAGAGTGATGCCAAAATTGACTTCGATATCAATATTTTTTTTATATTGTCAAAGTAGGCAGCGTCATCCCTATAAATGAAAGAAGGACCCTGTTTTAAAGAATGACTCTAATGTGTCCAACACCCTATATCGCTATTGGTGCAAGTCAATATTGAATCTTGCATATTTCAATTAAATTAAAATATATAAGAACCGATAACTCAATCACACCACAAGGTCAATGTGGTGGGTCTTATACTTCCAAGATGGCTTACATTAGAGTATTGAATAGTTTGAATTAGGTTTGATTTTTCAAAATCTTTTTTGGCATGGGATTAGAACTAAAATTCCATAATAGTTAATTAGTTCCCATATTTGGTAAAAGTTTAAAATCCCATTTTGTGAAAATCCAATTTTAAAGATTATAAATGTTTGGGAGCTATTCAATGTTAGGTGTAGGTTGGTAGGTTAGCAAAAGACAAATATGGGCCCAAGGGCCAAATAGCACAATCCAACCCATAAATGAGAGGGCTCAAGCCCATTAACATTTTATTTGAGAAATTTTTTGAGGAGCGCCTCCTCGTCGTCCTCCCGCTTCTTCCAAGTATTCGAAATATAAACAATATTTTCATCTGAATCCACAAATTTCTGCTTCTCTCATTTGAACATCCATTTCGTATCTCTCTCTCTCTCTCTACGGTCTCTTTCATTACAGAAATCTCGAGAGAGAAACTTATAGTCGTTGGGCGACACAAACCCTAGCTGTTATCTTCCTCTTCGACTAGGGTTTTAGAGGCTTATCACTCTCTTTTATTCTAACTGCCTCATCTCCTTTCGAGTTTAGGTATATCTCTTTCCTTGATGAAAATTGTGTTTATGGTTAACGTGTTTGCTTTCAGATCCGTTGCGTTCATTTTCTGCTTAAGGTTTTTGATTTTAACTGCCGATTAGGGTTTATGTTTCATAATTTTGGATGTTTGAATGGCGTTAGATCTTACCTCTTTTTGGTTTCGATGCCTAGATTTTTTTCTTTTTTGTGGAGTTCTTTGTTTATTATTTTCTTCCGTGTTTTTTTTTTTCCATCTGTTATTGTTATTATAATATGTGTGTTTAAAAAATGTTGTTAAAGTAGAGGAAAAATGGACTTGGAAATGAAAAATATTTCAGAAGTTGAGGTTTGAATCACGCTGTTTCTCATTTTAGTTGATTCTGTGCTGCCATATCTTCAAACAAGCTTGAAGTTTAGTTTTGGGGACTGTGAAGAAATCTTTGGATTTGAATTCTGTTTACGTTATGCTGTTAATAAGATTCTTGATGATTTTTTCTTTTTAGTTCAATGGGAAAGACTATGACCCTATTTGGATGACTTCCTATTATATTAAAGATGTTATTTTTAGTATTTAATTAAAAAGTAGTTCTTGCACACATGCTACTATATACTGATGTTATATGCAAGCAGCTTTTTGTGTTGTTTAGCAGCAGCTGTCTTTCTTCGTTTTTTTTCCCCGTTAGAAATCTTTAGGCTCTTGCTTATGTCCTTGATTTGATTAATTATATTTAGTGTTTCTTTTAGCAGTTCAGAAACACATGGCGATGGAGATCACTCAGTTTCTATTGGCTGCTCAATCAGCTGATGCAAAAGTGCGTACGGAAGCAGAAGCTAGCCTAAGGCAGTTTCAAGAGCAAAACCTTCCTGCTTTTCTTCTGTCCTTATCATTTGAGCTTGCAAACAATGAGAAACCCACCGAATCACGACGTCTGGCTGGTATTGTGCTTAAGAATTCATTAGACGCTAAAGATGCTGTTACAAAAGATCGTCTTGTGCAACAGTGGATGCAAATTGATGTATCCATCAAAACCCAGATCAAGGACTTTCTCTTAGGTACTCTTGGTTCACCTGTGCCAGAAGCTAGGCACACTTCTGCACAGGTTGTTGCTAAAATTGCTTCTATTGAGATTCCCCAGAAACAGTGGCCTGCATTAATCGGGACATTGCTTGCAAATATGACTCAGAGGGAGAGTCATGCTGGCCTGAAACAGGCAACACTGGAAACTTTTGGATACGTGTGTGAAGAGATTTCTCATAGGGATCTTGAGCAGGCTGAAGTAAACAATGTTCTTACTGCTGTAGTCCAGGGGATGAATTTTGCTGAAAACACTGTTGAAGTTCGGCTTGCTGCAACAAAGGCTTTGTATAATGCCCTGGACTTTGCTGAGACCAACTTTCAAAATGAGATGGAACGTAATTTTATAATGAAGGTGGTTTGTGAGACTGCCATGTCCAAGGAAGTAGAGATTAGGCAGGCTGCTTTCGAGTGTCTTGTCTCAATAGCATCGACATACTATGAGGTGCTTGAACCTTATATGCAAGCTCTCTTTGAGCTCACATCAAATGCTGTTAAGGGAGATGAGGAGTCTGTTGCTCTTCAGGCAATTGAGTTTTGGAGCTCTATTTGTGATGAAGAAATAGAGCTGCAAGAGTTTGATGCAGAGAGTGGGGATTCTGGAGCTCCCCATTCCCGCTTCATAGAGAAGGCTCTGCCATCCATAGTGCCAATGTTGCTGGAAACCTTGCTTAAGCAGGAAGAAGATCAAGATCAGGATGATAGTATCTGGAATGTATCCATGGCTGGTGGGACATGTTTAGGTCTTGTGGCCAGGACAGTTGGCGATTCTATTCTTCCCCTTGTAATGCCCTTTGTGGAAAGTAACATAATGAAGCCAGATTGGCGATGCCGTGAGGCAGCTACGTATGCATTTGGTTCAATCTTAGAAGGCCCAACTCTTGAAAAGCTTTCCCAACTCGTTCAATCTGGGTTGGATTTCTTGCTTAAGGCAATGAAGGATGAAAATAACCATGTCAAGGATACAACAGCTTGGACTCTCAGTCGTATATTTGAGTTGTTGCACAATCCTGCTGGTGATTTTTCTGTGATTTCTTCAGAGAACCTTCAACGAGTTGTGCAGATATTGTTGGAGGGAATTCAGGATGCACCAAACGTAGCTGAGAAAGTATGTGGGGCTATATATTACCTTGCCCAGGGGTATGAAGATGCTGGGCCCTACTCCTCTATGCTCACACCATATATCCCAAGCATTGTTGACTGTCTGTTTAAAACTGCCAATCGCACAGATGGCGGTGACTTGAAGCTGAGATCATCTGCTTATGAAACATTGAATGAAGTAGTTAGGTGTTCGAATATTGTAGAAACTTCTAGCATCATAGCACAGCTGCTTCCTGCTATCATGGATAAGTTGGGTAATACGATAGAGCTTCAGATTGCATCATTGGACGACAGGGAAAAACAAGGAGACTTGCAAGCTTCTCTCTGTGGGGTTCTTCAAGTTATTATCCAAAAACTTAGCAGTGTTGATGAAACCAAGACCGTAGTTCTTCAGACTGCAGACCAGATCATGACCTTGTTTCTAAAGGTCTTTGCTTGCCGTAGTTCCACCGTGCATGAGGAAGCAATGCTTGCAATTGGAGCACTGGCTTATGCTACTGGAACAGACTTTGAGAAATACATGCCAGAGTTCTATAGGTATTTGGAGACTGGATTGCAAAATTTTGAGGAGTACCAGGTTTGTGCCATTACCGTCGGTGTGGTTGGTGATATATGTCGTGCCTTGGATGGCAAGGTGTTGCCATATTGCGATGGGATAATGAATCACCTGATTAAAGATCTTTCTAGTGAAGAACTTCATCGTTCTGTGAAGCCTCCCATATTTTCTTGCTTCGGGGACATTGCTCTTGCAATTGAAGAGCACTTTGAAAAGTATGTTCCTTATGCACTGCAAATGATGCAAGGAGCTGCCGAGCTCTGTGCTAGAATGGACACCAGTGATGACGAGTTGATAGACTATGCAAACCAGCTGAAGCGTAGCATCTTTGAAGCTTATTCTGGTATTTTACAAGGATTCAAGAATTCAAAATCTGAAATCATGTTGCCATATGCCCAACATCTCTTGCAATTCATAGAAACAGTTTTCAGAGATAAACAGAGGTATGTATATATGTACTCCCTAAACTATGGAATTGTCCTTGCCTGCTGATAGTAGACTGACTGTTTTTACATCTTGTGATTTGTTTGCAGGGATGAAAGCGTGACAAGAGCAGCTGTTGCTGTGATCGGTGATCTTGCAGATGCACTTGGTCCAAACACCAAGTTGCTCTTCAGAGAACGAGCATTTTACAAAGAATTCTTGGGCGAGTGTCTTCAATCCGATGACGAACAGCTCAAGGAAACTGCAACTTGGACTCAGGGAATGATCGGACGCGTCATGGTTTCTTGAAAAGAAACAAACCATTCCCAGGAGTCTTGTTTTCTTCAGTAAGTTTGTCAAGTCCAGAGTTCTTGTGTCTATTGCCGATCAATTTTGAATTTTCATGGAAATTTTTTTAGGGAAAGAGAAAATTAGCGCTATGGGTGGGTAAAAGAGTTTTATGAAAGTTTCAAGTATATATTGCAGCCACTTCTAGATGAAATTGGGCCGTTGTCTGTTGTGGAACTCTGTTTAGTGTAATGCATCCACTGATCAGTGGGCCTTGTGTCATTTATTATGTTCCTTCTCTCATTTTCCTCAACAGTTTTTTAGTTCTGTGAATTGATGATATGGCTATTATTATCTACACTTGATTTATATATATATATATATGAAAAAATATTAGTATCTTTCAAGGATTGAATGTGAAAATGAAGTTTTCGCTTTTGATGATTTTTTATTGTCATTTCTCAACAAGCTTCATCCATTCACAAGTGATGCATAATAATTAAAACTTTATTTGTATCTCGCGTGAATTATTGTCATGCCAAAAAAAGAAGCCATATCTTCTTTGGTTGGTTCCCATATTTTGCGTACGTTTGCTTTTCCTTTTTGATTAATGCCATAAAGCTCTTATCCCTTTTCTGATAGTTAAATTATATCTCTAGCTGAAATCGGACTTTGATACAACAACAATCAATTACCCCTTTGACAATCTTACTCATAAATCTCTACTCTACCATGTGAATTTTTTGTCATTTCATTCTGGAATACTAAAGTTGTGTACTTTGTCTAACCACACAAATTTCCACACCAAGATGTTCTGATTTTTAATGACAAATAATGAATAAATATTGTACTTGAGAACGTACAAAATGTCATCAAAGTTATTATTAATAATACAGTATATGGAGTGCCACAACTTTCCATAGGGTGTTATTGACATCAATTAATCGTATTCATGTAACAACTAACAACACTGTTATGGTATAAATCTATCTAACAAAAGTGGTGTACAGAACCTGACATATGGTATGGAAGAAAGAAAAGAATTTACACAACAAGGAATTGAAGTTAAAATGCTACAATAAATAACAACAATACGAACCATTTGAGATGTATAAGCAGCCTAAGCTATCTCCCGGCATCAAAAGAACTGTAAGAGATTGCACCAAGAGAGGAAGACCTGTACGATCTGATCTGATCACTAGAAATTCCTTTCATAAACTTGGAGTCTACTTTAGTGACTCGTCCAGAATCAAAAACTCCCCAATTCTCAATCATTGGAAGCTCTTCCTCCCCATTCAAGTACCGAATCACTTGCCTCATAGTGGGCCGAAATTCGGGCCTATAGTGGGAACAAAGCAGGCCCAACTTGAGCACCAACTCCGCCTCCTTCACAACAAAGTCTGAGCCCAATTTCTGATCCATTACCTCAAGTAACCGGTCCGTTTGAAAACACTCCATGACCCAATCCACCAGTATGAAATGACCCGACCCGATTGGCCTCCTCGCAGTAGCCACTTCGAGAAGCAAAGCTCCATAAGCGAACACGTCTGTGCTCGTCGAAGCCCTGCCTACTCGAGCCAGCTCCGGCGCTATGTACCCGATCGTGCCCACAACACCAGTAGTGTGTGACAATTCACCGTGGTCATGCAGCCTGGCCAAGCCAAAATCTCCAAGCCTTGGGTTCAAATCGAGATCAATCAAGACATTACTCGATTTCACATCTCGATGAAGCACCACTTGTTCCCACTCTTCGTGAAGATACAAGAGCCCAGAAGCAACCCCTTTGATGATGTTAAACCTCTCGTGCCATTCCAAAACGGCGTCGTCTTTGGGGTGGAAGATGAGAGCGTCTAGGCTACCGTATGGGATGTAGTCGTATACAATTAAAAGGTTGTTCTTTTTCTTACACCAACCTTGGAGATTAACCAAGTTCTTGTGCCTTAATCTTCCCAAACTCTCTATCTCGGCTGCGAATTCTTTCATACCCTCTTTGGAACTCCTTGTGATCTTCTTGACGGCCACCTCTACACCGGTTGTCGGCAAAACTCCTCTGTAGACGGCGCCGAAGCCACCAACTCCGACTATCTCTGAGTCTTTGAACCCTTTGGTTGCTAAATATAGATCTTTGTAACGAAACCTGTGTGGACAATCCAATTCCCACTCTTCAAGACGCTCAAAGGGCATCATTCTTTTGTAAAGTAAGAGAACTATGAGAACCCCCAAAAGGGTCAAAACCACAGACGACAGAACAGCGATGAGGACCACGGTACTCGTTTTTAACGAACTGGGGCTCTTCTCCTTTGGTGCTTCTGGAAGTCGGGAGAGGTTTAATGCAGGAGCTGGCCCGTTCAAGGCGAAGCTCCAACCCAGAATGTAATGAGAGCTTGCCTTTATTAGGCCTGTCGATGAAGAAAACCCAATATACATATTGTCCAAAACAACGTCTGTTAAGTTTACCCACTTGGACAGAAGGGGTTTGCTCGGTTGATAGTCTAGAGAGGCAGGTGCGATTGTTACATTAACGACACTGGTTTGCCCGTCGTAATCAATCCATGCTTGTATTGGATCTCCGCTCTCTAAATCCACATCTTCTTTGTTTGAGTCTGAGCCTTCTGAATAGTAAGCTGCCGGTTCAGCCGCGTTGGATATCATGCCGTTGATGTTGATTCCGACATGGTTTCCGTTCCTATCCGCGTTTTCGTTGAACCCATTAACTGTGTCGAACTCGACGGCGAAGATATGGTTGTTCGAACTACCGTTGGTGGCTTTGTTGAAAAGCCCGAGATAGTGGTCTGCTTCAGCTTCCGGGAATTTGTTCTTTTGAGAAATGGTGAAAGTGAGGCCATATCCTCCGGGGTCGGAGCCGCGGTGGACTATGGCGAAGACGAAATGGGTACTGAAAGAAGAGACGTTTTTAAGGTGCGAAGGAGGGGTCCTTTCAGTCATTCGAATGCTCTCTGAATAGAACGCGTGGCCGATTACGTTCTGGGATCGGTTTGTGAGTCTGAGTAGACCGGTGTTTTTGATGATGGAAGCTCCTTCTGTGGTTAAATTGGTTTCGTTTCCTTTGAATCCATGGAAGACAAATTTCAACTCTTGAGGATGAGCAGAGACGATGAGAGATGAGCATATTAGAAACGCAAGTGAAAATTTCGTGGCCATTGTCGTTGAGTTATGAGGTTTTCTTGAATAGTGAGAAGAAAAATGATATAAATATATATATATATATATATTTATAGTTCGTGAGGGTCAATATAGAAGAAAATTACGTAGAAAATATTGGCATCTAACTCTTGAGAAGTTATTACAATGATAAGGGACTTTATTATTTTATTTTAAACCAATCATTTACTTTTTGTGAAAGTTAATACAAGTTTCCATACTAATTATCGTGTTTTAAGGTTATAAACTAGTACTTGTAGGTATACATGACAATAGTTTGGTTGGTTGTGTGACGTTAAGTAGTAATTTAACTAATTGATTTTGAAAATTATAGTTTAAGTAACTTAGGTTAAAGTACAACTTTAACTTTAACTTAAGTCCCTCACTAAAATACAACTTTTTTTATTTTACCTAGTACATTTGTATTATACCATACATCAATTTGTCTATATATTTATAATAAACAAATTAATAAAATATTATATTATATATAATATTTATTTAAATATAAATGCAATAGTCAATAAAAATGTGTAAACAAATTGTTACACAAAAATTTTGAGAATAAATAAATAGCCTCGAAATGTAGGCTCAAAAATAACAAATGTTGGCTGTACACTTGTATAAATTGACATATGATTCTAGATCTGTGATTAGAGTTCAAGCAAGAGTTGCAGGCTCGAACATACCAACATTCTCCAAGGAATGAGTTCGACAAAATCATTGGATGAGGAAGAGGACATAACCGGAACGATGAGCTCAAAGTCTGGCCAGTCTCGAAAGCACAATAGCACAACGATCGAGCTCAGTGATGCGTTTGGCACGCGAAAAGGCTGTTAGGAAATCCTTATTTCGTAGGGATTCGTTATTATCAGATATAAAATCCCTATTGTTATGAGATATTGTGTAATCAGTGTATTTATTATATTTATTTCAAATTATAATATGATTGATTGTAACTTCCCTGAATCAGAATTAGTGGAAGATATTCTCATGACCAAGTCTATAAATAGCTAGTTTGATTCAATTGTATGGACACACAGATTGTACTAGAGAATACTTTGCCAAATTGCTTTGTGAATTTTTTTTGAGAGAGTAGTGTAATAATAGTGACTCGTGGACTAGACATATTTTAACAGCTGAACCACGTAAAAAGCTTGTGAATCCTTTTATTTTTTCTGCATCATTGTTTAGTGTTCTTCATATCTAAGTTGACGAAAAACGGCGTCAACAGTTTGGTGCTTTCATTGGGAGCATTAAACAAATCTCTATATTGTTTAATAAAAAACCTCCTGCATAGCATCAATGGCTGCTATGAGCAATCCTGGAACTGGTGGGCGACCATTGCCATACATCCCTGAGGAACGAGCTCCTCAGATTGAGAACTACCCGCAAAGGCCTGGGAAGCAGCCCATGGCAAATCAGAGCTCGGATGAAGGAAGTGCATCATCCGACTCCAGAGGGCCACCTGCTCCAACCCCCAGGCCCGGCAAGGATTTCTACTATAATCCCGAAAGATACATGCCCATCTTGGAATTGGAGAATTGCAGACTGAGCGAACATCTAGCCGAAGCCACATGGTGAAACAAGGAATTTGCTAGGCAAGCCGCTGAGGTACAAGCACCTCGGAGGACCAAAGGGCGTCCCCGCGGGAGTACGACCGCCAGAATGGTCAAACAAAGGGCCCAACAAGCCTAGCCGAGGCCTAGGGAAAATACTGGCAACGGTTGCCCTGGGAGAAATACTCAAAATGCTACTAGTGGAAACCCTACGGTGAGTGTAACTATTGGAACAAGGAATAACCGAGCTCCTTCTATAGACCGGAATAATAACCCCGAGCCTGTCAGGAACAACCCAGAGCTAGTCTGAGCCAATTCTGGACCTTCCAGACCCAACAATGGAAGGCCCCTGCCGTCGCCAATAAGGCATCCTTTGTCGCCAATAAGACACCCCTCTCTAGTTCGAGAGGCACCCCAGCCAACTCCTAATGGGAACCAGGTAGAGGAACGGGCACCCCAACGACCCTCTCGGAGTGGTAGCCGAGATATAAACCATAGGGATCAACTTGGACACGAAGGTGAACGAGAAGCTCCTCGAGGGCATAGGGCATCCCAGCCAGCAGGAAGTCATATGTCGAGGTCACAAACAACTGGAGCGAGGGGGTCAGCGGAAAACCCACCTCGCAACCATCGAGCCACATAACAACCTGAGAGAAATTATAGCTTCATAAGTGGAAGTTTGGACCTCAGTAGGTCGGTGAGTGTATACAACACTGAACCCATGAATACTGGTGAGAACAACAACCCTGATCTTCAAGATCATTTGAATCAAAACTGGGGGCAGACTAACCCTTCAAACTCGGATTTACGAACACATTTGAATAGTCGAAAAGAGCTCATGCAGCTAGTATACGGGAATCAATATAACTCTGTACTGGGGCAGGGAGCTGGAGTTTTCACAAACAATAACCAGCTGCCCCAAGTGCAAGCTCAACCTCCGGTGGATTTAGTCCAAGAAAGAATTAACCAACTTGAAAGAGCATTCAGACTCCTTCAAGAGGAGAGAAATAAAGAAAAGGCAGACGACTCCGATGAGGAGCTCGAGCCTTTTGCTCCGCACATATCGAACACTCCATTTCCTTACGGATTCAAGATACCCCACGTGACACCTTTTGATGGGACCTCAGACCCGTACAACCATTTGAGTACGTTTAACACAATAATGCACGCCAGCAACGTCGGATATGAGCTCAGGTGCATGCTTTTTCCAAAAATGCTAACGGGACCAGAAAAAAACTGGTTTGACAAGTTCCGAAGGCATTCGCTTTTGTCTTGGGAACAATTGGAAAAAGATTTCAAGAGACAATTCAAAGCCATGGTAGGTGTCAGACCCGAAGCCTCGACCTTGACTAATGTTAGACAACAACCGGGAGAGCCATTGAAAAGCTAGCAAGGTTTAATATAGAGGTGACACGAGCTTGGAATGTCTATGACAGTGGTCATCTTATGGCAATACGAGTTGGGGTATTGCCAGGAAGTCCCCTTTGTGATGATATGCAAAGGAAACCTATAAGGACAATAATCGAGTTCAATAATAGGCCCAGAGATTCATCAATGTAGATGAGGCAAGGTCAGCATTAAAACTGACCCCTCAGCCTATTATAACTATAACAACGAATGTCAACTCAACCTCAACCTCGACTACCCCCTCAACATCACGGCCCTCAGGAGACAACCCTTCAAAAAGGAAGAAAAATGAAGGGAATAACTTGGAGACGGACGGGGGGAAAAGAAAAAAAGGAGAGAAATACTTCTCCATTTACACAGTTTATACCGAGCTTACAGAAACTCGGGAAAACATTTTTATAGCAAACAAAAATTAGGTCCTGTTTAGACAACCTGACCCAATGCGAAATCAAAAGTCAAAGATGGATACCAATAAATTCAGCAGATTCCATAGGGACATCGGTCATACCACCGATGAATGCAGACAACTCAAGGACGAGATCAAAAATCTGATCTCAAGAGGATATTTTGGGCAGTACCCAGGAGTCGGCTGGATAGAGGGCAACTCCTACGCAGTCTGTCCAACAGAACACGACTCTACGCACAAGGGAGGATGACCGACCTCCCCCGATAGATGGGGAAGATGTGGTAACCATTGCCGAAGGACCACACATCGTTGGGTCGGGTAGAAATGCCCAGAAAAGATATGTCCTCAAGATGGGGGACGGATCTCCCTACGTACTTGAACCACGAGCTCCAAAACAACAGAGGGTTGAAATTGTTAGGAAAACTTATACATGATCTTTATTTATTTTCATGAGGATCTAATATTAAACAAGTTAATATGAGATAACCTAGAACATATTTCTAAAATTGAATTCAAAGAGAAATAATGATAAGAATACTTACATTATACACATCGGAATAATAGAGTCATTCCTTCAGTTTCTCTAACCCTTGTATCCTTTATGTTACAGAGTATTACCAAGAAACTAAACCGATCTTCAATTTTCTTCACAACCTTCCAAAGTATCCTTAGAATCACCTAGACTAGAGTGGAAAATTCTCAACACATGAGATAGATACAGAGCAAAGAAGAGAAAAGAACAATAAGGCTTAGAAAATGACTTATGTTTAGAGAGAATCTAAAACCTATCAGAAACTTGTGTTTCAAAAATCTGATTTCATCTCTCACTTAGCACTCCTTTTTATAGAATCAGTTAGGCTATTTAATTTAATTAAAAAAATCAAGAAAATAGTAGATAATATTAGCCCTAGGTCGAAATTATCATGGGCTTTAGGCCCGTGCAATTTCCCATTTAATTATAAGCCCATTGGACTTAAAATAAAGGCCTGTATTATTTTCTATTAATTTAATTAATTAAATAATTATTTAAATTCTTTATCAAATTAATTATTTATAATTTCTACCTTGATTTAAACTCATTTATTAATTTAGATACAAATTTATCTTAATTAATAAATCTGCCCTAATTTCTTTTTTCTTATCTAAATTACATAATTCTGTGAAACTATCCAAAATTGACCTGGTCAACTTTGATAATTCTAATCGATAATTAAATCAATTAATTGAGACTATCTAGATGATTATAGTGGGGACTATGGGCCTATGAAATCAAGCTCCAATAAGTTGTCATAAATCTAACAAATAAATTTACTAACTTATTAATTCCTCGTAACTCCACTAAAGACTCGAAATTGCACTCTTGAATTCATAGAATGCTCTATAAGCAATATAGATACGTTATTAATTATCTATTGTTACAACCATAATTGTCACTCAATCCTCTATAGACGGTCTACAATGAGGTAGGACTAAAATACCGTTTTACCCCTCATTGTATTTTATCCTTAAAACACTTAGTTCCTTATAAACAATGAGATGAGACTAATATTAATTACTGAAATGAGATCTCTATCATTTAGCACCTTGAACCAAACTAAAAGGAAACCATCATTTCACTTCTTCATTAGAAGCTAAAGATGTTCATATCTATGATTAACACTCCCACTCAATTATACTACCGAGTTCCCAAGATGTAAGTATGGGCTAGTCCGTAGGGTATGCTGGTAACGAACAAGTCAAAGAACTCAAATAATAAAACCAGTTAGAACACTAACCACTCAGAATTAAGATTGAATTGACCTATGGTCAAATATATGATATGATTAGAATAGATAATAACGTAATGTTTACTTATCCTATCTACTGTCAATATCGGTCCTGTCCGATGTAACAAATAGATCCGATCTTATCTAATTTACTAATGTTATGGAAAAAACATGACACTGTGATGTGTAAGTAGAGCATATCGTAGATTGGCAAGTCAGTGTAAATCCTATGCACTGACTAATTTTAGGACTAACTTATTTTGATCATATAATCATATTTATATTCCACTGTGATTACGTCACTATAAATACGATTAGCTATATACTTGGGAATTTAATAGAAGTTTATATTAAACAAATAATCATGAAAATAAAACATGTGAGCAAAGTGATTGACCAAGTCAAAAAATGATTTCTATTCTTTTATTGATAATAAATGAGATTACAAGGAAATTGAGTTTTAATTAGGGCATGAACCCTAACTGAAATTTAACCATTACTTTCACATAAGAAGACGCATCTCACATCCAGTTTCCTCATAATGACCCTCTGGTCATCACATTCCAACTCGCTAATAAAAGGGTGCGTCGGGTCCTGATAGATAGCGGGAGCTCGGTTAACATTCTTTATAAGACCATTTTATAAAAGATGGGACTCAAAGTTCGAGACTTGAAAGCCTGCGCGATGACGTTGTACAAATTTTCAGGAGAAGGGATTGCTAGCACGAGTTCCAATGAGCTCCCGGTAACCTTGGGAGACTATCCAATCTCAGTAACCAAGATTATGGAGTTTATAGTGGTGGATACCCCATCAGCCTACAATGTACAGCTCAGGAGATCAACCCTGGTTGGGCTGGGGTCAGTGTCATCTGTTAGGCACTTGGCCATCAAGTTCCCAACATCTAGTGGCATTGGACGCTGAAGGGAGACTGTTGACGGTGAGAACTCGTCAACGAAGTTAAGTTGGAAAAATTATCAAATTAAAATTGCTAATTGGAAAGCTATGAAAACTTGAACAACAACTCAAGAACAATGGTATAACAACAATGGAGAATTCAGTATCTCATTCACACTAATGCCTCTGCTACAGTAAAATTTCCAACCCCCTTTCAGGTGGCCTTGGAGTTCCTTTTATAGTAGGCTCTAATGGCCTTAGGTACATAGTGGTCCAGGGGACCAAGTGGTACATACGTACTGTACTAGGGGAGTGGCTTCAGAGGTTGTGGTTGTACATCCTATACAGGAGCAGGTGTCAGGAGGATGTCTCCACTACTCATCTGTACCCGTATCTGATGCATGGTGGCAGGCGTAGTGGCACAGGAGGTAGTGGTGTCGGTTCTGACCTATGGTCGTAGACGTACGGACCATGATCCTTACTGGCACTGGTATCCGTACCTAGTACTTGGTTGTACAAATATGTCTCATTCGACTCGTACCGGATCTCCTAAGCAAAGGGACTTCGAGATGTGAAAAATGGGATCTTTGGTGTCCGCACTGGCCGTGGCGTTGAGTAGGGGTCTTGGGCCCATACGCATCAAGTCATGGGGTGTCGGCCTCCTGAGAAGATGGTGGGCTGGTGGACCTCCCGGGGCGTGTGCGCGTGGGACCTTGCGCGGCCTCGCGCATGGGGCGCCATTGACGGCCTCGCAGCCTCCCTCGGCCCCGCGCATGGGCATGGTGGGAGTGGCCCAAGGGCCTCGCGGATCGGTGGCCTCGCGGAATGGGACGACCTCGCCATATGATGGCCTCGCCCATGTGATGGCCTCGCGGAATGGGACGGCCTCGCCATATGATGACCTCGCCATATGATGGCCTCGCGGAATGGGACGGCCTCGCCATATGATGACCTCGCCATATGATGGCCTCTCCATATGATGGTCTCGCGGAATAGGACGCCTCACCCATATGATGGCCTCGCAGAATAGGACGCCTCGCCCATATGGTGGCCTCGCGGAATAGGACGCCTCGCCCGTATGATGGCCTCGCGGAATAGGACGCCTCGCCCATATGATGGCCTCGCGGAATAGGACGCCTCGCCCATATGATGGCCTCGCGGAATAGGACGCCTCGCCCATATGGTGGCCTCGCGGAATAGGACACCTCGCCCATATGATGGCCTCGCGGAATAGGACGCCTCGCCCATGGGCATGGTGGGAGTGGCCCAATGGCCTCGCGGATCAGCGGCCTCGCGACACGGGAGGGCCTCGCGGAATTGGATGGCCTCCGCCCCTACGATGGCCTCGCCTCTTTGATGGCCTCGCGGGGAGGGACGGCCTCGCGGATGGGCACGGTGGGAGTGGCCCAATGGCCTCGCGGATCAGCGGCCTCGCGAGATGGGAGGGCCTCGTGGAATTGGATGGCCTCCGCCCCTACGATGGCCTCGCCTCTTTGATGAGATTATGAGCATCAACAGAGACCAACTAGCTACCCGAGAATGTTATATCATTTCCATGAGAGGGAAGGTCCAAACAAGTGCACATCACATGCCCTTGTTGTCATCCGGGAAATAAGCGAGATAGTCTTCGAAGTCAAATAAGAGATCGACCCTAGAATAGAAGAGGATATGGATGATCTCGAACCAATAGAGGAGCTCGAAGAAGTAGAGCTCGATGAAAAGGATACCACTAGGGTGGGAAAGATAGGGAAGAACCTCCCCAAGGATGTGAGATAACAATTAATTCGCTTCCTGAGGGAAAATTAAGATGTGTGTGCATGGTCTCACTCGGACATGGTTAGGATCAACCCAAACATTATAAGCCATGCACTCAACATAGACAAAAGCTTCCCTCCAAAGCAACAGAAAGGAAGGCTCCTGGACAATGAAATTAAGAAAGCCATGAAAGAAGAGGTCCAAAGGTTGAAGGCAAATCGGTTTATCCGAGATGCTTTCTACCCTGATTGGATGGCCAATCCTGTGCTAGTTCCGAAGCCCAATGGCAAGTGGCGAACTTTCATTGATTATTCAAATCTCAATAAGGCATGTCCAAAGGATTGCTTTTCCTTATCTCAAATTATCAGCTTGTAGATGCCACCGCAGGTCACGACATCATGTCATTCATGGATGCATACTCTGGATATAACTAGATAGCCATGCATGCACCTGACCAAGAACGTACGAGCTTTATGACAGATAAAGGCTTGTATTGCTACAATGTGATGCCTTTCGGGCTCAAGAACGCCAAAGCCACATACCAAAGATTGGTGAATAGGATGTTTGTCAAACAAATAGGGAATAACATGAGGACGATATGCTAGTCAAGTCCAAGCATAATTGTAACCATGTGGAAGATCTCGCTGAATGCTTCGCTGTACTCCAGAAGTACAATATGAGACTTAACCCGCATAAATACTCATTTGGGGTATCCTCTGGAAAGTTTCTCAGATTCATAGTAAATGCTTATGGCATAGAGGCGAACCCGAATAAGATTAAGGCATTAATCGATATGCCCTCACCTTGAAAACATAAAGATGTCCAGAGCCTAACTGAACGAATGGTGGCCTTAAGTAGGTTCATCTTGAAATCTACAGATAGATTCCTCCCATTCTTTAATCTTTTGAGAGGAGGCAAGAAGTTTCAATGGTCGGGCGAGTGTGAGTTCGCATTTCAAAACCTTAAGAAGCACCTCACCAAACCACCAGTCTTATCCAAGCAAATCACAGGGGAAGTATTTTTCTTGTACCTTGCCACAACCGAGTATGCAATTAGCGTGGTACTTTTCGGGAGGATAAGCAAGTGCAAAAACCTATTTACTATGTTAGTAAAAGATTACTGGGGGCAGAGTCGAGATATCCGCTAATGGAAAAGCTGGCTTTGTGCCTGATACATGCATCTTGAAAGCTTCAACCTTATTTCCGAGCACATCCTGTACACGTATTGACTGATCATTCGTTAAGACAAATATTATCAAAGCTTGAGGCCTCCGGGAGATTGTTGAAATGGGCTGTCGAACTCGGATAGTTCGAGATTACTTATCATCCAAGAACAACAATAAAAGGGCAGGCCTTAACAGATTTCATAGTTGAATGGATGAGGATCACCAACGAGGAAATCATAACCCCAGCCCGTGAGCTATGGAAACTTTACGTCAATGGATCTTCTAATGAGAACGGGTCGGGAGCAGTAGTCATTTTGATCACTCCAACGGGAAATTGTTTTCATTCAGCCCTATGATTTGGCTTCGAAGCATCAAATAACGGGGCCGAATACGAAGCACTATTAGCGGGACTTCGGATAGCTTCTGAGCTCAAAGCAAAGGCTATTCACTGTTATAGTGATTCCCAATTAGTCGTTAACCAGATTTTAGGACAATATCAAGCTCGTGGCATTAATATGGTAGATTATTTGGAGAAAGTTAAGGCGGCGTACAGGAAATTTGAGTTCTATGCCATTGAAAAAGTTCCACAGGAACAAAACTGAAATGCAGACACTCTAGCTAGGCTTTCCATGACCAAAGAAGCTGAGCACTGAATGTAGTACCAAATGAATTCCTACTGGTCCTAAGCATAGCCGAGCCTGAAGAATAAGATGTCAACATGATTGACTCACAATCTACCTGGATAACTCCCATAATTGACTACCTCAAAACCGAGACCCTCCCAACAGACCGGAACGAGGCTAGGAAACTTATGTACAAAATACCAAGACACGCCATCTTGGAAAAAAAGTTGTACAGAAGAGGGTATTCCATGCCACTGCTAAGATGTGTAACTCCGCCCGAAGCCATAATTTTTTTAAGAAGAAATCCATGAATGATTTTGCGGAGACCACATTGGGGGGCGTAGTCTATCGAAAAAGGTGATTAGGCAAGGATACTTCTGGCCTACAATTACAGCAGAATCGTTTGAATACGTCAAGCGCTATGACAAGTGTCAACGGTTCGCTTCAATCCCATGAGCTCCACCTACCGAGCTCACCATGATGAGCTCCCCATGGCCATTTGCAGTATGGGGAATCGACCTCATAGGATCTTTACCAACTGGAAAAGGGGGAGTAAAATATGTCGTAGTTGCTGTTGATTATTTTACAAAGTGGATTGAGGTTGAACCTCTAGCTACTATCACCTTAAAGAAAGTTATGGATTTCATGGTGAAGAATATAATCTGTAGATATGGGGTGCTCAGGAAGATTGTATCAGATAATGAGACCCAATTCAATAGTGTTCTGTTCACACAATTCTGTGAAAAGAATGGGATAATCAAAAGTTTTTTCTCTGTGGCCCACCCACAGGAAAATGGCTAGGTCGAGGTAGTGAATAAAACTGAAGAGTTCTATTAAGAAAATGCTCGAAGAGGCTAAAGGGAAATGGCTAGAGGAATTACCACAAGTCCTATGGGCATACAGAATGACAACCTGGACCTCAATGGGATATACCCCCTTCTCCCTAGTTTATGGTTGCGAGTCTATGTTACCTATTGAGGTCGAAATCCCAACAATAATACGCGAGGCATACGACCAGACCTCAAACCAATCCTAGCTCGAAGAAACTTTAGACCTAATTGAAGAAAGACGAGACGAAGCCCAACTAAGGAACGCTGCATACCAACAAAGAGCTACAAGATATTTCAACAAGAGGGTTCGAGACAAAAAATTTGGATTGGGAGGTTTGGTGCTCAGACGCGTGTTTTTGGCCACACGAGACCCATCTACAGGTGTGCTCGGGCCTAATTGGGGAGGACCATACCAAATCGAGTCCATCATTCGACCTGGTGTTTATAAAATAGCGAGAATGAATGGAGAATTGGTCCCACGAGCTTGGAATGGTGAACATCTACGACCTTCTTATTAGTAATGTAGGAATGATGTTTATTCATTTTTAACCCAGCTTGTATTTAATTAATGCTTTATATCAATAAAACACTGATTTTTATTCAAAGTTTTGTGTATTTTTATTGTTATACTTTTTGCAAGCTCTCAAAATTCAATAACCTAATATTGCAATCATAGGATATTAAGGGGGCATAAGTGGTATACGATAATACCATAAGCTCAAAAATGTAACATCAATAAAAATGAAATAAAATTAATCAAAGTGTAAATAATAATAGTGTATGGATCACTAACCTAACACGAATTATACAAGTCTAGAACAAACTAGCAAAACCTAATTGACACGATCACAAGTTGGAATTCTAGATAAACCAACAAAAGTTTATAAGTCGAGACAGAGCTAGAATTTTTTTGCAAATAAGTTACAACCTCGCAACCCCGAGACCATAGTCGAGGATGGGGAAAAGTTACTATCAATAAGAGAGAAATAACTAGACTAACGAGGTGACATGCCAAATGAGTATTTCATAACAAAGATACGAGGTAAAAGTAATATTCGATTTTGAAGATGACGAAGTTGAAAAATGTGCAATCGAATGAACTATGTATGAATATGTCGAAATTCAAGCTTAAGCACAACAAGTATTTGTATAGTTAAACAAATATAGTACTTTATGCACAAGCTCAGAATATTTCGAGGCTAGAAATGTGAAGCGTGTGGTAAAGGAAAAAACATCCAAGGTAGACAATATGTATAAATATTTCGAGCAAGAAATTTAATCATAAAAATATAAACTACCATTAAAAGAGTAAAAAACTCTAATCTTGAGTTTCAATTGTCTTAGTTCAAAGGGAAAAAAAGGATGTTAATTACAAAAATAGATATAAAACTATGGGATGCAGCCCTTGTAAAAAGAAAAAAATGGTCTTCAGGGATCAACAACTCCATTGACCACGGTCCCGTCTTATTCAGTGGCTTTTGCCGCCTCTTCAGCATCAAGCCTCGCCTCTCCTCCTCAAATCGAGCCTGCCATCTGGAAATAAACTCGGTCTCCCAGTCAAATAGGAAGCTGGTATCGAGTTCAGGATTGTTAGCCCAAATCCAATACATCGCCATGTCTACGACGTGATCTTTTTTGGTCTTGAGCTCCTCAAGAAGACGAGCCTTCTCACTCTCGATGAACTCGAAAGTCATCTTATTTTTTTCTTCCGGTTTGGCATTGAGCTCCTAGATTCTTTTGATCTCTGAGTCCCTAGCCTCAACCTCCTTCCGGGTCGCCTTTAGCTTGGCGTCCAGCTCCGAGATCCTCTTGATCTCCGCATCCTTTGCTTCAAGTTCTAGTCGAGCCACTTTAAGGCCGCCCTCGACCTTAAGTTGTGCATCTCTGGATTCTTGAGCAAGTGCATTGCTCGTTATGACCTCATGATTCAAAGCAAAGTTATGCTGAACAAAGGATAAGAATGCCTGCAATGAAAAACCAATGTTAAAAGAAAAAATTCAAAGTGGACACAGAAGTAGGAAACTTGTCAGAAAGTAACTAATTGAAGAAAATAGTTCCCCACTCTTGTCAAAAAGAGTGTTGGTATCCTGGTAAGAGGTCAGAAATTCCCACTAGGGATCCCCGAGGTTGCTAAAGCTTTGACCCACTTGAGTCAAAGCATCAGAACCAAGGTTAACTCTGGGGGTACCGATAGCACCGTCAACCACAAATTCAGGCACATAGGCGGAGATCGAGAAAAAGCTATCTCAGATAGGAGGTTGGGCTCGGTTTGGTTGAGCTGCAGGAGGGAGATTCACAGTTTCCGGTGGTGCTGGGAGCTCGGTCACTTGGCCCAGATTGGATGGCCTTGATGCCGGAGGGACCACTTGGCTTTATTGGTGAGTTTGGAGGGGCGGCCTCCCTTATGAGATGCCCGATGGAGTTTGTTAGCTCTCGAGGCAACGAGCTTATTGAGGAGGTTTTCCAGGTCCGAGTCCATATCACCTGAAAAAAAGGAAGATAAAACATCAACATTTGATTAGGTTACCATAAGTAATGAGACTCCAAACGGAAGGAAACCTAACTGGAAGATTCTGTCGAGCTTGAGCTCGGGGACCAAGAAATCCCCCTGTCTTCTGATGACTCTAAGGGGGTTCCCTCTCTATAGGTGGGGGACAGTCTCGATAAATCCCTATAGTCTTTGGTCTCATATTGGACAACAATCCCATCCCAGACTTCATTTAGACTGTACATAGTCTGGTATTTCCCTAATCAACTATCGAACCTATGGACTCTAAGTTTTACCCTCGAACATGCCATGAAGTTATTCTTGGGGTCCTTAAAAAGAACCATTACATCGAGTTCATACCTAAGAAGGGTGGGAGACCACATTGAGAGGTAGTAGAATCCATCTCCGTCGTGAGCTTGAGAAGGGTTATTTTTAAGACAAAAGAGATAGAGGATCTCATGCGCTGAGGGCCCCTTCGACTTCATCTCCTTGTACAACAACCTCAGGGCGCCCAAGACCCTATATGAGTTGGTTTGGAGTTGGAATGGGGCGATATCGGCGTAGTCCAAGAAACTCCAGAAATAATCCCATAAGGGCAGTAAAGCCCCAATTCGCATATGCTCGCGACTCCAGGCCGCGAGCTTAATCTTCCTATCAGGATTACCGTCACCGGGAGCGTAGAAACTCTCGTTGGAGGTTGCAAGCCGACACATCAACTTGCCAGAAAACTTTAATCCGTGAAAGGCCAGAAATTCAGAGATATGTCCGGTGGAGGTCACGGAGCTCCGACAATGCTCAGCTTCAAAGAAATTATCCTCCGGGATTGGGATAGAAAGGGACTTGGAGGTGGTCGGTTGGGTCGAAGCACTATCCATGAGGCTAAATGAGAGCTCACCGGGAGAGTAGGCTACGGTGACTCTGAGCTTAGAGTCTAGTGGAATTGGCCAGATCTCAGGGCCCGGATCGGGGTATACTGCAACTTGAAGTTTCTTTCTCTTCCTCTCTTCAACCTCGTCGATCTGACGTCAAAAATGGGCTCGTATATCTTCTTGTTCACGTTGTTCCTTATGCTCACAGATTAACCGTTGATTTCGTGTTAATGGTGACTCAGGGCGAGGAGATGATAGGTGGTAAGGGATGGCAAGATCGGGCTCCCACTGATTCTCTGAAGATTGCGATATTTAACAAGAAAGAAAAAGGTGAGGGACCATTATAAAAAAGAAGAGGAAAAGATTAAGATATTGATAACTCGAGCTCGCAACCTCAAGATAATGAGATCGCCTTAATCGAGCCTGGAGGCTCGAAATGACAAGAATAACTCCAATTCCAACACCGAACTGTCATAAAGTTTGGGGCATCGAGGATATACCCACGCGAGAATGGGGCGGTTATTGTCAGTTTAAGAGTATCCTGAATTTCTAGGAAAAAAGTGGGTAGTTACCCAAAAAGGAGATACTATTGGGATGCGTGCATTAAGACTCTAATCCAAAACTCTATTTCTTAAGCCACACGAAACCTATGACCTATTACCCCATAACCAAAAGAAAGGCACCATATTTATCTGTTTTACCAAAACATTTTTTCCTAAAGCATGTTTTTGATCTATGCAAGCCTACACAAATAAAAAAACTACCTCTTGTAAAGAAGGTTTCAAGAGTGAGGTAATAACCAGAAGGGTTTTCTTAAGTACGGTGAGGAAACATATATATATAATAAATATACATATATGAAGATCAAAGAACTTACACAATGTGGATTTTGGGTATGAAGAAATCGTTGACTGTAGAAGAGGTAGCAGGAACGATCCCACGAAGTAGAAGGTGGAAAGAGTGCTTTGCTTCTTTGGTTTAGAGAACATGCCAAGAGAAAAGCTTTGGTTCGTGTTTTCTTTTCTGAAAGTTAAAACCCAAACGTGAATAAAATGGGGAAGAAGAAATGATATATATAAGAGAGAGGAATTGTAAAAGGTGAATGGATCTGATCTTGGATGGAAAGTGATCTAAGGGATCACATTTGATTTCCAAAGGATGGCGGCAAAAAGAGAATGGGAAAGGATGTGCCCAGGAAAAAGAGTACTCGAGTACTCTCGGTATGCAATCCCCTAATGATGTGTGTCCACACTCGAGTGTAGTAGGTGGACACGTTTTTTTGAAAGTGAAGTTCGAAAGTTTCATTCTCAGAAGATTCGAACCAATACTTTTGAGGAGGCAAAATGCTACACCTAAATTTTGAGAATAAATAAATAGCCTCGAAATGTAGGCTTGAAAAGAGTAAGCTCAAAAATAACAAGTGTTGGTTGTACACTTGTATAAATTGACATATGATTCCAGATCTGTGATCAGAGTTTGAGCATGAGTTGCAGGCTCGAACATACCAACTTTCTCTGTGGAATGAGTTTGACAAAATCATTGGATGAGGAGGAGGATATAACCATTACGATGAGCTCGAAGTCTGGCCAGTCTTGAAAACACGTTAGCACAACGATCGAGCTTAGTGACGTGTTTGGCACTCGGAAAGGCTGTTAGGAAATCCTTATTTCGTAGCGATTCATTATTATCAGATATAAAATCCATATTGTTATGAGATATTATGTAATTAATGTATTTATTATATTTATTTCAAATTAATATGATTGATTGTAACTTCCATGAATCGGAGGAGGATATTCTCATGACCAAGTCTATAAATAGCTGGTTTGATTCAAATGTATGGACACACAGATTGTACTGGATAATACTCTGCCAAATTGTTTTCTGAAAAAGCTTTGAGAGAGTAGTGAGAATAATAGTAGTGACTCGTGGACTAGGCATATTTTAACAGCTGAACTACGTAAAAAGCTTTTGAATCATTTTATTTTTCTGCATCATTGTTTAATGCTCTTCATATATAAGTTGACGAAAAACGGCATTAACACAAATATTAAATTATTTTTACATGTCACTAACACCTAGGAGAGTTGTCTCTAGTTGTAGAGTTTTTTACATATGAAGAGTGCCTTTAGCTATTTTGGCTCATGGTTTACATCATTCATTGGAAGCTTATTTTGCTCTTTTTTAGTTACATTTTAAAGTTTGAGGTATTTTACCTCTTCTATTGTGACTACTCTAAGAAATGAATCTATTTGAGAAATTTTGTAGGGCGACTTTGAGAGTAATTCCGCTATTATTATTAGAAACTTTCTTTTGATTTATTAATGTTCATATTTATTATTTTTGCTAGAATAGTTGTGGAATAAAAACTGATATGAATTTTAAGCTTAAAGTCTTTTTAGAGCTGACAAATATATAGTCTATTTGGTAACTTAATGTGGCTAACATCAACCGAGGAGACGCTTTATAATTAGTTAGCAATATCTAATATTATTTATTAATTTAAAATATGTGTAATTTAATGTTGGATTGCACCAATAACAATATGCTACTTCATATAGTATTGAACAACTTAAGGTGAACATTATCATTATTAATCTACAAGACATTTTAAGGTTCTTAGCACCACATGAACACTATATGAGATTATATTTTATGTAAAATTAAATTTAAAATAGAGTTTCACTTACTATAATATAGTAAATAATGTTACACACTCTAAACCATACATAAAATGTTACCTTATGTGTTGACCACTGTATTTTAATTTAAGAAAAAAGCACCTTTATCATTTGCTATATGATATCAACGTGTAAAATAAAAATGAAGCTTTTGTTATTTTTTTTGAAGAAAATTTTCAGAGTTTATGTAATATAAAAATCTTGATGATCAAGTAGTTACAAATGTCATAGAAGTGTTAGTATGAAAGTAATAATTTTCTTGTAATTATATAATTTTAGTAACGGCCTAAGACTTGCACCAATTGATTAGCCGTGTGGGTAGTTCTAAATGCCACTGGCCAGAAGGCACTTGCTCGAGTCCTGTCTTGTCGTTGTCGATGGAAGCCACCGAAGTCAATAGAAAGAAGAGGACATAGGAAACTGCATACGTCTAGTTCTCCTCATTCGATCCGGACTTTTCTTTGCCTTGCAGTTCTAGATTTAAATAAACATTGACAAATTTAGTTAGTGCTTTTTATATATGTTTATTGAGACTCAAGTAGGGCCACTCATAAGTTCTTAAATAAAAGTCTCCCTCCTAATAATATAAATTATATAATTTATTAAATGGGGTTTTAGAATTAGAATTATGAATTTTGATATATGTCAAATATATTGTGAAATTCAATATTAAATTATTGCACAAATTATTACTGAATATGGCATCAAAATGTGCGGAGCATCATTATTAATATATTATATTATGATATAATTAAGTTAGAAATATAATGATAGATAAATTGTAGAGTAATTACGCAGTGGAGTCGTCAGAATAGAATGGTGGTGGGGGAAGAATATACAGTATACGACGAATGACATGTTCTTTGCCCGCGTAAAGAAGCTATTTTTTGGGCCACAAAAACCTAGTCTTGTTGCTTTTTGGTTCCGTCTTCTGTCATGTCCAATCTTCCATTTTATTTTTTATGGTGCTATGTTCCAGCAAAATTGTAACAGCGTCAATGTTGACTCTTCTGCTTTGAAATGGCTTCATTTCAATATATTGAGTCTTGCTTCACACATTATTAGAGATGAGTGAGAACGTCAAACTTGGAGAGCTTTAGGCAGTTTATATCATCATCGTCGCCGGCTCCAATTTATATGGGAACGACTTAGCACAATTTAAAAAATAACAAAAAATATTTTATAATATTTTAAAATCCTAAAAATCCATGCCATTGAATTTTCTTAAATATATTACATGTAAATAATAAAAAAAATTATAAACATACTATATACTATATTGTACCATATACCATATACTATATACTATATATATATTATATTGTATTGTATAATATTATTTTTATACAATACTATGTATGTTTGGTATTGATTTGTACTAAAATGTTGTATTAAATTATATTATGTTTGGTACATAATCATATTAATTAAAACAAAATAAAATGTATATTTTCAAACAATATTATATGCGATACTAGCCCAACCTCGACCCCGACCCTGACCCCGACTCTCGACCCTCGCCCCTCCCCAGCCCAAACTTCGATCCCACGACCCCAACTCCACAACCCCGACCCCAACCTTGACCCCACGACCTTGATCCCGGTCCTGGTCCTGACCTAGACTTAAACAATATTACAATATAAGCTAATACATACTATTTCAATTATGTATTAAATAATAGAGTTGGTATTGTATTAAAATTTGTGATTGTAATAAATAATACAATACAAAATTCAATCCAAATATAATATTCTACTTATTTAATACAATACAATCTCTTATCCAACATGCCAAACGTGATCAAAAAGTATTATTTTATTGTGTCTAAAACTATTATTCACAATTTTTTTAATTTGTTGTGATTATATATATTTTTAATCATAACAAATTAATTTTTTCATTATATAATATATTGCGTTCACTAAAACTATATTAATGACAACTTGTAATTTATTATTACTTTTAATCACACAACTTTTATGTTGTGCCTAGAAAATTGTTACCAACTGATAGTTTTTTTTTGTTGGTAAAATGACTGGTATTTATATTTAATGTTTTAGAAAGCTAAGAATTTATAAATGATATACAATAAGTTAATAATGTAAATCTAAAATATATATTGATTTTACACATTGTTTATATATATATATTATAATTAATTAATAATTATAACAAGAAAAATAACAATCACATGTAAATTGTTATATACTAGGTGTAAGCAATGTGCAATGCATGTTTGTTTAATTTATTTAGAAAATTTATTAATCATTTTTATTGTTTTTATGATTACCTTATAAATTTTAAATAAATATTGAGACAATGCTGAGAGTACGTGGGCTTCTCGGGAAGCCTCACTGCTAGACTGCTCCTCCGGGTGAAGCATTGAGTGTGCGAACTCCCTTATGAGCCTCCCCATCTCCAGAGTTGAGTTTGTCTCGTATTGGCCAAACCACCTCGTGTGAAAGGATGCACATCATCCAATGGCACAAAGCCCCGAGGTGGTAGCTGTTTTCTCGAATGGTGGAGATAAGGACCAATCATATCCTGGTAATCTTGGTACTCCTCCCGATTCCAGTGACGATCCGAGGTGAGGCCACACCGGAGAGTGACAGAGAAACCCACACATGCTTATGACTCACCTCACCTCCTACAGACTTAGCAT
The DNA here is from genome assembly GCF_963169125.1 of Humulus lupulus. NCBI lineage: Eukaryota > Viridiplantae > Streptophyta > Magnoliopsida > Rosales > Cannabaceae > Humulus > Humulus lupulus. Next base: position 164,967,507 of record NC_084801.1, on the reverse strand, counting down.
TATAAACTATGATGGCGTATTTAACTTGGTCTTGGGAAGAGGATTCTATGCTCACTTGAAGCTCCTCCTCGAGCTCCTGGTTCAATCGAGCTTCTTAGGCTACTTGGACAGCCTAAGCATTCTCCAACCACTCCTATAATAGCCTTTGATTATACTGGGTGCGGACCAGTCTGTTGACAAAATTTATGTGGGCTGTAGCCATCGTCCGAGAACTGGTGGCATTCTTGAAACGGGTCAGGTCCAGGTTGCTGATGTGCTGCCCTCTCTTGAGGAGTCCAACTTCGACGAGGTTATCCTCCGTAACCAACTAGCTCAGTTCTAGCTCCAAGTCCAGAAGTGTTTTCATCACATCCAAGCGATCTTCCAAAGCCTGGACACGGAGCGTGCGATGAAAGACACCTAAACAAAAAGCAAAATTACAAAGTATGGAGTCCTATGAGTTTCGAAGAAGAGAAGCTTAGAAGAAGACAAAGAACTTACCAACCCTGGCGAATTCCAGGTTAAGAGTAGGGTTGGTTCGGAGTGGGAAGCCGTTGGTGAATAAGAAGTGATCCTTAAAATCACTTGCATGGTTCTCATTGAGATCAAGGGCCTTGTAATTCATATTGGAGTACTTCATGAGGGTGTAGAACCCTTCAAGATTGGTGTTCTTCTTCTTCGGACAAGCCCAAAAAGTGTAGAGATATAGAGTCTCGTCTGGAGAAGGCTCGAGCCAGTTCCTTCTCCGATACAGGACATACAGGCTTGCGAGGACCCGTTAGCCATTGGGGTTAGTTGGAAAGGAGCAATCCCCACGAATGTCAAGAAATTCATGAAGTACTGATGGAGAGGCAGAGTTGCTCCCGTCTGGAGATGCGACTAGCTCCAGGCTCTGAGGCCGTTTACACTCTGATGAGCCCTCTCGTTCTCACAACAAAGACAGGCGAGAAGGCCTTCACCCCCGATCCTGTAGTGATTGATGATGATGTTCATTACACCGAGATGCTTCAACTTGCTGGAGATTTGCTCTGCTTAAATCCCGAGGCCTCGTATACCACCGTGGGGTGAGGGATAGGAGCCTCATTTACCTTCTCTTTTGTCATGAAGCGGTCCCTTCGCGTCGGCCTCTCTGCCATTAGACCAACTTCCCTCACTACCAACTCCCTCTCCTCCAGCTGTCGACCACCTTCTCGTGGGCCATCGTGATTAGTTCTCTGTCGAATGCGTGTAAACCGTGCTGGTGCAGTTCACGAAGCTCCTTGGACATCTGACACAAAAACCAAGAAGTTAGCTCTTTGACCCAAGGAAAATGGCCAAAACACGAGAGTACCCTAATTTTATGATTGGTTAAATACAAATGATAAATGTTCTTATACAAACTAGGTATAAAACACTTAGTGGATTTCACATAGTCAATTGTAGGCAATTAAAAATTGTGTTTTTAGGTTAGAAGTGATACATGGAGGTATCTAAGGATCTCCAAAAATTTTGGTAGTATTTGGAGCAATTTTAGGCCCCTTGGAGGAGTCATTGGACAGAGGTGGCGATGTGTCACCTCTTTGGAGGTGTTGCATCGCCTAGATGCAAAGGGACTTAAGGCTTGACTTTGTGAGTTTAAGGCTTGTTCAATCCCAATTCCCATTTCCTCTTAGAAGAAGACTCAAGCATCAATGGAGGACAAAGAAATAGAGAATTAGGATAGCGATACGTATCGTGTATAAACCTTTGGTTGTGTTTTTACAGGGAAGAATAGGAAGTTCAAAGTCGAGATTCAACCAGGGTTTTGAAGCTTCAAGAAGTTTGAAGAACTTTGATCAACTACAAGGGTTTGCATCATCTAAACTTTATTGTTCTTGGTCTCTGTCAAACATAATTTTGTGTAGATTCTAAAATTGTGGTAGTGTAATCTCACTCTCTCCCAACACCCAAGACAACTACTCGAGGACAAGGAAGGGGACCACAAATAGCATTTTGACACCCACTGTCACATGGATCATGGTGTAGACTCCGTACAAGCGACAAAATAGATACATCAAACGTCGCCTAACATGGGAAAACATGCAGCTACCACTCTGACAGTATCAAATATGTTTCCCCCAACAAAATAATGAGCTAACATTCCTCACAATGGGCCCACCAATATACATTGGAGTCCACTGGCTCATTTACTACAAGAATGTTCATTTAATATGTACCAAATCCTCATTAAGGGAGAATAATTGTAATCAGCTCCAATTAATGAGCTTAATTGCTCCAGCTTCCTATAAATAGAGCTAGGTCACACATTGTAAAGGGATCCCTATTTTTAGTTTCAGAGTGAGCACATACGGTGCCTGAAACCCCCAAGAGAACTTGAGCTTTGCAAGTTCTTATCATCCTTATACAAGTGACTCGTGGACTAAGGTTGATTCACAACCTGAACCACATAAAAATCTGTTGTTTGATCTTTAATTTTAAGATTTATTTTATTTAATTGTTAGCAAAAAAACTAGTCAATATACTTCATTTTATAAAGTTTAGATCTTTACTTATTGATTGTAAATAAATAAAAAAAGTAAACGGGTTGGGTACCTGTAATGCCCCACGTCACTATGACTGCTTCTTGGAATGACAACTGGCCCTACAAACCAACACGAGTCTTTCCAAGAAGCAACCATAGTGACGTGGGGCGTTACAAATGGTATCAGAGCCTTGACCCAGCCGGAAGTGTGGCCGACGGGGACGTCGGGCCCGTAAGGGTGGGTGATTGTGACAGTCAGAACCCCGTGATCCATAGGGGAAAAGACCGGGTAAAAGTTGTGCAATCCCACATCGCATGGGTAAGGTCAAGTGTGATGATTCTAAGACTGTGTATGTATAGGACTACACAGTTGAAGATGACTTAAATGGATTGATGAGTACTACCTATGCCAACAAGATGCATCTTCTTTTCGGTAGCCCATCACTTGAGAACTCCAAAGTTAAGCGTGCTTAACCTGGAGCAATCTCATGATGGGTGACCTCCTGAGAAGTTTTCCCAAGAAGCGTGCGAGTGAGGACAAAACATGCTGGAAAGACTCGTGTTGGTTTATAGGGCCAGTCGTCATTCCAAGAAGCAGACATAGTGACGTGGGACGTTACAGTACCCGACCTGCTTGAATCAATAGCGAGGCAGGGCGGTGTGGCGCGACGCCCCACCCCAAATACCGCCTAGAACAAACTGGGGCAAAGCCGCTCAAACCCACCGTCCCATTTTGCCATCCCTGTAAATGATAATTTAATGTATGTTGTTGGTGCGTGTCACCTATTCAAGATAAAATACTCATTATATATGTAGTTAAACAAATCATTTTCTCTTTTAGGTGCTGAGTCTACATTCCTTGCAAGTAGTCATTATGAAGTGGGCAATCATACCTTTGTATTCTTATGATATACTTAATTCTTCAATCAGAGAAAATTTTGAGTTATGTGAGACCTGATATATATAAAATATGTTTTTTTTATAAATTTTTTATAAATAATATAATAATTTTCTAGAAAATATGAAATTTTTCCAAATTTTGAGGTCTTTGATTGTCCCTAGATACAAACCTGATCCACCTATAGCAAAGTTCACATCTCTCTTCTACTCCCATAAACAATTTCAAATTATAATTTCATGTCTTAATTGAGATTCATTATCCTTATTTCTTAACATAGAAATTTAATTCACAAAAACATATATAGTGACAAGCTAGAATGACATAACACAATTGAATAATATATTAACAATAAGTTAATTGTGATCGGACTAAATTTTTCACCAACAAAGGTTTTTTTTTTGAAAGACACCTACAAAGACTTCAAAACTGTTGCCTTATTGTAACTAATTATTATGCAGATTGAAATATCTTCTATAACTAGTCATATACCCAAAAGCAGCAGGGTCACAATAACAGAAGATAGGAACAGCATTATACGACCCGCATTGAACGAACCGGCGGAGCTCGTTGGAAGTTGGGTGAGGTTTAATGGCGGAGCTTCTCCGTTCAACGCGAAACTCCAACCCAGAATGTAATGAGAGCTGGCCTTTATTCCCGTCGATGAAGAAAACCCAATATACATATCGTCCAAAACGACGTCTGTTAAGTTTACCCACTTGGACAGAAGGGGTCTGCTCGGTCGTTGGTCTAGAGAGGTAGGTGCGATTGTTACATTAACGAAGCTGGTTTGACCGTCGTAATCAATCCATGCTTGAATCGGATCTCCGCTCTCTAAATCCACATCTTCTTTGTTTGAGTCTGAGCCTTCTCTATAGTAAGCTGCCGGTTCAGCCGCGTTGGATAACATGCCGTTGATGTTGATTCCGACATGGTTTCCGTTCCTATCCGCGTTTTCGTTGAACCCATTAACTGTATCGAACTCGACGGCGAAGATATGGTTGGTCGAACTACCGTCGTTGGCTTTGTTGAAAAGCCCGAGATAGTGGTCTGCTTCAGCTTCCGGGAATCTGTTCTTTGGAGAAATGGTGAATGTGAGGCCATAGCCTCCGGGGTCGGAGCCGCGGTGGACTATGGCGAAGACGAAATGGGTACTGAAAGAAGAGACGTTTTTAGGGTGCGAAGGAGAGGTCCTTTCAGTCATTCGAATGCGCTCTGAATAGAACGCGTGGCCGGTTACGTTCTGGGATCGGTTTGTGAGTCTGAGTAGACCGGTGTTTTTGATGATGGAAGCTCCTTCTGTGGTGAGATTGGTTTCGTTTCCTTTGAATCCATGAAAGACAAATTTCAAGTCTTGAAGCTGAGCAGAGATAATTATAAGAGACGATGATATTATAAGAAATGCAAGTGATGAAGTTGGCGCAGCCATGAGATGATGAGGTTTTATAGAGCGAATCGAAAGAATGTGTATATTTTTATAGTTCATATGTATAGATGTTTATATATATACGTGTACTATAGCTTTGACTCAAAGGCTTTGAGTGTGAATGATAGAAATGAGTTGAGTAAAGATGACTCAATTAATAAAGATGAAAAATCACACGTAGAAAAACTCGGCATTTAGAACCTTGAGAAGTATTATCGATAAGACTTTTATACAAATCATATAAAAGTATATTATGTGGAAATTTACTCGTATATAATAAATTAGAATAGCGTGAAGTTCATTCTTGCATGCATACTGGATTACACAATATCTAAGGACGCATGGTCGTGAATTACAATTTGTTATCTCAATCTCCTTTTTCTCTCCCACCAATATAAAAAATGAGTTATTATTTATAATTGAGTTTATAATTTTTCATGAATCTAGTGTTTTAAAAAATTACTTTTTGATGTTGTGTTTTGTAAAATGATTCAAATAAATCACTAAACACGATTTTAATAAACAAAAAAAAAAAAATGAATATAACAATATAATTGTTAGACAAAAGGATTGTGTTTTTATCCCAAGTTATTAGTTTGGTGAATTATTAATTTTTTAGTTAAAAAAACTTTGATCAAAATCAGGTTTAGGGGTCTATGTGAATTATTTTGCTAAATACATAATCTAAAAAATAATTTGTTAAAATACAAGGTCCAAACAAGTAACAAAATTATAAAACACGTGTCCAAAAAGATATATAATAAACATTTTATTTAGATGACTTCTTATTTTTTCATTATTAGTGGACATGTATATATTTAAAAGATAGAATATATATACATATATAATATGTATATATATATCTAACTGGGTACTACTTCGGTACTGATTATTTTTAATCACTACATATATTTATAAGAACTTTTAGTATTTTTGGTATATGAATAAGTTGCAATTCTATTTTTTTACATGACGATGTATTATTTAGTTATAGGGACCTAGGGACCTCTCACAAATTTTCAAATAGCCTGTTGCACGAATATATAAATATCGAAACAAGCACGTGTGCATTAAGCTATTTGAATTTTGATTCCAGCAACCTAAATTATTTGAAATTTTCTGAAAATTTGTGAGAGATTCCTGTAACTATATTATATACTGTTATGTAAAAAAATTGAGTTGTAATTTATTCATGTATCAAAAATATTAAAAGTACCTATACACAGGCCAGTTTGGCTAAGCTTCTTTGAACTCCTTTTTAACTATTAGGATTAAAAAAAATTATTTTGGAAGAGTTTGGGTAACAATAAACAATATATTTTTTTTAATTCAAAAGTCCTTTTGGGAGAAGCTTTTCCCTTCTCCCAAAAAGATATTTTTGAGAAGTTATTTTCTAAATTATAGTAGTTTTCATAATTCCTAATTTACTCATAAGAGAACTTTTTTTTTTATTGGTATCCAAACACTTTGAAAATAAATTTTTATTAAAAAAATAGTCTTTATATAATAGTTATCCAAACATAAAAAATATGCCACTACTTTTACTTATTGTATGGGAAGAATTTCTCCTAAATGATGTGGCATCATATTTAAAATAGGGAATGCCTTTCTTAGGAAATAATCTCGTCAAGAGACTCAAAACAAGACAAAGAGCTTGTAACGACCTACTTCTTTAGAGCCATTTGAGTTTTAAATGTGCAATTAACTCGCTAATCGAGGTTTTAGGTTAAAAGTGTAGCTAAATTGTAATAAAAGTCATATAATTTGAAAATGTATTCATTCACTGAAGTTATAAAGTGTTATACATTTGGGATCCCAAAATTTCTGTTTAGAAATATTTACTACTCAAAATACGATTTAAGCCGACTAAACGACAAAACTTTGATTAATACATAATGTCTCTCAAAAATACCCCTAGCTGTGACAGCCAGGCAGGCCAAACATATACACATCACTTCACGCTCTCCGTACTCATGGTTGGTCGACCTTTCCCTTGCCCTTACCTGCACCATAGAGCACTCGCGAGCGGAAGCCCAGCAAGAAAACTCAACACAAATAATCAACATATACATATCCAGCAACCATCATATAACAAAGCCGCTAACAGGCTAAACATATAGCGACCATGCCGTCCCAGGTGCTTTACCAGGCCCTGGGTTCGCGGTCTATACTGTGAGGATGACTCATGCATCCGAGAAGGGTCTCACCCTGGCAACTTGCACTCTGCGTGCTTAACGCCGCTCCCGGCCCCTTGCCGTACTCGGCCTTGCACTCCACATATTTAACGCCGTTCCCGGCCCTTTGCCGTACCCGGCCTTGCTGTTCTCGGCCTTCGTCGTTCATTCACAGATAAGCATACACACCATAATATCAATAACTACTTAAGCACATACAAGACATAAACAATAGGGCTACGCCCTGCAATTTAAATCATAGGGCCGTGCCCTGCAATACAAACTATAGGGCCACATCTTGCTCTACGGGTACAAAAGTTTTCTTACCTGTGTCCCAAGCTTCTTGAGCACCGAAATCCCGAGCACAGTCCTCTAACCCGAGCCTCGCTGAGAACCTAGTCACAATACACAAATAACACTCTTGTTACTAACCAATTCATAATTGTACCTTGGAACCGATCCCGTGCTCTCGGGACCTCCCGTTTCCCCACACTGGGTTTTTCCCAAAACTCATCCAAATCACCACCAAGGTACACCCAAGTCCCAATTCGACCTAAAACTTCAAATAAACGGTATAACAACTCAAAAAATACCAGCAACAAACTAAAACACTCAACCAAACTCAAAAATAACCTAGTGGTTTAAAACTTCAAAAAACTTAAACCATACCAGAATATATGTTTCAGAAATGCATGGAATTCTTAGCTCAAGTAGGAATTTGACCCCGAGATGCTTTCAAATCCAGTTCCAAGCTCAAATCCACAAAATCCTAAGCTTAACTTTGCCAAAACTTCACCCCAATAATCCACAAGGAAAAACACAATTCAGTTCTCAAACCACAACACTTCTTGGCTGAGTTCAACAAAATAACAGCTTAAAATCCTTACCTCAAACGTGTAAAACAACCTCTAGCTCCCTTGGCTTAAATCCTTGGCTTGATTCCCCATTTTGATCTTACAAATTCAGAGGTCCTTCCTTTGGTTTCTGGTTTTCTCTAGAGCTTCCAAAGAACCCAAATGTAATGCCAATGTGAGAGTAACGTGTGGGACTTTTCTCAGCCAAAGTCTGTCTATTACTAAAGCCAAATGGCACACTTGCCGTCCCCTCTAACTTAGACTCTAACTAACCTCAAGGGCAGCCTAGGCTTTTCCTTATCCTCTTGCAAGAATGCCACATTCCCACTTAATTTCTCACCTATAACAACTATCCTCAAGAGTTACTTATAGTTACCCAAGTTACCAAAGTACCACTAACCACTAATTATTCCCGCTTGTGACTATCTAGCTAAACTGCTCCCTAGGACTGTCTCGGATCGTGCATCACATATATTTCACCACCCACACGTGGTGTCAATCACAATATACAAAAATATTGCATTTATGCCCTCAGTGGCTAAAATTACAAATATGCCCCTAGCAACCAAACAGGGCCTACATGCATAGTTAATTCACCTAAACATGCATTTCTAATCACATACTCATCAAATTCACATATTAACATAATAAATCAATTATTGCCCTCCAGGCACGCTAATCAAGGCCCTAAGCCTTATTAGCAAATTTGGGATGCTACAACTATCCCCTCCTTACAGAAATTTCGTCCTCGAAATTACCTGAATAATTCGGGACACCGCTCTCGCATATCTGATTCAAGTTCCCATGTCGCCTCCTCTACCTTGCTGTTCCTCCACAACACTTTCACCAAGGCGATGGTCTTTCTCCGCAAGACTTTATTCTTCCGGTCAAGAATCTGAATTGGCTTCTCCTCATAAGATAAATCCTGATCTAGCTCCAAGTTCTCGGAACTCAACATGTGTGTAGAATCTAACACATACTTAGTGAGCATGGACTCGTGAAACACATCATGAACCCCTGATAAAGTTGGAGGCATCACCAACCTATAAGCTACCTCTCCAACCCGCTCCAGAATCTCAAAGGGGCCAACAAACCTAGGGCTCAGCTTGCCCCGAACACAAAACCGTTTCACTCATCTCAAGGGAGAAACTCTAAGAAACACCTGATCACCTACATGAAATTATGCGCTCCTGCTTTTCAAGTCCGAGTAACTCTTCTGGCGACTCTAGGAGGCGAGCATTCGAGTTCTAATCATTTCAATTGCCTCATTGGTTCTCTGAACCATCTCAGGACCTAAATACCTTCTCTCACCCGTATCATCCCAATGGGTAGGTAATCTAAAATTCCTCCCATATAACATCTCATACGGAGCCACTCCGATAGTCGCCTAATAACTGTTGTTGTATGCAAACTCAATCAATGGGAGATACTTACTCCAAGATCCCCCAAAATCCAACACATAGGCTCGTAGCATATCCTCTAGTATCTGAATTGTCCTCTCAGACTGTCCATCCGTCTGAGGATGATAAGCGGTACAAACCGCAACTGCGTGCCCATAGCCTTCTGCAGACTCTCCCAAAACATGGAGGTGAAGGTGGGGTCTCTGTCGGATACTATCGACCTCGGAGCCCCATGAAGCCGAACAATTTCCTTCACATACAATTCAGCATACTGCTCCACAGTATAAGTCATCCTAACATGAAAGAAGTGGGCGGACTTGGTATACTTATCCACGACCACCCATATTGAATCATGTTGTCCCACGGTTTTCGGCAAACCAACCACGAAGTCCATGGTGATATCCTCCCACTTCTACTATGGAATCCCTAGAGGCTGTAATAACCTTGCTGGCCTCTGATGTTCAGCCTTTACCTGCTGACAAGTTAAGCACTTAGCCACATAGTCCACCATAGCCCTCTTCATTCCTGACCACCAATACAAGGTTCTCAAATCCTGGTACATCTTCGTCGAACGCGGATGCAAAGAATAGGGAGTGGTATGGGACTCATCTAGTATCTCTCGCCGAATACCAGCATCCGTCGGAACGCAAATCCGACCCTTGTACTTCAGTAATCCCATCTCTGAAATAGAGAGGTCCTTAGCCGCTCTGGCTAAGACGCTCTCTCTTCATTCTACCAATTGGGGATCCCCCCCCCCCCCCCTGTGCATCCATGATCCTCTCAAGGAGCGTAGACTGAAGAGTGATGTTGGCTAACTGACAAACCACCAACTCTATACCTGCTCTGGTCATCTCCTCAACTAACTTATCAGATATCTGCCTCGAACTGAACAATTGTCCTGGGCCCTTCTAACTCAGTGCATCAGCAACTACATTAGCCTTCCCAAAATGGTATAGGATATCACAATCATAATCCTTTACCAATTCCAGCCGCCGTCTCTGGCGCATATTCAGATCCTTCTGAGTAAAGAAGTACTTCAAACTCTTATGGTCGGTGTATATATCACACTTCTCACCATAGAGATAATGTCTCCAAATCTTAAGTGAAAATACCACTGCTGCCAACTCTAGATCATGCGTGGGATATCTCTGCTCATACTCCTTTAACATTCTCGATGCGTAGGCTATCACCTTCCCAGGTTGCATCAGCATACACCCTAAACCCGGTTTGGAAGCATCACAATAAACAACAAACTTCTCATTGTCTGATGACAGACTCAATACTGGAGCGGTGATCAGTCGCCGCTTCAATTCCTTGAAGCTGTTCTCACTCTTGTCTGTCCACACATACCTAGTCTTATTTCTTTTCAATTCAGTCAATGGTGTGGCTATCCTGGAGAACCCCTCAACGAACCACCGATAATACCCTGCCAAACCCAGGAAGCTCCTAACTTCCGATAGATTGCTTGGTCTAGGCCAATCCATCACTGCCTCAATCTTACTTGGGTCAACCAGAATCCCCTCCTTACTGACAATATGGCCCAGAAATGTGACTTGCGGTAGCCAAAACTCGTACTTGCTGAATTTAGCATATAACCTATGCTCTCTCAATCTTTGCAACACCAGGCGTAAATGTTGCTCATGCTATGTCTCTGACTGAGAGTACACCAATTGTCATCAATGAATACAATCATGAATTTGTCCAGATAGTCCTTGAAGATTCTATTCATCATATCCATAAAGGCTGTTGAGGCGTTGGTTAATCCAAAGGACATAACCAGGAATTCATAGTGTCCATATCTCGTGCGGAAGGCAGTCTTTGGTATGTCCTCCTCTTTAATCCTTAACTGATGGTAACCTGACTGGAGATCAATCTTAGAGAACCCTTTCTTCCCTTGTAACTGGTCAAACAAGTCGTCGATCCTAGGTAATGGGTACTTGTTCTTAATGGTCAACTTGTTCAGCTCCCTGTAGTCAATACACATCCTAAGAGATCCATCCTTCTTCTTGAAGAACAACACTGGAGCATCCCATGGCGAGAAAATCGGTCTGATAAACCCCAAATTCAATAATTCTTGCAACTGAATCTTCAGTTCCTTCAACTCTACCAGAGCCATTCTATAAGGTGTCCTAGATACTGGTTCCGCACTTGGCGCTAATTCGATAACAAACTCGATCTCCTGCTGTGGCGGCAACCCTGGCAAGTCTGCTGGAAATAAATTTGAAAAATCACATACCAACCTGGTTTCACTCGATCTAGCCGACAGAACCTTAGAGGTATCCACAATGTTTGCTAGGAATCCTATGAAACCTTCCTGCATTAGCTCTCTAGCCTTCAGTTCCGAAATCATAGGTACCTGTGGTCCACTAACTGTCCCCACAAATACAAAGGGTACCTCCCCTTTTGGTTCAAAAGTCACCATCCGGAGCTTGCAGTCGATCGTCGCCCCATACTTCGATAACCAATCCATCCCTAGAATCATATCGAAGTCATCCATTTCCAACTCGATCAGATCCACAAACAACTCTCTACCATCTATCTCTACTGGAAATGCTCTAATCCATCTCCTAGAGACTACCAGTTCCCCAGTCGGCAACAAAGTCTGAAATCCCCTAGCATACAAATCACTAGGTCTACATAGTTGATCTATCACTCTAGCAGACACAAATGAATGAGTAGCTCCCGAATCAATCAATGCAGTAAAAGAAGAACCAACACTAGAAATCTGACCTGTCACAACCGAAGGGCTAGCCTCAGCCTCAGTCTGAGTTAAGGTGAATACTCTGGCAGGAGCAAGACTGTCGCTCTGCTTCAGTTCCTCTTTCCTGGCTTGTTTCCTGGCTTGTGGGCAACCCTTCTTCAAATGGTTGACACTCCCACAAATAAAGCAAACCCTGATCCTGCACTCTCCTTGATGTCGTCGTCTGCACCGAGGACATATTGGTAAACTCCTCTAGTTGTCACCCCCGCCTTGACGGCCACTAAAAGCACCCCGTGCCCTCCTATCCGAGCTAGGAGGAACAAAAGAATCTAGGGCCTTTCTCTTCTGCTCACTGGGGCTGCTACCCCGACTAGATCCGGTAAAAGGAGGCACCATCCTCCTAGCATTGCGCCTAGCATCACCCTCTCTCTAAATCTGATCCTCGACCCCCTCAGCTGTAAGGGCCTTGTCCACTACCGTAGCATACGTAGTAGTTTCTAGATCCAAAGTAATCGTCACATCACGCGTGATCATAACATTCAACCCTCGCACAAACCTATCCCTTCTTACCGCATCAGTTGGCACCAAATTCGGTGCAAACTTTGCCAACCGGTCAAATCTCAAGGCATACTCAGTAACTATCATCCGGTTCTGAGTCAGGTTGGTAAACTCATCAACCTTCACAGCTCGGACTGCGACACTGTAATATATCTCGTTAAAGATGTTCCTGAACTCTTCCCAAGTCATAACTGCAACATTTATTGTTTGTGTCACTACATCCCACTAGATGCGGACATCCTCTCTGAACATGTAGCTGTCACAAGCTACCCTCTCGTTCCCTACCACCCTAATAAAATCCAGAATGGAGGAAATCATATTCATCCACTGCTCTGCCCGTAGTGGGTCTGGTCCACCCTCGAAGGTGGGAGGATGCTGCTTCCTGAACCTCTCATACAAAGGTTCCCACCTATTCTCCATAACAGGCTGAACTGGCACTAGCACCACAGCATGCTGAACCTGCAACCCAGTTCCCTGAGGAGAGGCCTGTTGCCTCAGCTGTCGAAGCTCTTCTTTTGTTCGGTGCAGTCTGGCTTCCATATCGGCAAACATCTGTTGCCAATTCTGTGGGGCAGGTGGAGGGTTCTGACCCTAGTTGTCATCCTCGGCCCTACTGCCGTAGAGTCCGGCTGATTGATGAGGCATCTCAACAATATGCCTGTAATCAATGACGCCGCTCATCAGGCATGATAACAACATCCAAAACCACCTCCCAATTCACACCAACCAACCATAAACAGCAGTCCACATAACACAAATAACATACAACACTAAAGGGGCCATGCCCTAGCATCATGCATATGTTAACACATTCATCATGCTCTATATAAAATAATCAGGCAAACAAGGCACTCAAGCACATAATCAAGCATATAATTCAATCTTTACCAACCAACACTGAGTCGAGCTTGTCACTGACAGCGAGCGTACATGTTCGGTCAATCTCCAGGAACCATAAACCTTGGCTCGCTCTGATACCAAGTTGTAATGCCCTACTTCCTTAGAGCCGTTAACAAGTGAGTTTTAAATGTGCAATTAACTCGCTAATCGAGGTTTTAGGTTAAAAGTGTAGCTAAACTGTAATAAAAGTCATATAATTTGAAAATGTATATATTCACTGAAATTATAAAGCGTTATACATTTGAGATCCCAAAATTTCTGTTTTGAAATATTTACAACTCAAAATACGATTTAAGTCGACTAAACGACAAAACTTTGATTAATACATAATGTCTCTCAAAAATACCCCTCGTCCTGATAGCCAGACAGACCAAACATGTACACGTCGCTTCATGCTCTCCGTACTCATGGTTGGTCAACCTTTCCCTTGCCCTTACCTGCACCATAGAGCACCCGTGAGCGGAATCCCAGCAAGAAAACTCAACACAAATAATCAACATATACATATCTAGCAACCAACATATAACAAAGCCACCAACATGCTAAACATATAGCGGCCATGCTGTCCCAAGTGCTTTACCAGGCCCTGGGTTCGCGGTCTATACTGTGAGGATGACTCATGCATCCGAGAGGGGTCTCACCTTGATGGCTTGCACTCTGTGTGCTTAACGCCGCTCTCGGCCCCTTGCCATTCTCGACCTTGCACTCCACATGCTTAACGCCATTCCCGACCCTTTGCCGTACCCGACCATGCTGTTCTCGGCCTTCTCCGTTTTCGGCCTTCGCCGTTCATTCGCAGATAAGCATACACACCATAATATCAATAACTACTTAAACACATACAAGATATAAACAATAGGGCTACGCCCTGCAATTTAAATCACATAGGGCCGTGCCCTGCTATACAAACTATAGGGCCACGCCCGGCTCTACGGGTACAACCGTTTTCTTATCCGTGTCCCGAGCTTCTTGAGCACCGAAATCCCGAGCATAGTCCTCTAATCCGAGCCTCGCTGAGAACCTAGTCACAATACACAAATAACACTCTTGTTACTAACCAATTCATAATTGTACCCCAAAACCGATCCCGTGCTCTCGGGACCTTCCGTTTCCCCACACAAGGTGGCGAAAGCATCCTCTCAGCCCCCTGAGCCAAAACCCTAGAAACACAAAATCCCACATCCTGAAAATGGCCTAGCACCGCGGCACAACCCTATAGGGGCCATGGCGCCTAGCAGGGCTCCCTTGTCCTGATTAAATCCAGCGCCGTGGCACGGAAGAACAGGGCTGCGACGCTAATACGCGAACCCAGAAAACTAGGTTTTTCCCAACATTTTTCCTGAGCAAAAACTCATCCAAATCACCACCAAGGTACACCCAAGTCCCAATTCAACCTAAAACTTCAATTAAACGGTAGAACAACTCAAAAAATACCAGCAACAAACTCAAACACTCAACCAAACTCAAAAATCACCTAGTGGTTTAAAACTTCACAAAACTTAAACCACCCTTCACAAAACTTAAACCACACCAAAATATATATTTCAGAATTGTATGGAATTCTTACCTCAAGTAGGAATTCGACCTTGAGATGATTTCAAATCTAGTTCCAAGCTAAAATCCACAAACTCCTAAGCTTAACTTTGCCAAAACTTCACCCCAATAATCCCCAAGGAAAAACATAATTCAGTTCTCAAACCACAACACTTCTTGGCTGAGTTCAACAAAATAACAGCTTAAAATCCTTACCTCAAACGTGTAAAACCTCTAGCTCCCTTGGCTTAAATCCTTGGCTTGATTCCCCATTTTGATCCTACAAATTCAAAGGTCCTTCCTTTGGTTTCTGGTTTTCTCTAGAGCTTCCAAAGAACCCAAATTTAATGTCAAGGTGAGAGTAACATGTGGGACTTTTCTCAGCCAAAGTGTATCTATTATTAAAGCCAAATGACACATTTGCCCTCCCTTCTAACTTAGACTCTAACTAACCTCAAGGGCAGCCTAGACTTTTCCTTATCCTCTTGCAAGAATGCCACATTCCCACTTAATTTCTCACCTATAAAAACTATCCTCAAGAGTTACTTATAGTTACCCAAGTTACCAACGTGCCACTAACTACTAATTATTCCCGCTTGTGACTATCTAGCTAAACTGCTCCCTAAGACTGTCTCGGATCGTGCATCACAGATATATCACCACTCACACGTGGTGTCAACCACAATATACACAAATATTGCATTTATGCCCTCAACGACTAAAATTACAAATATGCCCCTAGCAACCAAACGGGGCCCACATGAATATTAAATTCACCTAAACATGCATTTCTAATCACATACTCATCAAATTCACATATTAACATAATAAATCAATTATTTCCCTCTAGGCACACTAATCAAGGCCTTCAGCCTTATTAGCAAATTTGGGACGCTACAGAGCTCTAAGCTCAGACCGCACAAATTGTATGATAAGCCCTGAGCTTAGAATGAATGAATTGAATGATGAGCTCAGAAGGAACGAATTGAATGATGAGCTCTGAGCTCAGATTGCATGACTTGTACGATGAGCCATGAGCTCAAAATGAACGAATTGAATGATGAACTTTGAGCTCATAATGCATAACTTGTATGATGAGCCTTATGCTTAGAATGAACAAATTGAATGATGAGCTCTGAGCTTAGAATGCATGACTTGTACGATGAGCCCTGAGCTTAGAATGAACGAATTGAATGTTGAGCTCTGAGCTCATACTAAATAAGTAGAGTGATGAGCATTGAGCTTAGGATGAGAACAGAAAGACACAAGAAAAAGGGAAAATGAAGTTTGACATGTGGACCAATCATGATAAGACTTTCTAACCCTCTAATATATTACTTTTTCTATAAATAGCCAAGGGACTCATTTTAGGGACTTGGGAATCTTGATTGATTATTGCTTGTAAGATTGCAGATTGAGAGTATGAGCGATTGATTGACTTAGGCATGGGAGTATCTTTTTGCAGGTACTCCCCCTTTGTTCTTATTTCTCAATTCAATGAAGAATACATTTATACTATTGGTTTAGCTAATATATTGTGTATTAGATTGAAGAACTACATCAACTAGATACAACACAATGGATAAGTTTACAATGAAAGAAGATTATTGATTTGGGGAAGATTTTGACCCAAATAATTGGCGCTGTCTATGGGCAACAAAACGATAAAGCTGTGTGTGATAACATTGAAGATAATTTTTTAATTTTCGCGCATTCACTATTTCGTTAATCTTTTTGCAGAAAAAAAATTAAACAAATAATAACTACTGTGGGAAAGAAAATGCCTCGATCAAAAGCACAACAAGAAGAAGCCACGAGCCAATCTCCACAGATTGATTATATGCAGGAGTTGCATAAAGTGATGCAGTACATGCATTAGATGAAGGAGCAAGATGAAGCAAGATTTCATTTAGCAAAAGAACGTCAACAATAAGCAAAGGAACAACACCAAAAACAAATACAATAAATGGTCGCCCAACAAGCTAAACTGATGGAAAAGTTAGAAATAATGTCGTGAGAGAAAGATATACACCAAGGGTGAGTAAGGTATGCAATAATAGGGCAAGGTAAAGAAGCTCAACTAGAAAACAATCTTGATCATCAAGAAGAAGATGAAGTGCCACAAATTTGTGAAGAAGATGCGCAAAGATCATCCAAAAGAGAAAAAGAACATAGTGGAATTCACACGTCAAAGAGAGTAGAAGCACCAACTGCTATAAAATAGTCACAAGCCCACCAATCACCCTCGATACCAACAATACCCTTCGACTGGAAAGAACAAATGATGAAGGAATTACTCGATAGGATGAGCAATGCACGAGTCTGAAGTTCAATGGACATGACCAATAAGGCGGTAAAGGGAATTTTCAAATCACCTTTTAGCGAATGGATTGTGAACGAACCAAAGTCAAAAGATTTTTTAATGCCCAACTTTGCGCAGTTTGATGAAAGCTCAGATCCTTCCAACCATATTTTGAAATTCTAGTAGAAAAATGGCAATAGAGACCGAGAATGAAACCATGCGATGCAAAGCATTTGCGACACACTGGCAGGACCAACATTAATATAGTTCAAACAATTGAAACCTAAGTCGATAAACTCTTTCATGGAACTTGGTGAGCTATTTGTACAACAGTATGGAGGGAATACGAAAACACCCAAAACAATGGGCAAATTGTATTCAATACAACAAGGAGTGAATGAGCATTCAAGAACATACTTAAAGATATATTTAAAGTTGGTGCATCAAATCAACAATGTGGACAAGAAGATATTATTGACAAGATGGTAGCAATGCACTTGTTTAGAGAAAGTTTGCATAAAGGGTCATTATTGAGCGAACAACTCTATTCAAATCTGCCAAGAGATTTAGTCGACATACAATTGAGGGTCGAAGGGGTGTTTAAGATATTGTAAATCAAAGAAGAAGAGGAAAAAATGACTGCATTGAAAACTAAACCTATTGAGGGGAACCCACCCCTCAACGATAAAATGGATAAAAGAATAACAGAACAACCCCTGTTGGAGAGAGGAAATTCAAAGAGTGCTAGAGAAGATGGTGAGAATAAATATCCGCACATTGAGACCATAGTGTCGGTGGACCAAATCTATAATGAGAACAAAGAAAAGCCAATATAGAGATACCCATTCAAGATAAATTCACCTGCAAAGAGGAGAGACCAGAGTAAATGTTGCCCATTCCACAAGGATGTAGGTCACACTCTCGCGAAGTGCAGAGCCTTGTACAATCAGGTGCAATGCATCTAGAGGATGAGAGGGTTGCCTCAATATATTAAAGCTACACATAACCCCACACCAAAATCGCCAGTCCAAATAGTGTTGGTATTAAATGAGAAAAAAAAAAGAATATGCAGCGAAATATGATCTTTCAAAACATTTATTAATACCAGCTAAGATAATATATATATACATATTAAATAACACATAAAATGAATACATATTACCTCTCGTAGCCTATCAAGCATCCTTGAATCTTTTATTATAAATCAACGATCTTCCTATCATTTCTGAAAGCTCACACCTTAGCATTCCAAGCCAATCCTCAAATACACAAGGACGTTTGTGGGCATGTAGGATTCAAATGTTGATTTAGACTCTTTAGATGTACTCAACACATGAGATCTAGAGAGGTTTGAGAAGAGAGAGGCTATAGAAATTTCTAGAATTTCAGGTTTAGGAAATTATATCATTTTTTTTCTTGAGAGAGACGGACAACTAAAATTTACAACTTCTAAACTTATAAAAAGTATCGTTTCTTTTTAGGTTTATAAAGATAATTAACAAATTTAATTAATCTTTATTTTATTAAAATAAAATTGATCAGTTACATCTATTTTAATTATTTAATTTAAATCATATTTAAAAAGAATAATTAAATATAGTTAAATAAAAAATTAATTTAAAATTTAAAATTCAATTCCCAGGGATAGAATGTACCCTTGGTAGGCGCTAGTTAGTGGCTCTCCTTGATTTTTTCATTTATTTGTTTAATTAATTTTTAAGATAATATATTTATCGCAAAATAAATATTAGTTAATTCAAAATTAACATTATCTTAAAACATCAGTTTTAAATAAATAAATATCTTATTATCGATATCTTAAAATAAGATAATTATTAATCTCTCTCTAAATTAATACAAACATGTTTAATATTTATTTGATCATATAGTTTTCAAAATAAAAAATGTACAGATAATTAATTAATTGATTCCCAATTAATCAATTGCCCATAATTATCACATAATTAATTCCTTACACCGGAAAATTAATTCATTTGCAATTTAGTCATTCTCTCTACAAATCTTCCTTATGACATCCTTACCCTTGACAATGTAGGACAGATGTGACCTGGGGACCATGGACATATAATATGAAGCTCCAATAAACCAGATTATTAATCAAACTCTTTAATCTAATAATCCTATTTATTAATTCCATGATTAACACTATAAATATGGAATTGCATTCTAAGTATTTATAGAATTATATTTACAGAATTTTCTCTTGTAGTCCATTGATATAATCAATAAATGTAGTTATGTCCTCAAATTATTGGTTCGTTAAATAGAGCTGGTCAAAATTATCGTTTTACCCTTATAATTACCTCTTGTTCCTTAAATACCATTAATTCACTAGTGAATAATTAATCTATAATCAAATTATAGATTTGAGCTCAATAACTATTCAATTATAGAATTAACCCTTAAGGGAATCAATATTCGATCTGCTAGGAAAGTATGGATTCCATTATTGTAAATCATGTTCTCAGCCATTTATGATATTGAATCTCCAAAACAAAAGTCACTAGCCTCATTATACTAAGAAACCTTAACAAGTGAATCAAAAGATCAAATAAGCACAAACAGGAGTTCATGACTACTTAGGATTTAGACTTGTAGCGTCCCAAATTTACTAATAAGGCTTAGGGCCTTGATTAGCGTGCCTAGAGGGCAATAATTGATTTATTGTGTTAGTATGTGAATTTTATGAGTATGTGATTAGAAATGTATGTTTAGGTGAATTAAATATGCATGTGAGCCCTATTTGGTTGTTAGGGGCATAATTGTAATTTTAGTCCACTGAGGGCCATAAATGCAATATTTGTGTATATTGTGATTGACACTACGTGTGAGTGGTGATATATTTGTGATGCATGATTCGAGATAGTCTTAGGGAGCGGTTTAGCTAGAAAGTCACAACGGGATCAAATGCTCGACTCAGGAGGAGCCTAGAGGTATTTTGGGTATATAATATGTGTTTGGAATTTGTTGAGTAACGGGTAGTGATTTAGTAGTTATTTGGTTATGTCGGGATTAAACAAGGATTTATAGGAATACTCGAAGACTTAATGGGATTTGGGTAAGTGACAGAATTGCCCTTGAGGTTAGTATAGGAATTTTATTAGAAGAAGGGGCAAAGTGGTAATTTGGCCTTAAGATTGGATAGACTTGGCTGAGGAGAAGTCTTTCACCTTACTCACACTTAGGCATATACTTGAGTTTTCTTTTGGAAGCTTTAGAGGAAACCATAAGCTAGGAAAAGAAGAAGAAGAAGAGCTGATTTTCTTTGGGATCAAGGGAGGAACTCAAGGCTTGAGTTTGGAAGGCTAGTAGCTTGGAACTTAGGGGATTAATTTAGAGACTTAATTAAGTTCAAAGGTAAGCTTTTGAACCTGAGGATCAAATTGAATTCTGCTGGTTTTGGTTGCTAGAACTTAGGCTTGCATGGACTTGGTTTCCAAGACTGGTTTTGAATGTTTGATGGGTGTAAGAATTGGTTTATGAGTTTTTTTGGGATGTTTAGGCTATATGAGTATAAATTCTAGGCTTAATTCCAAGGTTGGCTGAAGTTTGGGGTGTGAAATATGGGGTTAAGCTCGGGGAAAAACTTAAGAAAAATGTTAGTTTTCTGGGTTTGGAGGTCGAGTCGCGGCCCAAGGAAGGGCATGCCGCGACCCGTGTGTGCGTGAAGGCTTGGGGAGACCTTTGTTCTTGAGGTGCGTCGCGACATAGGGCTGGGAATGCCGTGGCCCGTGTCTCCTTGTAGGGAGGCATTCTGCCTTTGTTTTGGGGCGCGCCGTGGCCCTTAAGGGGCTAGGTCGCGGCCCTAATTCAATGCATTGGCTGTTTTGTAGGTTTTTGGCTTGGGAACCCAATTGTTAAGGCTCGAGAAGGATTTTACCACCCGGATTGGTGGAATCCAAGGTCTCGGAGACTAGAATTATATTCCAAAGATATTTAATGAATTAGAGCTTGATGGATAGCTTTTGTCAATGCATTGTGACTAGGTTTTCAGCGAGGCTCGGACTAGAGGACTGTACTTGGGATAGCAGTGCTCAGGAAGCTTGGGACATAGGTAAGAAAACTGTTGTACCCGTAGAGCAGGGCATGGCCCTATAGTTTGTATTGCAGGGCACGACCCTATGTGATTGTATTGCAGGGCGTAGCCCTATTGTTTATGTTCTGTATTTTTTTAAGTATTTCTTGATTATATGCTGTGTATTGCATACTTGTGAATGAATGAAGAAGGCCGAGAACGACAGGAAGCCGGGTACGGCAAGGGGCCAGTAACGACGTTAAGCACGTGGAGTGCAAGGCCAAGTACGGCAAGGGGTCGGGAGCGGCGTTGAGTAGGGTGAGACCCTTCTTGGATGCTTGAGTCATCCTCACAGTGTAGATCGCGAACCTAGGGCTTGGTAAAGCGCCTGGGGTGGCATGGATGATATGTGTTTAGCTTGTTTGCTGCTTTGTTATATGCTGATTGATAGATTTGCATATGTTGATTGTTTGAGTTAAGTTTTCTTGCTGGGCTTCGGCTCACGGGTGCTCTATGGTGCAGGTAAGGGCAAGGGAATGGTCGACCAACAATGAGTGCGGAGAGCGTGAAGCAATGTGTACATGTTTGGCCTGTCTGGCTGCCACGACCAGGGATATTTTTGGGAAATGTGATATATTAACCTGAATTTTGTCGCCTAGTCGACCTTAGTTATATTTTGAGTTGTAAATATTTTCTAAACATTATTCTGGGATCCCAACTGTAAAACCTTATAACATTTTCAATGAATATCCAAATATTTTGTATTTAATGATTGAGTAACGAGTTTTGTCTCAACGTAGCTACACTTTTAACCTAAACCTCGATTAGCGAGTGATTAGCACATTTTAAACTCACTTAGTAATGACTCTAAGGAAGTAGGGCGTTACAAGACTGATCTACAAATGGTCATCTATTATGATAAGAATTAAATCTTTATGGTAAATGGTAAGTTTATAAGGATATTTAATTCACATCGTTCTTGTCATATATAATCTCTATTATATACAATATCTTTACCAAGATGTCTATCCACATCAATAATCAGAATCTAGATTACTTGCATTCTGCATGCTCAATAAACCATACTAGTAACCATTCATTAAAGATTCCTTACTTTAATATGTTACTGACTATTTTATTCATTGTATATGATCTTAATTCTCTCATACCAATACAAGACCATATCCTCATAAATGAATATGGAATTTTCTTGATATTTATTTAAATTATTCGAACAATAATTATAACATTCAAATATAATAAAATTGTACTTTTATTTAAATCAATATAATATATTTACAAGCTTTTAGGACATAAATCCTAACAATCTCCCACTTGCCCTCAAAGCAAGTGAGACATCTCCCTTAATTCCATGTTGCGTACATGACCCATAAATGACTCTGCAGGAAATGTCTTGGTAAACGGGTTCACCGGGCTCTATTCCGACGCTTTCTTTACAACAGTCACATCACCTCGGTGCACAATTTCTCTAACTAGATGATATTTCCTTTCTATATGCTTTCCTCTCTTGTGGCTTCTGGGTTCCTTAGAGTTAGCTATTGCTCCACTGTTATCACAATACATGTTTAATGGCTTCTCCATATCTGGAATTACTTCCAGATCAGTGTAGAACTTTCTAAGCCAAACCACTTCCTTAGCTTCTTCGCAAGCTACTATGTAATCGACTTCCATGGTTGAATATGCAATACTAGATTGTTTAATACTTCTCCAGAATACAACTCCTCCACCAAGAGTGAACACTGACCCAGACGTTGACTTACCACTGTCTTTGTCTGATTAGAAATCAGAATCAGTGTATTGAGTAGGGTTTAATTCACCCCTGAATATACAAGCATGTAATCTCTCGTTCTCCTAAGATACTTGAGAATGTGCTTTACTACAATCCAGTGTTCCAAACCCGGATTTGATTGATAATGACTTACAATCCCTACTACATAGCATATGTCAGGCCTAGTACACAACATAACATACATTGGACTCCCAACTGCTGAAGCATAGGGATACTTTCTCATGTCCTCTTCCTCTTGAGGTATCATTGGAGATTGCTCTTTGTAAAGAGTAATTCAATGTCTGGTCAGTAACTGACTTTTCTTGGAATTCTCCATAGAGAAACTTTCAAGCACCTTATCTATATAATTAGCCTGTGAAAGTGCCAAGAGCTTGTTCTTCCTATCCCTTAGGATTTGGATTCCTAGAACTTAGCTCTCTTCGTCCAAATCTTTCATTTGGAATTTTTCAGCTAACCACTTCTTCACATTTGACCATGTCTCTACATCGTTCCTAATGAGGAGAATGTCATCCACGTAAAGAAATAAGAAGACCACCACTTTACATTTGACATATTTATACACACATGCTTCATCGACATTTTGTTCGAAGTCGTATGTTTTAATTGTCTCATAAAAGGTGATATTCCAAGATCTAGATGCTTGCTTTAATCCATAAATGGATTTAAGCAACTTGCACACCTTTTGATCTTCCCCATTCTTAATGAACCTTTCTGGTTGTATCATATAGATACTTTCATCAAGATGGACATTCAGTCTTGACGTCCATATGCCATATCTCATAGTCATAGGTGGCATCTATGGATAAGAGGATGAGAATGGATTTTAGCATGGCCACAGGAGAAAATGTTTCTTCATAATTAACACCCTTTGTTTTTGTTGGCACTGTGCATGGACCTCGTCTACCTATGATACCAACATTAAGGGCTAGATACTTATTGCAAGGTGGTTGCATAGGATTCCTAGCTAGTGTGGTGGACACCACTCATGTCATGACAATGGGATCAGAAGAGAACATATTAGTATGTGAATTTCTGGATGTGTTTCCAAAGGATTTGCCGGGGTTGCTGCCACTTAGAGAGATAAAGTTTGTTATTGAACTGGCACTAGGGACAGAACTAGTGTCTAGGGCACCGTACAGAATGGCCCTAGCAGAGTTGAAAGAACTAAAGGTACAATTACATGAGTTGTTATACTTGGGTTTTATTAGACCCAATTTCTCTCCATGGGGTGCGCCAATTTTATTTGTGAAGTAGGAAGATGGTTCTCTTAGGATGTGTATCGATTACAGAGAGTTGAATAAGCTGACTATCAAGAACATGTATGCCAAGGATAGATGACCTGTTTGATCATTTACAGGGCAAGATAGTGTTCTTGAAGAGTGATCTTTGATCTAGTTATCATTAGCTGAGGATAAAGGAGGAGGACATACCAAAGATAACTTTTCGCACTAGATACGGGCATTATGAGTTCGTGGTCATGTCATTTGGTTTGACTAATGCCCCAACAACTTTTATGGATCTAATGAACAGGGTGTTCAAGGATTATCTGGATCAGTTTGTGATCGTCTTTATTGATGATATGCTGGTTTATTCTCAGTCAGAGGTAGAACATGAGAAACATCTCAGGTTGGTTTTACAGAGGCTGAGAGATCACACACTATATGCAAAGTTCAATAAGTGTGAGTTCTAGTTACCACATGTGACTTTCCTTTGTCACATTGTCAGTAGAGATTGAATCAAGGTGGACCCAGTTAAGATTGAGGGAGTTAAAAATTGGCCAAGGCCAAAGAGTGCTTCAGAGATCAGAAGTTTTCTAGGATTGGCAGATTATTACAAGCGTTTTGTGGAAGGGTTCTCCTGGATTTCTTCATCAGTGACAGAGTTGACACACAAGAAACAGAAGTTTGTGTGGTCAGATAGATGTGAGAATAACTTCTAGGAGTTGAAGCAACGATTGATTACAAATCAAGTACTAAGTCTTCCAACATATCAAGATAAGTTTGTGGTATATTGCGATGCCTCAAGACAGGGTTTGGGCTGTATTCTTATGTTGGCAAGGAAGGTGATTGCCTATGAATCACGTCGATTGAAGGATTATGAACAACGATACCCTACACATGATCTGGAATTAGCAGCAGTGGTTTTTGCACTAAAGTTATGGAGGCATTACCTATATGGTGAGAAGTGTGAGATATACACTGACCACAAGAGCCTGAAGTACTTCTTCACATAGAAAGACTTGAACATGAGGCAGAGACGTTGGCTAGATTTGGTAAAGATTGTGAATGTGAGATTCTGTATCATCCAGGGAAAGCCAATGTGGTGGCAGATGCCTTAAGTCGGAGAGGTTCGGGACAATTATTCAGTTCAAAGAAGATATCCAAAATTTTGGAAGAGGATATGACCAAAGCAGGGATAAAGTTGGTGGTGGGCTAGATAGCCAATATCACATTACAGTTTACTCATCTAGAGAGGAGAAAAGAAAGTTAGAATGAATGATACTCAGTTGATGAAGATTAGAGGAGACGTTTTAGCTAGAGTGGCTGAAGACTACACTTTTGGAGTTGGGTTTACTGAGATATAAGGGTCGTATTTGTGTTACGATGGATGCTACTATTAGACGAGAGATTCCAGATGAATCTCATACTACCCCTTATTCTTTACATCCAAGCCACACGAAGATGTATTAGGATGTAAAGACTTTATATTGGTGGCTTCTAATGAAGAAATATGTGACTGAATATGTGGCTAGGTGCCTGACGTGTCAGCAGATCAAGGCTAAACATCAGAGACCAGCGAGGCTATTACAACCTTTGGATATCCCAGAGGGAAATGGGAGGACATTGCCATGGATTTTGTGGTTGGGTTGCCCAAGATGGTGGGTCAGCATGATTTGGTATGGGTCATTGTGGATCGGTATACCAAATGAGCTCACTTTTTACCAGTGAGGACAACTTATACAGTTGATCAGTATGCAGATCTCTATGTGAAAAGATAGTATGTCTTCATGGGGCTCCGAAGTTGATTGTGTCAGATCGAGACCCCACATTTACTTCCAAGTTCTAGGGAAGTTTGCAGAAAGCTATGGGTACATAGTTGAAATTAAATACAGCTTACCATCCTCAGACATATGGTGAATTTGAGAGGACGATTCAGATACTGGAAGACATGCTTCAGGCATGCGTTTTGGACTTTGAAGGGTCCTGGAGTAAGTATTTTCCTTTGATATAATTTTTCTACAATAACAACTATCAGTCGACCATTGGAGTGGCTTCTTATGAGATGCTTTTGTTGGGGTTTTATGCCCTAATTAAAACCCAATTTATTTGTAATCTCATTTTATTATCAATAAAAGAATAGAAATCAATTTTTGACTTGGTCAATCACTTTGCTCACATGTTTTATTTTCATGGTTATTTGTTTAATATAAAATTCTATTAAATCTCGAGCATATAGCTAATCATATTTATAGTGACGTAATCACAGTGGAATATAAATATGATTATATGTTCAAACATAAGTTAGTCCTAAGATTAGTTAGTGCACAAGATTTACACTGACTTAGCAATCTATAATATGATTCACTTACACATTGTTGTGTTATGTTCTTTCCAGAACATTATCAAAGTAGATAAGATCGAATGTATTTGTTAAATCGGACTGGACCGATATTAACAATATATAGGATAAGTAAACATACTGTTATTATCTATTCTAGTCATATCATATAGTTGAACATAGGTCAATTCAATCTAAATTCTGAGTGGTTAGTATTCTAATTGATTGTAGTATTCGAGTTCTTTGACTTGTTCGTTACCAGCTTACTCTACGAACTAGCCCATACTTACATCTTGGGAACCCGGTAGTATAATTGAGTGGGAGTGTTAATCATAGATATGAACATCTATAGCATCTAATGAAGAAGTAAAATGATGGTTTCCTTTTAGTTTGGATCAATGTGCTAAATGATAGAGATCTCATTTTAGTAATTAATAATAGTTTACTGAAATATCATTTACAAGGAACTAAGTGTTTTAAGGATAAAATATAATGAGGGGTAAAAAAATATTTTAGTCCCATCTCATTGTAGATCGTCTATAGAGGATTGAGTGATAATTATGGTTGTAACAATGGATAATTAATAATATATCTATATTGGTTATAGAGTGTTCTATGAATTCAAGAGTGCAATTCTAAGTCTTTAGTTGAGTCACGATGAATTAATAAGTTAGTAAATTTATTTGTTAAATTTATGATAACTTATTAGAACTTGATTTCATAGGCCCTTGGTTCCACTGTACCTTGGATAAAATAATCTAGATAGTCTCAATTAATTGATTTAACTATCAATTAGAATTATCAAAGTTGACCATGTCAATTTTGGATAGTTTCACAGAGTTATACAATTTAGAGAAGAAAAGATCTTTAGGACATATTTATTAATTAAGACATATTGGTGTCTAAATTAATAAATAAGTTTAAATCAAGGTTCAAATTATAAATAATTAATTTGATAAAGGATTTAATTAATTAATTAATTAATCAATAGAAAATAATACATGCCTTGATTTAAGTCCAACGAGCTTATAATTAAATGGGAAATTTCACGAGCCTAAAGCCCACGAGAATTTTGACTTAATGGCTGATATTATCTATTATTTTATTAATTTTTTAATTAAAAAACAAATGACCTAATTAGGTCAAAATAAATGTTAAGTGAGAGTTGAAATCAGATTTTTGAAAGACGATCTGACAGACAATCTAAGTGGTGAATCTGAGAAGATCAAAATATCTGTTATTGATGCTCTAGGTTTTAGATTCTCTCTACAACATAAATAATTTTCTAAGCCTCAATATTCTCTTCTATTTTTCTTCTCTTTGTATCTATCTCATGTGTTGAGAATTTCCCACTCTAGTCTAGGTTATTCTAAGGATACTTTGGAAGGTTGTGAAGAAATTTGAAGATCGATTCAGTTTCTTGGTGATACCCTGTGATAGAAAGGATTCAAGGGTTAGAGAAACTGAAGGAAGGACTAATACATTTCGCTGCCTATACTGTAAGTGTTCTTATAATTATTTATGTTTAAATTCAATTATAGAATCATGTTCTAGGTTTTCTTATATTAATTTGTATAATATTAGATTTACATGAAAATAAACAAGATCCTGTATAATTTTTCCCAACAGGTGTATGGTAGGAAGTGTAGATCGCCCATTCATTGGGACGATGTAACGACCAAAATTTCCTAATAAGACTTAGGGCCTTGATTAGGGGGCCAGGATGGCAAATCTTGGAGTTATATAATTATGTGATATTTATGTTTGTCATTATGTGAATATGTGAATAACATCATAATATGACTTGATATGCATGTTTAGGTGTATTAAATATGCATGTGGGCCCATTTTTGTTTAATTGGGCAATTTTCATATTTTGGCAATTTTGGGCATATTTGGCATATATGTGATATGTGTGTGGTACTTCATTATTATTTGGTTATGCATGGGTTACTCAGCACGAGACAATCCTAGGAAGCAAGCTAGTGGGAAAGTCACAATGGGATTTATAATTGACTCAGAGTGAGTCAAGGGGTATTTAGTACATTGCCGGGATATTGGGTAATGTGAATAAATATTTGATGATAAATTGGGAGTTAGTGAGATCATGGGGAAATTCTGGGAGTTTTGACTATTTTATCCTGGGGGCATTTTCGGGACCCCGAGCATTAGGATTTGCTTAAGGTTACTTAAGCATGAAGTAACCTGTTAGAATTATAAAAAGAACGTTCAGTACATTCTCTCTCCCTCAAAGTTCTATTTTCGACACCCGATCACATTTTCGAAGAAAACTTGAGTTTCAGGACTCAGATTCAAGCGAGGATCGAGGCATATAATTTCTAGGGAAGATTAGAAGTTTTTTAGCCGAAGATTTTAGTTGGGAAACAACTCAATCAGAGGTAATCCAAGTTTTAAGTTCTTAGTTTTTAAAGTTTTTAAGCTTGAATTGGATTTTGTGTTTTGATGAGTTTTTGATTTGATTGAGGCTTGGATTTTGTTGGTTTTGGATCATGGGGATGTTTGGAACTTTGATTTTGGGATTTGGATATGTTTGGTTAGGTTTTTGGAAGGTTTTTAAATGGAGAAAATGAGGTTTTTGGCTGGGTTCGTGGTTGGGCCGCGACCTTGTTCTTGGGCGCCGCGGCCCAGGTTTGAAGAAGGAGGAGGCTGGCTATTGGGCAGGTAGGGCCGCAACATAAGATTAGTATGCCATGACGCTTGGCACAGTCAGAGAAGAGGCTAGCTCTATCCGGAGGCAGGCCGCAGCATATGATTTGGAGGGTCGCAGTGCTTAAGGGAAATTTTGCCCAGATTTGGTTTTTAGTCATGGGAACTTAACTCTAAGGGCCTGGGATCGATCCTACTAACCATTTGAGTGGTATTCGACGTCCCGGAGGATTGGTTTGGGTATGGAAGTATTTATTTACTCAATTTGATGAGGTTTTATATTATGGTTGTGACTAGGTTATCGCTAGGGTCTTGGAAACAGGATCGTGCTTGTGGCTCGTTTATTGGTAATCTGTGCTTGGACCAAAGGTAAGAAAACTGCACCCTAGATGTGACGCATGTGATGCATAAGATACATGAGATTAGGGCATGGCATGAATGTTGAATATGGAATTGATAAGAGCTTGAGTCTCAGTAATTGTGCATGATCATAATTATGCTAGTGATTGTTGAGTAAGCATGCTGAATGCCCTACATTTGGATATTTGACATAAGATATATGCCTGGTTGCATTGCTTACTTCTGGATGGAACTGACCTATGAGTCAGGAATCAGCAATGGTGTCAGTATTGACTGTGAAGCTGGGACTCACTAGTCAAGTTTGGCAGTAGTACTGAGCACTGATCGTATGGTATTGGCTTATGAGTCAAGAATGGTATTAACGTGTTTAACGCAAGCCGAAAAGATTAGATCTAACCAACATAAGAATTATCAACATAAGCATGAAATGCTTGACCGACCTTAAGTTCGATGAAAACAAAAACGCTTGTCTAGTATAAAGGCTAGTTATTTAGAGCCAGAGCCAAAAGGCTAAGGTGACCTACACGTCACATGGCTAGCAGGGTATGGGACCTCAGAGATAGACTTATCAGTCATCTATACAGAGATAGACTTATCAGTCATCTATACAGAGATAGACTTATTAGTCATCTACACAGAGATAGACTTATCAGTCATCTATATAGAGATAGACTTATCAGTCATCAACTCAGAGATAGACTTACCAATCATCTGTACAGAGATAGACTTATAAGTCATCTACATAAGGATACACTTATTAGTCATCTATACAAAGTATGACTTATTAGTCATTTATTCAGAGAAAGACTTATTAGTCGTATACCTCAGAGAGACTTATTAGTCATCTAATCAGAGCACAAGACTCCACAAATATTTATTTGTACCTTCTTGCATGGATGAGTAGGGTTATTACTGCTTGGCATGCCTATTATGATTTAGTGACATGTTATTACTTGGTCATGAGCATATTGAGTTTTCTTGCCGAGCTTCGGCTCACGGGTGCTATGTGGTGCAGGTAATGGCAAAAGAAAGCTGGACCATCCTTGAGTTGGAGAGCTTTGGTGACGATGTGTACATATGCGGCTGCTCGACCACCACGACCGAAGGTTTAAAGAGGAATTAGGGTTAAACCCTATTTTTTCGCTTAGGTCGGCTGGTTGTAAATATTTTATTGTAATTAACCTTTAAAATATATTTTTGGTATCCCAATGTATACATTAAAGGTTTTAGTGAAAGGTTGTATCTTTAATGAACATTTTTAATCCTAGACTATTAATCATACTTAGTTACACGATTATGGCCAAATGACCTGATTAGCGAGTTTAGCACTGTTTAAAATGCACACCGTAACGATCCCTGGGTAGTAGGGCATTACAGACAAGATGTGCGAAAGGAAATACTTGGGTCCTGAAACAGTTCACAGGACCAATGAGGCTATCGAAAAGATTAGAGACCGGATGCTCATGTCGCAAAGTAGACATAAAAGTTATCCAGATTTGAAGCGCAGGAACATGGAGTTCCAAGTTGGAGACTATGTCTTCCTTAGGGTTTCACCATTGAAAGGGGTGAAGAGGTTTGGAAAGAAGGGCAAGTTGAGTCCTAGATTTTTAGGACCTTTTGAGATCCTGGAAAGGATTGGTCAAGTGGCCTATAGGGTGGCCTTACCTCCGGCATTGTCGGGAGTAAATAATGTGTTCCATATTTCAATGCTTCAGAAGTATGTGTTAGAGGAGACTCATGTATTAAGTTTTGAAGATCTAGAGTTGCAGATAGATTTTTCCTTTGAGGAACAGCCAGTCCAAATATTAGATAGGAAAGACAATGTCCTAAGGAATAAAACTATACCTTTGGTTAAAGTATTATGGAAGAACAACAAGGTCGACCTGGGAATTGGAGTTAGACATGCGGGATCAATATCCCGAGTTGTTCAAGTAAAATTTTGAGGACGGAATTCTTGTAAGGAGGGGATAATTGTAACATCCCGAATTTGCTAATCAGGCTTAGTGCCTTGATTAGTGTGCCGGAAGGGCATAAACAGATATTATGTGCATTTTATGATTATATGAATTATGTGAGTTATATTATGATATGACTATTGTAGCATATTTAGATGTATTAAGTATGCATGTGGGCCTATTTCTTATTAGAAGGGTATCTTCATAATTTTTACCAGTTGAGGGTGTAATTGTAAATATATGTGCTTTGTGATTTAGACCACAGTATTATGGAGATAAATTTGAGTTATTCGGCACGAGATGACCCTAGTGAGCAAATTAGTGGTTTAGTCACAACGAGGATTAAATACCCGGCTCGGGGTGAGCCTAGGGGTATTTTGGTAATTTAGTATATTATCGGGATTCGTCGGGTAATGAGAAGTTATTTGGTAATTATTTGGGGATATTGGAATTAGTAGGGAATTATAGGTGTAATGTGAGACGGGAGAGTAAAATGACATTTTTTTCCCTTAAAGGGCTATGAGAGAGATTTAGGTGAGTGAGGGTAATTTGGTCATTGGGACCATGGATTTACCTTCACTAGCTGAGTTTATTAACTCAGATTCTTCCAAAAATAGAACAAAACACACACACACACACACACACACACTCTCTCTCTCTCTCTCTCTCTCTCTCTCTCTTTCGTTTCTCTCTCTATGTCTCCTTAGTGAAGTTCACTTGAATTTTCAAGAAAAAGCTTTGATTCTTTGGGTTTTGAGGGCAAGTTTTGGTGAGAATTGGAGCTGTAGTTAGAAGTGGAAGCTTATAAGATTAAGGAAACAGCTGGGAACGATTTCAAACAAAGGTAAGTTGTAGTTTTTGAATTTAAAGTTTTTAAGTTTTGAATTCTAGAAGTTATTTCGGAATTTTTAGTTTCTATGATGTTTTGGTAGAGTTTGGAGGTTAGTTTTGATGTTTATGGGTTACTGAGATCGTTCTAGGGTCAATTGTGAGTAAAATTAGGAGTTGGGATGATTTTGGGAGGTTGGGAGATTCTTAAAATTGTTGGAGATCTGGGTTAGCAGGGTCGCGCTGCGACCCTTATGAACTCAAAGAGCTGGGGAGGTTCCTCGAACTGCCTTGGTGCTAGACGAGTTGCACCGCAGCGCGTGCCTTGTGGTTTTTGGCTTGGGGTTCTCTGACTTGTTGCGCCGCGACCCTTAGTGGGTGGTGCTGCGACTAAAATTGGGGAAAGTGGCCAAATGAGGTTTTGAGTTGTGGACTCAAACCTAAGGGCTTGGGAAGAGTTCTATTACCCAGTTTAGTAGAATTCGAGGTCCCAAAGGCTAGAACTCGGTTCATAAGCCTTTATTCGTTCGTTATTGATGGTTATTCGTTATTATGGTTGTGACTAGGGTTCACCGATTTGCTCAGGAGGAAAGGGTCATGCTCAGGGTCGTGATACGTGTCTCATTAAGGACCTAAGGTAAGAAAACTATGCCTAGTCTGTGGTTAGAGCTTGAGCCCGATCATTAAATATGGTTATAACTATGATTGAGTTGTTTTACTAAACATGTCTGATTGTATTGAGCATATCTATAAATGATTTATGCTTGTCTGCATTATTTGATTGAAAGGCTTGACTTATGAGTCCATTGATTAAATCAATAAATGTAGTTATATCCTCCAATTATTGGTTCGTTAATTAGAGTTGGTCAAAATTACCTTTTTACCCTTCTAATTACCTCTTGTTCCTTAAGTACCATTAATTCACTAGCGAATAATTAATCTATAATCAAATTATAGATTTGAGCTCAATAACTATTTAGTTCAAGAATTAACCTTTAAAGGAACAAATATTCGATCTGTTAGGAAAGTATGGATTCTATTATTGTAAATCATGTTCCCAACCATTCATGATATTGAATTTCCAAAACAAAAGTCACTAGCCTCATTATACTGAGAAACCTTAACGAGTGAATCAAAAGATAAAATAAGCACAAACAGGAGTTCATAACTACTCAGGATTTAGACTGATCTACAAATGATCATCTATTATGATAAGAATTAAATCTTTAAGGAAAACAGTAAGTTTATAAAGATATTTAATTCATATCGGTTCTGTCATATATAATCTCTATTATATACAGTATCGTTACCAAGATGTCTATCCATACCGTATGCTCAGTAAACCGTACTAGTAACCATTCATTAAAGAGTCCTTACTTTGATATGTTACTGATTATTTTATTCATTGTATTTTATCTTAATTCTTTTGTACTTATACACGATCATAGCCTCATAAATGAATATGGAATTTTCTTGATATTTATATAAATTATTCAAACAATAATTATAACATACAAATATAATATAATTGTATTTTTATTTAAATTAATAACGTGTCTTTACATGCTTTTAGGACATCAATCCTAACAAATAGTGGCAGAACATAACCAACAACAACAAGCAATGACTGAGGATTAGCCTCAACATCCATTAAAGCAAATGCCAATGATATTTGGATATGCAGAACCTTCAGTAGAGAGGGAAGCGAAAATGAAGTTTCATAAAAGAATGGAAGAAAGGGTAAAGAGAATGCTATACTTGCATCATACAATAAAATACGTTGCCCTGATAGAGCGCTATTTTCCTACGCATTCAATCATTTTTACTAAAGAAGATCTGAAAAATGTAAGCCTTCCACATGATGATGCTTTAGTAATTAAGTTAAAAGTGGAAAATTTCCAATTAAGTCGGGTGCTAGTAGGTAGTGGAGTAGCACAAAACTTCTCTTTTATGACGCATTCCAAGCTATGGGAATACCGAAGGAAATATTGAGAGCATCAACATTCCCAATCCTTTCTTTTAATAGTATGAAAGTAGTGCCAAATGAAACAAGTGAGTTAAAAGTAACAACCTGTAAAGAACGCTCTAATCTATTACTTTATAAAAATTTCACTCAACTCACATGTATTAGAAAAATACCATTTTAAGGAAAAATTCAGTGGGGCCTAATTAAAACATGCAATTTGGGCCCATTAGTTTAAAATAAAAATGTTGTGTCTTTATGTAGTA
This sequence comes from Humulus lupulus, assembly GCF_963169125.1. Taxonomy (NCBI): domain Eukaryota; kingdom Viridiplantae; phylum Streptophyta; class Magnoliopsida; order Rosales; family Cannabaceae; genus Humulus; species Humulus lupulus. The sequence goes on along the minus strand of NC_084801.1, from coordinate 164,932,839 downwards.
TTCAGTAATAAAATAAAATAATAAGTCCCACTGACGTAATTTGAAACATAAACCATAACATAAGTTCTTAATTATTCTTGGCGCTCATCTTGATCGTTATTCACTCATAGGACACCTTGCGTCACACATGCCTAGACGTCGAACCTCCCACACCACTGTGCATGCCAAGGAGAAACCCTATTGCCTACCTAAAAGGGGGAAAGCAAGGGGGTGAGCTAAAAGCCCAGTAAGGAAGTACAAACCAATGCAACAATATTCAAGAAAACACAAGAAGACCAAATTCATATCGTAAACTCATGCAAAAACATATCGTAACTATATCATATTCATACTCATATATCATAATCATGTGATCATGACATCCCTATTGTCCATGTCACATCATGAGGTAACCAACAATAGCATTAACTGGTAAGACCTCCTCTATGAGGTAAACAAGATCTTAGGTCCTCGAATAACCTCAGCGCGTCTACCCTATGAGTTACGTCATATCCTTAGTAACTCATTTGTTGTGTTGCGTTCAACACGCTAACAACCTACTGCTTTTCATACATCATACAAGCAGACATACAACAATTCATATCATAACAAAGTAATTCATACTTTTCATAAGACTTTAGCTTACCATTGCTTATACTTTCCATAACACCATAACTCTTGCAATCATATTAGTTCATACTTTTCATAACATAATGCATAAAAATTCTAGCTAACTTCCTTACATCAAGTCCAAGAAAAAGTAAAGTGCAGAATACTTCACAACGAGCCTAGAATCACAATCAAACATTCGTCTTAATATGAAGTAAGATTTACACATGCCCAACAAACATACCCCAACGTGTGCATGGACCATGCACACGTGGCACACGTTGCACACTACAACAATATAAAAGTTTTATGACTTTATTTGGGAGACATAAAAGTCTACAATGTTTCCTGCTGGGGGAGACATCGTAAGTGGGGTCATTGTAGGTGCCCATCCCACCTCTCCCATTGGGAGAGGTGAGAGACATTGAAAAGTCTCTCAATTTTTTAAAAAAAATAAATAAATTAAATTAAAGTTTATTTAATATTAATTTAAATTTATTTTATAATTAATTAAAATGAACTTGATTTAATAATTAATTAAATTGAAATTATTATAATTAAAATTGATATAATTAATTAAAATGAAATTGATATAATTTATTAAAATGAAATTGCAAATTTTCATTAATGAAAATTATTTTACAAGATAAGCAATATTTGTTAGACATATGCAAAATCAACAAATATTGCATTATATATTAAGAAAGCGCTAAAAAGTAATAAAACCTAATAACGAGGTTGGTAACTTTGGATTATCGGTAACACATCTGTCGTCCATTCTTGTCGTAACTCATCAATTTGTGCCTCTGTATATGGCATACTTGTTAGCTGTAAAAAAAAAGTAATATATATTAATTAATTATTTTATTACAATTATATATATGGTTTCAAAAATAATTTGTAAGCTTTAATTAATAATACTATTCTCAAGTAATGTCTTGGACTCACATGTTCAGTCAAATCCTTCAACATCCTCATCATGTAGTAAATTTGGGCACCATTTCCCCTATATTATTAACCAAACCATCTATCGATTTAAAAAAAATCAATCAAGCAAGCACAACATAATTTAAATACAAGAAAAAAAAATACATAATCCTAGATAAAATCGAGCATAGTTTCCCCCTATAATAATGACCTAACCATCTGCATGTGAATAGCAAAACAAACAATTCAAACAACATACAATAAGTTTCTTTCTTATAGCTCCGCAACACACAACCAAATTTTCCGGAACCTACTTCACTAAAACACACAAGTTCTCAACCTTCCGTTATCACTGCAACACACAATTTTATTCTTAGAACCTACTTCACTATGGATGAATATTTAAGATATTCAAACTCCTCTAACATTTGTTTCATAATATTAAAAGTAGAAGCAAGAGAATATATATGTACCTCTTGCAATTAATAATCAAAGCTAGCAAAATTACTTCACTTAGCAATCCACTTTGCTATTAAATCCTCAACCAACAAAATTAAATTAATAAATAATAAATAAAATATCACTAAATATCTAACAATATATAACTTATTCTTGTAATTTTAGAAACTTGATTACCTCAAATGTGTGTTTGAAATAGAAATTTTGAGGCAAACATCACCATAAAATCTCACTCCAACAAAACCTCAAACTAGAAAATTAAAATTAATTAATGAATAAATGATTACTAAAAAAATAAAACAAATTCCAATGAGCCACTAATTAACCTAAACATAAAATGTGGTATATATATAGTTTAGACTTATAAACTCTAACAACTAAGTCTCTAAAAACTCAATAATCAACAAAAACATATAACTTTTCATATATCTCTAATTTTTAAAATTATTTAAAAATTTATTTTAATATGAATATATATAATTAATGTAATGCCCCAAAATCCATAATAAGGTTTAGGAACTTGATTAGGAGGCCGGGAGGGCCATAATTGATTTATTATGCCATTAAATGATGATATGCATGTTTATGTGAATTATATTATTATATGATGATAAAAGCATGCATATGAGTCCACATTTCATTATAAGGGCATTTTGGTAATTTGGTCCGTTGATGGCGTAATTGTGTATTTTCATTCATGTTGGTGACTTTTGAATAAGACCACATTATAATGTGGATTTGTTCGAGCCATTCGACATGAGACAATCTGTGAATGCAAGTTATCAGTCTGGTCATAACGGGGTTAATTTCGGGGTTCGGGGTGAGTCTCGGGGTAATTTGAGGATTAGAACATTATCGGGAATTAAAGGGTAATGGGATGTGATTTATTAGCATTTAAGAATATTGAGAATATCGGGAATTGGAGGGCGCTAATTATGATTAACGAGATAGGCGCGAAAGGACGGTTTTGCCCTTGGTGGTCTTAAGAGGATTTTAAATGACCCAGGGCATTTTGGTCTTTTGACCATAAGGATAGATATAACCCTTTGAAGCTGTAGAAACCTGGCCAAAACAGAGCCTCCTTCTTCCCTTCAACCGTTCATCATTTCCTCTTCATTTTCCTTTGAGTTTTTAAACTCTTTTTGAGGAACCAAGCTAAGAAACCAAGCCTTGAGGGTTTTGGGTTATGCTCTACCATTGAAGAGGTGTGTTACTAAGATTGATGTGAGTTTTTAGCCAATAAACTCTTGTTCTTGCTCTATTTTTCTATTTGAGTTTCAGCTGGATTTTGAGTTGGATAATGGAAATTGATGGGAGTTTTTGGCTAGGGTTACTTGGGTTATGATGCATAGGTCATGTGTAGATGGTTTTTGGGTTCTATTGGGGGTTTAAATGGAGTTTGGACGCTTTTTTTTCAAGTTGGGAAAGGAGGAGTTGAAGGAGGGAAGAACCAGGGCAATTCTACCTGGTCCTAGCGCTACAGCGCCCAAAGGGTGGCACTACAGTGCTAGCCAGGGAAAATTTCCCCTGGTTGTAACACTAGGGCGCTAGGGGGGCAACACTGTAGCGCTACCCTATTTTCTCTGATGCATGTTTTGGGCACTTTTGAGGGTTTTTGGCTCGCGGTTTCAATTCCTAAGGTTCAGGATCGAATCTACTCACCGTTTGGGTACAATTCGGGGTCTCGGGAGTGAGGTTTCGGTCAAGAACCTTTTAATGTTGATTTCATTAATTGTTGATTGAAATTGGTTATGACTAGCTGACCGCTAAGGAATCAAAAGGATCGATCGTTCTCAAGGGTCGTTCAATTGTTATTTCTCGCTCGAACTAGAGGTAGGAAAACTGCACCCCATATGTGACATGCATGGTTATTATTGGGGCATGTTGAGTGTTTAAATGTGGACATTGATTGCATATTAAATGCTTAGCAAATTTTGCTCACTTGTGAATGGCACTGACTTATTATTTAGAATTGGCAATGGTGTCAGTATTAACTGTGAAGTTGTGACTCATTAGTCAAGTTCGACAGTAGTACTGAGCACTAGTCGTATGGAATTGACTTATGAGTTAAGGACGGTTTTAGCATGTTTAACGCAAGCCGAAAAAGATTAGATCTAATCGGCATCTTCATTGAATGACTCATCATGAGAATTAATGCCTGATCGACCTTAAGTTCGATGAAATCCAAAAGAGCTTGTCTAGTTTAAAGGCTAGTTATTTAGAAACAGAGCCAGAAAGGCTAAGGTGACCTACACATCACATGGCTAGGAGGGTATGGAACCTCTGAGATAGACTTATCAGTCATTTGGCCGAGAGAGACTTATCAGTCATCTGACCGAGACAGACTTATTAGTCATCTAATCAAGATAGACTTATCAGTCATCTGATCGAGATAGACTTATCAGTCATCTGACCGGAATGGACTTATCAGTCATCTGACCAGAATGGACTTATCAGTCATCTGATCAGGATAGACTTATCAATCATCTGATCAGAATAGACTTATTAGTCATTTGATCGGGATAGACTTATCACTCATCTGACCGAGATAGACTTATTAGTCATCTGACCGAGATAGACTTATCAGTCATCTAACCGAGACGGACTTATCAGTCATCTATTTAGAGAGTGACTTATTAGTCAACTGTTCAAAGAATGACTTATTAGTCATCTACCTCAGAGAGACTTATTAGTCATCTACCTCAAAGTGAGAGACTTATTAGTCTTGTACTCAGAGCGCAGGACTTCACAAACATTTATTTGTTCCTGCTTGCATGCATGAGTAGAGTTATTACTGCTAGGCATGCCTATTATGACTTAGTAACATGTTATTAATTTTTCTTGAGCATATTGAGTTTTCTTGCTAGGCTTCAGCTCATGGGAGCTATGTGGTGCAGGTAAAGGCAAAAGAATGCTGGACCATCCTTAAGTTGGAGAGCTTAGGTGACGATGTGAACATATGTGGCTGCTCGACCGCCACGGCCAAGGGTTTAACGAGGAACTAGGGTTAAACCCTATTTTGCTGCTTAGATCGACTGGTTGTAAATATTTTCTTGTAATTAACCTTTAAATTATATTTTTGGGATCCCAAAGTATACAGTAAACATTTTAGTGAAACGTTATATCTTAACCAAAATTTTTAACCCTAAACCGCTAATCATACTTAGTTACACGATTATGGCCAAATGACTCGATTAATGAGTTTAACACTATTTAAAATGCACACTGTAACGGTCCCTGGAGATTAGGGCGTTACAACTTGGTATCAGAGCGAGCCAAGGTTAAGGGTTCCTGAAGACAAGCTAGGCATGTACACTCATCATCAAAGATGGATTCACTCAGGGAATTGTAACTATTTCTGTAGTTATGTGCTTAACTACTTAAATAGAATGTGAATGCTTTACTTGCACATTGTATTAGGGAGCATGAGATTCTGATAGAGCCTGACTCTTGACTATTAATGTGATTATATGATTACATGCTTTGTGGATATATATATATATATGAATGTGATTATATGATTACCTGCTCCGTGATTATATAAATGTAATATTTTCCTGCTAGAATTGGAGGCATGGTGTGAATGTGGGAATAGCAGGGATTATGATTGATGTATGAATGCTATGGGCATGTGTTTATCACTACATTCATTTGTGAATGTAGTGTGGTAAGATTGTTTCAGTGGGGAAAGCTCTTGATATGCTCATCATGTTTAATGGGTTAAGTTATTGACTTCAGATTCAATCAGCAGGTATGTATCCAAGGTAGATAATGAGACCTGGTGGTGGTTATACCAGGGCTGAGAATTACAGCCAGGGTTTGAGTTCTTCACCTACCCCTCAGAATTTCCAACAAATGTTTATAGATTTGCAATTAAGATTGTAGAGGCAAGAGGAAGAGATTAGGTGTTTGAAGCAATAGCGGAATCTATCGGGGAGCACCTCTTCCTTTGCTATGCCAAGAATGGCACCAGTTTTAGCTTAGCCTAGGGTTGAGAGCAGATGAGAATTTCTTTATGGAAGATTCCAGGAGTAGTACCTTCCAGTCTTTGAGGGAGGCCTAGATCCATTCAGAGCGCAGTAATTGATGGGCATGATCAGTTCCATTCTCGATGGTATAAGGCTGGTGGGTCACGATAGGGTGATCTGTGCTACATATGTACTACGGGATGATGCCCGAACATGGTCGGAAGTAGTATCCTAGACACGAGATACAATTGTGATGGATTGGAAAGACTTTAGGCAGCTGTTCAATGTGAGGTATTACTGTGATGCGGCCCAGATAGCTAAGATGAATGAGTTTATGAACCTGGTTCAGGGCAATGCAACAGTAACCAAGTATGTTAACAAATTTGATGGGTTGGTCAAGTTTGCTTTTGATATGGTACCCACAGATGTAGTTCAGAAGGAAAAATTTATCTGAGGATTGAGTTCTAGGATAGCCCAGGGCATTAGAGTTGCCCCAGTGCATGAAACCTCCACCTACGCTCAGGTAGTAGGGAAGGCTCTTGCTGTTAAGGGCATAAGAAATGAGAAGAAGATTGCCAGAGAGCACGGAGCTCAAGCAGTGACACCTCCATTTATTTTAGCGAGCAAGAAAAAAAAGCTAGATGACTTATCCAAAATGCGCCCAGTGTAAGAGATATCATTTGTGAGAATGTCGCGCAAAGGCATGCTACTTATGTGGAATGGCTGGGCATTTCATGAGGGATTGCCCAAGACAAGGAGCAGATGAAAAAAAGGGGATGGACAGCTCGACTCCAGCTTGAGTGTTCATTCCGAGGCAGTCGAAGACTGAGACTGAGACTGAGGCTGGTTCCTCAGGGGTGGCAGGTCAGCTTTCTAGTTTTGATTTTTTGTATTGTACTGACTAGTTTGGTTCCATGTTGTTCTTTGTTTGTTGCATCTAGAGAAGCATAAATTTGATATGCAGATTGCATGATTATGTTGTGATGAGTTAGATTATGGTGGAAAGGACTCATCCGTTGTTGTGATAAAGTTGGTTATGACTGACTTCAGTATGATCCTAGATAAGGATTGGTTAGCTAAGTGTGAGGCAATGATAGATTGCAAGGAAAGGATATTAATTCTTGGGTTTGAGAGTGGGAGACCCTTGTGGTATAGCTGGCACAGTGCATGGATTTGGTATGTTGATGATATCTGTATTTAGAGCTAGAGGTCTATTGCAGGAGGATGCATAGGACTCCTAGCTAGAGTGGTGGATACCACTTTGGTCGTGCCAGTGGGATCATGACAGACTGGATTAGTCTGTGAGTTCTGGATGTATTTCCAAGTGATTTGCCAGGGTTACCTTTACACAAAAAGATAAATGGTGAATGGATTGGTGCCAGGGATGGAGTCGGGTTTAGGGCACTATATTGAACGACTTCAGCAAAGTTGTGAGGCCTAAAGTACTCAATTATTGAGTAAGATGGTGCTCTCCAAGGTGGATCTTTGATCTGGTTATTACCAGCTAGAGATCAGGGAGAAGGTTATGCAAAAGACAGCTTTTTTAAATCATATAAGGGCACAAGATGTGCTGAGTTATGTTTTGAGGATTTTATTAATGGTAAGTTATTTTTATGAATTAGATGAACAGATTATTCAAGGATTATTTGAATTGGTTTTCTGATCTTCTTGATTGATAGTATTGAAGTATACTCTCAGTTGAGATTTGCCAAGGTCAAGGAACGCTTTAGGGGCAGGATTTTCCTTGGACGAGCAGGATATTACATGTGTTTTAGGAAAGAATTCCGAGTCTTCTTACATATCAGAATCAGTTTGTAGGTTGTTATGACACCTCAGTGACAGGGAAAAGTGATTGCCTATGCATCATGTTGGTTAAAGGATCTGAACAGAACTAGAGAAGAGTTTCTAGAAGGCCTGGTGGCCAGCTTTATGTTTGAGATTATCATTTCAGAGAGGATCAAAAGGAAAAAAATTAAGTGAACCACATATAGGAAGATTGAGTGGAAAGTCTTAGCTGAATTAGCTAAGGATTATACAGTGGCAGGTATGAATTTATTGAGGTATAGAGATCGGATTTGGAATCCGATGGACACTGGGGTTAAACGAGGGATTCTGGACGAATCTCATACTACTATCTTATTCTCTTCATCCAGGCATCATGATAGATGTATTAGGATATGAAAGCTTTATAGTGGTGGCTTGGGATGGAGAGGGACATAATGGAATACAAGGCAAAGTTCTTAACCTGTTAACGGGTCAAGACATCGTATCAGAAATCAGTAAGGCCATTGTAGCCTTTGAGTATTTTATAGTGGAAATAAGGAAACATCGCCATGGGTTTCATAGTGGGGCTGCCCAGGATAGTGGGTCAGCGTGATTTGGATTGGGTCGTTATGGACCAGCATTTAAAGTGAGCCTACCTTTATCAGTAAGGACAAGTAACACAGTTGATCAATATTCAGATCTTTGTGTGAGAGAGGTGGTATGCCTTCATGGGAATTTAAGGTCCATCTTATTAGATGAATCCTCTATTATTACTTCCAAGTTTTGGGGAAGGTTGCAGAAGACAATGAATATATAGTTTATTACTCTTAGTCTGATAGTAAATCAGAGAGAGAGAGAGAGGGAGAGTTATCCAATTATTATTGAAAGAACACATTATAAGAAGAATGAGATATTATATCTGGATCCTGAGGTAGTTCAGGGGATCATTGAGGTAATTGAAAAGGTTAGAGCATGGATGCTCACTTCTCAGAGTAAATGGAAAAGTTATATTGATTTAAGATGCAGGAACATGGAGTTCCAAGTAGAAGATTGTATATTTTTTAAAGTATCACCATGGAAAGGGGTGAAGAGGTAAAAGCAAGTTGAGCTCTAGAGTAGAATAGACCGTTTGAATCCTGGATAGGATCGGTCAGGTTGGCTTTGGATTGGTCTTGTCTTTGGCTCTATCAGCAATATACAGTGTAGTATGTATCTCCATGTTGAGAACATGGGTTAAAGAAAACCCATGAGATGAGTTATGGAAATCTGGAGATTTAGGCTAAGATATCCTGTGAGGAATAGCCAGTTCAGATTTTAACAGAAAGAACAAGGTTCTAAGAACCAATGCTATACCTTGGGTCAAGCTAATGTTAAAGAAACAGTGAGGTCGAGGGAACGACCTGGGAACTGGAATCAGTGGTGCAGAATTTATGTTCCGGGTTGTGCAGATAAATTTTGAGGACGAAATTTCTGTAAGGAGGGGATAATTGTAATGCCCCAAAATCCCTCATAAGGTTTATGACCTTGATTAGAAGGTCGGGAGGGCCATAATTGATTTATTATGCCATTAAATGATGATATGCATATTTATGTGAATTATATTATTATATGATGATAAAAGCATGCATATGGGTCCACATTTCATTATAAGGGTATTTTGGTAATTTGGCCCGTTGATGGCATAATTGTGTATTTTCATGCATTTTGGTGAATTTTGAATAAGACCACATTATAATGTGGATTTGTTTGAGCCGTTCGGCATGAGACGATCTGTGAATGCAAGTTATAAACATTCAATAATTTCACATAAAATCTTAAAATAATAACCTAAACTCTACTGAGTAATCCTTAATGGTTACAAAACAAGAACCATGCACTTAACCAAATGACGTATATTTGAACGTAAAATTTAGCTTGCATGTAACATGCATACGTGTGAGGGTTCTTAAAACGCACTTTGGAGTAGATTCTACTTGTTTGCTTAATCGTCACTTCCTTAAAAATTCAGCAAGATTTAGTTTACCAACCTATTAACGTTACCATATTACCCCTTTAGATCATAAGGTTCCATTCTAGATTTTAATTTCACAAAATTTATTTTATTTAACTAGCCATTTAGTTATATTTGCACCAAAATAATAAAATCCCATTTATTATTTAAATAAAAATAAAAATAACAACACTTTCTATTTCCCACATAATAATAAATTTTGACAAAATTAATTAATTTCATAAAATACTATTATTCATTCTATCATTGTTACTTAGTTAATAAACAAAATAGCAATGAGTTAGCCTTTAAAAAGTGAAACCTCAAGGTCACACAATTTTCATTAAGTCACAATTACATGTAAGTTGGGAAAAGGCTTACTAAATAATTCTTTGGTCATCTTTTAGAAAATAATTTTACTTAATTATTTTGTAAATAAATTCTGCATAGTTATTTATGAGAAAATATGCACCCAAAGTATGGAAAAATCATACTTTTCATGTATAAACTTTAAATCATAAATTATTAAAACATATATTTGATATCTTTTAATTAAAAGAGATTTTCCATATAGTTAAGTAAAAATCAGGAAACATATTATTACATAAATTTTAAGGCATGAGTTTCCAAAACATATTTTTACTATCATTTTAATTAAAAGCAAATACCATATTACTAAGCGAGATTCAGCAAGAAAGATACACCCATTATTCATAATTTTTCTATCAAACCAAATTCCAGTCATCTTTTTTTTTTTTAAAAAAAAAAACTCTCAGCTTTTAAACACTAAAAATTTGCATATATCTCTTATTAAGGAAAATACAAGATTCATGTATGAAATTCACTAATTACTTGTCTTGGTTTTAAAATATGAATTTTGAGACATAATTTGCTTCCTCTCTTAATTTATTTGTAAATTTCCATAAAATATAAAATAAAATCAGCAAACATAAATTATAAAATAAAAATGCTCATATTCATTTTAATCTCTCAACCTAGCATGTCTCTATAATTTTTATGCATTTAAATATTACAATTAGCATGCAACAAATAATTTAACCATTTCAAAAACATAAACCCCAAAAAGAGATGCATTGGTCGAGACACACTAATAAGCATAAATGAAAATGGAAAACAAATTAAAATATTACTACCACGCTTCCTAACTCAAACATACACCTTAATATATTTAAGACCAAAACATTACCATATACTCAACATTAAACTTAAATATATTTTATTATAATATCAATGGAAATTCTAAGATGCTCCTTATTACAACAACATTTTCATGCCCATAATCTAAATAAAACAAAGGAACCTAAGGCCTAATATATGCCATGACCGAGATACACATAGGGTTCAATAGCAAAGTTTATCATCCAAACTCATCATGCTTCTTTATTCAATACATCAAGAGAATTAGTACCAATAACATGCATAGGCCAAAACATGCATAGTGCCAATAACAAAATATACCACAAAAATTATCATGCTTCCATTTAAAAAAAAAAAACATACCCACACAATTGATCAATACTTGTGCTATGCATAAGAACCCTAGATTAGGCTCAACCAAAATCACTTCATCAATCTAGAAAAAAAATAATAGAAAACTCTACATGCATCATCTAGTCATAAGAAAACATCAAACAAATAAAACTCAAATCATACAAGAACCCTAACGCGTCTAATACAACATTTACATAGGTGAACCCATGATCAATATAACACCAAAACAAGGTCCTTCCTCACCTTGAGTACACCAAATTTCCAAAATCTAAAGGCCTCTCCTTTTGATTGCTAGCTCCAACATCCTTGTATGATCACCAAACCATTAGACCAACCCAAAACCTAATTTCCATCAATCAAATATAAGAAATCAAAAGAAAATCTTACCCTTGTATGTGTAGGTCGATTATTTATCCAACACCCTCTCTAGGTCCATGTAAAATTAAACCTATCACCACCATTGCATCCCAAAATACTTAGAATCAAGAAGAAGGAGGAGGAGAGAAGAAAACTATGAATCTCAAAGCTTACCTTAGGGATTTCGAAGCCCTTTATTCTCTCACTCTTCCTTTCTTTCTTTCTCAAGCTCTCTCTCTCTTCCTTTCTTTCTTTAGATGGGCGGCTAAGGTTTCAAAATAGTGAAGAATACTGAAATGGAAAAAGAAAATCAAGAAGGAAATGAATAAATTTCTTTGGTTAAAACAACAGAGAGTGTAAAACCCCTTTTATTTATATTGAAGCAAGTTATTACAAGTAACCGATTTACAATTGATGTAACTAAACCCACCATTCTCGGGTGGTTATATTAACAGTTAGGACAAGTCTAACTAACTAATAATCTGGGCTCTATTGAACTTTCTACAAGATCTGATGTGGATATGAAAGGTTGCTTATTATTACCCCTCAAGCGAAAAGGACAATTCACTACTTTAAGCTTGTCTCGAAATCGTAGGAACCTTTCAACAAACATACCCTTCATAAGAGCATCTGCTACTTGATCATAGGTTGGAACATACCTGATTTCAACCTGCTTCTGCAAAACCATGTCTCAGACAAAATGCACATCAATTTCAATGTGCTTTGAATGGGCATGATGAACAAGATTGGCTCCTAAAGATGTCGCTCCAAGATTATCACACCAAATGATTGGTTCTCGCTGTATAATGATAACTCTTGAATAAAGAGTTATTGCATGTGCTTTTGAGCTTATAATTGTGAAAAAATCTTGGGTGATGTTAGTTTATTTTTAACTTTTGTAGCTAACTTTGGTGTTTTTGTGATCTTAGTTAAGTCTAGTTATTTTTGTAGTTTTTAATAGCCAATGGGTTAAGGATAATAGTTTCATGAATAGATATTTGTACAAAGAATGAACTAACATATGAAATTATCTAAATATAATTTTTGATGGCTTAATTATCAGGTTTTCCTGAAGCAATTTGATCAGGCAGTTTTTGGGCACGTGGCAAGTCAATGGGTTAATTGGAATAGTGGCTGAGGTGGCATGTACAGAAAGCATGAGTCAAAAATTGGGAGAAAATGACAAAAGAAAGGAGGAACTCACGTTTTTTACAATGAGGGAAATATTGTACTTTTGAGAAAAAAGGAAAAAACCTAGATGATCTTAGAGAAGCATCATCCAAAAAAAAAAAAAGGAGGCAGCCATTTTTTGAAAGAAAAACCAGCAAAGAAAAGAGAGAAACTCATAAATCAACAAGGAAGAAGGAGGACAAACAAAGAAAGCTCAAGCATCATTTTGGATTTGTTCTTTCTTCTATTCCTAAACTTTATTTTTATATTTTCTGAGTTGATTTCTAAATCTGAATATTATGGGCTGTTTTGATTGTGGATTAATGTTTATGAACTCAGCCATGAACTAATTTTTAGGTGGCTTGAATTGTTGATGAACCCTATGTTATAGTCTATCAATTTATTGCACTTTATTTTAGTAAAATCTCCCTTGTTCATTCAAGTGTGCTTATATTAATTTCTTGTTGTTGTTTGGCCAGCAATGGCAAGTTATTTAATTATGTTTAATGCTGGAAATATTAAATGTAATGGGAAGAACTTGGATGACACAAGTCATAATCTAGGTTAGGTTATGTTAGTAACTAACATAGGGATATGTTATTTGCCTTGTGTAACTTTTGAGAATTAAACTTTGAATTGCATTCTTAAATCTGATTTTGCATAGGAATATGTTTAATTAGGTAGAAGAATTAATGTCATAAAATTTGGGAAAGTTTTATGAGTGTTTAAATGAATTCTTGTTAACCTGGGAGTTTTGCTAGAATATTGCTGCCACAATCTGTCCGCAATTTGTTCAGGATGATTAATATAGGGGAATTCAATAATTCAAGTCCATTTCGCAATCCATATATTTCTCTCAATTTTCTTGTTCAGTTCAATTTTTAATTTCAGTATTTCCATTTTTTTAATGTTTTGCTTAGCCTAAAAACAACCCATTTGATTTTTAGTACTTATAAGTTGTCTAGTAATTGTTTTGCTTATTTTTGTATTTTGCAATCCCTGTGGAGACGATTTACTTATCATTACATTACTTGTGTGATTACGTGCACGTAATTAAAATCAAATATTAATTTATCACAACAAGTATTTGGCGTCGTTGCCGGGGATTGGAATTAGAAATTTTAGTAATATCAATTACTGTCAATATATTTTTTCTTTGCTGAGCTGACTTTGTTTGCTTGCTCTTGTGTTTTCATAGGTGATTTACTATATGAACAAGCAAGAAGACAATGAACTAGCTCCTATTGACCCTGAGATTGAAAGAACAGTTAGAAGAAGACTACGGGAACGACGGGCTCAAAATCGCATTAATATGGCTAAAGAGGTTGAAGGAGTTGAGGGTGCTAATAATGTCACTAACACAATTGCTATGGATGATGACAGAGAGAGAGAGCCATAAGGGAGTATGCTGCCCCCATGTTTAATGAGCTCAATCTGGGCATTGTTAGGCCTGAAATTCAATCACCCCATTTCGAGTTAAAACCCGTTATGTTCCAAATGTTGCAAACAATGGGTCAATTTAGTGGGCTGCCTACTGAGGATCCTCATCTTCATCTTCGTTTATTTTTGGAGGTGAGTGATTCTTTCAAGCTACAAGGAGTGAGTGACGAGGCCCTAAGGTTGAAATTGTTCCCTTTCTCTTTGAGGGATAGAGATAGAGCTTGGCTAAACACCCTTCCTCGCGACTCGGTGACTACATGGAATGAGTTGGCTAAAAATTTCTTGATGAAGTACTTCCCTCCTACCAAAAATGCCATGTTTTGCAATGACATCATGTCATTTCAGTAGCTAGAAGATGAATCATTTTGTGAAGCTTGGGAGAGATTCAAGGAGTTATTGAGAAAGTACCCACACCATGGGATTCCGCATTGTATACAAATGGAAACATTCTATAATAGGTTTAATTCTTCCACTCGCATGGTGTTAGATGCTTCAGCTAATGGGGCTATTCTCTCTAAGTCCTATAATGAAGCCTATGAGATTTTGGAGAGGATAGCTAGCAACAATTATCAATGGTCCAATGTTAGAGCCTCAACAAGTCAAAAAGTGGCTGGTATACTTGAAGTGGATGCATTGACAGCTTTGACCGCTCAAGTTTCTTCAATGACTAACCTTGTCAAGAACATGAGTTTGGGGGGAATGGTATAACCAGCTGCTATCGGACAAGTTGTTGATGTATATTGTGCTTATTGTGGAGATGGGCACGCGTTTGAGAGTTGTCCTTCGAATCTCGCTTCAGTTTGTTATGTGGGGAATCAAAATGCCAACTGAAATAACCCATATTCGAACTCTTATAATCCAGGGTGGAGGCAGCATCCAAACTTCTCATGGGGGGGTCAAGGAGCTAGTTCAAGCGGAGCACCAATGCAAAACAAGATAACACATCCACCGGGGTTTTCTCAACAACAACCAAGAGCTCAACCACCTCCTCCTCACGTGTCTCAATCAAGCTCTTTGGAGAGTTTAATGAAAGAATATATGGCCAAGCATGATGCTATGATTCAGAGCCAAGTGGCATCCTTGAGGAACCTAGAGATTCAATTGGGGTAGCTAGCTAATGAGCTAAGGAATAGACCACAAGGCACTTTGCCTAGTGATACCGAAAACCCAAAGAAAGATGGTGAGGAGCATTACAAGGCGGTTACCTTGAGGAGTGGTAAAAATTTGGAATTGACTGAGGAGAATTGTAAGAGAAACAACGAGCCCACTTCAATCCAAAGTAGTGTGGACAAGGGAGTCAAATATGTGAATTGAAAATTTTCAAATGCTGATCCTGAAGCAATTGCTGCAGTAATTCCTCAGCAAAATGCAACAGAGAAGACTATGAGTAAGCCACCTCCACCATTTCCTCAGCGCTTTCAAAAGCAGCAACAAGATGGTCAATTTCGGAGATTTTTAGATGTTTTGAAACAAATTCACATCAATATACCGTTGGTGGAAGCTTTGGAGCAAATGCCCAACTATGTGAAGTTTTTAAAGGATATTTTAACTAAGAAGAGGAGGCTTGGTGAATTTGAAACGGTGGCCTTGACTGAAGGTTGTAGTGCTATGTTGAAGAATAAAATTCCTCCTAAATTGAAAGATCCGAGTAGCTTCACAATTCATTGTTCTATTGGTGGTAGAGACGTTGGTAAAGCACTTTGTGACTTGGGGGCTAGTATCAATTTGATGCCCGTGTCAATGTCCAAGATGTTGGGGATTGGAGAAGCAAGACCAACCACAATCACTTTACAATTAGCAGATTGTTCTATGGTGCATCTGGAGGGAAAAATTGAAGACGTCCTAGTACAAGTTGACAAGTTCATTTTTTCGGCGGATTTCATTATTCTTGACTATGAGGAAGATAGGGATGTACCAATCATTTTGGGGAGACCATTTCTTGCCACCAAGAGGACATTGATAGATGTTGAAAAAGGAGAGCTCACCATTTGAGCTCAAGACGAACAAGTCACATTCAAGGTTTTTAATCCTATACGCTCTCCTAATGAAGTTGAAGCTCATTTGGCCATAAGTGTTTCTAACTTCAAGTTGATTGAAAAGATGCATGGAAAGTATAACAATGGAGTCAAGAAAAAGGTCCCTTTTGAAGAAATTGAGAAAGGTGGGGAGCCATGTATAAGTAAGGAAGAAGAACCATCTCATCCTCCAAAGCTACCGAAGAAAAAGAAGAAGAAAAAGAAACATAGTAGAAAGCTTCAATCATAAATGTTGGAAGTTGGGAATAGAATGTTTTTCTCAAACTCTCTAGCGAAATCAAAGTGTGATGGTGAGTTCTTAGTGAGCAAGGTGTTTCCCAATGGTGTAGTGGAATTATATGATGAGCATTTGGGAAGAGCATTTAAGGTAACAAGGAAAGGAGCAAAGCTTGGGGGAAGCGAGGTTGAGCAATACAAAACCTCGTTTCCTTGAAAGATCATTAGAGAAAAAAAAAGCAGTTTGGGTTGCTATAGCTTTTGGAGGATTCATCTGTAAAGCAACTCAAAGAAAGAAAGAATAAAAATGGATTGAAAAAAAATGAAAAAAAAATCAATAAAAAATGACAATATATATATATATTAGTGTGTTTAGCTATTTTCATTTTAATTTTGTTATGTTAATTTTATTTTATTGTGATGTTTTGGAGTTGTTTTATGTGTGTTTTTTGTGTTTCAGGTGTTAAGAAAGCAAGAAGTTGGTGTTTTGGAAGTAACTTTGGGGGTCTGATGGTTTTGCAAAAGTTTTGCTTCAGCAAATTGCGCGCAAATATTTCCGAAAAAAAAGGGAGTTACGTCAAATATGGGTTGATGAAGCAAAACTTAGGCAAAATGGTGGCAATCTGGGCAGGCAAAAGTTCTGGGTCGTGGGTCATTCGAATATATATATATATTTATATATAATACTATATATTTATATATAAAAAACAAGGAAGATAAATTTGTTATAATACTATATTTAATACTTTATTTATATATATGTATTACTACATATATAAAAAAAAAAAGAGAACATACAATATATATTACTACACTTAGATATGCAAATATATATATATATAATATCAATTATACGAAATATATATAGATATATTATTAGTAAAATATAATATCATATATAAATTATATAGATGTATATAGAATACCCAAATACCCTAATTCCCCTAACCCGCCTTCCCCATAAGCCATCATCATGTCCCTGCCCAGATCTGAGAGCCACCGCCACCACCCACCTCACAGCTCCACAAGACCGTCCATCTCCGCGAGACCGCCTTGGCTACCCTCGCCTTCCGTGAGCTCTGCCCCTTCCACCAAGAAAAACTCACTCCTTTCAGGCCCCACTAAAAAGTTTGCTTTTGCTCAGGCCAAGGCATATTATGAATCCATTAAAACCAAGAAGTTTCTCCAAGAAAAAGGATTCTTACCCACCACTGTTGAGATGCTAGAATTTATCAGTAGAGTCATTGAGCAGCACGATTGGGAGGTTTTCTGTCAAAAGCCAGCACAAGTTCTCATCCCATTGGTGCGAGAATTTTTTGCCAACATAGCCTCTTCTGATAATTCTGAAGTGCTTGTTCGAGGTAAGGTTGTCTTCTTTGCTGGTGAGGCTATTAATTCCCTCTTTGGGTTAGCCAGTTTTGAATGCGCTGCATATAATGAGATGGTCATGGCCCCTTCACCAGAAAACTTTGACAAAGCGCTGAAACATGTCGCAGCCCCCGACGCTCAGTGGTGTGTCTCTTCTGGCGGTGTGCGCACTCTCTTGCACAACTCTATTTTGCCAGAAGCTGGAGTGTGGTTAAATTTTCTTAAATGTCACTTGCTGCCCACTACGCATGACACTACGATGTCCAAGGAGAGGGTGCTCCTGCTATACTGTATGTTGGCTGGCTTGAGTATCAATGTGGGCTAGTTGATCTCCCGACAGATTACTAGCTGTGCCAAGAAGAAAAGGGAAAGTTGTTCTTTCCATCACTCATTACTCAGTTGTGCATTAGTGCTGGGGTGCCTTTTGCCTCCACAGAGGATGTACTCTTCGAGCATCGGGACATCGATTTCAATATCACTGGTCAGAGTCGTGCGTCCGCCTCAGCGGCTAGGCCATCCACCATGCCTTCACCAGCTCTGCCCCTTGCTCTTGCACTCACTAACCTTATTGCTCAGCAGAGGGAAATTCTTGGATGGCTGGTGTCCCTAGAAGCTCAATAGTGTGACTACTAGAAGTACGCTAAACAACGGGATGCCACACTCATCAAGTCCCTTCAGCGGAACTTCACCAAACCGGCTGCTGCATTCCTAGTGTTCCCCAGCTCCATCTTGGAGGCTTGGACCGCTCCAGTTGTTCATGATGACCCTAATCCTTCGGATGCTAATTCTGAGGACTAGGCGGAGGGAGCCTCTTTAACCCACCTTTTGATTTGTATTTATTATTCTGTACTTAATTCATGTTTTGAACTATCTTATTGTTTACCTTTCATTGTCTATTGTTTTGTATTTCTTATGTGTTGTCTTGTTGATTGTTATGTTCTTGTCCTGTTGTTTTACAACACTTTAAAAATACTTTTAAGCTGAATGTATTTCTTTCTTAACTTTTAAACTAAATTCTTTGGGTGTGAATGTTGCTAGCAAATGATTGATGAGAGTGTTTCTCTTTTTAGTATGTGCATAGCTTGATTAAACAATTTTGAGACCCTAGAAAGAGCTAGTTTCTTGTGAGAGCTTAAGTTTCTAGAATTACTTAGTGATTTTCCTTGAGGCGAAATCCTAGACAACACCACACCGATGACATGATTTAGGCCATCCTTGGACCGTTTGAGCCTTTGAAGCCTACCTTGTCTGCATTTTTATCCCTAGTCACCCCATTGAGCTTAAGTGTCATTTTTTCTTTCTTAGGCACTCATTAGCTTAGCTTAATATATATATATATGTAATCACCTCTTTTCACCACACCCTTTTAGCTCCTTGATCTTTATAGGATTTATTTATTATGCATTTTGGGGGGTTGAGTTGAGTTGAGTGGATGAGAGAAAATTGGGTGAGCGTTTTCCTTTTCTTCTTTTGCTTGTTTTCACCATTGGGGACAATGTTGATTTTAAGTTTGGGGGGAGAGTGTGTTCTCAATTTTCTTGTTCTCTTGCCATCTAGTTGTTTATTTTAATTCTAAAAAAAAATAGAACATCCAAAAAAAAAAAAATTAAAGAGTGCACTCCCTTGCATCTAAGCCTCTAAAAAAAATCAGAAAATAAAAAGAAAGCAAAAAGTATGTATGTTTGTAAATAATTTTGGGGCTGTAACTCGCACGCGCTAGTGTCTCGGCCAGGAGGGCCTCACATGCACTGATGCCTTGGCCAGGAGGTGCCTCACGCCTAGGGAGCCTTGCGCCTGGAAGGGTCTCGCGCCACCATCATCTCGTGACCTCCAAGGTGCCTTGCACCACCATGGTCTCGTGCCACCACCATCTTGCGGCCCCCAAGTTGCCTCGCACCCCCATGGTCTCGCGGCTCCCATGCCCTCGCACCACCATCATCTCGCGGCCCCCAAGGTTCCTCGCACCACCATAGTCTCGCGGCTCCCATGGCCTCACGCCACCATCATCTCGCAACCCCAAGGTGCCTCGCACCACCATGGTCCCGCGACTCCCATGGCCTCGCGCCACCATCATCTCGCAGCTCCCAAGGAGCCTTGCACCACCATGGTCCCCCGGCTCCCATGGCCTCGTGCCACCATCATCTTGTGGCCCCCAAGGTGCCTTGCACCACCATGGTCTCGTAGCTCCCATGGCCTCTCGCCACCATCATCTCATGGCCCACAAGGTGCCTCGCACCACCATGGTCCCGCGGCTCCCATGGCCTCGCACCATCATCACGCGACCCCGAAGGTGCCTCACACCACCATGGTCCTGTGTCTACCATGGCCTCGCACCACCATCATCTTGCGACGCCCAAGGTGGCTCGCACCACCATGGTCTCGCGGCTCCCATGGCCTCGCGCCACACCTCGCCCAGCCGTGCCGAGGTGCCGTGTATCCATGCCGCACTTCGTCTCGCCCAGATGCCTCTATGCCGTGAGGCCAACTCCTCGCGTACCCGTATAGGGTCTAAGACCTCTAGAAGGGGCGTACGAGGAGCAATAAGAGAGACCCAAGAATTATTTGGTATCAAGCCATTCGTGGTATAGACGACTGAGTATATCATTCATGTTAACACACAACCTTTCCTACACTTAATAAAATGTGGAATAGCTTTGAGCAAATACATGCCTTGGAGATGCGAGAATAACCATTATGTACAAAGCACCTGTACGTGTACGGGTGCAGGACGTACGACCATGTGGAGGACAAAAGCATGGCCCTGACATCTGCGTCATGCAAGTAGTGAAGGTGTAATGTGGTACCAATGCATGAGTACTTTTGCAGGCCCCTGACACGTACTAGAGCCGATCACCACTCTTTCAACACCACTACGACCTGTGCCACAACCCTAACAATGTACCTATGTACAATCTTGTCCCCTGGGACCACGATGTACCAGGAGCCATTAGAGCTCCAATATAAATAGACTTTCACCCCTCCAGCAAAGGGGTTGGGAAATTCATTGTACACTCAAGCTATTAAGCAATACACAAAGGCTCACTCCATTGTTGATCCTTCCATAAGTTCATTCTAAGTTCTTATCTAAATATCTCTATACTTACCTTTGAGTTTTTCGATCTAATTTCGTTGACGAGATTTCACCGTCAACAATCATCATTTGATGTGTTTGATTAGTACTATGAAACAATGTTTAAACAAGTATTAACAAATCACATCTGGTCCAGTTATGTATATCACAATTTATAAAGTACCTTCACTAAAGTGTCCTACTACACTAATGACCTGGATCTAGGTAACTTGTATTCATAATACTAGCGAACCGTACTAGCAGTAATTAATCTAAATATTCCATAAATTTATTTTACTGTGAATTATATTTATTATCTTAATCTCGATCCTCTCATACGAATATGAGATTAAGACCACATAGATAAACTTTAGAATTTTCTAATATTTACTTAATATTATCAACATAATATTGGACATTGTGTATATATAAAATAATTCAATTCAATTATTTATTTTATTTAAAACATATGTCAACTACAATTGCTTTAAGGGCACTATTCTCAACAACGACCAGTAGGTGCACGTCCATGATTGCCATTAGAGCCACGACCTCGACTGTGCGTCTGAGCAAGAATGGCAGAAGGAGTGGTCACCTCTATTGTATGAGAAGTATTCCACATTTCAAGTCAATTTTCTTGACTCAAGAGAGTGACTAAACTTCTTGCAAATTCATTGAGGCATTCTGTTGAGAAAGAATGCTTGAGATGGTAGCATCATACTCGATTGGTAATCCTTGAAGAATATGTATGATCAATTCATCTTCAGAGAGCTAAACTCTAGCAAGCATGAGAGTGTTAGAAATTCTCTCTATCTGTGCAACATACTCCGAGATAGATTAAGCTCCCTTTTTCAGTGATTGAAGCTGGCCACGAAGCTACAAAAGATTAACCTTGCTTCGAGAGGAGAAAATATTTTCCAAAGCCATCCACACCTCATTGCTTGTCCTTTATCGAGCAGCTTGACTCAGAATCGGTGGTGATAGAGATGAGAGTAACCAACTTACAATGAGTTGATCCTCACGAATCCATAGAGAATACTCCGGATTCTTTTTCATCAGTGATCGTAACCTTCTCAGTCGGACAGGTCTTCTTTCCGAACACATAATCGTCGAGATCGTAACCGTGAATCGTCGGAACCACCTTAGATCGCCAAACGATATAGTTGTGACGATCGAGCTTCACGGAGATGACAGGGCTGAGTGTGGACTGGAAGGAGGCATGAAGAAGAGAGGCAAATGATGAAGAAATCATGGTAGAGGTTGAGGAAGATGATGCCATGAACTCTAATACCAAGTTAAGAATACTGAAATGGAAAACTAAAATCAAGAAGGAAATGAATGAATCTCTTTGGTTGAAACAACAATGTGTAAAACACCTTTTATTTATATTGAAGCAAGTTATTAGAAGTAATAGATTTACAACTGATGTAACTAAACCCACCATTCTCGGGTGTATACAAATACTTAGGAAAAGTCTAACTAACTAATAATCTGGGCTCTTTTGAACTTTCTACAAGATCTGATGTGGATCTGAAAGGTTGCTTAATAAAAACTTATAGGAAAGGGTTTAAAGACCTATTTATAGGTGATAGCTAGGTTAAGGGAAAAAAGAATGAAAAATTGAAGTGGGTTTTTCATAACCCAAATATCCTGTAACTTGATACCATTCTCGGGTGGCTAAGAAAATAGTCATGTTGAGGAAGTTCTATACAGATCTCGGTGTTATTCCAAAAATGGATAAACCACTCATTTTGTCTAGTGACAATAATGAGGCAATAGCGAATTCAAAAGAACCTCGAAGCCCAAAAGAGCAAAGCATATAGAGAGAAAGTACCACATTAGTGGAGATGTGTGGCAAAGGCATGATGTGAGGTGATGAAGATAGCATTGGAAGACAATCTTTCATATCCCTTTACAAAGATACAAGCAAAGAGCATAATTGTGAAGCATGTAAAATGAATGTGTTGACCCGTGAAATTGGCCAACGGTTGTCTGTAAAGTATACAACACCTTTTGAATGAAATAAATATAATAAATGACAGAGTACAAATATCTTAAACAAACACACATAAATTTTATAGTGGTTCAGCCCTGTCCTGATGGATAGTAATAACCTATTCCACTTAGTTTTTAGTATTGAGCCACTCGATAGACAATTGCACTGATGAACAAAAGTATTCACTCGTTGCTAATTTGCCCAGAGTTTCTTCCAAAAAATTGTTCAGATCCTCGTCAATGAAGCCCTGAGTCCTTTATATATAGTACCCAGGAGTTGCTACACGATTAGTATTACTGGGATCGTGGAATGGTACACAATTATTAGGTAGTGGAGATACGTGTCCACCTCCATGATTATGAGATCGTGGGTCTTCTCGTTGTTTCTCTGGTCATGGTAGAAAATGAATGATTGAAACCTTTGGGAAAATTCTAAGTCTAGATTGTTCTATGAGACTTAGGTGCTAGGCTCGACGAGCCTTTAGAGCTTGGGTGCTAGGCTCGCTGGTCCTCTGCGTGCTAGGCCTGTGATCTTCTGGGTGCTAGGCCTGTTGATCTTCTGGGTGCTAGGCCTGTTGATCTTAGTCTGAACGAGCGTAAGTTTTACCCATTTGTGGGAGTGTAGGCCGACCACCCTATGGAGGATAGGGTGGGTCGACCACCCTGAGGGGTTCTTGGGCATGTTGGGCTGACCACCCCTAGGGGTAGGGGTCAGGCCGATCACCCCTAGGAGTTAGGGCCAGGCCGACCACCCCTAGGGGCTAGGGCCAGGCCGACCACCCCTAGGGGGTTTAGGCCTGATCGACTTCCCTATAGGTTCTGGACCTATATTTTTTGCTCATCAGTATTTTTTCAATACTTCATCGTTTTTCCCTGATTTGTGATGCCATGTGCCGCTTTCTCATTGACCATGTCATCCCTGGATTTTTGAGGGATAACATTTCCCCCCCAAGTTTATCTTGATCTTGGCCCGAGAAACATATCGTAGTAGTACTTTAATAGCAAAGTCCCTTGGGACATTACTTAGTACTTTAATCAACTATAGATAATTTGCTCAGCACGGATTATTTAAGGATAATTGGTAATTCCTAAAAATAACTAGATTTTCAAGGATAATTAATTTCCTAAAAATCTAGTATATTTTTCAAGGAAATTTAAAGTTCTAAAAAATATAATATATTTTTCAAGGAGTTTTGACATCCTAAAAATATAATATATTTTCCAAGAATATAAATTCCTAAAAATACAAAATATTTTTCAAGGAATTTTAATTCCTAAAAATATAAGATATTTTTCAAGGAATTTGAAATTTTAACAAACCAAATATTTTTCAAGGAAATTTGAATTCTTAAAAATATATGGTTAGCCTGAATGACTATAAGTAGGGTCTTACTTCTCACTTCCTTGCTCTGTGTGCCTCACCCATAGGAGTCTCCAAGCCTGATTTCTCCAATTCTTCATCAAACTCAGATCTTTATTTTGGTAAGTACTTTCTCCTAATCCTTACATCATTTAATTTAAATGTGCTTAGATTTAGAAGAAATACTTTGATCTAAAATAATTGACGTGTTTGAATCAAGTCTACGATTTCCCTAGAATTTCCTTAGCCTGGATGATTTCCAGGGTTACAAACCCTAGCACATGCGATTTCAGGTTTGTGAAACCCTAGGATAGGCAATTTCCAGGGATGTAAAACCCTAGGCCGACCACCTCTTTGAGCTCCATTAGCATGGCAATTTCTAGGATTCCAAACCCTAGCATAGTCTATTTCCAGGGATTTCCATTCCCTCATGGGCAGACCACCATCATGGGCCGAGTACCTCTAAGGCTTCCCTTGCATTTCCTTTGCCTTATGCGATTTCCAGGGATGTCCATTCCCTCATGGGCCGACCACCATCATGGGCCGAGTACCTCTAGGGCTTCCCTTGCATTTCCCTTGCCTTATGCGATTTCCAGGGATGTCCATTCCCTCATGGGCCGAGTAGTGTTTACCTCATGGGCTGACCACAACACCCTTGGGTGACTTCCAGGGATCCAGGGTGGTCGGCACAAGCATAAGTCGACCACCTGGGACCCTAAAAATATTTTTCTCTTCTTTTACTGATCTCTTTGGGGTCTTCCTTGTACTGTACAATTTATTGGAGACTTGAACTTTAGTCCTCTAGCATTTTTCTGAGGGTTGCATCCCTAGGGTGGTAGGCTGACCACCTATGCCTCTTCCTTCACGCTTTGTAAGCTTAGGGACTCAGGGTGGTTGACCTAGGCTTAGTTCCACTAGGCCGATGTAACGCCCCAACTCTAGGGACCGCTACGGTGTGCCTTGTAAACAGTGCTAAACTCGCTAATCGAGTCATTTGGAAAAAATCGTGTAACTAAGTATGATTAGCGATTTAGGGATTAAAAACTTTGGATAAGATGTAACGTTTCATTAGAACATTTAATATATATGTTGGGATCCCAAAATTATAATTTCAGAGTCTACTATAAGAAAATATTTACAACAGACCGTTCTATGCGGCAAAACAGGGTTTAACCCTAGTTCCCCTTTAAACCTCGGCCGTGGCGGACGAGCAGCTGCATATGGAC
This sequence comes from Humulus lupulus, assembly GCF_963169125.1. Classification (NCBI taxonomy): domain Eukaryota; kingdom Viridiplantae; phylum Streptophyta; class Magnoliopsida; order Rosales; family Cannabaceae; genus Humulus; species Humulus lupulus. The sequence goes on along the minus strand of NC_084801.1, from coordinate 164,907,393 downwards.
ACGTCATCACCTAAGCTCTCCAACTCAAGGATGGTCCAGCTTTCTTTTGCCTTTACCTGCACCACATAGCACCCGTGAGCCAAAGCCCAGCAAGAAAACACAATATAACATGATATAATATCAACAGTGATTGCATTAATTATTCAGGACCAACAGTCCAAACAAATAGGTGACTATCACAAAAGTCACAAATATGGGGACAACACCCTTTGCCATGTGATGATAGGATCACCAGGGCTTAGCAGATAACAAAGGTCTCTAATATGGGAATAGCACCCTTTAGCCATGTGACGATAGGGTCACCAGGGCTTAACAGATAAGTGAACCTTTCATAAGTCTGAACAGGATAGGTGTATGGTGAATAGTCACCAACATAACCTTTTCCCCATGACCATAGAGTCATAACCTTGGAACAGCGTTCCTTAGCCATGTGACAAACAGTCACCGGGCCATATGCCCTGGCTCTGAATAACTAGTCTCAGACTAGCCAAGCGCTTATAAGTTCATCGACCTTAGGGTCGGTCCAGCGTTAATACCCCATATGAGTCATTCATTGCTGATATCGATTAGATCTAATCTTCATTTGGCTCGGCGTTCATGAAGATATGCCATTTCTGAGTCTTAGGTCAGTAAAACACGACCAGTGTTCAACCCATTGTGAACTTGACTAGTAAATCACAGCTTCACACATGGATCTAACACCATTGCCGATTCTGGCTAATAAGTCAGTGCCACACACAAGTAAGCCATGCCACCAAACATATATCACATATCCAATATCCATAAACAAGGTATTCATCATGCTTACTTAACATGTACTAGTACAATTAGGACTATGCATGAACACAGAGGCTCAAGCTCTGAACAATATCATACTCAATATGTAAAGCATGTCCTATTCACATGTTTCTTGTGCATCATATGCATCATATTAAACAATCCAACATGCACCAATAATAGCCATTCATGTCACATATACACAGGGTGCAGTTTTCTTACCTCAGATTCGACCTAGAATGATTAAAAGAGCGACCCTTGAGAACGATCAACTTTTAGTCCGTTAGCGGTCACCTAGTCATAACCAAATATAGGATACCATCAATAAAAATGATCAACATAGGTTCCCAAACCAATATCTAGCCTCTGGGACATCAATCCACACTTAACCGGGTAGTAGGATCGACCCCGAGGCCTAAAGCTAGCATCCCTAAGTCAAAATCCCATTTCTGGCCAAAAATTCCCTTATGGGCCGCGACTCACCACAGCCATGCCGCGGCGCACCCTCAGACATAGGCAAAACCTCCCCAGAAATCAACATAGGCCGCGGCTCACCATAGCCATGTCGCGGCCCTTTACGCAAAATAGCAACAACCTTTCTTCCCCTGCGTTTTTCCTCGAAACCAAACTTTCAAACCAGTCACAAACCTCATTCAAACACTCAATCCAACCCCCAAACATCATCCATATCAAACCCTCATCAAAACCCAAGGTAAACATCAATCAAAACTTCTATTAATCCAAACTTTCCATCAAGAAATCACAAACTAAAACTTAAATAAAAAAACAGAGTAAAACCAGAGATTCCATGGCTGAAACTTACCTCGAACTTGAGATAAAACCCTCTTCAATGGTTGAACTAAGTTTCTAAGCTCCCACCTTTGATCTCCTAGCTTGTTGCCTCGGTTTGGGTTCTCAAAATTCAAAGGAAAATGAAGGGAAGAACATGTACGGGAGAGAAAGAAGGAGAAGAGGATGATGCTCTGTTTTTGTTGTGAATTTCTACAGCCTTGAAAGTCAATATAAATCCAAACCAAATGACCTAAATGCCCCAAGGTCATTAAAAGTTTCTAAAGCCTTCCTGAGGGCAAAATTGTCCTTTTTAACCTATATCGTTAATTATAATTAAGGCTCTCCAATTCCCACTATTCTCAATAATCTCAAATGCCAATAAATCATATCCCATTACCCTTTAATTCCCGGTAATGTTCTAATCATCGAAATGACCCCGAGACTCACCCCGAGCCCCGAACTTAAACCCGTTATGACTAGACCGAACACTTACATTTCATGATCGTCTCATGCCGAATAGCTCGAACCAATCCACCTTATAGTGTGGCTATATTAATTAATCATAACCATGCACCCAAAATACACAACTACGCCCACATCGGCCAAATTACCAAAATACCCTTATAATCATAAATACACCCATATGCACGCATTTACCATCATATAATAATATAATTAACATAACATGCATATGATCATTAAATAGCATCATAATTCAATTATGGCCCTCCCGGCCTCCTAATCAAGGTCCTAAACCCTATTAGGAAAATTCGGGGCATTACAGTCGACCCCTACTTTAAGACTTCGATCCATTTTTCCAAATCTAGGGGAGTCCTATGGTGGTCGGCCTAAGCTTATTCTCATTGGGCTAACCCCCTATATAGATTTTTCCCTTGATTTCTTCTTTTTTTCTCCATAGTAATAGACATGCCCCCAACTATTGACCTATCTGGTCCGTGGTAGGGAGCTTCGTTATGTCGATGGACTAACTTTACTCTTTACTTTTCCTCACTCCACTTTATATTTGTTCAATGAGGAAGACTTCTTGAAAAGGTATAGCCTAATGGTGAGAGTAAAATAGACAACTCGGCAACCTTCTAAAGATGATCCTCATATTGCCAGGCATATTACTCGGGGCTCTTCGCCTGACTCTTCTCAGTGTTGGTTTTTACTGATCAAATCAGAGATTATGCGCAGTGGAACAACAATCAAATTGTCAGATTAATCCCATAAGATTTCTAGATCTACTTCTTCACACTCATATATATATTGAATCAAGGACAAGAATAGAAAAATTACCTCAGGTCCTTCCTTGCTGCTATCTTTTCGTATGGCTGAATCCTTAAGATCTCACACCAAGATCTTCCAAAATGTTCTCAGGCACACAAAGAACGAGTGTGGGCTCGCTATACAAATAATAGGCAATAACTATTTATTAGATGTTCTCAACACATGAGATCTGATAAAGTTTGGACCTAGGTTTTGTGAAGAACAATGACCTTTGTTTTTGTCACTATTCTCTTTTCTCTGAGAGAATCCTAGATATTTTTCTATCTCTGAAAAATTACGTTCTGTGAAAAACTGATATCCAATATTTAATAATATCCAATATATTAAAATATTTGTTATTTTAAACAAATTCAAAATAACTGATGAGTTATCAGATTTTTGTTTAAATAATAATATTTTAATCATATTAAAATATCTCATTATTTATTTCATATTTAAATAACTAAAATTGTGGAATCAAGAGACTGAGTACATCTCTTATGCGTGTAGCACAGTGCTTGTGCACTGTGCCACATGTGTACCACATGCCTGTGATGGCATGTGATTTTTCCCAATTTTTATTATTATTTAAATACCAAAAATCCCAAAAATAAATTAATTCAAAATTAATTATATTATTGTTAAATCAAATAATGAATTAATTCTTAATTAATTAATCACACATAATTAAACAATAATTATGTTTGATACATAGAAAAATATTTTACTTATCACATAAGTCCTTTTTGCCCATTTTTTGTATTTGCCTTTGACTGTGTTTGTTTGAGCCATTTCGGGGACCATGGACCAATAACATTAAGCTCCAATAAATTGAAACTAAATAATTAAACTCTTTAATTATAATAGTTAATTTATTAATTCTGATATTACTCCACTATAAATTCAGAATTGCACTCTTTATGTTATAGATATACTTTTACAGAAATCATTTTCTTAAGTCGTCCATTGATATAACCATCTTACAATAGTTCAACCCTCTAATTAATTAGTTCATAAATTAGAATGGAAGAATTACCATTTAACCTTTCTAATTTACTTCTTATTCCTTAAGTACCACTAATTCACTAGTGAATAATTAATCTATAATCTAATTATAGATTTGAGCTCAAAATCATTCAGTTCCAGAATTAACCCTTAAGGGAACTAATATACGATCCGTTAGGAAAGATTAGATTTCGTATTGTTGATACATGTTCCCAGCCATCCATGATATTAAATCTCCAAAAAAAAAGTCATTAGCCTCATTCTTTGAAGAGACCTTAAGGAATGAATCAAAAGATTTAATAAACATGAACAGGAGTTCATGAACACTCAGGATTTAGGTTGATCTATAAATGATCATCAGTTATGATATGAATTACAAGTCTTTATTGTTAAATGGGTTTTGGATAAAGACTCTAATTCATATCGGTCAATGTCATATATAATCATATTATATAAAGCACCTTTACCGAGATGTCTTTCCACATCAATAATCCGAATCTAGATTATTTGTATCATTATGATACTCAGTAAACCGTACTTACAACTCCAATTAAAGAATTCCATAACTTTAATTTGTCGTTGTTGACAATTTTTATTCATTTATGTGATCTTAATTCTCTCGTACTAATACAAGATCACATCCTCAATAATGAATATGAAATTTTTCTGATATTTACAAAATTATTCAAACAATAATTTAACAATCTAAATATGACAATAATAATAAACCATTGTATTTATTTATTCACAGAAAAAACAAATGTATTTACATGTTTTTAGGACACACTCCTAACACTCAGATCTCTTCTCAACATAGTACGCCCCACGACTCTTAAGGCACATCTCAACGAGATTCATTGCAACACCATTTGCGCTGGGATACTAGTCGGTTTCCCCATCACTCTTCTTCTTAGCGAGAACATACCAAGGGCTCTCATCGTCGTGCTACTCATCCTTAGGAGCGTTCTATTCACATGTTCCTTTGGGCACACTCTACCATAAAGTCTGGTGCCCTACTTCCTCTTCATCCATACTTCCGGAGCGTGGCAGATTATTTTTGTCCAACTATCGTTATGAGCTTGAAGTTGTCTGCCATGAGGTGCTAGATCTTAGGCGAGCTCTTGGATCTAGGAATGCCGACATTGCTTTTAAAAATGAAGAGATCAAAACTCTCTACAGTACCATGGAGCTTAAACAGTAGGGAGTGATCGAGTTGACTCCCAGGATAACCCAGATGGAGGGGAAACTTGCCGATCAGCTCCAACAGTCTGAAGCTGAGAAAGAGAAGTTGATTGTTGACATGGACCAATTGCGAAAGGGTGATCTTGTTGAGAAGGAGCAAGAGGTCAAGGTTGCCTGGGACAAGGCTCGAAAGGAGTATTTGAAGAAAACTTTCTCTTGCTTCTACTTGATCTGGAAGTCCAACAAAGATCTGAACTTGGATTTCCTTCCTGAGAAGACGCGAGCGAAGGAACTTAGGAAGTGCCTGGCTCGTGAGATTGCCGAGGCTCAGGGTGGTCTTTCAGATGATACTCCTCGGCCTAGTTAGTCTTATCTTTGTTCTTTCATTCTTTGTCTTTCCTTTTGTGCCATTGGTGGGGCACCTTGTACTTAACAGTTTTTACATATGACATTTTATGCCTTTATGCTTTTTTTGTTATGAGTACTCAGTGTATTGATTGAAATTTTTTATTTCCAATGCTTACTACGTATATCAACTCACAACCCTCATTAGTTCAGGTATCAGTATACTCTGAACACATGTATTTTACATGCCATACTAACCTTACTCTTTTACATTTTTCATGCTAACAGCCATGATAATGTGAGTAGTGTGATACTTCACCAAGTACCATGAACAAAACAGGTCAGGTCGACCACCCCATGGGTGATAGGCCGACAACCCTATAGGGTTGATGGATTGGCCGACCCCCTATAAGGGACATGGCTAGGAGTCTCCTCACCAATTCCTTTTTTGTTTTTATTTTTTGCACTTTCAGAACATATGTTGAACAAATGTCCTAGAAAAACTTGAGCTTGCTTAGTACTTAAGGTCACACCCTCATTGCTTGTGTACCCCGATTGATATGTACTATATGCCCCCAAGTGATCATGGGTTTAAAAGCCTTGGTCACTTGCTACTTGACCATGCCTTACTTCGAGCGTTTAGACACATAGTACTATCCTTTTCACCCAATAATGTAAGTAGCAAATGCTTGTCCCTCATTGGTAGTCGGGTGATGGTTTCATACTCAGTAATAATGATACCTATACACAGATGCAGATTGTGTAGCAAGTGTCGATCACAATCTACATAATCTCTCGTGTACTCGTTATAATGATTGTAGACAGAAGTGTCTAAGGTGTACCAACGGGGTATAGAAGGGCTAATCGAGCCTGTAACGAGCCTTAGATCAAATTATCGATCGATCCCTCAAGGACCAGATTCGATTATGATCTGATGATGGTGACTGGTCTTTGGACCAGTCTTTTTTTTTATCGTATGGGTCGATAGGTTCCTCAAGAATCAGGATCGAACGTGATCAAATAATGGCGACTGGTCCGCGGACTAGTCTTTTTTGTTGATCGTATAGGTCGATAGGTTCCTCAAGAACCAAGATCGAACATGATCAAATAAGTTGGCGACAAGGTCCTCGGACCAGTCTCTTGTTTGGATCACATGGGTCGATAGACTCCTTAAGAACCAAGATCGAACATGATCCATAAATTTGGCAACAAGGTCCTTGGACCTGTCTCTTGTTTGGATCGTATCGGTTGATAGGCTCCTCAAGAACCAAAATCGAAAATGAACCACAAATTTGGCGACAAGGTCCTAAGACATGTCTCTCGTGATAGGTTCCTCAAGAACCAAGATCGAAAATGATCAAATAAGTTGGCGACAAGGTCCTCAGATCAGTCTCTTGTTTGGATCGTATAGGTCGATAGGCTCCTCAAGAACAAATATTGAACATGATCCATAAATTTGGCGACAAGGTTCTAGGCTTGTATGGGTCGATAGGCTCCTCAAGAACCAAGATTGAACATGATCCATTAATTTGGTGACAAGGTCCTAGGACCTGTCTCTCTTTTAGATCGTATGGGTCGATAGGCTCCTCAAGAACCAAAATCGAACATGATCCGATGGGGTTGACAGGTCTAAAGTGACCAGTCCCTCGTTGAAAGAAATTTAAAGAATTAAGTGAAACTTAAGAAATTAAATTCATTCATTCATTAAAGCACCATGGCTGTTACATTGATCATTCGACAATAATACATTTGCCTCTTGCTCATATATGCTTCTTTTCGCCAAGTATTCGACGGGAATGACATGCAGGATGTCCGCATCTTTGGCACTGGCAAGCTTGGCTAAGGCATCAGCATTGGCATTCTGCTCTCTCGAGACTTGTATAATTGTGTATTTCTTGAACTGCGCCAACAAGTCCTTCACCTTGTTTAGGTACTGCACCATCCTAAGTCCCTTTGCATGATACTCCCCCAGTACCTGGTATACCACTAGCTGGGAATCGTTGAATATCTCCAAGGACTGTGCATGCACATCCCAAGACAAGCGTAATCCTACTAATAATGCCTCGTACTCAACCACGTTGTTTGAAGCGTTGAATCAAAATCTGATAGCGTAATTGTAACGCCCTGGTTACCCCAGAACAGTTACGGTGAACCGGTAATTTGACCCGCTACCCGAGTCCTTTGGTTAAAAACGTGATCTAGTGTTATTATCAGGTTAAGGTGAAAACCAGTAAAAGGAAAGGGTACATTTCGTTAAGTAAATAAACTGCACATAAGCCTTTTAAAATGTTTACAAATAGTTCGTAATACAAAAGAGTCGCTACAGTTCCAAATTTACAGACTCCGCCGGCCTAAGCGACAAAAATAGGGTAAACCCCTAGTCCCTCTGAGAACTCCTTGACCGTGGCGGTCAAGCGGCCCTGTATGTACATCACACCGCCCAAGCTCTCCACTCAGGGTTGGCCCAGTTTTTTTTTCCCTTTACATGCACCACATAGCACCCATGAGCCAAGGCTCAGCAAGAAAACACAATAAAACATGATATAATATCAACAGCGATCATTACAACCATTCAGGACTATCAGTCCAGCAAATAGGTGACAATAGCCAAAAGTCACAATAATGAGCATCGCTCCCTCTAGCCATGTGACGCTAGGGTCACCAGGGCTTAACGGTTAAGTGATTCTTTCATATGTTCGATCAGGACAGGTGCATGGTGATTGGTCACCAACATAACCTTCCTCACGACTCTAGAGTCGAAACTATGGACAACGTCCCTTAGCCATGTGACAAACGGTCACCGGGGTCATATACCTTGGCTATAGTCTTCTGGTCGTAGACCAGGCAAGCGCTTATAAGTTCTTCGACCTTAGGGTCGGTCCCGCATTAATGCCATAGAGCCATTCAATGCGTGATCATCGACTTTAGAGTCGGTCCCTGACTAGTCAGTGTCATAAACATATAATCAGTGTTCATTAGCATTTAATATGCAATCCACGTTCACATATATCAACCAACATGCCTCAATATCAAACCATGCATGTCATATACCTATACAGGGTGCAACTGTATCCATACACTGTTTTCTTACCTCAAGTTCGAGTGAGAAGTATGATAAAGACGACCCCTGAGAACGATCGATCTTTCAGTTCCTTAGCGGTTACCTAATCACAACCAATTATAACCTCCATTAATGAGAATCCACAATAATAGGGTCTTAACCTAAGCACCACCCTCGGGACCTCAAAACATGCCCACACGGTGAGTAGATTTGATCCCGGGCCTTAAGGATTGAAACCCCAAGTCAAAAACCCTTAAAAACACTCAAAACGGGGTTTGGAAGGAACAGGGTAGCGCTACAGTGCTCAACCCCTAGCGCCACAGCGCTATACTCAGAACCTCCCAAAAGCCAAAAAGCCTCCTGAGGAGCGCTATAGCGCCCTAGGGTGGGCGCTGTAGCGCTACCTCCAGCCCAAAACACCCCTGAACCGACCTTCTTCATCTCCTTCGTTTCTAACTCGACCCCAAGCTTCCAAAGCCTATTCTTGATGCCAAATGAACCCAAAAACCATTCTAACACACCCCAAACATCACAAGCATGGGAACCCTAGCCAAAACTCCCAACAAAACCACAAATTCACCCTAGAAAACTCAGCTGTAAAGTAAAGCCAAAACAGAGCAAACCAGAGAAAACCATGGTAAAAAACTTACCCAAAGCTTGGCTTATGATGGCCTTCAATGGTGGAACACACTCCCAAGGCTTGCTTCCTAAGCTTAAATCCTCAAAATTTGTTCAAAAACCACAAAGAACAGTGAGGAGAAGAAGGTACGGGAGAACTCTAAAATATACTCTGTTTTTCCATCATTTCCTTCAGGAATCAAGTGTTATATCTATCCTAGGGCTGAAATGTCTATTTTATCCCTAGGTCAATTAATGGTTTCTAAAGACTCCCAAGGGCATTTTGGTAATTTCCTCCTAACTCGTTAATCATAATTAACGCTCTCTAATTCCGCTATTCTCAATGTTCTCAAACACCAATAATTCACAACCCGTTACCCTTTATCTCCCGGTAACGCTCTAATCATCAAAATCACCCCGAGACTCAACCCAAGCCCCGGCACTTAAACCTGTTGTGACTAAACCGTTAATCAATAATCCACGATCGTCTCATGTCGTAAAGCTCGAACAAACCCACATCATAATGTGGTCTCAACACATATCATCGACATACATACAATTAACATTATATTATAATATAATTCTCATAAACATGCATAAACACATTTAATGGCATAATTAAACAATTATGGCCCTCCCGGCCTACTAATCCGGCCATTAAACCACATTAGGGAATCTGGGGCATTACAACTATCCCCTCCTTACAGAAATTTCGTCCTCGAAATTTACCTGAACAGCTCGGGATACTGACTCCGCATATCAGACTCCAGCTCCCAGGTCGCCTCCTCGACCTTGCTGTTCCTCCACAACACCTTAACCAAAGGTATTGTCTTGTTCCTGAGGACTTTATCCTTCTGATCAAGTATCTGAACAGGCTGCTCCTCAAAGGAGAGATCTGGTTCAAGCTCCAGATCTTCATAACTCAAAACATGACTCTCATCAGATACATACCTCCGAAGAGCGGATACATGGAACACATTATGCACGGCCGACAATGCCGGAGGCAAAGCTAGCCTATAAGCCACTTGACCAATCCTCTCCAGGATCTCAAATGGACCTACAAATCTGGGACTCAGCTTGCCTTTCTTCCCAAACCTTCTTACCCCTTTCCATGGCGAGACTCTAAGGAAGACATAGTCTCCTACCTGGAACTCCACGTTCCTGCGTTTGGGATCTGCATAGCTCTTCTGTCTACTCTGAGAAGTAAGCATTCGAGCTCTAATCTTGTCAATAGCCTCATTGGTCCTCTGAACTGCCTCAGGACCTAAGTATCTCCTTTCACCTGTCTCATCCCAATGAATGGGAGATCTACACTTCCTACCATATAGCATCTCATAAGGTGCAACACCAATGGTGGACTGATAACTGTTATTATAGGAGAACTCTATCAAAGGGAAATACTTACTCCATGATCCACCGAAGTCCAGCACACATGCCCGCAGCATGTCCTCCAATATTTGGATCGTCCTCTCAGATTGCCCATCTATCTGAGGATGATAAGCTGTACTGAACTTCAGTCGTGTACCCATGGCTGTCTGTAAACTCTTCCAAAACTTGGAAGTAAACGTAGGGTCCCGATCTGACACGATCGACCTAGGAGCTCCATGGAGGCGAACGATCTCTCTCACATAGAGATCTGCATACTAGTCAACGGTATAGGTAGTCCTCACTGGTAGAAAGTGAGCTGACTTGGTATAGCGATCCACTATAACCCAAATGGAATCATGCTGACCAACTGTCCTGGGCAAGCCCACCACAAAATCCATTGTGATGTCTTCCCACTTCCACTCTGGGATGTCCAGAGGCTGCAGTAACCCTGCCGGCCACTGATGCTCAGCCTTGACCTGTTGACATGTCAAGCACTTAGCCACGTACTCTACTACATCTCTCTTCATCCCTGGCCACCAATACAATGATCTCACATCCTGGTACATCTTCGTGGTGCCTGGATGCAAAGAGTAGGGTGTGGTATGAGATTCATCCAGAATCTCCCGCCTCAACGCAGTGTCTAACGGAACACATATCCGTCCCTTATATCTCAACAACCCCAAATCAGATACTGTATAGTCTCTGGATACTCCAGCCAAGACATCCTCTCTAATCTTGATCAACTGTGGATTCCCTAATGTGGTTTAATGGCAGGATTAGTAGGCCGGGAGGGCCATAATTGTTTAATTATGCCATTAAATGTGTTTATGCATGTTTATGAGAATTATATTATAATATAATGTTAATTGTATGTATGTCGATGATATGTGTTGAGACCACATTATGATGTGGGTTTGTTCGAGCTTTACGACATGAGATGATCGTGGATTATTGATTAGCGGTTTAGTCACAACAGGTTTAAGTGCCGGGGCTTGGGTTGAGTCTTGGGGTGATTTTGATGATTAGAGCGTTACCGGGAGATAAAGGGTAACGGGTTGTGAATTATTGGTGTTTGAGATCATTGAGAATAGCGGGAATTAGAGAGCGTTAATTATGATTAACGAGTTAGGAGGAAAGTACCAAAATGCCCTTGGGAGTCTTTAGAAACCATTAATTGACCTAGGGGTAAAATAGACATTTCACCCCTAGGATAGATATAACACTTGATGCCTGAAGGAAATGATGGAAAAATAGAGTATATTTTAGAGTTCTCCCGTACCTTCTTCTCCTCACTGTTCTTTGTGGTTTTTGAACAAATTTTGAGGATTCAAGCTTAGGAAGCAAGCCTTGGGAGATTGGGAGTGTGTTCCACCATTGAAGGCCATCATAAGCCAAGCTTTGGGTAAGTTTTTGACCATGGTTTTCTCTGGTTTGCTCTGTTTTGGCTTTACTTTACAGTTGAGTTTTCTAGGGTGAATTTGTGGTTTTGTTGGGATTTTTGGCTAGGGTTCCCATGCTTGTGATGTTTGGGGTGTGTTAGAATGGTTTTTGGGTTCATTTGGCATCAAGAATAGGCTTTGGAAGCTTGGAGATCGAGTTAGAAACGAAGGAGATGAAGAAGGTCGGTTCAGGGGTGTTTTGGGCTGGAGGTAGCGCTACAGCGCCCACCCTAGGGCGCTATAGCGCTCCTCAGGAGGCTTTTTGGCTTTTGGGAGGTTCTGAGTATAGCGCTATGGCGCTAGGGGTTGAGCGCTGTAGTGCTACCCTGTTCCTTCCAAACCCCGTTTTGAGTGTTTTTAAGGGTTTTTGACTTGGGGTTTCAATCCTTAAGGCCCGGGATCGAATCTACTCACCGTGTGGGCATGTTTCGAGGTCCCGAGGGTGGTGCTTAGGTTAAGACCCTATTATTGTGGATTCTCATTAATGGAGGTTATAATTGGTTGTGATTAGGTAACCGCTAAGGAACTGAAAGATCGATCATTCTCAGGGGTCGTCTTTATCATACTTCTCACTCGAACTTGAGGTAAGAAAACAGTGTATGGATACAGTTGCACCCTGTACAGGTATATGACATGCATGGTTTGATATTGAGGCATGTTGGTTGATATATGTGAACGTGGATTGCATATTAAATGCTAATGAACACTGATTATCTGTTTATGACACTGACTAGTCAGGGACCGACTCTAAAGTCTATGATCACGCATTGAATGGCTCTATGGCATTAATGCGGGACCGACCCTAAGGTCGAAGAACTTATAAGCGCTTGCCTGGTCTACGACCAGAAGACTATAGCCAAGGTATATGACCCCGGTGACCGTTTGTCACGTGGCTAAGGGACGTTGTCCATAGTTTCGACTCTAGATTCCTGAGGAAGGTTATGTTGGTGACCAATCACCATGCACCTGTCCTGATCGAACATATGAAAGAATCACTTAACCGTTAAGCCCTGGTGACCCTATCGTCACGTGGCTAGAGGGAGCGATGCTCATTATTGTGACTTTTGGCTATTGTCACCTATTTGCTGGACTGATAGTCCTGAATGGTTATAATGATCGCTGTTGATATTATATCATGTTTTATTGTGTTTTCTTGCTGAGCCTTGGCTCATGGGTGCTATGTGGTGCAGGTAAAGGGAAGGAAAAACTGGGCCAACCCTGAGTGTAGAGCTTGGGTGGTGTGATGTACATACAGGGCCGCTTGACCGCCACGGTCAAGGAGTTCTCAGAGGGACTAGGGGTTTACCCTATTTTTGCCACTTACGCCGGCGGAGTCTGTAAATTTGGAACTGTAGCGACTCTTTTGTATTATGAACTATTTGTAAACATTTTAAAAGGCTCATGAGCAATTTATTTACTTAATGAAATGTTCCCTTTCCTTTTACTGGTTTTCACCTTAACCTGATAATAACACTAGATCACGTTTTTAACCAAAGGACTCGGGTAGCGGGTCAAATTACCGGTTCACCGTTCACCGTAACTGTTTGCAATATATTCCCAAATAGATCATTTAGAATAAGAGTGGGGTGTATATTTTATTGTGACAGTCAAAGTCCCGTGATCTGTAAGGGGAAAGACCGGGTAAGCTGTGCAATCCCACACCGCCTGGGGAAGGTCAAGTGTAATGATTCTAAGGCTGTGTAGGTATGGGACTACACAGTTGAAGAGGGCTTAAATGGATTGATGGGTACTACCTATATCAGGAAGGTGCATCTTCTTTTCGGTAGCCCATCACTTGAGAACTCCATGGTTAAGCGTGCTTGGCCTGGAGTAATCTAGGGATGGGTGACCTCCTGGGAAGTTTTCCCAGGAAGTGTGCGAGGGAGGACAAAGCACGCTGGAAAGACTTGTCTTGGTTTGTAGGGCCAGTCGTCATTCCAGAAAGCAGCCATAGTGACGTGGGACGTCACATAATGGTATCAGAGCCTTGACCCAGCCGGAAGTGTGGCCGACAGGGACGTCGGGCCCATAAGGGGGGGTGATAGTGACAGTCAAAGTCCCGTGATCCGTAAGGGGAAAGACCGGGTAAGCTGTGCAATCCCACACCGCCTGGGGAAGGTCAAGTGTAATGATTCTAAGACTATGTAGGAATGGGACTACACAGTTGAAGAAGGCTTAAATGGATTGATGGGTACTACCTATATCAGGAAGGTGCATCTTCTTTTTGGTAGCCCATCACTTGAGAACTCCATGGTTAAGCGTGCTTGGCCTGGAGTAATCTAGGGATGGGTGACCTCCTGGGAAGTTTTCCCAGGAAGTGTGCGAGTGAGGACAAAGCACGCTGGAAAGACTTGTCTTGGTTTGTAGGGCCAGTCGTCATTCCAGAAAGCAGCCATAGTGACGTGGGACGTCACAGTAATGGATTTGGTTATTCTTCGAAGTGATCAGTATGATTCCTGCACCAGAGTTGTGTTCATTGGGTGCTCCTTCAACATATAGCTTCCATACAGGAGTATTTCCTTCCTTCTCGGTATCTCCATTCTTTGATTGGTAGGAAGGGTCTTCAAGGTTGGTGCCTTTGACAATGAAGTCTGCCAATGCTTGTCCTTTTATCGCCATCCTCGAATGATAAGTGATATCAAACTGTCCTAGTTCCACCTCCCACTTGAGTAATCCTCCCGAGGCCTCTAGTTTCTGAAGAACTTGTCTCAGTAGTTGATCGGTCAGGACTCGGATCGAGTGAGCTTGGAAATATGGATGCAACTTTTGAGAAGCGATTACTAAACAATATGCTAGCTTTTTGAAAGGAGGACACCTAGACTCCACACCTACTAGCCTTTTACTGATATAGTACACAGGGTGTTGTACCCTGTTCTCTTCTTTTACCAAAGCAGCGTTGATTGCATGCTCGGTGATTGCCAAAAAGATGAATAGTACTTCACCATATATTGGCTTTGCTAGGATGAGAGTTTGAGCGAGATGCTCCTTCAAGGCTTGGAAAGCTTTCTTGCACTCCTCGGTCCATTGGATCTTCTTGCTGTCCCTCAGTAGGTTAAAGAAGGGGACACACTTGTCCATTGACTTCAATATGAACCTACTGTCCCTGTTAAGCTTTGCACCTCTTTGATTGTGGTAGGTAACTTCATCTTGATCAATGCTTTGATCTTCTCAGGGTTAGCCTCGATTCCACGTGAATTGACTATGTATCCGAGAAACTTACCAGAGCCAAGTCTAAATAAGCACTTGAGAGGGTTTAACTTCATGCTATGCTTTCTAAATATTGCAATGCATTCCTCCAAGTCTTGAACATGCCCTTCAGCTTCTTTGGACTTGACCAACATGTCATCGGCGTATACCTCCATATTTTTTTCCAATCAAGTCTCAGAACATGCCATTCACTAAACGTGGGTAGCTGACTCCTGTGTTCTTCAAGCCGAATGGCATCACCTTATAACAATACAATCCCTTGTCTGTCTGGAAGCTGGTATGTTCCTCATCGGGAGGGTGCATACTTATTTGATTATACCCAGAATATGCATCCATGATTGAGAGTATTTCATGGCCTGCAGTTGCATCAACCAGTTGGTATATTCTGGGTAGTGGGAAGCAGTCTTTTGGGTAGGCCTTGTTCAAATCTGTGAAGTCCACGTATGTTCTCCACTTCCCATTTGGCTTTGGGACCAGCACGGGGTTTGATACCCAATCTGGGTAGTAGGCCTCCCTTAAAAAATCATTTTCCTTGAGCCGCTCAACCTCCTCCTCCAGGGCCTGAGATCGGTCTTTGTCAAGCAGTGTCCTCTTTTGTTTCACTGGTGGGTAGTTTTTGTCCACATTGAGGACATGGCTTACCACGGATGGAGAAATTCCAACCATGTCCTTATGTGACCAGGCAAAGACGTATTTGTTCTTCTTCAAAAATTCTACCAATCGTGCCTTAATTTCCACCTTTAGCTCATTCTTGACTATAATTACTTTAGTCGGGTCCTCTTCATTTAGTAGGACTTCGTCAAGATCTTTGACTGGTCCTAACCCCATGACGTCATCACCAAAGCGAGGATCGATTTCGGTTCCCTCGCTTTGGGAAATTTGTTATAATAACAAATCTTCGTTAAAAGGAGCCCTCGACTCCAGTAGAGTGCTTCTTTCAACGTCAACTCCCATTGACAACCTCATCAGTTCCTTCCTTCTCTTTGCAGCAGGCTACTACCATGTTGTTTATGCATGGTCCTTTCTTTTCCTTGACCACTGACGCATTATAGGATTTTCATGCCTCCCTTTGGCTATCTTGTGCGTATCCTTGCCCTGCGCTTGTAGGGAACTTCAAAGACAGATGCTAGATAGATACTATTGCATGTAACACCATCAGGAGGGGTCTCCCGAGCACTACATTGTAAGCTGATGAGAAATCTACCACAAGGAACTCTGTCATCATAGTCTCGTTCCTGGGGGCATCCCCCATCGTGACCGGTAGTCTGATAGTTCCTACTGGTGCTAGGCATTCTTCTGTGAACCGATATATCACTTGGGAACACAGTGTTAGGTCCTTAACCGTGAGCTTCATCTTCTCGAGGGATGATTTGTAGATAATATCTACTGAGCTTCCTGTATCCACCAAGCATCTCTTCACTCGGGCATTGGCGATTTGAATGGTAAGGACCAGAGGGTCATTGTGGGAGTACCTCACGTGCCTGGTGTCATCCTTTGTAAAAGTGAGAGTTTCACTTTCATACTTTGGATATTTTGGAGACCGCTCTTCGACAACCATGCACTAGGAAGACTCCCCTACCTCATGTCTGAGGGTCTTTGTCTATCGCTCCCGAGTATTATTACTATTTCCTGCTATGTAGGGCCCCCCACATATGGTATCGATTATGAAGTCGATGTCCGCTGGCTCCAATGGTGGACTCCTCTGCCTTCAGAATTCTGGATTCCTGCTCGGGGTTTCGATCTTGACTCGGTACCTCGAGAGTTTTCCTGATCGGAGAAGAAACTCTCTGTCGTCCTTCAATTTTTTGCACTCGTTTGTGTCATGCCCATAATCATTATGGAAACGACAAAACTTATTCTTGTCTCTTTTTCCTTCTGAGCGCAAGGATGGTAGCTTTTAGTATGGTACCTCATGCTATGTTGGTAAGTAAATCTCAGCCCTTAATGTAGTCAGGACGATATAATTGGTGAACATGGGCTGGTAGGGCTGATGCTTAGGCTGTTTTTTGGCAGGTGCTAATTTAGCTTTCTTCTCTCCACCCTTCTTGAAACCTGAGGTATTCCTCATCTTACCGTTGCCCCCACTGCCTCCCTACGGGTTTGCGCCGTTCTTATTGGCCTTGACAGTGGTCGAATGGTTTATGCCTTTTTCTGACTTCATGATAGCGTCATCTAGCTTCACGTATTTGTCTACTCGGTCCAAGAACTCCTGCAAGGTGTTGATGGGGTTCCTGTGTATGTTATCCCACAAGGGACTACGATAAATTATTCATGCTGAGATGTCAACGAACTTCCCTTCATCTCCTACTGTGGACGCTCGGTTTTCCTCTCTCATGAATCTCTGGATATAGTCCTTCATGGATTCATTGTTCCCTTGCTTGATGTCAGCTAGCTGATTAGCATAAACTGGTCGAATCCGTCTGGCACCGAAGACCTTGAAAAATTCCTTCCTAAACTGCTCCCAGGAAGTGATGGATCCAGGTTTGAATTTCCAATACCATTCCTGAGCTGAGTTAGAGAGAGTGGTAGGGAATACTCTGCACCTATAATCATGATCCACACCGAGTAAATCCATCTAATCCTTGAACTTTCCAATGTGTCATACTGGTTCTTCCTTCCCTGTGTTTGTTTGGAGTTTCGGGGTCTTGTATTTTGGTGGTGGTTGAGTAGTTTGGATGTTAGCACTGAAGGGGCTCCCACTTCTATGATGCAGCTCGATATTGGAAGGTTTCTTTGTCAAATCCTGAACAACCATGATGAGTGCATCTATTTGAGCCTGCATTGCCGATGGGATCGCTGCTCTAGGTGGGGTAGACATCCCTGGTACCCCATCCTGAGCACTGCTCTAGGTTTGTTAACGGGATCGATGGGATCCTGAGTGATGGAATCCCTGGGAGTCATCTTCTTTGTCTGACTGGATTTTGGAGGCATTGTAAAACTGATGAAAGTGTGTTTCTTGATTTCGCACTCTCAATGAAAGCACCAAAATGTTGACCCATGAAATTGGCCAACGTCGTATGTACAATATACAACACCTTTTGAACGAAATAAATATAATAAACGACAGAGTACAAATATCTTAAACAAACACACATAAATTTTATAGTGGTTCAGCCCTGTTCTGATGAACAGTAATAACCTAATCCACTATGTTTTTAGTATTGAGTCACTCGATAGAAAATTACACTGATAAACAAAAGTATTCACTCATTTCTAATTTGCCCAGAGCTTCTCCCAAAAAATTCCTCAGAACCTATTCAATGAAGCCCCGGGTCCTTTATATATAATACCCAGGGGCAGTTACATGATCAGTATTACTGAAATCGTGGTTTGGTACACAATTATTAGGTAGTAGAGATACGTGTCGACCTACCCATGATTATGAGATCGTGGGTCTTCTCGTTGTTTCTCTGGATCATGGTAGACAATGCACGATTGAAACCTCTGGGAAAATGCTAAGTCTATATTGGTCTATGAGACTTAGGTGCTAGGCTCGAAGACCCTTTAGAGCTTGGGTGCTAGACCCGCTGGTCCTCTGGGTGCTAGGCCTGTTGATCTCAGTCTGAACTAGCGTAAGTTTTACCCATTTTCGGGAGTGTAGACCAACCACCCTATGGAGGATAGGGTAGGCCGACCACCTCGAGGGGTTCTTGGGCATGTTGGGCCAATCACCCCTAGGGGTTGGGGTCAGGCCAACCACCCCTAGGGGTTAGGTCAGGCCGACCACCCCTAGGGGTTTTTGAACATCTGAAACCAACCACACCTAGGGGTTGGGGTCAGGCCGACAACCCCTAGGGGCTAGGGCCATGTCGACCACCCCTAGGGGGTTTAGGCCTGGTCGACTTCCCTATAGGTCCTGTACCTATCTTTTTTGCTCATCGGTCTTTTTTCAATACTTCATCATTTTTCCTTGATTTGTGATGCCACGTGTCACTTTCTCATTCGCCACGTCATCCCTGGATTTTTGAGGGATAACAGAATGGTTTTGAGAAACATGGCCCATTTGTTTTAAAGGGAAAATGGGAGTTTGTTGGGTTTTATGCCCTTATAAAACCATGTCAGACATGTAACGCAATTTTATATTGTCAATAAAAGAAGTAGAAATAATTTAGTTTGACAATCGTATTGCTTGCTTGTTTTATTACATGATTACTGGAATAATCCAAACATTTATAAAATCCCGAATATATAAATAATTACAATTATAGTGACTAGTTCACAATGGATTATAATTATAATTATATGTTCAAAAGAACGATTCCTAAGACTAAGTCAGTGCAATAGATTTTCACTGATCTGGTAATCTACAATATGATCTACTTACACATTCGAGGTATGATGTCTTATCCAAGACATTGACAAAGTAGATAAGATCGGATGTATTTTGTTACATTGGACTGGACTGATATTGATTATTGATAAGATAAGTAAGTATCATTATTATCTAATCTAATCATATCTCAACATTGACCATAATTCAATTCAATCTTAATTCTAAGTGATTAATATTCTACTAATTGTATTATACAAATCTTTTGATTTGTTCGTTACCAGCTTACCCTACGAACTAGCTCATATTTACATATTGGAGATTTGGTAGTATAATTGAGTGGGAGTATTTATCATAGACATGAAATCTATAGCTTCTGCTCAAGAAGTTAAACGATGATTTCCTTATAGCTTGGTTCAAGTGTTAAATGATAGAGTACTCATTTATGTAATTAAGTTTACGGAAATATCATTTACAAGGAACTTAGTGGGAGTTAAGGATAAAATACCAATGAGGGGTAAAACGATAATTTGCACCCATCTCATTAGTAGATCATCTATAGAAGATTGAATGACGGTTATGGTTATAACAATGAATAACATATTTACATTTGGTGTAAAACGTTCTATGAATTCAAGAGTGCAATTCTGAGTCTACAGTGGAGTCACGAGGAATTAATAAGGTAGTGAGATTATTTCTTATAAATTCACTCACGGTAACTTATTGGAGCTTGAGTTCATGGATCCATGGTCCTCATGTCATCTCTTATCAAAATGAACCTAGTAGTCTTGAATAATTAATTGTAAAAATATCATATTGACCAGTACATTGGAAATAAATAATGTTAAATTATTTATTGATATTTTGTGAGAAAATAAATAGAAGAAAATGGGGGATTTTATTGCAAAGTCTCAAAAAAGAGTATTATAGCCAATTTGGACAATTTTGTTAATATTGATAGATTGGTATTAATATTAATAAAATAAAATAAATAAATGTCAAAATTATAGTTGGTTAATTTTGACAATTATTTGATTAATTATAATTATTAAATAATTGAATTAAAATAGGAAACTAAAGCCTATTTTATGTCCTAGCTAATTGTCTATATATACTAGTGTTATAGAATGCGTTAGGTAAGCTTAGTTTGACAAGGTAAAAATTCACTCCTAATATTCTATACCTAGCCGTCCACCCTCTCTTAGTTTTTTCTCTTGGAATTCACTTATCATGTGTTGAGACTTGCCCACACAAACACTAGGTTGTTTTAGAATAAGACTTGGAAGGTTGTGGTGTTGTTTCAAAGCGGTTTGGATTCCTTGCAATACCTAGCATTCAACAAGCACAAAAGGTTAGGGAATCCAAATGGTGTAGTCATTGTTCCGCTATGCATCTTGTAAGTACTCTAATGGTTCTATTATTGTATTTACGTGTCTCTGTATGAAAATTACATCTATGCATGTATTTATATTTTCTATTGTATGTTATTTTGTGCAATGGGGAGCATGCATATAGACTTATATAAATGAGATCCTACACAATTGATATCAAGGATGTCAAAAACAAGCTAACAAGTGTTGAGTGCTATCAAAAGAAATAAATCAAATGGAACCTGGGAAGGATGGAAACGAAGATGAAGCGTAACAATTAAAGGGAAAACTACCAGCATACGTGAGAGCACTTGATGAAGAAGAAGAATGTGCACAACCACAGTCAACAATTGATGAATTGGAGGAAGTGCAAATAGATGAAGAACATCCAGAAAAAATTGTGCTAGTAAATGCCTAATTAATCACAGAATCGAAACAACAGTTGGTGGAATTTCTCAAGAAGAACTTATCAACTTTTTCATGGTCAGCAAAGGATATGCCAGGTATTGATCTTGCTGTATGACACATCAGTTGAATATAGACAAGCGTTTCCCAGCTGTGAAATAAAAACAAAAGACGGTCTGCTTCTGAGATAAACCAACTGATAAATGAAGATGTTGAGAGATTGTTACAGATAGGGGTTGTTGGTATTAATATTAATAAAATCAGGTATGTAATGAAAGGTGGGGATTTGAAAAAATCATTAATACTGAGCTAGGATCAATACATATACCTATACATTAAATCAACATACACAAGGAAAATGAGATTACCTCATGTAGCCTATCAAGATTCCTTGAGTCTGTTAGTATAATCAATCGATCTTCCTATCCAGCGAAGACTCATACCTTAGTCTTCCAAGTCATTCCTCAAACACACAAGGACGTGTGTGGGCATGTAGGATTCACAGGTTGATCATTTAGGCTCTCTAGATGTTCTCAACACATGAGATCTAGAGAGTTTTGAGAAAGGATAAGCCTATCAAAAGTTCTAGAATTTTTTCAAGTCTAGAAAAATTATATCGATACTTTTATGAGAGAGTCTGATAACAACTAAACAACTGAACAAAAAGAATCACTTCTTTATATACTTACAAAGATAAAATAAAACAATTTTATTAATTCAAATTTATCAGTTATCTTTTATTTTAATCAAATTAAAAACAATAATTAAATAAAAAAATATTTGAAATTCAAAATTGTAATCCCAGGGATATGTAGTACTACAAAGTGGCACCACTTAGGTTGCCTCCCTAATTTTTCTCATTTGTTGGTTTAATTAATATTAAGATCCAATATATTTATTCCCAAAAAATAATTTTAAGTTAATTAAAAATTACCGTTATCTTAAAACTATCAGTTTGAATAATTATTTTATACTAAGATAATAATTAACTCTCTTTAATATTAATCTGAACACTTATTAATATTTATTGTCACTAATATAAAGTTTTTCAAATAAAAACTAATTAGTTAAATAATTAATAAATTCATATATAATTAATTGCACATAATTATCATTTAGCACTGGAAAATTAATTCCTTTGCAATTTAGTCACTTTCTACATTAACCTTGCCTGAGACATCCTTATCCTTGATAGTATAGGATAGAGGGGACTCGGAGACCATTTACCTATAATACGAAGCTTCGATAAACCAGACTATTAATTAAATTATTTAATTGAATAATTTTATTTATTAATTCCATTAGTATTGTACTATAAATATGGAATTGCACTTTAAGTATTTATAGAATTATATTTACATAGCATTCTCTTGTAGTCCATTGATATAATCAATATATGTTGTTATGTCCTCTATTTATTGGTTCACTAATAACCTCTTATTATTTAAGTACCATTAATTCACCAGTGAGTAATTTATCTATAATCATATTATTGATTTGAGCTCAATAACTATTTAGTCCTAGAATTAACCCTTAAGGGAACCAATATTTGATCCGTTAGGAAAGTATGGATTCAATTATTGTAAAATCATGTTCCCAATCATTCATGATATTAAATCTCCAAAAGAAAAGTTACTAGCCTCATTATATTAAGAGACCTTATCGAATGAATCAAAATATCCAATAAACATGAACATGAGTTCATGATCCCTCAGGATTTAGACTGATCTACAAATGATCATCTATTAAGATATGAACTAAATTTTTATGGCAAACGGTAAATTTATAAAGAAATTAATTCACATCGGCCCTGTTATATACAATCACTATTATATAAAGTACATTTTCCAAGATGTCTATCAACATCAGTAATCTGATCTAGATGTTGCGAAATTTAAAGCTATGCAAGTGCACACAGTCGCAAACTTGTAATAAAATGGTAAAACCAAGTATCGTCCTCAAGGACTGATTTATCAATTACCAATCAATTAATCCCTTAATTCTATTGATTAAGCAATTATCAGAGATTTTAAACTAAGAAAAATACTAACAAAACGCAGTGAAGAATTAAACAAATTAACAAAGAAAACACAATTAGGACAATTATGATTCTCTATTTTTCCACCCTGTTATTTCCTAATGCAAGCATCTATATCTCCTTTTCTCTATTCAAGAATAAGTTGCAACAACAATTCATAATCTGGTCAAGACTTATGAAAATCAATCTAAATGACAACTTCCTATATTTCTATGGTAAGTTGAATCATGTAGAGGGCATTAACCACACAACTCAGAAAATAAGCAAATAACCTAGATACTTTCGTTCTAAATTAAATTTGCATCCAAACAATCAAAGCATATCAAATTTCACTTTTCAGATTTTAATTTGATTCATAAAATAACAATTAGAGGTGATCAATCAATAATCGCACAATTAACATAGATTGCAAGGAATTGAAAGAGATGAAGATGAATATCAATTTTGCATTAAACCATAACAAGGGTTTCCAAAAGATTCACATAAAAGCCCTAAAAGAAAATTTAGCCTATGATCTTCATTCTAGCAATAAGATAATTCAATTACAAACATGAAAATTGACAGAAAAAAATGATGAAAACTCAGAGACGAATCCTCCAATATGGTGTTCTTACTCCAGCCGTCGTTCTCTCCCTTTTCCAGACCTCCTTTCAGTCGCATATATGGCTCCCAAAAACCCTACTGAAAATTCCCTCTCCAAAAGACTGAATTGCCCATAAAAAATAACCAATTATGCCAGAAATCGCGACCCCAGCGCTATAGCGCTAACATTGTAGCACTGTAGCGCTAAACTCAGAAACAAAACGGGGAAAAACTAGGCACCAGCGCTGTAGCGCTATTTTGGTAGCGCTATAGCGCTAAAGTCAGGAACTTTCTTCCTGAAAACTGCTTTCCAGCGCTGTAGCGCTGATGTTTTAGCGCTGTAGCCCTTAAGTCAGTGCTGAAGCTCTTCAAGAATTCTTCCTAGCGCTACGGCGCTCCCAAGGTAGCGCTGTAGCGCTACTTACAGAAACACCCAAAAGTCACAAATCCGTCTCGATTTCATTCCATTTTCGCTCCTTTTCAATATTTGCAACACTTAACGTCAATTACCCTGAAACAAGAACAAACGAGCATAAATCCGAAATAAAACAATCCTAACTAAAGAAAAATAACCTAAAAACTAGAACCATAAACGAGCCTAAAACTCGTTTATCAAACTCCCCCAAACTAAATCTTTACTCGCCCTCGAGTAAATCCTAAGTTAAACTAACAAAACGAAACAAAACACAAAACGAACACATTAAACCATCATTACTATCTATACTACTTTGCCAAAACTCATGAACTCTCAATTGCAATAACAATAACCAGAATTTCAGCTCAATTGCCTTAAAGTCCGATTTGTAAAGTTCAATTAGGGAAATCACAAATATATCATGAAAATTACTGCAACAATTGGACTCTATCATATATGCTCAACTCCTTTCAGACAATTCCACAACCCAAATTTTCAATACGCTTGCATCACTTGACCTTCTCCACTAATGTCAATAACATGTGTTTTGAAATCAAGAGGACTTTCACAGGTTATAGCTTGGCTTAGGCAGGGGTAGATAAAATTGTCATTTAAGCTCAGTCGTTACCATAAGCATAAAACCTTAAAACCAACCAAATTTTTCTTTACCACACCAAAAATCACCCTTTTATACAATTAGAGAGAGAGATGACAACACTTTTCATTATTTTTCTTCTTTTCTTTTTCTAGACTTATCACTTTTTTTTTTCAAATCACACTCCCCCAAACTTATTATTTTCTATACATATATATGATCAAGGAGTGTGACAAAGTGATAATATATATATTTTTTTTTCAAAGACTTCTCTCTCTCTCTTTTTCTTTTTTGTACAATCATACTGTATTCCCATCATACCAACTTCTTACTATTTTTTCCTTCTTCTTTCCCACAGATTATATGCTTATGATAACAAAAGGAAAGGAAAACAAAAATAAAGAAGTTAAGAAATTTAGGCTCAAATAGTATGATCAAGAACAAAAACAAAGTTTAAGGTTCAAAAAGGGTGACTAAGGATAATAATCAAGGTTGGCTTGAAAGGCACAATCGATCCAATAAAATTGCCTAAATCACTTTTCTAAACACATGTCATCAAGGATTTCGCCTCAAAGGCCAAACAATGCAAGTTCTATCGAATTCAAATTGTCATACCACCAACCCTAGTCCAACATATATAATAAACTCCAAAATGTTGCATTTTCAAAACATATTAAAAATTTCCCACAAAACCTTTAAATTAAACGCTAAACCAATTGAACCAAGCACACAGTTGAATTCAATTTCCTTTTCATGAGCAAAAACAAAGCAGCAACAGACACGAATGATGGTTTAACGATTACACTACAACTCAAAAACAAATAAAAACAGAAAAATAAAAACAGCATAAGCCCCCCCCCCCCCCCCCCCAAACTAAAGATGCACATTGTCCCCAATGTGATAAAAAATAAAAACAGAGGAAGAGAACTTACCTGACCAGCCACATCAGTATGGCGGTGGTGGTGGATGGAACGAAGGGCCTTCGAAAGGCTGAGATTGCGGAGGTTCAGGTGCAGGAAAACCAGCAAAAGACGGTGGTGGAGGCGGAGGGTAAAACAGAGAGTACGGTGGATAAGGTGGAGGTGGAGCAAAATACGTGCGATCTGAATCATCTAGCGACCAGCGGTTCACCAAATTGTTTAGTTGAGCCACATGACTTACTTCATAATCATAACGCTGGCCTAAATACTGATTCACCATATGCTGCTGCTGAACCACATATTGATTCTGTTGGATTAGATAATCCAACTTCTCATTAACTTGCTGCAAGCTTGAATTGCTATCGCTACCCACTAAAGCTGGTTCATCGTCCTCCTCCACAGCAGCTTCCATACGGCGCTTTCCCTTTTTTCTTGTTTGTGGCACATATAAAGAAGGCTCGGGATAGTCATTCATCAGATTAATGGATAATGGTTGCTGTAGCGAATGATAGATATCAGTAACGAACTCTGGGACGCCAGCCTTACAGCATAACATTGTGATGACTGATCCATGGGCCAAACCACCAGTAGTGTGCCCTTTTTCAATGAAATTGATGTTGGCCTTAATCCAAATACCCGGATTAACACTCATCCCCTGGATCAATGCGTACATTAATAAGGCTCGATCCTTAGTCATATCAGATACATGACTAACAGGCATGAATCGAGCACAAACAAGGAACGCCCAAAATCTCGTCTCCCTGTTAAGCTGGCATGATGCTATACTTTTAGGGAGGCTGCCAGATAAATTCCAAGGGGCGCCTTCAAAACACAGTTTATTAGCCACGACCGCAAAATCTATAGAACCGCCCAAGAATTGGGCATATTCCTCCTCCTCTTGTTTGATATGCGGGACCTTGAACACCCTATTAATCGCTTCAGCAGTGAAGGGCACACGTTTCCCTCGAACAAAGACTGTGTCATTGTGTTTATCTCGTAGGTTGGCATAAAACTCATACACCAACGACACATTAGCCTGAGCCAGCCTTGTTACAAAATCGCCCCATTTCCTATTCATGAGATTCACCCGAACCCGTTCAAAGATCGGATGAGCAAACGGTTCAGACTGAAATTCCACTTCTCTCTCGGAGATCAAAGGTTTCCTGACAAATTTCTCATACCGCTCCTGAGCCTGGAAATTGATAAATCGAGTCTCATCATACTCATGCTCAGAACTTTCTTCCCTGGATTGAGACGCAGAAACTTGCCCCTTTCCCTTGTTTCTACCCGCTCTTCGCTTGGGTGCCATTATCTCTAGTATCACCACCACAAGACAAAATTTTTACAGCACCTCCCCTATTAATGGACCTTTTTCCTCTTCACAAACAATAGCAATATTCAACCTTTCAAGCAAATCAACTAATTTCCCCAAACCCAAGTCAAAGAAAGGATTCACCCTCTTCAATCAATCAAAGCCAGCCAACCTCAAATATCGCAACAACACAAATCGGAAGAGAGGAAAGGGAAGAAGACCACTTACCAAACCTTTGCAATTGATTCCTTTACGCGTGAAAGTGAATACCCCCTTCAGAATTTCCTCTTTTTGCAAGAACTTGGATCAATGAAATTCTAGGATTTCAAAATAGATTTGGGGCAAAATTGAAAGAGGTTGGAATGGAAGGGAAGAAAAAAAAGAAAATAAGATGAAGAATGAAGGAAAGATGGAAGGTGTGTGGGGAAATTTCTGGGAAAAAGGCTGTAATGGCAAGGCTATGGAGGTATGGAGAGGATAGGAAGAAAGAAATAAAGATGAAGAAAAAGAAAGAAGAAGAAATGAGGGAAAAAAATCGCACCTTTTTTATTTTTAAGTGGTTTACTGGGCCGAGCGCTATAGCGCTATATGAGTAGCGCTATAGTGCTCATACGCGATTTGGGAGTGGGCCTCTGGAACCAGCGCTATAGCGCTGGTTTAACAGCGCTGTAGCGCTTGTTGAACCCCGAATGGCCTGGTCCTCTCTGAGAAGAGCGCTATAGCGCTGCAAGTGCAGCGCTGTAGCGCTATAGCTCCTGAAATCACCACATTTATCATTTTTTTTATTTTTATTTTTATTTTTTTATTTTTTTTTTCACGATTTTCACGGTTCAAAATTCATGAAAATAAAAATAAAAATAACAACTAATTACAAAATCCCATCATTGTTCAAAACCAAATAAAATAAAATAAAATTTACAATTGAGAACTGCCTTCTCAAAGCGCTGTCTTTAACGTCATTTAGCCGGACGCTGGATCCCTCTTCAAAGAGGCTTCAGAAGAAGGACAGACTTTGCTTGATCAAAAGTACCACCCAAGTAAGGTTTCAATCTCTGGCCATTGACTTTAAAGGAATCACCTGAATTGCCCCGAACTTCTACAGAGCCATATGGAAAAGCTTGAACTACAGTGAAGGGCCCTGACCATCTTGACTTCAATTTGCCAGGAAACAGTCGAAGTCTTGAATTGAACAGAAGTACCTACTGCCCTGGTTGGAACTCCCTTCTGATTAAGTTCTTGTCATGCCAAGCCTTTGTTCTTTCTTTATAAATCTTGGCATTCTCATAAGCCTCATTTCTGAACTCGTCAAGTTCATTCAGTTGCAACAGCCTTCGATCACTAGCAGCATTCCAATCAAAATTCAACTTTTTCATAGCCCAGAATGCCTTGTGCTCCAATTCAACTGGTAGATGACACGCTTTACCAAACACCAACCTGTAAGGAGACATGCCTATCGGTGTTTTGAATGCAGTTCTGTATGCCCAAATCGCATCATCTTACTTTTTCGACCAATTCTTCCTCGAACTGTCAACGGTCTTCTCCAGGATGCTCTTGATTTCTCTATTTGAAACTTCAGCTTGCCCATTTGATTGAGGATGGTAAGGCAAAGCTTTTCGGTGATAAACTCCATAACGAGCCAACAATGCATCCAGTTGCTTATTCACAAAGTGTTTCCCTTCATCACTAATCAGGGCTCGGGGAGTACAAATCTAGTAAAAATATGTTTCTGCAGAAAATTAAGGACAGTTTTACCGTCATTGGATCTAGTTGCTGCAGCCTCCACCCATTTGGATACATAATCCACTGCCAATAGAATGTATTCATTGTTGTAAGATGGTGGAAAAGGCCCCATGAAATCGATGCCCCATACGTCAAACAGTTCCACCTCAAGAATCCCTTGTAGAGGCATTTCGTTTCTCCTCGAGATATTGCCAGTTCTCTGACATCTATCACAAGCCTTGACAAAAACATTGGCATCCTTGAATAATGAAGGCCAATAGAAACCGCTTTGTAATACCTTAGCCGCCGTTCTTGATGCTCCAAAATGCCCTCCGCATTGTTGAGTATGACAGTGATTAAGAATGGACTGCATCTCTTCTTCAGGAACACACCTTCTGATAATCAGATCAACACAGTGCCTATAGAGAATAGGTTCCTCCCAATAGTAGTGTTTCACCTCAGAAAAGAATTTCTTTAATTGCTGCTTTGACATTTCAGGAGGCACAATCTTGGCAACTAAGAAGTTCACTATGTCTGCAAACCAAGGGACAGCTAAGGTTTCACTTACCCCAAACAACTGCTCGTCAGGAAAATGATCATTGATTTGCACTGCTTTCTTATTTTCAGTCTCCTCCGCCTCAAGTCTAGAGAGATGATCAGCTACCACATTCTCGCTGCCCTTTTTGTCACGAATCTCCATGTCAAATTCTTGAAGCAACAGAATCCATCTAATCAGGCGGGGCTTGGCATCTTTCTTTGACATCAAATATTTAATGGCAGAGTGATCAGTGTAGACAATCACCTTGTTGCCAATCAGATATGGTCTAAATTTGTCGCAAGCAAACACAATAGCTAGCAACTCTTTTTCTGTAGTGGCATAATTAAGCTGAGCATCATTTAGAGTCCGACTAGCATAGTAAATAGACCTGAATACCTTGTCAATCCGCTGTCCCAGAACTGCCCCCACTGCGTAATCACTGGCATCACACATCAACTCAAAAGGCAATTCCCATCTCGGAGCTATCACAATTGGAGCAGAAATAAGCTTTTCTTTCAAGAAATTGAACGCCCTCAAACATTCGTCATTAAAATCAAAGACAACTCCATTCATAAGCAGATTCGAAAGAGGCTTAGACACCTTTGAGAAATCCTTGATGAATCTTCGATAGAACCCAGCGTGACCAAGAAAACTTCTAACTCCTTTTACTGAAACTGGTGGAGGCAGCCTTTCAATGGTAGAAATTTTCGCTCTATCTACCTCAATTCCCTCACTTGAAATTTTATGGCCAAGAACGATCCCCTCTTTTACCATAAAATGGCATTTCTCCCAATTCAACACCAGATTAGCCATCTCACAACGACGCAGCACGTTCTTCAAATTACCCAAACAGAGGTCGAATGATGAGCCAAAAACAGAGAAGTCATCCATGAAAATTTCAATACACCGGTCTACCATGTCTGAAAATATGGCCATCATGCACCGTTGAAATGTTGCAGGGGCATTGCATAGTCCAAATGGAATTCTCCTGAAAGCAAATGTGCCATAAGGACATGTGAAGGTTGTTTTCTCTTGATCCTCTGGTGCAATAGCGATCTGATGATACCCAGAATACCCATCCAAGAAACAGTAGTAGCTGTGGCCTGCCAATCTGTCAAGCATCTGATCAAGAAAAGGCAAAGGAAAATGATCCTTCCTTGTTGCCTTATTGAGCTTGCGGTAGTCTATACAAATCTGCCACCCCGTTACAGTCCTTGTTGGAATGAGTTCATTGTTCTCATTTTTCACCACAGTCATTCCACCCTTCTTAGGTACCACTTGCACAGGGCTCACCCATGCACTATCAGAAATTGGGTAGATCACCCCAACGTCCAACCATTTAAGAATCTGGTCCAATACTACATCCTTCATGGCTGGATTGAGTCTTCTCTGGGCCTCTATGGTTGGCTTGCTATTCTCCTCCAATAAGATTTTATGCATCACTGTCGCTGGGCTTATTCCTCTAATATCTGCCAAGGTCCACCCAATGGCCAATTTATGCTCCCTTAAAACCCTCAACAGTTTCTCCAATTATACCTTTGACAGGTCAGCTGACACAATGACCGGTAAGGTTTCATTCTCGCCCAAATAAGCATATTGCAAGTGATCTGGGAGAACCTTTAATTCCAACGGTGGTGGCTGCTGAATGGAGGTTAGCGGTTTTTCAGTCGCATCCGCTAATTCTTGGAACTTTTTCTAATATGGTAAGAAAGAATTGATCCAGTTGACACATTCTCTGATCTCAGCGTCCTCATCATCATCGCCTTCATCACCCAATAATACTGCCTCTAAGGCATCACTGCTCATCCTTCTCTTGGAGACTGCCTTTTCTATCACATCCACACTAAAGCAACTGTCACTAGCCACCGGATACTTCATAGACTTGAAGACATTAAAGACCACCTCATCTCCTTGAACTCTAAGCTTAAGCTCTCCTTTTTGAACATCAATAAGAGCTTGGCCTGTGGCTAGAAATGGCCTACCAAGAATAATAGGGACATCTGTGTCCTCCTCCATGTCCAGAACAATAAAGTCAGCGGGAAATACGAACTTATCCACTTTCACAAGAACATCCTCAATAATACCTCGTGGATGTGTTAACGATCGGTCTGCGAGCTGTAAAGTGACAGTTGTTGGTTTTGCCTCCCCCAAACCAAGTCTTTTAAACACAGATAAGGGCATCAGATTGATACTTGCCCCCAGATCACATAAGGCGTGCTTACATTCAAACTTGCCAATGGTGCAAGGTATGGTGAAACTCCCCGGATCTCTCAGCTTTTGGGGTAACTTCCTTTGTAAAATAGCGCTGCACTCTTCAGTGAGTGCTACAGTCTCATAGTCCTCCATTCTCCTTTTCTTTGACTGAATCTCCTTCATGAACTTAACATAACTGGGCATCTGCTCCAAGGCCTCCGCAAAAGGAATGTTTATGTGCAGCTTTTTAAACACCTCAAGAAACTTAGAAAACTGTTTATCAAGGGTAGTCTTTCTAAGCCTCTGAGGGTATGGAACTCTAACTGGCTGCTCAATGACAACTGGGGGACTCTGATCTGACTTCTGATGGTCTTCAGTAACCCTTTCTGAATCAGACTGTGCACCCATCTCTTTTTTCTGAACTACTGCCTGTGGAGGTCTAGGCTGCTCTGTTTGCTTCCCACTCCTCAGAGTAATTGCCTGAACTTGCTCCTTGGGGTTGACTTCAGTATTACTAGGCAAGTTTCCCTGAGGTCTGTTATTGAGCATATTGGCCAACTGCCCAACCTGTGTCTCAAGGTTTCGAATGGAGGATCTAGTCTCAGTCATAAATTGAGTCTGAGTGTTAGTAAAAGTCAACAGGGCAGCTTGCAATTCATTAGATCTCTCAGGTTGAGGCATTGGTTGTTGAGGCCTAGGCTGCAGTGATGACGAAGCTTGATTCATAGGTGGCTGAGACATGTTATTCTGAAACTGGCCCTGAAACGAAGGTTGTTGGCCTTGATTATTCTTCCACGAAAAATTTGGATGATTTCGCCACCCTGGATTGTAGTTGTTGGAGAATGGGTTATTGAGTGGCCTCTGAAAATTTCCCACCGCTTGAACTTGGGCATGATCCATTGGGGTGTTATTATTACAGATAGGGCACTGATCGAAAGAATGAGCACCACCACACATTTCACACCTCACTGCCATCTGAACCGCATTAGCAGACATACTACTCTGTTGCAACTGCTTGGTCAAAGAGGCTACTTGCGCTGTTAAAGCAGTAATCACATCTAGCTCATGCACCCCAGCTACCTTTCTAACTCCTGATGATCTTTCCTCTGACCACTGATGGTTGTTTGTAGCCTTGTCCTCCAGCAGCTCATAAGCACCAGCTGCACTCTTGCTCATAAAAGTACCTCCTGCTGCAGCATCTATAATAGTTCTGGTTGTTGGACATAAACCATTGTAGAAATTCTGTACTAGCATCCACTGTTCAATGCCATGATGAGGACATCTTCTCAGGAGTTCCTTAAACCGTTCCCAAGCTTCATACAGTGACTCCCCGTCATTCTGGCAAAAGTTATTTATCTCTCCCCTCAGTTTAGCAGCCTTTGACGGAGGGAAGAATTTGGATAAAAATTTCTGAGCCAGATCTTGCCAAGTGACAATGGAGTTTGGCTGCAGAGAATTCAGCCAACTCTTAGCTCTGTCCCTTAGAGAAAATGGGAAGAGCCTAAGCTTGATTGCGTCATCACTCACCCCATTATATTTGAAGGTTCCACACAACTCCAGGAAGTTGGACAAATGGGTGTGAGGATCTTCAGAGGGCAACCCATTGAATTGCACAGAGGACTGCACCATTTGTAAAATAGCAGGCTTGATTTCGAAGTTGTTGGCCTCTACAGCTGGTGGGCGTATACTATTTTGTACTCCCGTCAGAGTGGGTAGCACATAATCTCTCAGACTCCTCTCAGCGTTGGTCTGAGCCTGAACCCCTTGGACAACTCCTGGATTTATACCATTCCTGCCATCCCCATCATTCTGTGCCATCTTCACAGAATTCTGGGTCTCTCTCTTATTCTTTCTGATTTGATTGCAAGACTTTTCGATCTCGGGATTCAGAGGAACAAGTGTGGCTTTTCCTTTTCTGCCACGCATATACCAAAATTCACCTGAGATAGACAAATTAAGCAACTAAACAGATTAGAAACGAGAGAAATAAAAATCAAATTAGAATAAAAATTAATTAGACTGATATTGATTATTTTCAGTCCCCGGCAACGGCGCCAAAAACTTGTTGCGAAATTTAAAGCTATGCAAGTGCACACAGTCGCAAACTTGTAATAAAATGGTAAAACCAAGTATCGTCCTCAAGGACTGATTTATCAATTACCAATCAATTAATCCCTTAATTCTATTGATTAAGCAATTATCAGAGATTTTAAACTAAGAAAAATACTAACAAAACGCAGTGAAG
This sequence comes from Humulus lupulus, assembly GCF_963169125.1. Lineage (NCBI taxonomy): Eukaryota > Viridiplantae > Streptophyta > Magnoliopsida > Rosales > Cannabaceae > Humulus > Humulus lupulus. Next base: position 164,873,728 of record NC_084801.1, on the reverse strand, counting down.
AATTAAACAAATTAACAAAGAAAACACAATTAGGACAATTATGATTCTCTATTTTTCCACCCTGTTATTTCCTAATGCAAGCATCTATATCTCCTTTTCTCTATTCAAGAATAAGTTGCAACAACAATTCATAATCTGGTCAAGACTTATGAAAATCAATCTAAATGACAACTTCCTATATTTCTATGGTAAGTTGAATCATGTAGAGGGCATTAGCCACACAACTCAGAAAATAAGCAAATAACCTAGATACTTTCGTTCTAAATTAAATTTGCATCCAAACAATCAAAGCATATCAAATTTCACTTTTCAGATTTTAATTTGATTCATAAAATAACAATTAGAGGTGATCAATCAATAATCGCACAATTAACATAGATTGCAAGGAATTGAAAGAGATGAAGATGAATATCAATTTTGCATTAAACCATAACAAGGGTTTCCAAAAGATTCACATAAAAGCCCTAAAAGAAAATTTAGCCTATGATCTTCATTCTAGCAATAAGATAATTCAATTACAAACATGAAAATTGACAGAAAAAAATGATGAAAACTCAGGGACGAATCCTCCAATATGGTGTTCTTACTCCAGCCGTCGTTCTCTCCCTTTTCCAAACCTCCTTTCAGTCGCATATATGGCTCCCAAAAACCCTACTGAAAATTCCCTCTCCAAAAGACTGAATTGCCCATCAAAAATAACCAATTATGCCAGAAATCGCGACCCCAGCGCTACAGCGCTAACATTGTAGCGTTGTACCGCTAAACTCAGAAACAAAACGGGGAAAAACTAGGCACCAGCGCTGTAGCGCTATTTTGGTAGCGTTATAGCACTAAAGTCAGGAACTTTCTTCTTGAAAACTGCTTTCCAGCGCTGTAGCGCTGATGTTTTAGCGCTGTAGCGCTTAAGTCAGTGCTGAAGCTCTTCAAGAATTCTTCCTAGCGCTACGGCGCTCCCAAGGTAGCGCTGTAGCGCTACTTACAGAAACACCCAAAAGTCACAAATCATTCTCGATTTCATTCCATTTTCGCTCCTTTTCAATATTTGCAACACTTAACGTCAATTACCCTGAAACAAGAACAAACGAGCATAAATCCGAAATAAAACAATCCTAACTAAAGAAAAATAACCTAAAAACTAGAACCATAAACGAGCCTAAAACTCGTTTATCACTAGACTACTCACATCCCATATGCTTAATAAACCATACTAGCTACCATTCATTAAAGATTATGTACTTTAATATGTTGTTGACTATTTTATTCATTATATATAATTTTAATTCTCTCGTACCCATAAAAGATCATATTCTCATATATGAAAAAGTATTTTTTTTATTTATATAAATTATTAAAACAATATTTATAATAGTTAAATATAATAAAAATGTACTTTTTTTAAATCAATAAAAATGCCTTTTCACATGCTTTTAGGGCACCAACCCTAACAGGGGCAATTAAAGAATGTTCGTACCCATCACGGACTTCAAATCAATTCATTGTACCAAAGAAGAACAAGAAGATTTGGCTGTGCATTGACTTCACCAACCTGAATAAAGCTTGCCCAATGGACAGTTTCCCATTGCCAATAATATATTTGATGGTGGATGCAACGACAAGATATGAATAGATGAGTTTTCCGGATGCCTACTCAGGATACAATCAGATCCCAATGGCAGAGGAAGATAGAATTCACACAACATTTAAGAGAGCACAAACTCTATTATTACATGGTGATGACATTCTGGTTGATGAACGAAGGAGAAACTTACCAAAGGCTCATGAATAAGATATTTTCAGAATAATAGGGAAGAATAATGGAGGTATAATGATATGGTTGTGAAGTAAAAAAAAAAAAAGAAGCAAATCATCTCAACCATTTGAAGGAATGCTTCGAAGTGATAAATAAATTCAAAATGAAGCCGAACCCTGTGAAATGAGCATTCAGTGTTACTTCAGGCTATTTTCTGGGCCACATAATTATCAAGCGAAGGATTAAAGTAATGCCCGATCAGATAGCAACTCTATATGAAATAACCAAGCCTCGCATTGTGAGATATGTGCAGAAAATTACAGGGAATATTGCAGCAATAGGGAGATTTATCTCACGAAATTAAGATATATGTGAGCCTTTCTTCCAGCACATAAAAAAGAGTTCACAATTGTTATGGGGAGAAACGCAGTGCAGAGCATTCGAGGAATTAAAGAAATATCTGAGTTCACCACATGTGTTGAGTGCACCCGTACCAGAGGAGGTATTGTACATGTATTTGGTAGTCTCTGCATTGGTCGCAAGTTGGGTGTTGTTAAAAGAAATCGAAGGAAAACATAAGCCAATATTTTATGTGAGCAAGATGTTGCTAGATGCAAAAGCACGTTACAATGTGCTAAAAAAATTGTGATTGCCTTGATGACGATAAAGAAAAGGTTAAGACAAAGTTTTGAAACCCACTCAGTGATTGTGCTAACTGAGTTCCCTCTCAAAAAAATATTATCTAAGCAATATATATCATGGAGAATGTCCAAATGGGCCATCGACCTTACGATGTCTGTTTCGCTCCACCAAAGTAAAATAAAAGGCAGGTGTTGGCAGATTTCTAAAAATGAATTTGTTTGAAGACAAATTAGAGTAAGAAGTGCAGTTTATAGAAGAAGATTGGGTATGGGCAATGAGTACGGATGGTTTCCTAAACACAAGTTTTGCTGGAATTGGGATAGTGTTGGAAGCATCAGGGCTAAGGATTGAAAAATCATTACAATTACAAGATAAAGACATCAATAACGAGGTAGAATATGAGGCTCTGATTTATGGTTTAGAAATGGCAAAAGGCCTGGGAATATGAAGGTTATAAATCAGAGAAAATTCAAAGTTGGTGAATGAACATGTCAGCAGGAATTTTGATATGAATGAGCCAGGAATGAAGATACTGGAGCAGGTGAAAGCACTCTGAAAGAAATTTCTGCAATTCTATCTCAGCCAAGTACCACGCGAGATGAATTACAGTGCAGATGAATTGGCAAAACAAGCTTCGTCAGGCAAGTGCACTTGCAAGTCTTCTATCACGCTCAGCTCATCAGAGTCGAACAATTTTAGGACTTGTTTTGAAATCGAGCAGCACTGTGAAAGTTTGAAGGACCCGCTAGCACGCTTCGTAAAGGAGGGAATAGAGCCAAACAACAAGGATGAAGCAAAGAGTCTATGCGCTAAAGCTGCCCAATATACAATAATCAATGATCAACTCTACAAACGATCGTTCAATGGACCATACCTATGCTACCTAAATCAAAATGAAGCTAGAAAGTTAATAGAGGAAATTCATGAAGGGATGTCTGGTAATCACTCAGAGGAAGAATTTTAGCACATAAAGCTTTAACCGTGGGTTACTATTGGCCTTACATGATGATGGAAGCAGGGCAGTATGCAAGGGTATGCGATAAATGTCAGAGGCACACTCCGTTAATACACCAACTAGCACAGGCTCTACATTCTGTGGTTGGACCATAGCTGTTTTCCAAAATGGGGTATGGATGTAGTTGGAGAGTTATGCAGAGTAGCTGGAGGGAAACGATATGTATTGTTGGTGACATATTACAACCCTACATGGGTGGTAGGCAAAGCCTATAACACGGTTGGCAAGGTAAAAACATTAAATTTTGTCTAGAAACACATTATTTTCAAGTTTGGAATCCCAAAGAAGATAATTGTAGACAATGGGACACCGTTCAATAATGCAAAAGTAAAAGAGCTTTGCCAGTAGCTCAAAATCTATTTTGGGTTCTCGTCCGTTAGTTATCCACAAGGGAATGGGTAGGTTGAGGCTACTAACAAAGTAATTTTTGCCAATATCAAGAAAGATATAGAATATAAAAAGGGATTATGGCTAGAAGATTTGCCTAAAGTATTGTGGGCCTACTGAACCACGCGCCGAACTTGTAGTGTTCTAGAATATTTACTTAGCTAGCTAGATAATAGTAGTAGTTAGTATTAGTTGTAGCATGTTAGATTCCATGGATTTTGGTTCAAGCCGGGACTTAGTTGGACACTCATAGCAACATTTATGGATTTTATAAGTTTAACCTATAGTTTAAGAATATTAATTATAACATAAGGTTTGATTAATATTGCTGGTCCTAGATATATTATTTATTATAACCTAAGGTTTAGATAGAACCATTAAGAGCATGACACTTGTCATAATCATGATTATTAAGGAATTAAGTATTTTTGATGAATAGTTTTAATAAAAGAAAGCTCTAGAACCTTCCAAAAACGGTTAGGATCGTATTATGACTCAGTCAAAGTTGTTTATCCAATTCAAATTATGCTGAAAAAGTGCAAATACGTGTTTAATATATCAACGTATGCTGATATATTGCAGCATGGGGGTCGATAAATCGCCTATGGATGATACGAAAAAACACGTTGACTTTGTACGAACGATCGAACGAGGCTCGGGAATATAGGGGGAGGCGATATATTTCCTATAAGGGGCGATATATCGGCTCCATGAATGTATTTTTGAAAGTTTGATTTTTGAATTTTAAAAATACCCTTAACCACCTAGACCTGCCTTTGACCGAGTTATGGGCATCAGTTCAACGAAAGTTCAAATCTTTTTCATTTTACAATCATTTATTTATCCAAATTAAAAGGGGTTAGTTTCACTCCTTGAACTCGATAAACATGACCTAGTGCTGAGCCATTTTCTTCATTCTTCAAGCATTTGGTCAGAGCCTCCAAGGTGCTAGTGTTACTATAGAGAGATACACTTGGGTTTTGGGTTAAAGCTTTATCATTCTAAGCTTATATAAACACTTGGGAAGTGAGAAATAGTGTGATTGCGGTATTGAGGTTTAGACTAATCCATAAGGTCAATCAAGGTATTTCTATTCCTAAGTTCAGTTCTATATGGTTCTTTAGTTTTCTTTATTCAGATCCTAACACTTGTTTATGATTCTTGATTAGGTATTTATGTTCTTTAAACTTAAGGTTCTTCTTGGTAAGTTTCTTCTTGATGGTTTAGTTCTCATATTCATCTTTTTCTTTAGATTCTCACCATTTTTACTGTTGGTTTTTAGGAGTGTTCTAATTCCGTTCTTGTTCCCAATTATCCCTGCTTTTGGTAAGGAAAATATGATAGATTTTATGTTGTTATATGTATAATATGTTATGATATAATATGTTTATGTTATGATATGTATATGTAAAGTATGTTTTATAGTCCTTGGACATATGACTTGTCTAGCTAGCAAGCCCCAAAAATTTATGAAAATATGACTTGCTTAGATAGCAAGCCCCACAAATCTATGGGCATATGACTTGCTTAGCTAACAAGCCCCAAGAAGTATGATGGCCATTGTAGTCCTATATGATATATGTTTCTTTTATAGTCATATGTTTTCTAGTATATGTTTATGATATAGTTTTATGCTTATATGTCTTAGTAGATTTTCCTTGCTGGGCATTAGGCTCACTCCTTTATTTTTAGTATGATGCAGGAAAATAAACATGGAGGCGGAAGGATTCTTGGTAACTTGGCTTGTGTGTTAAGGATGAATGGACTGCGTATTGATCAAGGACGACGTTCTTTATTTTATGTCTTTAAAATTATGTTTTGATGTAATTCCACAATTATTATTTAAAGTTATGTTTTATGTTTTATAAACAATGGGTACCCATGCCATATTACATTTTAAACTTATAATTTTATGTTATTGATACAATATTTATTTTGGAGTTTTAATAAAGTTATGTTATTTATTATGTATGTTTTCTTAAAAATTGTAGCTATGTCTTGTAGTTTTAATGGTCCAAGGTCTTAGAAATAGTTGGGTCACTATAGAACTTCAACAGGAAAATCACATTACGCGATGGTATACAAGAATTGAATTAGTGATCCCCATCGAAATTGGTTTGACAACACTTCGCACAAAGACAGCAACATCCGAAGCCTTAAACACTACACAACTCACGCACAACTTAGATTTAATCGAAGAATTCAGGCAAGTCGCACACATTCGTAATACAAAATACAAAACCTTGACAAAACTACAATACGAAAAGAGAGTCAACCCAAGATAGTCCAAAAAAGGTGAGTGGTTGCTCAAACGATTAATTGGAAACCAAAAGAAGTTAGAGCCAAACTGGGAAGGTCCATTTTCAGGTATCAGAGGTATTGAGGAAAGGCTCGTGTACTTTACAAGAGATACATGGAGGAAGAGACTACCCAGAACATGGAATTCCATGTCTTTGAATAAATATTATTTTTAGTTAATGATTTTATGATAAGAATGTAGCAAAGATGTGCAACTCTGCTATTTTTAAGTTTTATAATTTTTGCACAGCAACGTGCTTATTTTATACGATTGCACTTTATTTGGCCATTCTCAGAAATTAAATATTAATTACAAGTCTAGACGAGCATTTGTCTATTGACGCATTTATTTTTTATGTATGTTGCTTAGTATGAATTAGTCACATGGTGCATCAATGTACTACGATCAGTACTAGAAGTACTTTTCATCAGTGTACAAGCAAATATCTTCTGTAAGATCAGAGCACGTGACTGAGACATTTCAAATTCTTGGGAAATCGTGAAATATCAGGAGTAGTTATGAAAAATAATAACACATTTGACCAAGTAATTTAATGGTAGTAATGGAGATTGAATGGGTAAACATTAAGCTGCAAATCCCAATTGCCTATAAATAGCACACTTTTGGCTGTGAACCATAAACCGAAAACCTTACTCTAAGAAAACACACAAGGTTCGATCAGTTAATCTCGATTTCCCAAGGTTCTCTAAAATTGTATGACAATCCACACCATGATTTGATTTCATGGAGAGATTATGCCATCTTTTCAAGTTAATTCAATGCTGAAATGCAAAAAAGCGAGTTGCAAAGAAATGGAGTCGGAGTACGAACGCAAACATGGCGACAAAGAAAATGACAAAAGAAGCGTGAAGTAGCCCAAGCAGCCCCGACTTCTATCTTGGGTTGCACCTCTTGAGAGAGAGGCGTTGCTCAGACAGAAGTAGGTCTTCAAGAAGAGAGCCTACTCCAAATTGGACAATGATTCTAGGAAGGAAGTTACGACCAAGTACAAGGAGACCTACACAACGGGAGAATTTTCATGGCTGGCAAACGGAGGCATGAAGAGAATGGAAATCTTCTAGTGAGCAGAGAAAGTTCTTCATCAGCATTGTCGTTTCAAAAAGGAGCTTTCCTCAGGTGTTGAAGCAAAAATGTGGAGATCTACCTTTATACACCAAATTTCTCAATAACTCTACTCTACCTAATCGTTGTTCAATTAGGTAATAGCTGAAAGCAAGTACACCCTAAGTGACTGCCATCCACAACTGAGGGCTAAAATCCTCTTGTTTGTTCTTCATGGGAGAGAGAGGGTGAACCCATACTGCCCAAACACAAAAAAATTCGAGTAGCATATTGGGCCTAGTAAAGAAAATTTCGAGTAGCAAAAGTGCAAACGCGTAAAAAAAATGAAGAATGACTGGAGCCATACAAAATGACAACTTTTACAAACCTGAGACGATCATTTCATTTGAGCATGCAAACACAAAAAAAAAAAGGAGAGAAAGTAAAAAAAGGAACTTGTTTACATAGATTGTACAACATTAGCGAGTGTAATGTTTTGGCAAAGAACAGAGCTACTATCAATGAAGTCGAATTCTTTATTTAATATTGAGCAAATCAATGTACGATGATTGGTTAATGAATAATATATTTTTACTTATATTATGAGGAGATATAATTAACCTTTTTGACTAAGTAAAAATGTGTTGTTTAACGATCACATATCCATATGCTCAGCAATCACTCAAGCTTTTGTGCAACATCCACTTTCTGAGACACAATAATGCAAAGATAATTAAACTACAAGTTCATTTAAGCTGCACATGGGAAGTGGCCTAAAAAACTAGGATGTCGCTGCATTTTAGTAACACTCAAACAACAGGAACTATAAGCCCCGCCACAACTGTATATACTATATTTTATGAAAAAATCTGGCGAGTGACTTCAGTAACAAGCGCATTGGACCTAAGTTTGAGCAAAAAAAAAATTAGAAGAAGTAAATGAGAACAACGAAGACGGAGCAATAACCAAAGGAAAATGCATTTGAGCATACAGGGGTGAGACAAAAAAATTACATCACAACTCATTTATGGACAATATACAATGCACAACGAGGATAAACGAGCAGTATTACAAAAGAATATTTGAGCAACAATCGTAACTAATGTTGGGAATTTATGGCTTTACACTTTCTTAATCAACAATACATAATGAGAAAAATTCAATATTACAAACCCTAGATACAAATCAAGAACCTTATTCAAAGTATGAATGCAAATCTTGATAATAAAAAACCATGTTCATGGTATGAATGAAAATCTTGAAAACAAATGATTAAGTTATTAAATGATTATAAGATGAACTTCAAAACATTTAATCATCAATACTAACAACATAAACATAATATAATAATAAAATACAAGATTAGGGTTAAAGAGATACAACCTTTTGTATTGAGCAACTTGAATCTTCAAACTAGGGAAACTTATAAGGCTTATACACAATAACAATATTGTTGTCCAAAATCTCTATTCCAAGTCTTCCCTAATTTCTTGAAGCTTCAACCAAGTAGAATAAGATTTTGGATTGAACAAGCCTTAAAACTCATGCAAGTAAAGCAATGCTTGATGAGTTTCTTGGAGAAAACTTTGGTCTTTGAGAGCTAGAGAGAGAGATTGGAGAGAGAGATCAAGTCTTCCAACACTCTATGTGTAACGTCCCAAATTACCTAATAAGGCTTAGGGCCTTAATTAGGGGGCCAGGATGACAAATTACGGAAATTATGTGATTATGTGATATATATATATATGTGTGTGTATCATTATATGATTAAGTGAGTTATATTGTGATATGAATTGATATGCAAGTTTAAGGTGTATTAAATATGCATGTGGGCCCATTTCTGACTAAAAGGGCAATTTTCATAATTTGGCCCGTTATGGGTATATTTGGCATATATGTGATATATGTGTGGGACCACATCATTATGTGGATATATTTGGGTTACTCGGCATGAGACGATCCTAGGGAGCAAGCTAATAGGAAAGTCACAACGGGACCCATACTTGACTCGGTGCAAGTCAAGGGGTATATTGGGTATTTTGTACATTACCGGGTCATTGGGTAATGTGAATAAATATCTGATGATATGTAGAGTCCCAGAATTTACTTAGCTAGTTAGATAGTAGTAGTAGTAGTAGTAATAGCTAGTATTAGTTATAGTATGTTCATTACTGTGGATTTTGGTTCAAGCCGGGCTTAGTTGGAAACTCCTAGCAATAGTTATGGATTTTTTAATAGTTTAAGAATATTAATTATAACATAAGGTTTGATTAATATTGTTGGTTATTAATATGATAATTATTATAACCTAAGGTTTAGATAGAGCTAATAAGAATATGACATTTGTCATGAGCATGGATTATTCCTAAGGTTTAGATAGAGCCAATAGGAATATGACACTTGTCATATGTATGATTATTAAGGAATTATTATTTTAATGATAAAATAAGGAAAATATAAGACTTAGTCTTCACCAGAATTTGTTAGGAGCATGACATTTGTCACAATTTTATTTATTTGTGATTTAGATATTTTATTTATTTGTGATTTAGATAATTAAATAGATTTTTCGTAACTTTAGGGTACTGTAACTTCCGACCTATTTTTGACCCAGTTATGTTATGAATTTCGAAAAATAATATTTCTAAAGAGTTGTAGATAATTTAATTAGATTTCTAATGGTATAAAGATATTCTAAATCGGAGTCCTACATCTCCAGATATGTTAATTTTACTGTAGGTTAGTTTAGAGTTACGGGATTTAGAAAGTTAGAAGTTAGGATTCTATTTTAAATTTAAATTTGAATTTGGATTATAATTAGAAGATTTTTATTCTTAGAACTCTATAAATAGGACCTAGCACCAAGCTTTTTCATTCATTCTTCAAGCATTGATCAGAGCCTTCTAGGTGCTAGTGAGACTATAGAGTGATAAACACTTGGGTTGGGGTTATAAGCTTTGTCATTCTAAGCTTATTAGACACTTGGGAAGTAAGGCTCATAGAGTGTATTTCAGTTTTGAGGTGTAGTTCGGTCATAGAAATTTCAAAGGTATTCCTATTCTTAGTTCCTTTTCTGTATTGTTAGTTCTTATAGTTTTTCTCTACTCAATTCCTAACCCAATCTTCTCTATTCTTGGTTAGGCATCTAAGTTCTTCGAACTTGAGATTTCTTGTTGGTAAGTATCTTCTCGATGGTTTAGTTCATTCCTCTTCATCTCTTTCATTTAGAAAACTCACCTCTCTATTAATGTTTTTAGGAGTGTTCCAAAATCCCGACTTTGTTCTCATCATCTCGGTATTTTTGTAAGGAAAATAGGATAGATCTTGTATGTTTGTATGATATGTTATGCTATGTTTATGTTATGATAAGTTTATGTTATGATATGTTTATGCTATAATAAGTATATGTATAATATGTTTTGTAGTCCTTGGGCATATGACTTGTTTAGATAACAAGCCCCAAGATTATGTTTTTAGTCGCTTGGGCATATGACTTGCTTAGATAGCAAGCCCCAAGATTATTTTATCATTTTCATGGTTTAGAGTTATGGTTTACCCTACCTCAGATATTAGACAGGGGACCTAGATGGGTTATCATATACTACCATGTGATCTAACCTACCTCAGATATTAGACAGGGGACCTAGATGGTTTATCACATGCCATGTTAATGAGTTAATGGCCATTAATATTGTAGTCCTATATGATATACGTTTTTATAGTCATATGTTTTTAGTGTATGCTTATGATTTATTATGTATGTTTTAGATAGTATATGATGTAGTTTTATGCTTATGATATATGATGTATGTTTTTAGTAGGTTTTTCTTGCTGGGCATTAGGCTCATTCCTTTATTTTTAGTGTGATGCAGGAAAATGAATATGGAAGGCGGAAGGATTCTTGGTAGCTTTGCTTGTGTGTTGAGGATAGATGGAATGTGCGGACTACGTGTCGATCGAGGATGAAGTTTTTTTTTTTTTTTAGTCTTTTAAATCATGTTTTTTCCGCATTTAGTTTTGTAAACAATTTTCTTTAGTTTAAAATTATGTTTTATGTTTTAAACAATGGGTACCCATGCCATATTTTCTATTATTATGTATTTGATACAATATTTCAAGATTTAATAAAGTTAGTTATATTATTTCTTATGTATCTTTCCCAAAATAGTAGTTATGTATAGTAGATCTAATGGTCCAAGGTCTTAGAAATAGTTGGGTCATTACATGATATATTTGGAGTTAGTGATATCAGGAGAGAATTGTAGAGATTTTGACTATTTTACCCTCGGGGGTGTTTTTGGGACCCCAAGTCTTGGGTTTTTCTTAAGGATACTTAAGCTCGAAGTAACATATCATAAATAAAAAGAACGTTCAGTTTCATTCTCTCTCTCTCTCTCTCCCGTTCTCTTTTTGACACTTGTTAGCGTTTTCGAAGGAAACTCAAGTTTTAGGACTTAGATTCAAGCAAGGTTAGAGTCATAACGATTCTAGGGAAGATTAGAAGCTTGTTTGCCAGAGGATATAACTAGAAAACGACTCAATCAGAGCTAATCCAAGCTTTAAGTTTTGAGTTTTCGAGTTTTTAAGCTTTGATTAGATTTTACGTTGTGATGAGATTTTGAATCGATTGGGACTTGGGTTTTGATGGTTTTTGGCAATCGATTTGATTGGGAACTTTGTTTTTGGGATTTGGATAGGTTTATGGAGGGTTTTGAAATGAGGAAAACGGAAGAAATGGCTGGGTTCCAGGCCAGGTCGATGCACTATTCTCGGGCGCTGTGACCCAGGCTTGACAAAGAAGGAGAATAGGCTGCTAGCAATTAGGATCGCAGCACCCGGTAAGTGCGTCGCATAGGCAAAAAGGGGCAGGGGCCTTTGTCTTAGGCGGGCCGCAGCTCAGGGGCTTGGGGCCGCGACGCTTAAGGGGATTTTTAGCCAAATTGGGTTTTTAATGATGGGAACTTAAACCTAAGGGCTCGAGATCGATCCTACTACCTTGTTTAGTAGGATTCGATGTTCTGGAGGCTAGGACTCAGTCCGGAAGCCTGTGTTTACTTGTTATTGACGAGATTCTATATTATGGTTATGACTAGGTTATCACTAGGGTCTAAGAATCGGGATCATGCTCGAGGGTCGTTCATTGGTAAATTGTACTTTGACCAAAGGTAAGAAAGCTGCACCCAGTATGTGATACATGCGATACATGTGATTATGGCTTGGCCCGAATTGTTGAACAGGAACATCAATAGGGTATGAATGCCTGAGAATGTGCATGATTATGATTATGCTTGTGATTGTTGATTAAGCATGTCGAATGCTTTGTATCTGAATATTTGATATATGATGAATGCTTGTTAGCATTAAATAATTGAGAAAAGCATTGACTTATTAGTCAAGGTCGACAATAGCGCCGAGCGCTGGTCAAAAAGCATTGACTTATTAGTCAAGGGTGGAAATAGCGTGTTGGGTGCTGGTCGAAAAACATTGACTTATTAGTCAAGGGCGGCAATAGCATGCTAGGCGCTGGTCATTATGGTTATGCTTAACCAAGAGCGCATCATACGCTTGACCGACCTATTGGTCGTGTAAAACTCAGCGCCAGGTACGCTAGGCCAACTCCATGGTTGGTTATACAAAGGATAGGGCAAAGGGCCCCGGGGAGACTTATTAGTCCCATATCCTAGGGCTGGGCCCTAGCATTGACTTATTAGTCAAGGATGGCCTTAGGACATTGAGTGATGGTCATAAAGCATTGACTTATTCGTCAAGAACAGCCTTAGCATGTTGAGTGCTGGTCGAAAAGTATTGACTTATTAGTCAAGGATGGCCTTATCACGTTGAGTGCTGGTCATAAAGCATTGACTTATTAGTCAAGGACAGCCTTAGCATGTTGAGTGCTGGTCGTAAATCATTGACTTATATTCAAGGACGGCCTTAGAACGTTGAGTGCTGATCGAAAAGCATTGAATTATGAGTCAAGGACGGCAATAGCACGCTGAGTGCTGGTCGATATGGTTATGTCTAACCAGAAGCGCATCATACCCTTGACCGACCTATCAGTCGGGGGAAAACTAGAGCGCCAGGTATGCTGGGCCAGCTCCAAGATTGGTTATACAAAGGATAGGGCAAAGGGCCCCGGGGTGACTCATTAGTCCCATATCCTAGGGTGTTGAGCCCTAGTATGATTCCATAATCATGTATTTTGGGCATTGGACCCCAATATGATTCATTGATGATTATCTTCTGCTATTGGTCTATATGACACTGTAGTCATTTATATGGATGGTATGCATGCATGAGTAGAGTTATTACTGCTAGGCATGCTTATTATTTTTTGGATATATGTTATTAACTACTTATGAGCATGTTTAAGTTTCCTTGCTGAGCCTTGGCTCGGGTGCTATATGGTCCAGGTAAAGGGAAAAGAAATTCAAACCATCCTTGAGTTGGAGAGCTTAGGTGACAATGTGTACATATGCGGCTGCTCGACCACCACGACTGAGGGTTTAAAAAGGAACAAGGGTCAAACCCTATTTTTTCACTTAGGTCGACTAGTTGTAACTTTTTAATTGTAATTATCCTTTTTGAATGTGAGTTTGGGATACCATGTATGGAAGTAAAACGATGGTGCCTTTGACCTAAAGTTTTAACCCTAAACCGATAATCACGTTTAGTTACACGGTTATGGCCAAATGACTCGTTTAGCGAGTTTAGCACTATTTAAAATACACAGTGTAATGGTCCCTGAGTAGTAGGGCGTTACACTATGAGAACTCTTTTATAGTGTAGGCACTATCATTAGGTCTAACCAATAGGATTAGAGATAATTAAATCGTCATTTGGAGCATATTTTATGTGTTTGTACAGACACATCAGGTGGCATGTCGCTTGCATGTAGGCGATGTATCGCCTGCTAAGCTTTTGAGCCCCTTCGCATTTAGGCGATGCAACGCCTCTTAGGAGGCGACACATCACCACCCACTCTGACTTTTGACCCTTCCAATGTTCCTAAAATTGCTCCAAATACTTTCAAACTCTTTTTTGGGATCCTTATATACCTCCATGTATCACTTTAGACTCATAAAAGTCACTTTTAGATGCCTACTATACAATCTCATGCTTTTACTTCAATCTTAAGTTAAAATCATTAAGTGTTTTACACTTAACCATTATATTTAACCAATCTCAACAACTAATGGTGTCTACGTTGAAATGCTTGGAGAGAAATGCGAGGATATGTTCTACGCGCATACTCAGCTAAAGCGCTCCGTAAAGCCACTGATCCTAATTGATAGTACAAACTAGATATGCAGTATGGCAAACAACTGCTCAGCATGCAGTGGAAAGTTCAAGAAGTAGTGAGCCACTATCCCCTGTAGAAAATCCTGCTCAAATGACGAGATAAATACCACAACCGATGTGCTTCACCTAACAATGTATTACTATATTCAAAATGCTATAATTGTTATGAACAGGGGAAGAATGATCCAAAAGATTAGTAATAGAATTACACGGGAGTGACTCCCACCACCGATAGTGATCATGAGTATTTCCCGGAGCAAAAGGCCTAAAGGGCCTGTGCAGAGTTCTATCACAATAGGAGCAGGTATCGAAAATAACTAATAAAAAAGAATAAGAAGAGAAAAAAAGCAACCTTGTCAAAATTACATGTGCAAGCGATATAACAAACTAAATTTGTCATAATGTCACCAATAAACTGGTATACAAAAACATCATACTGTTCCAAAAAAAAGATGGAAAGTCCAATAAATGTTCATTAAATCTGATTACCATCATCTCCTTGAGAGGTTGGAAATTGAGGCAGAGGAGCGTTAGTATAATCAACTAGCACAGTGCTTGATGAAGGCCCGTGACTAGGTCTAGCTTCAGATGTCGCGTCTTTAGCATTGTCTGCAACATCCAGGACAATTTCCACAACTGTCTGTTTATCCACCAATTCTAGCGCAAAATTGTGAGTAGCTTCCTTCTCGCCAGGTTGGTAAGGAGCATCGTTGGCATCATAAATGAATTCGAGTGGGTCACCTAACTCCTTGAGCCTCTGAATATGTTCAGGTGGATAAGCGATTGCGAAATCCCCCATCATGTCAATATAAGTGTCAACACAGTATTCGCCAACACTTAAACCCACATCAGCATAATAAGAGTGAAACATATCCAATTTATCTTTGAGGCTTTGGTTGTCACATTGGATCTAGCAATCCAAGTAGTGTGCCACATAATTCCTACCTTGGATACTCATTTTCTGCTCATCTATCCAAAATATGAGCTTTTGTGCACTCCAAATAACTTTTTTCTAGTTCCTTCACAACAAATAAAGCAAGAACAATAAACCTAAAAATGAGAAGGCTAAGTAGAGGAGGTTAGAAGGATATGTCATAGTAGTTGAACATTAGTCTCACCTTTTCCAAAGCTTCAATCCTTGAATTCAAGGATGATATTTCATTTTTTAATTGAGAAGTAGTTGCGGTATGGTCTTCTCGGATCTGCTCTACCTCTTTGGTGGCTTCGCTTAATTTCATTTAATAAGAGGCAATTACTTCACAGCATTGCATTGAGAATGTTGCCTCAATAATGCTTCATCAGCAGTGAGCTTCTGAACCTGTCCTTTGAGAGCTGCATTCTTTGACTCTAGCTCTCCCAAGCTACTTTGTCTCTTGGCATAGGCAGTTGATAAGTTTTGAAAATTGCTCTTATATGTTTCGGCTACTGTCTTCGTTTTCTCCTTTAGCCTTTCATGTTCATTCTCAAGATTGCAGTATTTTTGCTACCAGTTTCCATTGGTGAACAATTTTACCTCCAGACATTGGCACTTGTTCTCTAATTTTGTGCATCTGGCCTTAGTCTCATAAGCTCTTCACACGACCAATTCTTGGCATTTCAACTAAGATTGTGCTTCAATTATCACCTTCTTAGTACCATCCACACAATCAAGAAAGGTCTGAATGGTAGACCTGTGTAAGGAAATGTCTTGCGCATGACAATTATTAATGACATCTATGTCAAAAACATTCCACGCGTTGTCCATTTCATTGTAATATTTAGCCTATATATACAAATTAACGTTCAAAGTTATCATGGATGGGAAATGTATAATGAAAGTGTACAATGCATTGTTAATCAAGTGCAAGACAAATAGCCAAAGGAATTAAGCATAAAAATATTTCCATGGTGAGATGAGGTTCAAATTGATCTCGGATGAAGGCTATAGAAAATGCATTTCCTATTTGCAGTGCAATAGCTGGGAATTGTGCTCGTGGAAGTTGTAGAATTATACTTTCATCAAATGAAGTGCCGCATGGTAATCCCATGGTTTGAGCCACTTTAGGATGAGGAGGCGACATTTGTTCTGTACCTTGATTTGGGTTGTTAACTCCTAATTTTACAATTGCATCAATTTTACCTAATGAAAGTGATACAATTAGGGCAAAAATAGGGCAGGATATAGTAGAAGCAACTTCTTGAGCTGAGCTTACAACAACATCGCTTATCTAGGCAACATTGAAAACAATATCGACAACCGTTTGAGCAGAATGAATAGTTGAAGTAGCGACGACACAAACAACTGCAGTGGTGGCTAAGGAATTGAATTGCAGAACTTGGAAAAATCCAGCGACAAATTTAAATCATGAAAATTTTCAACGGTCAAGTCTCCCAAACTCCTGTTGGGCATAGTGGGGAGAAAAGTTAGAATGTTGAGCAGCGTCGAATGCAAGTGTTGCTCAAGAGCAGTGTAGGGGGAAGAGCCTCCAGCTGGAACAAAGAAGCTGGGTTGACAACTGACCAATTCTTCAGGATCAACTGAAACAGTTAAACTAAGAGGATGGAAAATTTCGGCATGAAAAGGAAGTTCATAGACAACAATGGATGGGAAGGCAAAACCAATTGAGAAGTTGACAATTGTAGTTCAGCTGAAAAAAAAAGTTAAGTGAGTGGAGAGAAATGCCACATACAACATGTTTCATAGCTCAATAGAATTTGTTGTAGTTTCTGAAGATAGTATGTCTGGTTGAGATTTAACTACCGTTGTAATGATAATAGAATCCAAACCAGCATCAAAACTTGGACTGAGAATGGGACATTCAATTGAAGTTACAAGGGGAGGAGGTTGAGCCAAGCTTGAACCAATATGAGAAGCATTAATGCTTCTAGCCCTTGCTAGCATACTAGAAAGTTTAGGATTAACTCGCCTCTCATTATTGGTGTTAGGAAAAAAGGAAGCTAATGGAGGCAACTTCAGCGATGGAGAATTTGGTGAACTGGAAGGTAAGATATTCGACGAAGATGTAGAAGGAGAAGACTCAACTAATTATTGGGGAATAGCAAAGATTTTTTATCGTTTTGGTGCAAGAGGGAGCTTAGATGTAGTAGTGTCGTCCACTGTTCTGGCCCCTCGTTTACCTTTAGCAGTAGTAGAGCTCGAAGACATGGACCATTTTTCCTTATGAGATGTTGTCTTCCTTTTAGATTTTTGAACAACTAAATAAGGGACAACAGTAAATTCTTCGATTTGAAGATCTGAAGATGCGCAAGAAGTAATAAGAACAAAGGAATCAACAGTTGACAGAGTGACCACTACAATGCTTAAAGGAGCAGAGACTTTCGCAGAGTTTGTATCACTAATTGAAGTGTGAGAATGAGAGGGAGAATGGAAAATTTGAGGAGACCTATCATCGGAATCCCATTCAGAGTCAGAAGATACCTCAGGAGCTTTACTAGACTACGCAGAACCCGAGAAATAGCAGTATGGAGCATAGTCAGGTCTTACAGTGGGAAACGAGCATGATGCACTGAATCGGGGCAAACTTTGTAGGATGACACACAAGCATGATAACAGTTGTAGAAAAACTGCTCCTTTTCATTGTCATGATTGGCCAAGAGAAAAATTGCATGACGATCGATAGAGTGAAGGAAGTAGAGCCTCGTCATATACTCTAGAATTGGTTCAATAAAGAGATGGTCTATACGAATAGGATCATCTTTGAGCTCATAAATGACTTTGAGAAAGAGAAGATGAGATTCTCGATTTTTTGGCCAATCAACATTTGTAGGCCACTTCTCTGGAAGAGCATAAAAGATCAAAGGAAGAAATTCAAATATAAACGCAAAGAGAAAAAGCAAAAAATGACAAAATTCTCTGAAAGGAAACTAACCTTCTTGGAATACCCTAGGAAATATTAATATGTCTTTAGTTACGTAGGTGGGATACCAGTTGCCACCAATTACAAATGGGAATTCATCTCATCCTTTGTTGACAACACCGCAATCTTTAAACATATAGCACATTTTCTTAGAAGTTAGATAAAAAGTAGAAAATGTTTTATTCCCAACAATGCAAGTGAGGAAAGTTCTTGAAAAATAGTAGAATATATCATGGAGAGAGATTGAAGTTTTGAACAATGGACCGAGCATAGCTGTCTCACAAACGACCTAGATAACATTAGAAACCAATTGCATGATGTGAATCTTTGTGACCGCGAGAACATGCGATAGAAGAGGAGGGAGGGGAAATCGAAACATCTCCAA
The DNA here is from genome assembly GCF_963169125.1 of Humulus lupulus. Classification (NCBI taxonomy): domain Eukaryota; kingdom Viridiplantae; phylum Streptophyta; class Magnoliopsida; order Rosales; family Cannabaceae; genus Humulus; species Humulus lupulus. The sequence continues at coordinate 164,855,029 of NC_084801.1, read as the reverse complement.
ATGTATGGGCTCAATAACGATTTTGTCTGGGTCACATATATCTTCAAAAATCCATTTAGTGAGTTCTCCATAACTAAATTGCCTGATAGTAACATCAAACGGATTAGGGTATTTACGCCTAACTTCATCGAATGCATCTGTGTATCTTTCTTCAAAAGTATTAGGAGTTTTCTTATTTTTGCTCGAAGTGGCTATGGAAGGACATTTGGATGCCATTAATATTTGATTGTTCAAAGGAAAATAGGATCTATGATGTGTGTCATATGTCGTATCAAATTTACTAAAGATTTTATTTTCAATATTACCAATTAATTAGTATAATGGTAAATATAGGTCGAACTGACGATAACTATTATTCAAAATTAGAAACAATAATGAAAAAAGGATTGTAAAGTTTAAAAAGAAGTAAAAAAAAAACAATGTACAACAATAAAATAGCGAAATAAGCAATTGAACTAATAAAAACAATTTTAAGAAACAGTTGAGAGTTAATTCTCCACCTTTAACATTTATTCAAGAATAACAATGATTATTATTATTCCATATTCCAATTGAGCTATTAACTCAGCAGATAACACTTAAGCAGTCAATTATTCCAGTTTCCTTATCACAATTACTTAAAGTTAAGCGCTCATTAATGAATTCTTTTTACAAAGCAACAAACCCATTAAGCATGAAATGTATTTAACTCAGGAAAAACATTACATTCAGTAGAAATAAGTTAATCTAGGGAACCAATTCATTAAGCATGCAATTCATTTAGCTTGGGTTATAAACTTCATCACAATTAAAATACTCGTCACAATACTTAATTGCAATTTATCACTCTACTTAAAACTCTAGACTATTAGGTAGATAGTAATCTTAAGATGATAGTAGAATCACTACCACAAAAAAAGGCTTTTGTGTCAGGAAAACGTGTCAGTTAACAAAGTTGACTGACATTGTTGACCTAATATTGGTATTTAAGTCAGTTGGGAGGTGACACAAAAAAGCAGTAACGACGTCAGTACTAAAACAGACACTGTTTATTTTTGTAGTTTGCGTCAGTTTTGCAATGTCACAAACTCCACCATTTGCGTCAGTTTTGCATTGCCATAAACTTTACCATTTGCGAGTTTTGCACTGCCACAAATGTGTATTTTAAAAAATAAAGAACCCACTTCTTTTCAATATGGGTCGAAGCCCTTAATCTATTAACCCTAAAAACCACTTCAGTACTAATATTGGTATTTAAGTCAGTTGGGAGGTGACACAAAAAAAAGCAGTAACGACGCCAGTACTAAAACAGACACTGTTTATTTTTGTAGTTTGCGTCAGTTTTGCATTGCCATAAACTTTACCATTTGCGAGTTTTGCACTGCCACAAATGTGTATTTTAAAAAATAAAGAACCCACTTCTTTTCAATATGGGTCGAAGCCCTTAATCTATTAACCCTAAAAACCACTTCTCCTCTTCATCTTTCTGCCACCCTCAGTCCCTTTCTCCTATTCATCTTCTTTGTCGCCCTCACTCTCTTCTCTCTTTCTTTCTCTCTGAAACGTTCAGGGCAGGAAAAAAATGGCAAGGGCTTAGGGACAAACGACTTGGGCTCGAGATGAGGGGTTAAGGACGATGGGCTCAGGGATGAGGGTTAGGGTTGGGGAAGAAGGGCTCATGGACTCTGGGACGAGGGGTTTGGGACGACGAAAATGGGTTGAACAGGACGATGGACTCAGGGGATGGGCTCGGGGATGAGGGGCTCAGGACGATGGGTTCGAGACGAAGAGCTCGGGATATTGTGCATTGTTTGATTATCTTAATCTTGTTTTATTGCCTAAGTTTTGGATATTTGGCATATTATGTATATTGTTATTATATATGGGTGATTGTTTTATATAGGGGCTCAGATCTAGGCTATGGAGGGCTTGTTGCAGGTTTCCATGGAGGGGTTGTTCTTCATTGTTGTGGTGCCTTGGTGGAGATATGATTTGGGTGTTGTATAAGTTTGTAAATATTTATGTCTTTTTTTTAAATTTTTTTATAAGAAAACTCTAATTTCTTTTTGTATCAAATTAATGTATAAAATTTGTCTATAATGGTGATTAAATGGATATGTATCTTTGCTAAAATCTGAATATGTATTTACACTAATTTGGGATTTATTTTTAATTTTCAAATAAAATATAAATTGGTCTTTGTTAAAATCTTAATATGTATTTTGTACCAATTTCAGTAATAAGGAAAATAGTTCCTCGTTTTCATATTCATATCTTATACTAAAACAAAAATTAGGATATATGACATTTAAAATAATTTTTTATTATTTGATATTTGAGTCAGTGGAGAACTGCCACAAATGCTTCACAGGTTTGCGTCATGGGATTCTGCGCCACTTTTAAAACTGACGCAAAAAATCAATTGTGGCAGTTGGGAACTGACGCAAATAACCTTCTTTTTTTTTGTAGTAGTCAATAATGCAAAACTTTAATTAGCAGTCGTCTAAACAAGATTTTACATTAATCATAAAATTAAGCACGGAGGAATATAAAAAATTCAAAAAATCATGTTTAGGGCATTGAAATCACCATTAACCTAAATAGAAACTTAGCTAGACATAATTAAATAAAAAACATAAAATTTACTAAGAGTAAAAGTGTAGAAAATAATGTCTCCAAAAAAGGGTGTCTGAAGTGCAGTTTTCAAATAGAGACAAACATCTATTTATTATAGTCTCATACTAACTAAAACTAATCAGAATAAAATTTAAATTTTATATCTAAAATGTAAACTAATAGAAACTAATTTGCTTTTAATATTGATGCGATATCTTCAATTTTTGAATTTTGAGTAAAAATATCAGCCAATTTGTTGCAAAATTGGAGTTCGAATCTGTTATTTTCATATTCCTGAAGAAAGTGATATTTCCCGCGCAACTAATCATATTTTGGTCATATCTCTCTTGATATAACTAAGAATTAGACGATTCAACATGATATGGAAAGCTAAGAAAAAGATACAACTTTTATTTCTGGCAGAATTTCAAAAATATGACTACAATAATTTCAAAATCTCTCATGAAGGTTCAGCTCCAGCTCTGGCTCAGATTCATGCTCCGATTTCAACTCTTTTATTTTCTTCATAAAAATACACACTTTCCAATAAAACCAAAAAATTAAATATTTACAAATGAAAAATATATTAATTTAAATCTATAGAAATATTAATGCAAACTCAATTTATTTCTATATTAATAAATGTATATTTAAACTACTAAAATTATTTATAGCCCAAAAATCACAAAATACCAAAAATAAAATTGAAATAATTAAAATAACTAAAAATTAACAATTTCTAAGCCTAAAGAAATTAAAAATATATGATCAAAATTTTCACTTATCAATCTAACTGAAAATGAAGATGGAAGCATAAAACCTCTTGAAGATACAGAAAGGTATGGATGGAAGAAAACCTAAGAAGGATGAAGGAAAATTGTTTGTTGTCTGTAAATGGATAGAATAGATGAAAGAAAGATGAAGGGTCGAGGCGATTAGAAGAGAGAGAAATTTTTTCCGTTTGATTGAATTGGAATTTAAATGATGTGATTGGTAATAAATGCTTAGCAGAGGATTGAGCATGTGTGTAGTCGAGGAAAAAATTCCTGAGCAAAATTAGGATAATATATTGAAAGTCGCCTTCATCCTGAGAAATGGAAAAAGGTGTGGGGAAATTGTATGGGAAGAATTTTCCCTAAATGATGTGGCATCATATTTAAAATAGGGAATGCCTATGTTAGGGAATAATCTTGTCAAGAGCTCAAAACAAGACAAAGAACTCCAAGCTCAGACCACACGAATTCTACGATGAGCCCTCAACTCACAATGAATGAATTGAATGATGAGCTCTGAGCTTAGACCACATAAATCGTAAGATGAGCCCTAAGCTCAGAATGAACGAATTGAATGATGAGCTTATAGGATCTTTGAATTAAATCTAGATGCATGCTCCCTATTATTTTAGCAAAAATATAATAGAAACATATAATCACATATCATATATTTAAACATCAAATTAGTAAATTAACATTAACACAAAGAAATAGAAAACTTACGAATACATAGTGGATTAATTGACTGCTTCTTTTAAAATCACCAAATATTTTGTTCTTGTAGAATGCTAGGTGTTATCCCAAAAATTTGAAAAGAATGACGTGGCAGTGAAATTGACACATGGCATGAGTTAGTGGGGTGTTCTGGCTTAGTAATGGCCCAATACATCAGTTAAGGAATGGGACAGATAGTCAAGCCAAATACGTCCGATCGAAGAGAATATTTGGACTGGGGGTTGCTTGGCTCAGACCTCAGTTTAAAGACCCTTATAATTAAATTGGAGCCAAGTCCAAGAAGTTGAAGGGGAGGTATGAGTTTTGGTTCAAGATATAAGAGCAGTAGGTCCGACCGGACCTAAGCTTAGAGGACCTCTTGTTAAGCTTGGCTCGAATGAGTTCAAAGAGAATGACCAAGGCTCAATTTTTACTCAAGGGGAAAGCCACATAATGGCCGATCGGGTATGATGTGGAAGAGGTACACTTGGGCTTGAATGAGGTGAGGAGGAAAAGTATACCTCGGACCACTTTGGTCCGAGGAGAAGGAAGTTGTGTCCGATCGAACATGATGCTTATGGGGTACCTTGGACCATTTTGGTCCAAGGAGATGACTATGCCTGATTGAGCTTTGGTTGAAAAGGAGAGGACTATGTCCGATCGGACATGCTCATAGGAGGTACCTTGGGTCGTTTGGGTCCAAGGTGATGATATGTAAAAGAAGAGTCCAAGGTCCGATCGGACCTTGGTTGAACAAAGGAAGGCTCGGACCATGTTGGTCCGAGGAGAAGAAAGATGTGTCCGATCGGACATGGTGCTTGTGAAGTACCTTGGACCATTTTGGTCCAAGGAGATGTAAATGGTAACTCGGACCACCTTGGTCCGAGAAGAAAGGACCAAGGTCCGATCGGACCTTGGTTGAACGAAGAAGGCTCGGACTATTTAGGTCCGAGGAGAGGGGCATTGTGCCCGATCGAACAAGACGCCTGAGGGAGTGCCTTGAACCATCTTGCTCCAAGGAGATGGCAAGGAGAGATGGCTCAGACCACCTTGTCCGAGGAGGAGAGTGCAAGGTCCGATCGGACCTTGACTGAAGGAGTCAAAGAGGGTGGTTTGAACCACCTTAAGCCAAAGAAAACAACCATTGTGTCCGATCGGACACAATGAAGGAGTATACCTCGAATGTGCCCGAAGTAAGAAGCAAAGTACCCTCGAACGACCTTAGTCCGAGGAGAGCCAAATGTACCTGACCTTTGGTCCGAGGAGAGCCATGCACATGCCACCTTTGACCTACGTAAAGCTTGAAGAGTAGTCAACATGCATTAGAGACTACGTCAAACTGCCCGAAACTACTTCAGTGAGAATTGGTCCAAGCATCCGGGAATCACTCAATCCTCACTTGAATTTAGGGATCAGTTGTATTTTGAATGTTTATTTTGTAATATAAATATTAGGTAAATAATGAAATATTCCGATCTAAAGGGGATATCAGTTGAGAATCCCAGGTCTATAAATAGAGACTTGGGAGGATCGTAAAAGGACTTTTGGCAAATTGAGAGTTAATCTGTGTTCTAGAGAGAGAAAGTGTGTTGTTCTTGAGAGAAACCCCTTTTTTGTATTCTGGAATATTTGCACTGAAGAAACTCAGTTGACACTGGTTCATCTGATCTTGAGTGTGAATACAGTAATAAAATCTCTGAGTGGATTAGGCTATTACCGATCATCGGGGCTGAACCACTATAAAATCTCGTGTTATTTACTTTCATTGATCAAAACTGTCTGTTGTCGTTTATTATTCTCTTGAAGGCTTGTCGTAGTTGACGTTCTTACGTCGTTGGCTAAAATCACAGTCAACACTAGGTATTGCTAAGAATTCAAACCGCTAGAAAAAGTACCACTGTCTTCCAAACCTTTCTCTAATTTAGATCTAAAAAAGGGTGGGTTAAGTCTCAGCACATGAGAAGGCAGAAATACAGAGAAAGTGAGAAAGAGAGGGGCGACCTAGTGAGTAATCTAGCAAAGTTTTCCTTACCTGAATAAATGGGCAAATGCTAGGGCAACCAAAATAGAGTAGTTACCTTTTTTATTTAATTATATAATTAAATAAATAAGTGTATAATTGAAGTAATTACTTGCTAACCAAGTTACACATGGTCGACCACATATGGGCATTTTGGCCATTTTGATTTTTCAATTTTGTTTCCAAAATTGCCAAAAATTAAATCTTTATTTATTTATTTTAAATAATAATTAATTAAATACTTGTTCAAAACAACTATTTATATTTGAACCTTTATTTAATTTATTTTACTAATATCAATATTAATAAAATTTCCCAAATGTCTATAAAACTCTCTTTTGAGTATTTTCAATTAAATCCTCAAACTTTCTCTTATTTCTAATTCTCACCTAATATCAATAAACAATTCACCATTATTTATTTATGTTGACCCAGTCAACTCGATATTACTAATTAAGAATTAAATCAATTATTTGAAACTATTAGATCTAATTTTACTAGAGACGACATGAGGACCATGGATCCACGAACCCAAGCTACAATAAGTTCCTGTGAGTTTATTTATGATAATAAATGAACTCACGACTTATTAATTTCTTGTGACTCTATTATAGACTCAAAATTGAACACTTAAATTCACATAACGTATTTTCCAAACCACAAATACGTTATCCATTGTTATAACCATTACAGTCAGTTAATCCTCTATCAATGACTTACTAACGAGCTAGGTGCAAATTACAGTTTTACCCCTCATTAGTATTTTATCCTTAATTTCCACTAAGTTCCTTATAAATGATATTTATGTGAACTTAATTATAGAAATTAAATCTCATTCATTTAACCTTTTGAACAAAGCAATTAAGGAAATCATCCTTGCACTTCTCATACAGAAGTTATAGATTTCAAATCTATGAATAATACTCTCACCCAATTACACTACTAAATCTCCAAGATATAAGTATGGGATAGACCGTAGGGTAAGCTGGTAACGAACAAATCAAAAGATTTAAATAATATAATTAACATAATATTATCACTCAGAATTAAGATCTACTTGACCTATGGTCAACGTTGTGACATTGATTAGATTCGATAACAACAATACTTATTTATCTATCAATAATCAATATCAGTCATAATCTGATGTAACCAAATACTTCCGATCTTATCCACTTAGTCAATGCCCTAGACAAGACATTACACCCCGAATGTGTAAGTAGATCATATTATAGATCACCTAATCAGTAAAATCCAACGCACTGATCTAATCTTAGGACTCATTCGTTTGAACAAATAATTACAACTATAATCCACAGTGACCTAGTCACTATAATTGTATTTATCCACATGTTTGGGATTTTATGAATGTTTCTATTAATTAAATAAACAAACAAACAATGCGATTGAATGAACAAAATGATTTCTACTTATTTTATTGATAATCAAAACAAGTTACATGAAAAATATGGTTTTATTAAGGGCATAAAACCCAACAGAGCTCTGAGCTTAGATTGCATAACTTGTACAATGAGCCTTGAGCTCAGAATGCATGACTTGTACGATGAGCTCTGGGCTCAGAATGAACAAATTGAATGATGAGCTTTGAGCTCAGAATGCATGACTTGTACGATGAGCCATGAGTTCAGAATGAACGAATTGAATGATGAACTCTGAGCTCAGAATGTATGAATTGAACAATGAACTCTCAGTTTATATTGAATTAATTGAATAATGGTCTCTAAGCTCAATCAAAACAAGCCAGATAGTGAGCTTTGAGCTCAGACTGAATAAGTAGAGTGATGAGAATTGAGCTTAGGACGAGAAGAGAAAGAAGCGAGAAAAATGGAAAAGGAAGTTTGACATGTGGACCAATCATGATAAGACTTTCTAATCCTCTTTTCTATTACTTTTTCTATAAATATTAGGCAAGGAACTCATTTTGGGAACGACAGACTTTTGATTGCTTATTGCTTGTAAGATTGCGAATTGAGAGTGGGAGCAATTGACTGACTTATGCATCAGAGTATCTTTTTGCAGGTACTCCCCCTTTGCTCTTATTTCTCAATTCAATGAATAATACATTTATACTATTAGTTTAGCCAATAGAATGTGTATCATGTTGAGGAACTACGTCAACTAGCTAACACAATGAATAAGTTTAAAATGTAAGAAGATTATTGAGTTGGGAAAGATTTTGACCCAAACACTTATTTTATACTTTTAGCTATAATAAAAAAAATATAAGCTTAGCTAAACATGATCATATGTGATTAAAAATAATCACTAACAAATAATTTATATATAGAGGCTTCACTTTAAGCTCTACCAATGGGGCTCTCAGTGTTTTCGACCCGTTAACAGTTTTCGGCACGATTTTTTTTATGACTGTGTATATTGTGGCTATTTAGAGCATCATGTAAATTTTCGGAAAATTCTAAATAGTTTACAGTAGCGAACACTAAGTTCAAACAAGTTGTTGCACGCATGACTAATTTTTTTTATGTGCGTGGAAATCAACATGTTTGAACCTAGTTTTCGGTACTGTAAGTTATTTGGAATTTTCTGAAAATTTGCAGGATGCTCTAAACAACTACAATATACATGGTCATAAAAAAAAATAGTGCAAAAAACTTTTTACGGGTCGAAAACACTGAAGAACCCCACCGGTAGAGCTTAAAGTGAAGCCTCTATAGAAGAATTGTTCTATTTATATATAACGTGATTTTTATTCAAAATCAGCGGGAAGTTCAAGAAAACTAAGCTTGAGACTCTAGGACTCCAAATAAAAAATATATTTTGCATGAATTTTATATGTATGATTTATACAAGTGTTATTTTTACAAGTTTCATATTAATTAAAAAAAAAACCCATTTTATTTTGGATTCTAATATCTTATCGAAAAATATCATTTTGGTTTTGAATTTTCCTATTTATCACAAGTAGAACTTTTTGACAAATTCATACGTTTGTGTCTTGTTATTGGCTCTTACAAATTTTATAAGTTAAAAAAAATATTAAAAGATTTGAAAAATCTTGCTAGCTCAATGAATTTAAGCCACAAATTCAATCCAGCTGAGCATGATTTTTGTTTTGGCTTTTTAAATATTAGTTAAATACTATTCTAAATCTTCTGTTTCAGAATTTAAATGATTATATTTTATTTTACAAAATATACCAAAAATAATTTTATATTTTATATTGCTCAAATTTAGTTCAAAATAACAATGATCTTACCATTGTTTTATTGCAATTAATTAAATTTTCTTATTTTTGTAAAATCCTATATGCACTATTATGTTTCTAATTAATATTTTGCTTTTACTTTTAAAAATAAAACAATAATAATAACAAATTAAAACTATATTAAATATAATAAAGTAAAGAGTAAAAATATCTTATTACAAAATTTGACTAAAATTAGATACATAAATAATTTTGATATATCTTGCAAAAATAAAAATTTATCGATTGTTAGAATTTTTTTAAAAAATAGCTAGAGACTTCAAATCTGATATTTAAATGAAACATATGAGATAACAATATTATTTTTCCTATCTTATTATGATAGCAATTCAAATTAAGATCAATTGTGAAATTTTGTATCTCATTTATACTAAACAAATCTAAATAGAATCGAGTATCGGTGTAAAACTAGTTGCACTAATTGAGCTAGGGATGAGGTAATGGTTAATTTGCAAGTCACAGTCCATGTAGTCCCATTCATCAAATGACATTCCTAGAATTTTCTTGGCTTTTATTCTTCAATATAATTTCTTCCAATATATAAATTATAAAAATCCCATGATTTTGATATTCTAGAAAGTCTTCATCATGGAGATTGATCAATTCATATTATTTATCACATGAGATATATAAAGAGAGTTGAATACAAATCTTCTTTAAATTATACTACTCTTTTTTGTTTTCTTAAAGAGGCAAATTACGCCCCGCAACAACAAATTTTTGTCTTACTTCTCAAAATTTGACAAGTTAGTTATTTGTCTAAATTCATTTTCATATTTTTATTATACACATTTACATATTTAAAGTATCTTGTTATATAACACCTTGTATCTAACATCACATCACATGATGTGCCAAATAGCATAATTGATGTAATTTTTATTGAATCACACTTATTGAAAATTTAAATAAAATATATAAGACTTAATTTTGCCGCATGTAGTGTTGGATCTCATATAGTACCCATAACAATATTCATAAATAAGTGATGATTTGTCAAGTTTTAAGTGGTAGAATAAAAGAGATAAGTGTTATTTGAATGGAGAATATCTAGTTAAGACTAGAAGAAAATGAAATATGCATTATTTGGAGCCACAAGAACCGAAGTCTTGTGTTTATTTTGGTCCAAAAATTTAATTAATTTACGGTTCTTGTAAAGTACATCTGTTCCGACCAAGGGGTCTAAACAACAATGTTGACACTTTCTAATGTTGCCTAACAAAATTCTTAAAAGAGAAGAGAAGGGTTCAAAGTTCAAACATATGGAGTGAATACCTCCAAATGGAGAGAGAGCTTATATAATTAGTGCTAGAAAACATAACTGCCTAAAGCGCAGTTTTATGTAATGATTAAAAAAATTTACTTTTAATTATTATTATTTTTGGAGAGATTGTGTGGTAATGAGTATTTTCACTCTACCCGTACAACATGTTTCTTATATGGACACATGGGTGCGTCTTGACCCCGGATTTTTTTTATGATTGTATTCATTGTATAACGAATAATTAAAATGTCGAAAGTAAAGTTCAAACAGCTTGTTATACACGTATATATTGTAAAACCTGAGTTTTTAGCTACTATCTTGTAATTTTTTTTGTAGTCTTGTTAATGGAAAAAAATGGGTGATTGCATAAGAATAAATTAATTACTGTATTATTAAAAATTATTATGATAATGGATCGAGTCTACAAAAAGCCAAATAAGATTTTGGGCTTGGTAAATTCGAAATCATCCTAGAGAATTAGAGTTTGTTATTAGTTTTTGTTGGTTAAGATATTTGTGGACTAAGTTTTTATTTTATCTCTATGGTTATTAGTTATGGTTGATTGTAGATTAGGATGTTGCTTTATGGTTTGTTAAGATATTTGTGGATTAAGTATTTATTTTATCTCTATGGTTATTAGATATGGTTGGCTGTAGATTAGGGTGTTATTTTATGGTTAGTTAAGATATTTGTAGATTAAGTTGTTATTTTATTGTGAATTAAATAATTAAATGGAATTTTCGTAACTTTAGGGTACTGGAACTTTGAACCCATTTTTTACTTAGTTATATTATGAGTTTAGAAAAATAGTATTTCTAAAAATTTGTAGATAATTGAATCAGCTTTCCAACGGTACAAAGATTGTCTAAATCGAACTCATACAGCCTAAGTTATGTTGATTTTACTACATATAAGTTTAGAGTTACGAGATTTATAGGAAAGATAATTTTCTATCTCTATAATTTGAGAGAGAGAATGAGATCACGTGGAAGAGAGACAGAAAGAGAAGTTAGACGTTGAGATGTTCTTACCTAGCTAGTTCGATGGTTATATTATTCCTCAATTATTTAATAAAAATATTAATAAGATAATGTAGATATATTCTCTCTAGAGGTTAGGATTCTATTTTATTTAAACTTTAAATATTGAGAGTAGTTGGAGTAGAATTAGGAGAGAAGTTGGGACTCTAACCCTATAAATAGACCTTTTATGCTCTTCATTTTCTCACAACTTCGAAATAACTCTCAAGCTCTTGGTATTATTGTTGGAGATAGACATTGTTGTGAAGGCTCGGGGTTTTGAAGTATTGATCTTTTTGTTCTAGGGTGAAGGTATGACTTTATGAAGTTTAGAATTCTTGGAAGTATAGTTTTATTATAAATCTCTAATTTAAATCTTTTATGTCATATATAAGGTTTTGGGCGAGATCTATTATCACAAGCAATCTCTTTTCTTCTCTTTTTCCACACTCAAGGTAAGGAAGATAGGTAGTTTAGTTGTGACCTATTAAGTGATTTGTATGACCCTAACATTTCAGGTACAAAAAGAGGTAAGTGTAGCTGAACCTAAGGTGTTCAAAAATGTATGACAGACCTAAGTTGATGTCCAGTAGGCACGGTTGTCCAATTTGTATGACAGGTCTAACTTGATGTCCGGGGCTTAATTGCCACCCCTGTATAAGCACTTATATTTTTCTTATACATGTCTTGTTATTATGACCTATGATTAAGACCTATGACCTAGGATATATTTTGATCTTGTATGATTAGTATAAATTAGCGTTGTTATAAACTCTTGTATGAGCTTATGTTATGATTGTTATGACTATGTGATTATATGATTTGTTTGCTTGCATTTTTCTTACTGGGCTTATAATCTCACTGCTTATGTTGTTATTGTGCAGACAATTGAAGTTAGAATGACCGGTGGCAAGTGGACCTAAGGAGATTAGTGTTGTGTTCGTGGAGACCATATAGTCAAGGAATGATCAACGAGCCTATGATTTTAGTTTCAAAGCTTCTTTTTTAAGTATCTTTAATTTTTATTCAAATGTTGCTCATTACATTTTGTTACAAACCTTATTTTATTTTTGTAAAGATATGATATCCCTTTGCTTATTATGATGTTCTTAAATAAAGGAGCAATATTTATGTTTATGATCCAACATTGTATTCTCGATAATATTATGAGAAATTAGGGTGTTACATTTTTATATTTATTATTGTTATCCCCAAAAATTGGAGTTCGATGACGTGGCAATAGAAGTAACAAATGGCAAGGAATGGCTGGGTAATCTGGCTTAGGAGTGACCCGGTAGACCAGCGAAGATTTTTGACTGACCAGTCAAGTATCATGACCGACCAGTCATGTGCTTGTCCGCCCAGTTAGGTGCTGGTCCGCCCAGTCAGGTGCTTGTTCGACCAGTCATGACCTTGGCCGACCAGTCATGTGCTTGCCTGCCCAGTCAGGTGCTTGTCCGCCCAGTCAGGTGCTTGTCCGCCCAGTCAGGTGCTTGTCCGACCAGTCATGACCTTGGCCGACCAGTCATGTGCTTGTCCGCCCAGTCATGTGCTTGTTTTCCCAGTCATGTGCTTGTCCGACCAACCAAGTGTTTGGCCGACCAAACATGTGTTGGCAAACTAGTCACTTGTCTTAGCCGACCAGTGAGGTATTTTGGCCCTTCAGTTTTCCTCCTAGGTGTGATGTGGACCGACTAAATAGAACAGGGCTACGCAAAAGATCCCAGTAATGGCTTCAACAAGAATCAGTCATACCTGCGCGGGAATCTCTCAGCTTATCCCACAAAAGTAGTGTATTGTTGTATTTTTAATATTATTATTAATTAAATATAGTGGGAATAACAAAATATCCCGATTATCGGGGACATCATCTGTACGATCCTGAGCCTATAAATACAAGGCTCATGGCATCATAAAGGGGGATCATATCTTTTTAGACTGAGAAAAACTCTCTAGTTTGAGATTTTAGGACTGTTACTTGGGGTGTTCTTGGGGCATTTTCTAAGAGAGTTTAGAGAGAGAAACTATGTATTTTTCTACTTACACTTAAGAAACTCAGTTGACTCAAGTTCATCTGATCTTAAGTGTAGGATATATATCACAACTCCAAGTGGATTAGGCTATTACCAACACATTGGGGCTAAACCACTATAAAAATTGTCTGTGTCGTATTTTTTCTCTTGAAGGTTTTTGTCGTTTTGATGTCTACACGTCGTTGACCAAAAATGCAGTCAACATTTTGGTGCTTTCATTGAGAGCCTAAAGAGAAGAAACACACAACTATCGTATCAAGATGGCGCCCAAGAATACCAGTGTGGCACCCAAAAAGTCAGGCACATCAAAAGAGCCTACTAGATCCGAAGGTCCTGGACCGCAGAACCCAGAGACTGAGCCCAGGGTCTTTCTCGAGGAGACCACTCTAGAAGTTGAACAACTCCAGGAAGCAATAGGTGCTTTCCAAGAGGAGATGGCGCAATTCAACACCCGACAGGAGTCTTTCGCTGAAGAGATGGCCAAGTAGAGAGTTGTGTTAGAGCAGCAAAGGCGCGATATGGAGGCCAGAAGCGAAGAGCTCAGACAGCGACAGGAAGAAGTCAACCGAAGACATCGCGAAGCAGCACTTGCTCTAGAAGCGGCTACCCAATTGGCCCAAGCCAATGCTCAAGTCGCGGCACAAGTAGCCACCAAGGGAGCAAGAAATAATAATGCTGATCGGACGACCACTGATAAAGCCAATTCTCGGAGACCGAACAGAAGCAGGAGTAACCCCCCTGGTCGAGAAGATGATGGGGACTGATCCGGGACTGCCTCAACGCAAAGGAAGCACTCTAGAACCCCCTCCAGGAGCCACCGATCAGAAACTTCTAGATCAGGGAGTAACCGATCAGGCAGTAAAAAGACTCCACCCAGGCAGGATCAGACCAGGACTCCTCGAGATAAGAGGACTTCACAATTCAAAGATGGGCATGGTCATGATGAGGCTGATAGTCATCACACCGACCAGTCAAAGGAAAAGGTCGGAATCGACCAACAAGGAGGAAAAGACTGCCCGGGGCGTACCGAAAGGCCTCCACTGCACCCCGGCCAGCAACGTAGTAGGAGAGAAGTCCCGCGTAGTAAGCCCTCTGGAAAATCGAAGAGTACGGTGTTCGATCGGGCAGGAGAGCATGCTTCCTGGAAGGATCTAAGGGATGTTATCACCCAAAAGAGGAGGACCGTCCTGGTCGAAGGGCAAAATTTGAACCGCCCTGCCAGTCAAGTAGAAATACTTGACGACAGTGCACCAGATGGTAATGCTTGACCAAGCGGTCAAGACCTTGGAACTTCGTCAGTTGCACCAGCCATCCAAGCCCAGCTTGACATGCTAGCAGCTGCAGTGCAAGGTTTGTCAAAACGACCTTCCGAGATAGATGCGATAGACCACCGGAGTGGCAACCCATTTTGTGCTCGGATTAAAGCAGCCTAGCCGCCGGCAAAATATAAAGCACCGGTTCTGCTAGTGTATACAATTGAGGCAGATCCCATCCGACATGTTGGGAAATTTGAGGACCAGATGGAATTGCTCGAAATAAGTGACGATTATCGGTGTAGAGTTTTCCCGACTACATTGTCGGATACTACCCAGGAATGGTATTAGAAGTTTAAGCTGAACTCCATTACCTCTTGGGAAGCATTCAGGAAGGATTTTTGTAGACAATTCAACACTGCCTGGACTCCACCAGTTTATGCCAACCACTTGGTAGATATCAAACAAGGAAAAGATGAGTCTTTAAAGAATTATATACAGAGATTCATGAGAGAAGCCAATAGAGCAACTGCTGTAGGAGACGAGGGGAAGATGGCTGCAATATCCGCTGGGATAATTTATCTAAAACCTTTGTGGGATAGCATACATAGAAATCCAATTTCAACACTTCAACAATTTCTTGACCGAGTAGACAAGTATATGAAATTGGATTATGTAATCGAGAAAGAGGAGAATGGCATAAACAATCCGGGCGGATCAACTGACTCTCCTAAGAATGATGGAAAGAAACGTGGAAATAACGGGTCTAACCACCATGAGGAAAAGAAAGCAAAGTTGAGTTCAAATGAAAAGCCAACCAAGTATGAGCCTCAGTTCAATAATTACACCTCTCTCTCGGCCACCCGAGCTAAAATATATCTTGCTAGTCATGAAGAGGTTCTCTACAAGAAACCTCCACCCATCAGGAAAGAAATGAGGAAGAGAGATATGAATAAGTTTTGTCGTTTCCATGGAGATTATGGTCACGACACGAATGAATGCAATCACCTCAAGGATGAGATAGATTTTCTTCTCCGGTCGGGCAATTTGAGAAAGTACCGGGCAGAGACACCCCAAGGAGAAGGAGGCAGCAGCAATCCTGGTTTCAAATGACAAAGATCTCCACCCTTGCAGCCCGGGCCTGTGGACTTTACCTTAGACACTATATGTGGAGTTCCACACTTGGCTGAGGATAGCAACAAAGCAAGGGAGAGGTATGTCGAGACACTTCAACATGAGTGGGAGTGCTAGGATCAGGAGCCACTGGAACAACGAGCGTCTGTGAATATATTATTTCTAAATACCGCTTTCAGAGTGGTAGCTTAGTTTCAAGTTGTATTACTTGTTATTTAAGTTTGGTTTATGAGCTGGTTATTTGCTAACCAACCATTTATCTATTTTTGAACAATCTTTGTTGTTTAAGACTCGTTATTAGACACGTTTTGTCCTTTTTAATTTACGAGTAATAAAAGAGACTACGCTCAGCGTTGTCGATTCTTGCTACAAATATGCATGTGTGTTAATTATTCGAACAGTGTTCAACTGGTCGATAAAATCGGACAGTGTTCAACTGGTCGATAAAATCGGACAGTGTTCAACTGATCGATACATTTAAGCAGTGTTCATTTGCTCGAATATTTTCCATATATTCTATGTGTTTCACGAGCAATTAATTGCTCGAACAGATTCGGTCAAGTAGCAAGTGACTAAGGATCTTTCAACCCTCGATCACTTAGGGGCACATGGGGTATACTGGTATATAATTTAACACAGGTAATAAGAGCACGAGTTAAGATATTTGTTTTTAGGCTGACTTGTAAATTTTCGAAGTCCAAAAAGGTCATTAAGCTAACTTGTTTGACAAAGCTTAAGTAACTTGGAATTTTTTAAAATTTCAAGTTAGAAGCATATATTCGTGTGACAATAAATATTATGCTCATAAAATGTTAGAGCAATAAGAGTGTGAGAAAGTATACTTAGTATGGACTTATGAAATGTCTAGAATTTCAAAGTTAGAAAACTAAGTACTCATGCGAAAATATAAGGCATACATCAGAGTGACTTTACTATTCACAAAAAACTTATAACTTTTTAAGTCTAAAAAGACTTAGAATGTTTTAAGTTAACAAAGAAAAGTAAAGTATAAAAGCCAACAGCTCGGTTGTACGAGAAAAATATCACTTCACAAGAAAAAAGAGTAAACTACTGGCCACGTACAAAGTTTAGCTGATCAGGTGCAAAGTTTTCCTGATCGGGAGAGCAGATACAACTTCCCTGGTCAGCTGAGCATATATCACTGGTCCAGTAGGAAACTCTGTTGTTGAGCATGACTAACAATGATGAGTTCCTGGAGTAAACCATTTTTTACAAGCCCGAGGACATAAGGGCATGCATCCGAATGGTTAGGCTATGGTGTCCGAGTAGCCAGGCGCATAGCGAAGCAGCTATGTGTATCCAAGGAGCTGAGGCGTTCGAGCGGAAGGTGGTGATGCATCCGAGCAGATGCTGGCAGTGTCTCCGGGCAAATTGGGCATGTCCGATCGGCTGGCTGCAGGTGCGCATCCGAGGAGCCAGGCACGCCGAGGAGCAACTGCAGGTGCGCATGCGCATCTGAGCAGCTAGGGGGCTGCATGCGATCGGTTGGCTGCATGTCCAAGGCAGGGGCGTGTCCGATTGGATGGGGTGTGTCCGAGCAACTAGGCGTACATCCGAAAGGTGGTGCACGTGGTGTCCAAGGGGATGGTGCGGTGTCCAAGTGTTTAGGCCAAGCATCAGAGTGGTTTGCATGGAGTGTCCGAGCAGCTTGGGAGAAGAATGTACAAGTGTCCGAGTGGTTAGAAGAGGATAACCAGTCGGCCATACACATGCACTTCCAATAAGTTATTTCTGAGGAGTTGGGCTATCCTACTAGTCATGTACGAATATGAGGGCCAAAAATAGTAACCGACTGGCTAGAGAATTCCAAGGCGACAACAAATCTCAAGAGCATGGGGCACAAGCATGTTTTCCTACTCATGGGATACTACAACAAGATTAAAAAATATAATTTGAAGAAATCAAAAGAAAAGTTCGATCGTGGGTTTATTACAAAAGTGAAAGTTACCGACTGGACGGAAGTTTTTGGATAACCTCAAAAACATTTTGCTAGAGAAAAAGTTTATCATATGAGTAAACCGTATAATAAACTTGGGGGGCAAATGTTGTCCCCAAAAATTGGAGTTTGATGACGTGGCAATAGAAGTGACAAATGGCAAGGAATGGCTGGGTAATCTGGCTTAGGAGTGACCCGGTAGACCAGCGAAGATTTTTGACTGACCAGTCAAGTGTCATGACAGACCAATCATGTGCTTGTCCGCCCAGTCAGGTGCTTGTCCGACCAGTCAGGTGCTTGTCCGCCCAGTTAGGTGCTTGTCCGACCAGTCATGACCTTGGCCAACCAGTCAGGTGCTTGTCCGCCCAGTCAGGTGCTTGTCTGCCCAATCAGGTGCTTGTCCGCCAAGTCATGTGCTTGTCTGCCCAGTCATGTGCTTGTCCAACCAGCCAAGTGTTTGGCTGACCAGACA
Organism: Humulus lupulus; assembly: GCF_963169125.1. NCBI lineage: Eukaryota > Viridiplantae > Streptophyta > Magnoliopsida > Rosales > Cannabaceae > Humulus > Humulus lupulus. The sequence goes on along the minus strand of NC_084801.1, from coordinate 164,836,548 downwards.
TGTGTTGGCCGACCAGTCACTTGTCTTAGCCGAACAGTGAGCTATTTTGGCCCTTTAGTTTTCCTCCTGGGTGTGATGTGGGCCGACTAAACAGAACAGGGCTACGCAAAAGATCCCAGTAACGGCTTCAACAAGAATCAGTCATACCTGCGCGGGAATCTCTCAGATTATCCCACAAAAGTAGTGTATTGTTGTATTTTTAATATTATTATTAATTAAATATAGTGGGAATAACAAAATATCCCGATTATTGGGGACATCATCTGTACTATCCTGAGCCTATAAATACAAGGCTCATGGCATCATAAAGGGGGATCGGATCTTTTTAGACTGAGAAAAACTCTCTAGTTTGAGATTTTAGGACTGTTACTTGGGGTGTTCTTGGGGCATTTTCTAAGAGAGTTTAGAGAGAGAAACTATGTATTTTTCTACTTACACTTAAGAAACTCAGTTGACTCAAGTTCATCTGATCTTAAGTGTAGGATATATATCACAACTCCAAGTGGATTAGGCTATTACCAACACATTGGGGCTAAACCACTATAAAAATTGTCTGTGTCATAATTTTTCTCTTGAAGGTTTTTGTCGTTTTGACGTCTACACGTCGTTGGCCAAAAACGCGGTCAACAATTATTATTATACACTTTGCATGGTTTTTTTAGAGAAAATACCACTTTGGCCCTTAAGTTTTTCTCGAATACGCGATCGACCCCTATGTTTTGTTAAATGAAAATTCAAACCCTGTGTTTTACAAAATGGATTAAAATAGTACCTTAGACCCGATTTTCGTTAGAATATTTTCAATTATAAGATCAATTATTGAGTCTTTGGAGATGAGATGAGTTCATAGTAGTGGAGAAGATAGTCAAGGAACTGAGAAGGAAAAATTATATTTGAAAATATTTTGACGAAAATCGGCTCTAAGGTACCATTTTGATCTATTTTGTAAAACATAGGGTCTAAATTGTCATTTAACAAAACACAGGGGTCGATTGTGTATTAAAAAAAAGCACAAGAGCCAAAGAAGTATTTTTTTGTTATAAAATGTCTAAGTTATGTATAAATAAATTTATGTTTTGTGTAAGGGTTATTTTGGTCGTTACCCTTTATTTTTAAAAATTAACTTTTATACCTCGTGTTTTGTCAAAAGGTTAAAAATAGGAATAGAAAGATCGATTATTTGAACACTCTATTTTGACTAATTACTCGGTTTGACCTTACATGTCAACAATTAATGGTCAAACATTAGAGACCCACTGGAACATTGCAATTGTTAGAGATTTCTGAATGGAAATGGGAAGATATAGAGATGGACTTCGTGACAGGGTTACCAAGGACCACCAAGCAGCATGACTATGTGTGGGTGATTATAGACAGACTTATAAAATCTACTCACTTCTTGCCCGTAAGAACACTTTACAAGGCAAAGCAATCGCAGAGCTTTACATGGCAGAGAAAGTAAGACTACATGGAGTTCCAAAGACGATAGTCTCTGATAGAGGATCAATTTTTACCTCAAAGTTTTGGGAAAGTCCACAGCGTGCAATGGGAACTAAGTTAAAGTTAAGTACGGTATTTCACCCTCAAACCGATGGTCAGTCAGAACGCACCATCCAAATATTAGAAGATATGCTGAGGGCATGTGCATTAGATTTCTCGGGTTCGTGGAGAAAGTATCTACTGTTAATAGAGTTCTCTTACAACAACAGTTATTAGGCTACGATAAGCATGGCGCCTTATGAGATGCTATATGGACGGAAGTGCCGATCACCACTTCAATGGGACGATGTTGGTGAAAGACAATACTTAGGACTTGAGGTCGTAAGAGAAGCAACAGAAGTGGTAGAAAAGATAAACCAAAGAATGATTGCCTCTCAAAGTCGCCAGAAGAGCTATGTCGGCGCTAAGAGACAAAACATTGAGTTTACAATAGGTGATCAAGTCTTTCTCAAATTATCTCTGAGGAAGGGGATTATGCGTTTCAGAAAGAAAGGAAAGTTAGGCCCAAGGTTTATAGTTCCTTTTGAGATATTGGATTGAGTAGAGAAAGTAGCATATTGGTTGGCCTTACCGCCATGATTAGCAGAAACGCATAACATTTTCCATGTATCTATGTTAAGAACGTATGTATCAGATCATGTGCTCGATTACGAGGCTCTAGAGTTAAAACAAAATGTCAATTATGAAGAACGACCAGTAGCAGGAAACTAAGGAGTTAAGGTCCAAAAGTATATCTATAGTTAAAATCTTGTTGAGCAATAGCACTGAAAGAAAGGCAAGATGGGAATTGGAGAAAGATATGAGGGAACGATATCCCAAGGTATTTGGTAAGTAAAATTTCGATGATGAAATTTCTTTAAGGGGGGAAGATTGTAATAACAAATGTTATTATTTTCTTATAAGCTCCTTAAATATGACCCTAGGTTAGTTTTTATTATAGTTTATATTTTAATTTGAGTGGTGGAAATTAAAAAAAAAATTGCTTTAAGTTTAAATTATTTATTTTAAGGTATGATCTTATGACTTAGAAATTATTATAATTTAGATAAATTATAATTTTTATAGCTAGTAATTTATGGGATTTTTAGCATATGATTAAATTAGTGGGTAGTTTAAAGTTTTTAATTAAATTATGCTCACATGTTATTTGGTGGTCTAAAAGGTATCCGTGTGGCATAAAAATAAGTCACAAAATTTGAATTTTAACTGCCATAGCCGAAATTCCCTATAGTTTTATTAGGTTGAATTTTTGTGAATTAATTTAATTAAGTATTAGAGCTAAATTGAAGAACCAAATGAAGTCTTAATTAGTCTTGGGCGTGTAGCATAGAAATAGGCTAAATTTTTTACTCATTTTGAATTTACATGATAGGTGTCACACTAAGCTTGAGCTAAGTGACTAAGTTGGTGATGGTTGAAACCATTTGAAAGCTTTTGAATTTGAATATGCTATGTGTAGGCGTGAGAGACTCTTTGGGTAAGCTAGTTAAGACTTTCACTACATATGGTTGTTAGGAACGAGTTTCCTAATACACAGCGAAATGGTGGTGGGGTTCGCCAGTGAACAACAAAAAAATTTGTAACATATTTAAATTACCTTTAAATATGTGGATCCATTAATATACATACATTAATCATAAGCAATATAGGAATATAAAACATACGTCTTGAAGCCTATCAAGTGTCATTGCTATCTTTTCGTAATAAAAACTATCTTCTTATCCAAACTACTCTTAGGTACTCACACCAAGATCTTTCACAGCGTTCTCTACACCTCAAGAAGTGTGTGGGCACTTAGAGAATAAAGGATAGTTAGTTTCTGATTCTACTTGATGTACTCAACACATGAGATCAAGAGAATAGACCTGAGAATTGGTTCTTTATCTTTTCAGGGAGAGATTGAAAAGTATCGTTCTATTTTTCACAAAGTGAATGAATATTCTTGAATTATCTGTATATTTTCCGATAAGTCTTACATAAAAAGAAAATATTCAAATTTAAAAAATAAATATGTAACAAACTTACAATTTAGCTTTTAATTAATTAATTATCTTATTAATGAAAATATCCAAAAACTAATTTTTGATTAATCCATTAATTAAATAAAATTGAAAAATCTGTCCCTGAAAATATGCAGTACACGCCACACACAGTCCATGGACAGTGTGTGGTCTTGTACCACCCAAATTTTTAGGGATATTTGATTTTTCTATTTTTATTTAATTATTTATTCAAACTACTTTGTCAGATAAAAATCCAACAACCTGATAACTAATTCAAATTTAAATTAAATATATTTTTAACTAATTATCAAATATAATTAATTATTTGAATAAATATTAATCTTTTAAATTCAAATCCAATTTGAACTTATCAGATTATTATCTCACACTCAAATAAAGATATTTAATTAATTCTGCCAATTAATTAAATCCAATATAATTTCAAAAATATATATTTAATTTATTATAATTTCGAAAATTATAATTAAGTAATTATTTAATTTAATTTCAAAATTAATTTAATTATTTAATATAATTTCGAAAATTATATTATAATTAAATATTAATTAATTTTGTTAATTATAACTAATTTGTAATTAATTAATTAATCAATATTATCATATAATTGCATATTTGGCCCGAAGAACAAAATTCTTCTTAAATATGTCTTTCAATTGTTTTTCTCTTTATATCAACTCTTACCTTAAATAGTGTTGATAGAGCCGATGTGGGGACTTGTGGCCCTATAATTCCAAGCTCCAATAAATTTGAGATTATTAATTAAACTCTTTAATTAAATAATCTTAATTTATTAATCTCATGATTACTCCACTATAAACATGAGACTGCACTCTTGTAATTATAGACATTCCATTTACTGAGTATTTTATAATGATAAAGTGTCCATTGATATAATCATTGCATACAAAGTAACCCTCTAATAATGGTTCATAATTAATCATGAATAAAATTACCATTTTACCATTTTAATTATCTCTTATTTCCTTAAGTACCATTGACTTTACTAGTGAAGGTTAATTCATAACTAAATTATGAATTTGAGCTCAATAACCTTTCAATCCCAAAAGTCAACCCTTAAGAGAACTATTATTCAATCTCTTGAGAGAAGGCATAGATTCCATATCTGTATACTATGTCCCCAGCCATTTACATTAATGAGTTCCCAAAACAAAAGTTTCTAGCCTAGTCATTCTGACAGACCCTAACGAGTGAATCAAATAACTCATATAACATAAATAGGAGTTCATAGTAACTTCAGGATTAAGATCCATTTGTATATGATCATCAGTTGATATATTTAATTAATACTTCGAAACGGTATTTAACTAAGCATTAATAAACATATCTAGTCCAGTTCTATATATTCTCTAATATATAAAGTACCTCCACTAAAGTGTCCTACTACACTAGTGATCCGAATCTAGATCACATGTATTCATAATACTAGTGGACCGCACTTGCAGTAATTAATCTAAAGATTCCATAACTTTATTTTACTGCAAACTATTCAATTTCATTTATCTCAAACACAATCACCCCATACTAATACGTGTTTGAGATTACATGTATGAACTTAGGAATTTTTCTGATATTTACATAATACTATCACAGAATAATATAGTCCATAAAATATATGCATAACAAATTCAATTTATTTATTTATTTCATAAAACAATGTCTACTACATATTTTTTTAGGGCACAATTCCCAACAATGGTTACAAGTGAGTATTTTTAGCACTTTGAATAGGTAGGTAGATGGGTTGGCTGAAACTACTATTAAGGAAGGAGTTTTTGAATTTCGAAAATTTGTTGAATGGAGTTGGAAAGAATCAAGGAAGGGAGTTGGGGTTGGAGCATATAAATAGAGCATTTCACCAATTCATTTTTTACACTCAAAACAAAGCTTTCAAGCCTCTCATTTTTTAAATCCATAGCTCCCAAAAGCTCTCATATTTTTTCCCCATAAACGCACCATAGCGGAACCACTGTAGTCTTTATTGTGCTCGAGAATTCATTTCTTCTTCTATTAAGCCTCAAAACTTATTTTCCTTATAAACCCTATAGCTGAAACACTAAACCCTATCAAGACAATATATAGTTGAAATCTTCTCAAGTATTAAAGCTTTTGGTGTCGTTGTTGGAGATAGACATTAGAGTGAAGACTCAGGATTGCATCTTTTGGTTCTAGGGTGAAGGTATGAATTTATGAGGTTTAGAATTTTTGGAAGTATAGTTTTATTATAAGTCTCTAATCTTAAAGCTTTATGTCATATATAAAATATTTTAGGCAATTCTCTATAGCAAAAGCAATCTATTTTCTACTCTTTTTCCACACTCAAGGTAAGGAAGATTAGGTAGATTAGTTTATGACCTAGTTTGTGATATGTATGACCCTAACATTTCAGGTACAAAAGAAGATAAGTGTGGCTAGACCTAAGGTGTTCAGAAATGTATGACAGACCAAAGTTGATGTTCGGTAGGCTCGGTTGCCAAAATTGTATGACAGACTTATGTCCAGGGCTTAATTTCCACCCATGTATAAGCACTTATCTTTTTCTTATACTTGTCTTGCTATTATGTCCTATGATTATGATTATGACTTATGGTTATGACCTATGACTATGACCTATGATTAGGACCTCTTATGACCTATGGTTAAGATCTAGATTATGTTTGTGTTTTAAGGTATTATGAACTTTTGTATGATTTATGATATGTTTGTTATGATTACTTGTTATATGAATTTTGTTTGTATTTTCCTTACTGAGCTTACAAGATCGCTCCATATTATGTTGTTGTGCAAACAATTGAGGATAGAAAGCCTGGTGGCGAGTGGGATCTAAGACCTTAGTGATGTATTCGTGTGGACCATATAGTCGAGGAATGATCAACGGGCCTATGATTTTATTTGCAAGTCTGGTGCAGCGTTCTGTGGCAGAATCTGTTGTCTCAGAAGACGAATCTCTTCTTCTTGACTCTGAAGTCTACCTTGCATGTTAGCATGCATCGACTGCCAGTTCTCAGGGACTGGCGGAGGGTTCTGACCCTAATTATCATGTGCAACCTCGATCTCAGGGCCGACTAGTCGAACTGATCGCCTTGCAAGCATAACTCTCCAAGTATATCTACAATCAACAACTCGACCGATCAGGCAATGATAATTGTTTTTAGAATTCACCCCATGGTCCAAAGCCAATAATCAAGCAACAATATACAATCACAATGCTAACAGGCATTTCAACTATTATACCCATACAGTAGCAATGCTAATAAGCATACCTCATCATATACACATAGCAGTCAAGGGCCAAGCCCTATCAGTATATCTAATTATTCCTAGTAAACAAGCAGATAAGGTATTTATATTTCATTAAAGCAGTTAAACATATAATCACATATATAGTTACCAAACCCTGAGATGAGCTTGTCTTTAGCGGCGAGTGTACATGCTAAGCCAGTCTTTAGGAACCCTTAAACCTAGACCGCTTTGATACCAAGTTGTAATGCCCTGGGTACCAAGACCATTACACTGTATATTTTAAATAGTGTTGGACTTGCTAATCAAGTCATTTGGACATAAACGTATTTCTAAGGTTAATTAAAAGATTTTGATCGTAGAAATAGTTGTTTCCATTAAAAAGATTGAGTCTATACATGTGATCCCAAAAATAAGTGTTTACAAGGCACTTACAACTCTCAAAATAATTATAATTTAAGCCAGCCTAAGTGGCAAAATCAATTTTGGCTCTAGTCCCTGTTGATCCCTCGCCCGTGGCGGTTGAGCAGCTGAAAATGTACACGCTGCCCCTAAATCTCTCCAACTCACAGCTGGTCTAGCTTTCCCTTTCCCTTACCTGCACCACATAGCACCCGTGAGCCAAGGCTTGGCAAGAAACTTAATTCACAAACAATAATATACAAATAGTAAACTTAAATCGTTCAATCCAATAATAACAGTGTTAGGAAAATGCAATTTGCCTCAATGGAAATTGGTAAGATATATTACAACTCTAGACAAAATAATACAAATAAACTTTATATTGATTAAATAGTGTTACAACTCTATAACTGAAAATACAAATAAATAAGAGAAGGATTAGAAGAAGAGAATGGTGAAATACAACTCTAAGCAAAATGATACAAATAAAGTAAAAATGTTTTTAACAAAAGAAATGAGAGGATTACAACTCTAAACAAAAATGCAAGTAAATAGAATAAGAAGAAAAGCAATAGTAGAAAATATAAGAACAAGAACAAATAACAAGAAACTCTCACTCACACAACCAAAGTAAAGAGTGTTGGGGATCACCAACTTGAACAAGGTTTGAAACCTTTGTCCAAAAGCTTATTTTCCCTAACTCAAGCACTAAGGGATCTCTCACAGATTTTGGAAATTTCTTTCTAGAATAATCAAGCCCCTAGGTGTTTTCTAGCCAAGTGCTCTAATGGATAGAAAAGTTGTGTGTGCAATATGCTCCTATTTATAGAGTTTAAAGACACCCTTTGAATTTCAAATTCCACCAACCCCCATGGTTGTTACCAATGATTAATTGGATGTTTATGGAATTAAAAATGAGATTTGGGAGTTATTTCAGTTTTTGGAGTCGTTAAAAAAGGTTTAAAAAAACTGAAAAAAGTTGGTCAGTTAAGCACCTGTGGCCTTGGCCAGGAGCATTAGTGGTCGCGGCCACTAGTCTCTGTTCCCCAGGGCGCGGCCAGTGACCAATTTCAGCACACAAAAATGTGTTGTTTTTCCAAAGGGTTCCAATCCACTCCCAATTGATTTTGTAACCTCTAAAACACATTATTGGGGTTAGAATCATATCTCTTACAGCCATTTCACATATGGCTTTAAGAAATTCTTCTCAATATTGTGTAACATCAAATCTACACAATAATAGGCAATATTTGGAAGTTACAAATTTGTGACTAAATATTGTAACTCTATATTATATGTTACAATATGTGACACTCTTTGTCACATTTATTTAATCTAAAACATTATATTATAAAATGATATAATATTACATTATATTATAAAATAATATAACAAACAGAACATAAGCAATAAGCTAGGCAGTGATAATATGCTCAATCCAACATGAAATTCAATCTCACAATTCAATACAGTAAGTTAAGTGCAAACGACACTTCTATTTATTTAGTGACATTCAGTCCTAGCGCCCTTAGGCCGAGTCTTCTAGTTAAATAGCTGACCCCGACACGCTTAGGCTGGGTTACGTTCCGAACGCTTAATGCCAGCCCTGGCTCCCTTAGGCTGAACTTTCAGATCAAATATAAACAAGCAAATAGATTGCAGAACACGCAATCGGTTGCAGTACAAACAAGCATGCCTATCCAAATATTATAAAATATAGATATAATCACAATCTCACATATAATCATATTCTTTAATAGGGGTCCAAGCCCCGATCACAACCTGGGTGCAGTTTTTTTACCTCGAGTCCCAAGCTGAAAGTATAGGGCGATCCCGAGAATGATCCTTAATCTCGAGCCTTAGTGGTATAACCTAGTCACAACACAATAATGGATAACCATTAAAACCTAAACAACTTAAAAGCTTCAAATAAAATACTAGCCTCTAGGACCTCAAATTCTACTAATTCGGGTAGTAGAATCCTTCCCAAGCACTTAGGTTTGAGTTCCCGAGCCTGATAACCCTATTTGGCCAACATTTTCTATTTGAGTTACGACGCTCCTTAGAGGCACCGCGACCCTCTACAAGTTAGAGAGCATTCTAAGGAAAATTCCTGGACACGCGTCGCGGCGCACCCTGCCCAGTGCCGCGGCGCTAAGGTAATTCAGCGAATCCCCTTAGGCCTCCGAGTTCATGCGGGTCGCGACGCTCAAGAACAGCACCGCCGCGAGACCCTGCAAACTCAAAAACTCCAACATTTCCCTGCATTTTTCCCGAGCCCGAATCATCAAAATCCAACTTAAACATGCATTAAAGCCATAATTGAGCCTCTACACCTCAATAGTACACTCAGAGCACTATAACCAACTAAAAACTTAAAGAATTCAACAAGAGCTTTCAAAACATAAAAACTTAAAGAAAACTTAGAACCTAAGCTTCAGATTACCTTGTTTGAATTGCACCCAGCTGCTCCCCTTAAGTCTAGAAGCTCGCAACTTCATTTGAGCTTCAATCCCCAGCAAATTATTGCCCCAAAGTTCAGAGAATTAGTGTTTTTCTTTCAACTTTCCAAAGTTTCCCCAAAGAGAGTGAGAAAGAGAGTAAACGAGATAGAGAAAGGGCCTAAGCGTGTTTTGTGTTTCTGGTCACTTCTTGAAGACTTTCCCAAGTCTATCTCTTGACACGAAAGACCTAAATGCCCCTTGATCATAACCTTATTATTTAATGCCCCCAAGGGCAAAAATATCATTTTCCACATTTCCCGATATTCCTCAAGTAGTCCTATAAATTCCTAATTAATCCCTACATACCCAAATAATCATTTTATAACTACCCAACACCCGGTAAATCCCAAATACGCACTAACTTCCCAAAATACCCTAGGCTCACCACGAGCCGGGTATTTAACCTCGTTGTGACTTTTCTGCTAATCTGCTCACTAGGATTGCCTTGTGCCAAATATATCCTCATAACACCGTGGACTCACTCATAAAGCATATATAATACAAATATACCCTCAATGGCTTAAATATTACAAATATGCCCTAATTAGCAACACAGGCTCACATGCATATTTAATACACATAAACATGCATAAATACGCATATCACCATATAAATCGTGTATGCCACATACTCACACATATATTCAATTAATTCCACATATATATCCAATTATGCCCTCCCAGCACACTAATCAAGGAACTAAGCCTTATTAGCGAATTCGGGATTTTACAACTATCCCCTCCTACTGAAAATTTTGTCCTCAAAATTTACCTGAATAACTCGGGATACTGACCCCGCATAACTGATTCCAACTCCTAGGTCACTTCCTCGACCTTTCTATTCCTTCATAAAACTTTAACTAAAGGAATCGTCTTATTTCTCAGAACCATGTCCTTTCTATCTAAGATCTAAATTGGTCGCTTCTCATAAGACAAATCTTTGTGTAGTTCCAGATCCTCGTAGCACAATACATGGGTCGTATCTGACACATACTTCCGAAGCATTTAGATGTGAAACACATCATGCACTCCTGATAATGATGGGGGCAGAGCCAATCTATAGGCTACCTGCCTGATCTTTTCCAGGATCTCGAAAGGTCCTACGAACCTAGGGCTCAACTTGCCATTCTTTCCAAATCTCTTTACTCCCCACAGTGGTGAAACTCGCAAAAATACGTGCTCCCCTACCTGGAACTCTACGTTCCTACGCTTAGGATCAGTGTGGCTTTTCTATCTACTCTGTGAGGCGAGCATTCGAGCTCGAATCTTCTCAATGGCTTCATTAGTCCTCTGAACCATCTTTGGACCCAAATACTTCCTTCCCCACATCTCATCCCAATGAATGGGCGACCTACACTTCCTTCCATACAACTTCTCATATGGAGCTACTCTAATCGTTGATTAATAGCTATTATTGTACTAAACTCAATCAACAGAAGGTGCTTACTCCAAGACCCCTCAAAATCAAGCACACATGCTCTAAGCATGTCCTCCAATATATGAATCGTCCTCGCAGACTGTTCATTTGTCTGAGGATGATAGGCTATATTGAACTTCAACCAAGTCCCCATAGCCTTCTGCAAGCTTCCCCAAAAATTGGATCCCGGTTCGATGCTATTGATTTCGGAACCCCATGGAGATGTACAATCTCCCTCACATACAACTATGCATACTAGTCCATAGTATAGTTTGTCCTCACCGGCAGAAAATAAGCTGACTTGGTATACATGTCTACTATCACCCATACCGAGTCATGTTGCTCCACTGTCCTAGGCAAGCCTTCTAAAAAGTCCATAGTAATGTCTTTCCACTTCCACTCGGGGATACCTAAAGGCTGTAACAACCCCGCTAGCCGCTGGTGTTCAGTCTTCACCTGCTGGCAGGTTTGACACTTTGCCACATAGTCAACCATGCCCTTCTTCATCCTAGGCCACCAATACAATGACCTTAGATCCTATTACATCTTTGTGGTGCCTGGATGTAATGAATATGGTATAGTATGTGGTTCATCAAGGATCTCTCATCTGATACCCATGTTCATCGGAACACAAATCTGACCCTTGTGTTTCAACATATCTGTCTCTGTAATGGAATAATCATTAGCTACTCCAGCTAGGACATCCTCTCTAAGCTTCATCAACCAAGAATCACTCATCTGGCCCTCTTCTATTCTTTCCAAGAGGGTGGACTACAAAGTAATATTGGCCAACCGACCCACTACCAACTCTATCTTTGCTCTGGTCATGTCTTCTGCCAATTCCTTTGATATCTACTTTGAACTAAACAATTGTGTTGGGCCCCTCAGACTCAAAGCGTCTGCCACCACATTGGCTTTCCCTGGATGATAAATGATCTCACAGTCATAATCCTTTACCAAATCCATCCAACGTTTCTGTCTCATATTTAGCTCCTTCTAGGTGAAGAAATACTTCAAGCTCTTGTGAATGATGTATATCTTGCACTTCTCTCCATACAGATAGCGTTGCCACACTTTTAGTGCAAACATTACCGCTGCTAATTCCAAATCATGAGTAGGGTATCACTGCTCATACTCCTTAAGCTATCGCGATGCGTAGGAAATGACATTCCCACTCTTCATCAATACACATCCTAACCCCAGTCTCGATGTGTCATAATACACTACAAACTTATCCCCATCTGAAGGGAGACTGAGCACAAGAGCAGTATTCAACCGTCGCTTAAACTCTTGGAAGTTATTCTCACATCTATCCGACCATACGAACTTCAGGTTCTTCTGTGTCAACTTTGTCAATGGTGTAGAAATCTTTGAGAATCCTTCCATGAATCGTCAATAATACCCTACCAACCCAAGAAAATCCTAACCTCCGAGGCGTTCCTTGGCCTCGACCAATCTCTAACTGCTTCAACCTTGGTCGGATCCACCTTAATTCTGTCTCCACTGAAAATGTGACCAAGGAATGTCACATGCGGCAAAAAAATCTCGCAATTCTTAAACTTGGCTTACAACCGATGCTCCCTCAGTCTCTAGAAAACCAACCGTAGATGTTGCTCATGCTCTGCTTCTAAATGAGAGTAAACTAGGATGTCGTCGATGAAGACAATCATGAACTGATCTAGATAATCCTTGAACATCCTGTTCATCGTATCCATGAATGTTGCTGGCGCATTGGTCAACCCAAATGCCATGACCACAAACTCGTAATGCATGTACCTCATGTGAAAGACTGTCTTCGGAATATCCTCATCCTTGATCCTCAGCTGGTGATAACCAGATCGAAGATCAATCTTCGATAATATTGTCTTGCCCTACAACTGATCAAACAGGTCATCTATCCACGGAAGAAGGTACTTGTTCTTGATAGTCAGATTGTTCAACTCCCTATAATCTATACACATCCTCAAGGTCTCATTCTTCTTCTTCACAAACAAAACTAGAGCACCCCACTGTGAGAAGCTAGGTCTAATAAATCCCAGATCCAATAATTCCTGCAACTATACCTTCAACCCCTTCAGCTCTGCCAGAGCCATTCTATATGGTGCCCTTGACACTGGTTCTGTACCCGGTGCCAACTCAATGACGAAATCTGTCTCCCAGTGCGGTGGCAGTCTCAGTGAGTCTTGAGGGAACACATCTAAGAACTCACATACCAATCTGGTATCCTCTGGTCTCACTGGCATGACCCTAGTGGTGTCCACCACACTAGCGAGGAATCCTATACAACCTCCTTGTAATAGGTCTTTAGCCCTCAATGTTGATATCATAGGAATGCGAGGTTCGTGATAGTACCAAACAAAATGAAAGGGTCCTCACCCTCAGGCTCAAAAGTAACCATTTTCTTCTTGCATTCTCTAGTCGCCCCGTACCTGACTAACCAATCCATCCCCAAAATCATGTTGAAGTCATCCATACCCAACTCAATCAAGTCCACTGATAGTTCCCTGTTGTCCACCATAAGTGGCAATGACCTAACCCATTTCCTAGAAACTACCAGCTCCCCTGTAGGCAAAAGTCCCAAACCCCACAGTATAATAATTACAGGGCCTACACAATCTATCAATCACTGTACTAGAAACAAATGAATGTGTAGCAGCAGAATCAATCAATACAGTATATGGAGTGCCGCCACTATAAAACTGACCTATCACCACCGAGGGACTAGCCTCAGCCTCTAGCTGAGTCAGAGCGAACACTCGAGCTGGAGTCAAGTTGTCCGCCTTCCTTGGTTCCTCTCTCTTCAAAGTCGGGCAGTTTTTCTTGAGAAGTCCAACCACCCCGCACAAGTAACATGCTTTCACCCGACATTCACCCAGATGGCGCTTCCTGAACCTAGCACACTCTGGGTAACTCCTCCATGTCTCACTTCCACCCTAGCGGCCGCCCTGGACACCCTGGCCCTCATATCAGGACCAGCAATGATCGAGGTGTCAGGGGTCTTCCTCTTCTGAACAGTAAGGGCTCCACCCCTACCAGATCCTACAAATGGAGGCACTAAACTTCGAACATCCCGTTGTGCAGCACTCTCCCTCCATATCTTGTTATCTGCCTCCTCAGCTATGAGGGCCTTCTCTACTACCTAGGCAAAAGTAGTCTCCCCAGGTACTGATGTAATCCGCACATCCCAAGCTATCATAGCATTCAACCCCCAAACAAACCTATCTTGACTGGCTACATCTATAGGCACTAGGTCAGGTGAAAACTTTGCCAGTCTATCAAATTTCAGGGCATACTCAATAAATGTCATACCGCCCTATACCAAGCTGGTAAACTCATTCACCTTCACCGCCGTAATGGCATTACTGTAGTACTTCTCATTTAACAGGTCTTTGAACTCATCCCAACTCATGGTAGTAACATCTCGAGTATGGCATGCCACCTCCCACCATATATGGGCATCATCTCGGAACATAAAGGTGACACACTCTGTCGTTACCTACCACCCTAAAAAAATCTAGGATGGAGGTAGCCAGGCTCATCCAGTATTCAGCCTTAAGTGGATCTAGTCCTCCCTCAAAGATTGGAGGGTGTTGTTTCCTGAATCTCTCGTACAGTAGCTCCCACCTGTTTCCAATCTTAGGCTGTTGTACGGCTGGTGCCATGATAGGTGGCATGTCTGGAGCAACGTTCCCTAGCGGAACCTGCTGCCTCAGAAGGCGAATCTCCTCCTCTTGACTCTAAAGTCTAGCTTTCATATCAGCAAGCATCTATTTCCAGTTCTTAGGGACTGGCGGAGGGTTCTAACCCTGGTTATCATCTCTAGCCTTGTTCTCAGCGTCAGCTAGTCAAACTGATTGCCTTGGAGGTATAACTCTCCAAGTATATTTGCAATCAATGACTCAGCTGATCAGGCAAAGATAACAGGGTTGTTACATCCCAAATTTTGAGAATGAAATAAATAGCCTCGAAATGTAGGCTTGAAAAGGTTAAGCTCGAGATTAACAAGTATTGGCAGTAACCTTATACGAATTGTCAAGTGGTTCTAGATCCATTATTAGCATTCGAGCACGAATCGTATTGTTCGAGCCTGAGTTGCAGGCTCGAAGACACCAACCTTCTCTGAGGGGCGTACTTGACCAAATTATTGGATGAGGAGAAGGTTACAACTAGAACGATGAGCTCGAAGCTTGGCCAGTCTCGAAAATGTGTTTGCACAACAATCGAGCTTAATGACATGTTTGGCCCATGGAATAGCTGTTAGATAATCCCTATTTCTTAGGGATTCATTAAAGTTGTATATTAAATCCCTATTATCATGGGATTTTACTTAATTAGCGCACCTAATTAGTATTATTAATGCGAATATTTCATAATTATTTGATTGGTTATAACTTCCCTGATTTAGTGGAAGTTATTCTCAAGACCAGGTCTATAAATAGCCTGGAGTAATTCATTTGTAAGGACACACACAAAAATTGTACGAGAGAATACTCTGCCAAATTTCTTTCCCAAAAAGCTTTGAGAGAGTAGTGAGAATAATAATAGTGACTCGTGGACAAGGCAAATTTTAAAAAACCTCTGAATCCTTATACTTTTTCTATATTTTTGTTTAGTGCTCTTCATATCTAAGTTGACAAAAAAATGGCATCAACAGTTTGGTTCTTTCGTTGAGAGCACTAAGCAAATCAATGTATTATTTAATCAAAAACCTCCTGCCTACCATCAATGGCTACTGTGAAAAACCCTAGAACTAGTGGGCGACCATTACCACAAATCCCCGAGAAGCGAACTCCTCAGACTGAGAACTACCTGCGAAGGCCTGGGAAGCACCCCATGGTAGATCAGAGCCTCGATGAGGGGAGTGCACCATCGGCCTCCAAGGGCCAACCTGGTCAAGCCCCCAGACCTGACGAGAGTCTGTAATATAATCCTGAAAGGTACATACCCATCCTGGAATTGGAGAATCGCATATTGTGTGAATAGTTAGCCAAAGCTACACGTTGAGGTCACAAACGACTGGGGCGAGGAGGCAGGATGAAGACCCACCCCATAGCCACTGAGCCATGCAACAACAACAAGAGAGGAATGTCAGCTTCCTCGTTGGAAGTCTGGACCTCAGTCGATTGGTGAGTGCATACAACACCGAGCCCAGGAATACTAGGAATTATAAATAATTACCCCGGTCTTCGAGATCAGTTTATTCAAAATCAGGGGCAAGCTAACCCGTCAAACCCTGATTTATGAATACACTTAAACAGATGAAAAGAGCCCATGCAGCTAGTACATGGGAATCAGTATAACCCTGTACTGGGGCAGGGAGCAGGAAATTGTACAAACAATAACCAGCTTCCCAAAATGCAAGCCCAACCTCTGATCGACTTAGTCCAAGAAATAAATAAGAACAAGGTTGACGACTCTAATGAGGAGCTCGAGCCTTTCGCTCCACACATATCAAACACTCCATTCCCTTATGGATTCAAGATACCCCAGGTGGCACCCTTTGACAAGAGCTTAGACCCATATAGCCATCTAAGTACGTTTAACGCTATAATGTGTGCTGGCAATGTTGGGTATGAGCTTAGGTGCATGCTTTTTCCAACCACACTAACGGGACCAGCAAAAAAATGGGTTCGACAAGTACTGAAGGCAGTCGATCGCATCTTGGGAACAACTCACCAATGAATTTAAGAAGCAATTCAAGGCTATGGTAGGTTTCAGGCCCGAAGCTTTGGCCTTGACTGATGTTAGATAGCAGCCGGCAAAGTCATTAAAAAGCTACCTGGCAAGATTCAACATAGAGATGCACGAGCTCGAAATGTCGATGACAATGGTCATCTTATGGCAGTAAGAGTTGGAGTATTGCTAGGGAATCCCCTTTGGTATAATATGCAAAGGAAACCTGGGAGGACAATAAACGAGTTCAACAATCGGCCTCAGAGATTTGTCAATGTAGAAGAGGCGAGGTCAGCATTAAACTGACCCCTCAGCCTATTATAACTACAATGACGAACGAAAAATCAGCCTCGACCTCGGATACACCCTCAACGTCACAGCCCTCGACCGTTCAAAGAGGAAAAAAATGAAGGGAACAACTCGGAGGCAGACGAGGGTAAAAATAAAAGAGGATACGAATACTTCTCAATTTATTTAGCTTATACCGAGCTCACAAATACTCGAGAGAACAATTTTATTGCAAACGAGAACTAGGCCCTATTCAGGCGACCTAATCTGGTGTGAAATCAAATTCAAAAAGGGATACCAGTAAATTCTACGGATTCCATAGGGACATCAGTCATACCACCGATGAATGCAGACAACTGAAGGACGAGATTGAAGGTCTGATCTCGAGAGGATATTTTGGGTAGTATATTAGAAACAGGAATCTGGCCCAAGCTTCAGCTATACAGAGGGCAACTCCTGCACAGCCTGCCCAACAGAATACGGCCCCACGCGCAAGGGAGGATGACCGACCTCCCCCGATAGAGGGGGAGGATGTGGTAACCATTGTCGGAGGGCCACATATCACTGGGCTGGGCAGAAATTCCCATAAGAGATATGTTAACGAGATCAAGACGGGGGATGGATCTCCCTGGGAACCTGAACCTCGAGCTCCAAAACAACAGAGGGTTGAAACTCAACTGTAATGCCCCGAATTCTCCGTTGTGTTTAACGGCGTGAACAGTAGGCCGGGAGGGCCATACTTGCTTAATTACGTTATTAATTGATTAAATGCATGTATATGTTGATTATATTAAGATATGATGTGAAATGCATGCACGCGAGTCCATATTTCTTGTTACAGGGGTGTGATGGTAATTTGGCCCGTTGAGGGTAAATTGATTATTTATTCGCATGTTGGTGATATAATTTGAGACCACATTATGATGTGGGTTTGTTCGAGCTATTTGGCATGAGACGATCAAGGAATGTTAAATATTAGTTTGGTCATAACGGGCTTAAGCTCGGGGCTCGGGGTGAGTCTCGGGGTGTTTTTAATGATTAGGGTGTTACCGGGCATTAAAGGGTAACGGGAGGTGAATTATTGGTGTTTGGGAATATTGAGATTAGCGAGAATTGGGAAGCGTTAGTTATGATTAACGGGATTAGTGGAAAGTGCCAAAATTTCCCTTGAGTTGGTTTTAGAAGCTTCAAAGGACCTAGGGGTATAATGGTCATTTGGGATTTGGATATATATGATGTTAAGATGGCTGTAAAACAGAACCAAAAACAGAGTTTACTTCTCCTCCTTCCCGTACCTTCACCTTCCTTCATTTCCCTTGTGAGTTTTTGTGATCTTGTTGAGGATTTGAGCTTGGGAGCTAGGCCTTGACACTTTGGGAGAGTGTTCCACAGTGGAAGAGCACCATAACCTGAACTTGAGGTAAGATTCTAGCCATTAGTTTCCATGTATGCTCTGTTTTCATTTTAGGATTTCAGCTTTAGAATTTGGTGTGGAAAGTTGGAATCAAGGGGAGTTTTTGTGGTATTTTACTTGGGTTATGATGAGGGATAGTTATGGGTGATGTTTGGTGGTTTAAATGGGTGTTTGAGAGAGGTTTGGGTGGTGTTTAAATTGGGTTTGAAGGGTTGGTTCGAAGGGAAAACGCAAGGGAAGAAAAACAGGGGTTTTGGCTGAACTGGAGCTTGCGCCGCGGCATGGCAGAGGTGAGCCGCGGCCCTTGGGGGCTGCTGGGTTTAAGCGCCTCTGTCTGAGGGGTGGGCCGTGGCATGGCCAAGGAGGGCCGCGGCCCTTAAGGCATTTTTGGCCAAAGTGAGCTTTTTGGCTTGGGGATTCAAACCTAAGGCCTCGGGATTGAACCTATTACCCGGTTGAGTAGTGTTTGAGGTCCCGGAGGTTAGGTTTTGGTTTGGGAACCTTTTATTATTCATTTTATTGATGGAATCCCATAATTTTGTTATGACCAAGTAACCGCTAAAGGACCAAAAGGTCGATCGTTCTCAGGGTCACTCTTTTATTTGTTCTAGCTCGGAACCCGGGGTAAGAAAACTGCACCCCAAGTGAGACATGCATGGATGTTTGTAAGGCATGTTGATTGCGTAATATGGACATGGATTGAACATGGAATGCTTAGCATATATGTTGTTCACTTGTGCATAGCACTGACTTATTAGTCAGGTTTGGCAAAGGTGCTAGTATCAACTGTGAAGCTGTGACTTATTAGTCAGGTTCGGCAGTGGTATTGGGCACTGGTCACATTGCACTGACTCATCAGTCAGAATTGGCAAAGGTGTTAGTGTCAGCTGTGAAGCTGTGACTTATTAGTCAGGTTCGGCAGTGATACTGGACACTGGTCACATAGCGCTGACTCATTAGTCAGGACGGCCATAGCGTGGATCACGCAAGCCATAGGGATTAGATCTAATCGACTACTAGCATTGAATGACTCAAGGAGCATTAATGCCTGACCGACCCTGAGGGTCGATGAACAAACAGAGCTTGGAGGCTAGTGGCTTACCTAGCAGCCACTCTTCCGGTAGAAAACAGAGCTTGGAGGCTAGTGGCTTACCTAGCAGCCACTCTCCCGCTAAAATCATGTGATGTTCATTCATTTGTTTGAAAGCTTTATGCTCAGTGTGGTTATAATGATAATCATTTGATAATGTTTATGAAAGGTATTATGTTTTCTTGTTGGGCTTTAGCTCATGGGTGCTATGTGGTGCAGGTAAAGGAAAAGAAAAGCTCACCTAGCCTTGAGTGGAGAGCAGATGTGGTGTTGTGTACATATGCGGCTGCTTGACCACCACGGCCAAGGTGTTCTCAGAGGAACTAGGGGGTTTACCCTATTTTTTCCGCTTAGGTCGGCGGGATTGTAAATTTAAAGCAGTAGTGACCATTTTGTATTGAGAACCACTTGTAAATGTTTTGTTTAGCTCTGTAGAGCGGTTTGTAATAAAATCTCCATTTCCCTTTTTATTGGTTTCATACCTTAACCTGTTAATTACACTTAGAGCACGTTTTTTACCAAAGGACTCAGATAATGAGTCAAATTTCCAGTCCACCGTTCACCGTAACTGTTCTGGGGTAGCCAGGGCGTTACATCAACCCACACTTTTACTGAAGAATACGCCTCGCATGTCCAGTTTCCCCACAATGACCCTTTGGTCATCGCATTCCAGCTCACCAATAAAAGGGTGCGCCGAGTCCTAATAAATAATGGGAGCTCGGTTAACATCCTTTATAAGGAAACCATGGAAAATATGGGACTCTCAGTTTGAGACTTGAAAGCTTGTGCGACGATGTTGTACGGATTTTCAGGAGAAGGAATAGCCAACACCAAATCTATCGAGCTCCCAGTAACCTTGGGAGACTATCCAGTCTCAATAACCAAGATAATGGAGTTCATAGTGGTGGACACCCCATCAACCTACAATGCACTGCTTGGGAGACCAACCCTGATTTGGCTGGGGGTAGTTTCATCTGTGAGGCACTTGGCCATCAAGTTCCCAACACCTAATGGCATTGGGACGTTGAAGGGAGAGTAGTTGGCTGCCTGAGAGTGTGTGAAAGATTTTCTGCACGCAAGTATACGCGTTCGTTTAACAAGTAATATAATGTAAGAAAGGTTGAACCCACAAGGACTGTTTCCAAGTACCAATCATCAATCCTAATATTCTATTTGGTTAACGATAATTTGATTATAAGAATTAAGTAAAACTATTGAAATAAGAATGTAATTGCATGAATAAAAGATAACAAAGGAAATAGAATTCAATAATTAAATGAATTAGGGCAATTAACTTCATCTACCATCCACCTTATATTTCAGTAATACAAATTATACTAATTCTACCTCGTGATAGCAGGTCAACAAAAGTAACTTATATTCGTACTAGGATATACAAGTCTCAACCTCATGTAAATTTTATACATCTCTGTGATAAATGAACATAAGACATGCATTAAGTAAGACAACCCTAAAGTTACACAGACCAAATAGGTACTCTCGTCCTATAATGAAATCTATGTCTATTCAATTACAGCAAAATCAATTCTCACTTCTTAGATTTTGAATCAAAATCATATAAAAAATCATGTAATAGATGGCCAGTCAATCACAAGCATTAAACATGAATTCGAATAGATCACAAGATGAATAGAAATCATAAAACTTGCATTAATTCAAAATAAATTTTCAGGATAATCCATTAACACCCTAGAAAAAGAGTTTAGTTCATGACATAATTCATCATAACCATAGAAGAATTAAAAGCATCCAAATTACAGAAATTAAAAGTAGAACAGAAGAAAAACTATGATAAGTTCTTTGATTCCACTTGCAATCCTCCACAATGTGCATCTATCTGCCTTCTAGGGTTAATCTCTTTTTTAAAAACGTCATTAAGAAAGTTTTTATAGTCCCTAATTAATTTTGTGCGAAAGAACAAAATTGCCCTTGTAAAATGCTCTAAATTCGACTTCCATACGGACTGGAACTGTGGCGCTGGTGTATAGAGTCGCGGCTCTAATGTGCTTCGCATTCCAGATTTTGTCTCTAGAGTATATAGCGTTGCAACTCTGTCTAGTAGATTCGAAACTCTAATTCTGGTTGACTTTTGTTTTCTTCTCTATAACTCTTAGGGTTGCAGCTCTACACCATAGAGTTGTGGCTCTAAGTCCAAATTTTCACCAAATCATCAATTTGATCCCCGGTTTAACCCAATTTCCATTCCTTAGCCCATTTAACACCGTTTCTTCAAGAATTAAGCGCTTTTCCTCCAATTTTAAACTATTTCCTTAATAGTCACACTTAATCGTAAAAACACAATAAACACATGCATAATATCGCACAAAACCAAATAAAAGACATATTTAAACACGCCATAAAAATATACCAAACTTATCCTAACAGAGTGATATAGCATCTCCATGAGAGGGAAGGGTCAAACAAGTGCACAAGCACTTGTTGTCTTTAGAGAAATAAGCAAGACAGTCTTCAAAGTTGAAGAAGAAATCGACCCCAGAATAGAAGAGGATAGGGCTGATCTTGGAACAATCGAGGAGCTCGAGGACATAGAGCTCGATGAAAAGGATACCACTAGGGTGGTAAAGATAGGGAAGAACCTCCCAAAGGATGCGATATAGCAATTAATTTTCTTCCTAAGGGAAAATCAAGATGTGTTTGCATGGTCGCATTCAAACATGATTGGGATCAGCCTAAACATTATAAGCCATGCAGTCAACATATACAAAATATTCCCTCCAAACCAACAGAAAAGAAGGCTCTTGGACGATGAAAGGAAGAAAGCCTTGAAAGAAGAGGTTGAAAGGTTGAAGGCAAATCAGTTTATCTAAGATGCTTTTTATCCCGATTGGATAGTCAATCCGGTATCAGTTCCGAAGCCTAATGGCAAATGGTGAACTTGCATTGATTATTC
The DNA here is from genome assembly GCF_963169125.1 of Humulus lupulus. NCBI lineage: Eukaryota > Viridiplantae > Streptophyta > Magnoliopsida > Rosales > Cannabaceae > Humulus > Humulus lupulus. Next base: position 164,814,047 of record NC_084801.1, on the reverse strand, counting down.
TAACCTCAACAAGGCATGCCCAAAGGATTGCTTTCCCCTACCTCGAATTGATTAGCTCGTAGATGCTACCGCATGATACGGCATCATGTTGTTCATGGATGCAGATTTTGTATATAGCCAGATAGCCATGCATGCACCCAACCAGGAACATGCAAGTTTTATGACCAATAAAGGTTTGTACTGCTACAACGTGATGCCTTTCAGGCTTAAGAACACTGGGGCCACATATCAGAGATTGGTGAATAGGATGTTTGCCAAACAAATAGGGAAAAATATGGAGGTTTATGTTGATGACATGCTGGTCAAGTCCAAGCACAACTATAACCATGTTGATGATCTCGCAGGATGCTTTGCTATACTCCTGAAGTACAATATGAGACTTAACCTGCATAAATGCTCATTCGGAGTATCCTCGAGAAAGTTTCTCAGATTCATAGTAAATTCTTGAGGCATAGAGGCAAACCTGGATAAGATCAAGGCATTAACCGATATGCCCTCACCTCGAAAACATAAAGATGTCCAGAGTTTAACTGGATGAATGGCGGCCTTAAGTAAGTTCACCTTGAAATCTACAGATAGATGCCTTCCATTCTTTAATCTTTTGAGAGGGGGCAAGAAATTTGAATGATCGGATGAGAGCTCGCTTTTTAATCTATTAAGAAGCACCTTGCCGAACCACCGATCTTATCTAAACCAATCACAGGGGAAGTATTGTACTTATATCTCGCCACAACCGAGAATGCAATCAGCACAGTACTTGTTTGGGAGGATAAGAAAGTGCAAGAACTTGTTTACTATGTTAGTAGAAGGTTACTGGGGGTAGATTCGAGATATCCATTAATGGAAAAACTGGGCTTGTGCTTGATACATGCATCTCGAAAGCTCTGACCTTACTTCCAAGCACATCATGTACACGTATTGATTGATCAACCGTTAAGGCAAGTATTCTTGAAACCTAAGGCATCTAGGAGATTATTAAATGGGTTGTCGAACTCAGGCTATTTGAGATCACTTATCATTCGAGAATGACGATCAAAGTGCAAGCCTTAGCAGATTTTATAGTTGAATGTACGAGAATCACCAACGAGGAAGTTGTAACCCCAGCCCGCGAGCTATGGAGACTTTACGTCAAATTATCTTCAAATGAGAACAGGTTGGGGGAAAGAATCATTTTGATCACCCTGACGAAAATCATTTTCATTTAGCCTTACGGTTTGGCTTCGAGGCATCAAATAACGAGTCTGAATACGAAGCATTATTAGCAGGACTTTAGATAGCTTCTGAGCTCAAAATGAAGACCATTCAGTGCTATAGCGATTCCTAATTGGTCATTAACCAGGTCTTAGGAGAATATCATGCTCGTGACATTAAAATGGCAACTTACTTGGAAAAAGTCAAGGAAACATTCGGGAAATTCGAGTTCTATGCCATTGAACAAGTTCCACGGGAGCAAAACTCGAATGAGGATGCCCTAGCTAGGCTCGCCACAACCAAAGAAGTTGATGCACTCAATGTGGTGTCTGTCGAGTTCCTACATGTCCCAAGAATAGTCGAGCCCAAAGAAGAAGACGTCAACATGATTGACTCGCAACCTACATGGATGATTCCCATAATTGACTACCTTGAAACCGGGAGCCGTCCAGTAGACCGGAACGAGGCTAGGAAACTTATGTACAAGATACCAAGATACACCATCTTGAAAGGAAATTTGTACAAAAGAGGATATTCTATGCCACTACTAAGGTGTGTAACTCCACCCAAAGCCATAAATTTTTTGGAAGAAATCCATGAAGGATTTTGCGGAGACCACACTGGGGGCATAATCTATCAAAAAAGGTGATTAGGAAAGGATACTTCTGGCCTACAGTTAAAGTGGAATCGTTCGAATATGTCAAGCTCTGTGACAAGTGTCAACGATTTGCTTCAATCCCGTGAGCTCCACCCACCAAGCTTACCATGATGAGCTCCCCATGGCCATTCACAATATGGGGAATCGACCTCGTAGGATCCTTACCAACACGAAAAGGGGGAGTGAAATATGTCGTAGTCGTTGTTGATTACTTCATAAATCGGACCGAGGCTGAACCTCTAGGTACTATCACCTCGAAGAAAGTTTTGGATTTTCTAGGGAAAAATATAATTTGTAGATATGGGATACCAAGGAAAATAGTATCAGACAACGAGACCCAGTTCGACAGTGAACTGTTCACACAGTTCTGTGAAAAGAATAGGATAATCAAAAGTTTTTCCTCTGTGGTTATCCATAGGCAAATGGCTAGGGTGAAGTAGTGAATAAAAGTCTGAAGAGTGCTATTAAGAAAGGCTCAAAGTGGCTAAAGGAAAATGGCCAGAGGAATTACCACAAGTCCTATAGGCATGCAGAACGACAGCATAGACCTCGACGGGACATACCCCCTTCTCCCTAGCTTATGGTTGCAAAGCTATGTTACCTATTGAGGTCGAAATCCCAACAATAAGACGCGAGACATACGACCAAACCTCAAACCAATCCCAGCTTGAAGAAACTCTCGACCTAATTGAAGAAAGACGAGATAAAGCCCAACTAAAGAATGTTGCACACCAACAAAAGGCTACAAGATACTTCAACAAGAGGGTTCGAGACAGAAAATTTGGATTGGGAGATTTGGTGCTCAAACGCGTGTTTTTGGCCACACAAGACCCCTCGGTAGGCGTGCTCAAGCCTAATTGGGAAGGACCATACCAATCGAGTCCATCATTTGACCTGGTGTTTATAAGCTAGCGAGATTGAATGGAGAATTTATACCATGAGCTTGGAATGGTGAACATCTACGACCTTCTTATCAAGAATGTAGGAATGATGTTTATTCATTTGTAATCCAACATGTTCTTAATTTTTTTCTTTTTATCAATAAAGCACTGATTTTTATTCAAAACTTTGTTTATTTTAATTGTTGTACTTTTTGCAAGCTCCAAAAAATTCAATAACCTAAGATTACAATCATAGGATATTAATGGGGCATAAGTGGTATAAAATAATACCATAGCTCAAAAGTATAACATCAATAAAAATGATCTAAAATTAGTCAAAGTGCAAGGATTATTAACCAGGCACGAATTAAACAAGTGTATGGATTATTAACCAGACACAAATTAAACAATTGTATGGATTATTAACCAAAGACAAATTAAATGAGTCTGGATTAAACCAGTAAATTCTAATCGGCATAACTAAATGTTGGAATTCTAGATAAACCAACAAATTAATAAGTCGAGATGGAACTGGAAATTTTTTGCAAACAAGTTTCAACCTCGCAACCTCGAGGCCATACTCGAGGATGAGGAACAGTTACTGTCGTTAAGCAAGGAATAACTAGACTAACAAGGTTACACGCCAATAAGTGTTTCATAACGAAGATACGTGGTGAAAGTAATATTTGGTTTTGAAGATAACGAAATTGAAAAATGTGCAATCGAATGAACTATGTATGAATACATGGAAATTCGAGCTCAAGCATGACAAGTATTTGTGTAGATAAACAAATATAGTAATTTATGGGCATGCTCGAAATATTTTGAGGCTAGAAATGTGAAGTATATGATAAAGGAAAGAAGCATTAAAGGTAGACAGTATGCATGAAGATTTCGATAAAGAAATTTAAGCATAAAATATAAAGTATCATTAAAAAATAAAAAACTCAAACCCTGAGTTTTAATTGTCTTTTCCCAAAGGGCATAAAAGAAAGATAATTACAAAAAAAAAATAAAAAAAAAAATAAGAGACACAGCCCTTGTAGAAAATTGGTCTTCAAGGATCAACAACCCCATCAACCGCGGTCCCGGCATGCTCAGTGGCCTCCGCTGCCTCTTTAACATCAAGCCTATCCTCTTCCTCCTTCAATCAAGCCTGCCACCTAGTGATAAACTCGGTCTCCATGTCGGATAGAAAGATGGTATCGAGGTCAGGATTGTTAGCCCAAATTTGATACATCGCCATGTCTACAGCGCGATCTTTTTTGGTCTTGAACTCCTCAAGAAGACAAGCCTTCTAACTCTCGATGAACTCAAAAGTCATCTTCTTGTCCTCCTCCAATTTAGTTTTGAGCTCCTGGATTCTTTTGATCTCGAAGTCTTTGGCCTCAACCTCCTTCTGGGCATCTCTTTCTTGGCGTCTAGCTCCTGGACCCTCTTAATCTCCATATCTCTCGCTTCAAGCTCCAGCCGAGCCTTTTTAAGGTCGTCCTCAGCTCTAAGTTGTGCATCTCTGACCTCTTGGGCATGCGCCTTGCTTGTTGGGACCTTGCGGTTCAGGATAAAATTATGATGAATGAAGGATAAGAAGGCTTGCAATTAAAAACTGATGTTAGAAGCGAAGAAATAAAAAAATTGGCACGAAAACAAGTGCCTACCAGTTTTGAGAAAATAACTTACCAAAGAGAGCAGTTCTCCACTCTTGTCAAAAAGAGTGTTGGCATCCTGGCAAGTGATCAGGAAGTCTCATTGGGGAGCCCCGACGTTGCTAAGGCAGTGACCCATACGAGTCAATGTGTCGGAACCCAACTGTACCCCGGGGGTACCGGCATCACTTTCAACCACGAACTCAGGCACATAGGTCGAGACCATAAGATGACGGTCTTGGATACGAGGCTGGGCAAGACGACCTTGCTCTAGTTGACCCGTAGAAGAAAGGGCCACAGTTTCTAGGATGGCAGTAGGGTCGGTGACTTGGCCCAGGTCGGATGGCTTCAAGGCCGGTGGAGGGCAGTCGGCCTTCTTGGAAACCTTGGAAGGGAGATCGCCCTTTTGAGATGCCCAATGGCTTTTGTTTGCCCTCGAGGCCACCATCTTGTTGAGGAGGTTGTCCAAGTCAGAATCTATCTCGCTTGAAAAAGAAAAGAAAAGATCAATTATGTGGAGAAAAGAAAAAATGCACAAGTCTGATATTGAAAACGACGAAGTATTAGGGACCTAACTGGTGGAATCATTTGAGCTCAAACTAGGGGAATAGGAAATTCCCCTCTCTTCTGACGAGGCTAATGGAGTCCCCTCCCTAAAAGTAGGGGAAATCCTTGAAAGGTCCCTATATTCATTGGTTCCATACTGGACGGCTATCCCATCTCAAACTTCGTTTAGACTGTACATTGTTGAGTATTTCCCCAACCAACTATTGAACATATGTACCTTAAGCTATACCCTGACTAGACCATGAAATTGTTCCGGGGATTGTTAAATAAAACTATGGTAGTGGGTTCTTGTCTAAGAAAAGTTGGAGACCATTTGGACAGTTCAATCATAATTTTACCTCCTTCAGACGACCTCATTGAGGCCTCATCTTGTGCTTCGTTACCCGAGCATGAAGGTTTGACAAACCGAGGTATAGGGTTGCGCGAGCTCGAACCCACATGTTTACCTCTAGTGGGGAGCTTGGTCATTGGCACTAGTACTTCTTCCCACCTCATATATTTGTGGATTCCCGAGTCGTCTGTAGACTCTCCGTCACCAAGGAGACCACAAAGCCGGAGCTTGTCCTCATGAAGAAGATAGTTAAGAGATCGTCGACCGTAGGGGGGCTTAAGGATTGCCTCCCTATGGTCATTCATGGCCTCTGTAGGTTGTGGGTGATGATAATTGGCTGCAATAAAAGATTGGATGAGCATTTAGAGCTCGAAATAAAAAAAATAAAAATAAAAAAGAGGTGGAAATCAAAGAACCATGACAGGATACTTACGAATGTGCTGGAATAAGTAAAATTGGGAGGGAGCGAGACCGTCTATCCAGAAGAACATGGTCTTGAAGTTGGGAGGATTGTTGGGGATATCCTTGAACAACCATCTCTCCTTTGGATAGCTCGACAGGTAGTAAAACCTGTCTCCACCATGAGCTCGAGAATGGTTTCTCTTGAGGCAGAAGAGGTATAGAATCTCTCGTGCCGAGGGCCCGTCCCACTTCATCTCATGGTATAAGGACCTGAGAGCGGTCAAGACCCTTTATGAGTTGGTTTGGAGCTGGAATGGGGCAATGCCAATGTAGTTTGTGAAGCTCTGTAAGTAGTCCCTTAGGAGCAGCAAGGTCCCAGCTCGCATGTGCTCGCAACTCCAGGCCGCGAGCTTGACCTTCCTCTCAAGATCATCTTCGCTTGGAGCAAAACAACTCCTCTCATCGGAGCTGGTGGGCTGACACATCAGCTTGTCGGATAGCTTTAAACCATGGCAGGATAGTAACTCTGACATTTCCCTAGTCGAGGTAATGGAACTCGGATAATGCTCAGCCTCAAAGAAATTGTCCTCCAAGACTGGAATGAAGAGGGGTTTAGAAGTGGTTGGTTATTTCGAAACATTCTTCTTGAGGTTGAATGATAGCGCACCAGAGGAGTAGGCTACTGTGACTCTAAGCTTAGGATCTAAGGGAAGCAGTCGGATCTCAGGATCCAGATCGGGATACCCAACAACCCGAAGCTTCTTTCTTTTTCCTTCTTCGACCTCGTTGATATAGCATCGAAAATGGGCTCTGATGTCCTCTCTTTCGAGTTGCTCTTTGTTCTGGCAGATTAGCCATTGGATTCGTGTAAATGGCAATTTAGGACGAGGAGAAGGTGGATAGTAAGGGATGGCAAGCTCGAGCCCCCACCAATTCTCTAATGACTGCGACATCTAACAAGAAAGAAATAGGTGAAGGCCCATTATAAAAAAGAAAATAGGAAAAGATTAAGATCTTGATAACTCGAGTTTGCAAGCTCGAGATAACAAGATCACCTTAATCGAGCCTGGAGGATCAAAATGGTGAGATTAACTCAAATGCCAACACTGAACTATTGTAAAGTTCAGGGCATCGAGGGTGTACCCACGCGAGAGTGGGGCAGTTATTGTCAATTTAAGAGTATCTTGAGTTTCTATGAAGAGGCGGGCAGTTACCCAAAAAAGGAGATATTATCGGGATACGTGCATTAAAACCCTAATTCAAAACCTTTTTTCTTAAGCTACATGAAACCTATAAATGAATACCCCATAATCTAAAAAGGCCCCATCTTTATCTATTTTTACCAAAAAAATTATGCCTAAAGTATGATTCTGATCCATGCAAGTCTACACAGTCGAGAGCTATCTAATGCAAAAGAGATTTCAAGAATCTGGTAGAAACCAAAAAAAAATTTCTTACGCACAGAGAAACCCATATAAGAAAAAATATATATATAGAGAGAGATCAGATAACTTACAAAATGTGGACTGTGGGAACGAAGAAATCGTTGACTGGAGAAGGGGTAGCAAGAACGATCCCACGGAGCCGAAGGTGGAAAGAGTGCTTTGCTTCTTCGGTATGGAGAACATGCAAGGAGGTCTCTGGTTCGTGTTTCTTTTTCTGAAAGCTAAAATTCAAAGGTGTATGAACTAGGGAAGAAGAAAGAGTATATATAGGCAAGAGGGATTGTGAAAGGGCGAACATATCTGAGCCCTTGATCTGAGCTAAAAGGTGATCCAAGGGACCACGTTTGACTCCAAAAAGATGGCGAAAAAAAAGAGAATAGGAAAGAACGTGTGCAGATAAAATAGTACTTGAGTACTCTCAGTATGCAATCCCCTAATGACACGTGTCCACACTCGAGTGTGGTGGGTGGGCGCATTTTCCGAGAGTGGAGTTCAAAAGTTTCCTTCTCAGAGAATTCGAACCAACACTTTTGAGGGGCCAAAATGTTACACCCAAATTTCAAGAATAAAATAATAGCCTCAAAATGTAGGCTCAAAAAGGTTAAGCTCGGGATTAATAAGTATTAGTAGTACCCTTATACGGATTGTCGAGTGGTTCTAGATTCGTTATTATCATTCGAGCACAAGTCGCATTGTTCGAGCCTGAGTTGCAGGCTCGAAGACACCAACCTTTTCCGAGGGACGTACTCGACCAAATTACTAGATGAGGAGGAGGTTACAACTAGAACGATGAGCTCGAAGCTTGGCTAGACTAGAAAGCGCATCAGCACAACAATCGAGCTCGATGACGTGTTTGACCCATGGAATAGCTGTTAGAAAATCCCTATTTCTTAGGTATTCACTAAATATGTATATTAAATCCCTATTATATGGGATTTTACTTAATTAGCACACCTAAATTGTATTATTAATGCGAATATTTCATACTTATTTGATTGGTTGTAACTTCCCTGAATTAGGGGAAGATATTCTCATGACCACGTATATAAATAGCCTGGAGTAAGTCATTTGTAAGGATACACACAAAAATTGTATGAGAGAATACTCTGCCAAATTACTTTCCAAAAAATCTTTGAGAGAGTAGTGAGAATAATAATAGTGACTAGTGGACTAGGCAGATTTTAATTGATGAACCACGTAAAAAACCTCTAAATCCTTCTACTTTTTCTATATTTTTGTTTAGTGCTCTTCATATCTAAGCTAACGAAAAACAACGTCAACAAGGGTTTTATTTTTTAAATCACCCCACGGTCCAATGCAACCAATCACGCAATTACATTCAACCACAATGCTTGTTAGGAACGAGTTTCCTAATATGCAGCAGAATGGTGGTGGATTGGCCCAATGTATAACAAAAATTTTGTAACATATTTAAATTACCTTTAAATATGCGGATCCATTAAAATACATACATTAATCAAAAGCAAGAAAAGAATAGAAAACACACATCTTGAAGCCTATCAAGTGTCATTGCTATCTTTTCATAATTTGAATGAACTTCCTATCCAAGCTGCTCCCAAGTACTCACACCAAGATCTTCCACAACGTTCTCTACACCTCAAGAAGTGTGTGGGCACTTAGAGAATAAAGGATGGTTAATTTCTGATTCTACTTGATGTACTCAACACATGAGATCAAGAGAATAAGGCCTAAAATTGGTTCTGTATCTTATCAGGGAGAGATAGAAAAGTATCGTTCTTTTTCACAGAGCGAATGACTTAAGTGTCTTGAATTAATCTGTATATTTTCTAATAAGTCTTACTTAAAAAGAAAATATTCAAATTTAAAAAATAAATATGTAACTAATTTATAATTTATCTTTTAATTAATTAATTATCTTATTAATGAAAATATCCAAAAACTAACTTTTGAATTTTCCATTAATTAATTAATTAAATAAATAAAATTGAAAAAAATTTCCCTGAAAAATTATGCAGTACAAGCCACACACAGTGCATGGACTGTGTGTGGTCCTGTACCCCCTATATTTTAGAGATATTTGATTTTTCTATTTTTATTTATTTATTTATTCAAACTACTTAGTGAGATAAAAATCTAACAACCTGATAATTAATTCAAATTTGAATTCCAATTTAAATAAAATATCTTTTTAACTAATTATCAAATATAATAAATTATTCGAATAAATATCTATCTTTTAAATTCAAATCTAATTTGAATTTATCAGATTATTATCTCCCACTCAAATAAAGATATTTAATTAATTCTACTAATTAATTAAAACCAATATAAATTTTTGAAATTAAATATTTAATTTATTATAATTTCAAAAATTATAATTAATTAATTATTTAATATAATTTCGAAATTAATTTAATTATTTAATATAATTTCAAAAATTAAATATTAATTATTTTGTTAATTACAAATAATTTGTAATTAATTAATCATTGCTATCACCTAATTGCATATTTGGCCCGAAGAACAAACTTCTTCTTAAATATGTCTTTCAACCATTTTTCCCTTTATATCAACTCTTGCCTTGAATAGTGTTGATAGAGCCGCTATGTGGACCTATGGACCTATAATTCCAAACTCCAATAAATTTGAGATTATTAATTAAAATCTTTAATTAAATAATCTTATTTTATTAATCTCATGATTACTCAACTATAAATATGAGACTGCACTCTTGTAATTATAGACATTTCATTTTCTGAGTACTTTATAATGATAAAGCGTCCATTGATATAATCATTGCATACAAATTAACACTCTAATAATGGTTCATAATTAATCGGGAATAAAATTATCGTTTTACCCTTTTAATTATATCTTGTTTCCTTAAGTACCATTGACTTCACTAGTCAAAATTAATTCATAACTAAATTATGAATTTGAGCTCAATAACCTTTCAGTCCCAAAAGTCAACCTTAAGAGAACCATTATTCAATCTCTTATGAGAAGGTTTAGATTCCATATATGTATACTATGTCCCCAGCCATTTACATTAATGAGTTCCCAAAATAAAAGTTTCTAGCCTGGTCATTCTGACAGACCCTAACGAGTGAATCAAAGAACTCATATAACATAAACAGGAGTTCGTAGGAACTTCAGGATTAAGAACTATTTGTATATGATCATCAGTTGATATATTTAATTAATACTTCGAAACGATATTTAACTAAGTATTAATAAACATGTCTGGTCCAGTTCTATATATTCTCTAATATATAAAGTACCTCCACTAAAATGTCCTACTACACTAGTGATCCGGATCTAGATCACATGTATTCATAATACTAGTGGTCCGTACTTGCAGTAATTAATCTAAAGATTCCATAACTTTATTTTACTGCGAACTTTTCAAGTTCATTTATCTCAAACACAATCCTCCCGTACTAATACGTGTTTGAGATCACATATATGAACTTAGGAATTTTTCTGATAATATTATCACAGAACAATATAATCCATAAAATATATGCATAACAAATTCAATTTATTTATTTATTTATTAAAACAATGTCTACTACATATGCTTTCAGGGCACAATTCCCAACAATCTCCCACTTGCCCTAAAGCAAATGAGGCATCTCTCTCATTCCCATGTTTCTTACATGCTCCTTAAAAGATTTTATGGATAAAGTCTTTGTAAAAGGATCTGTAAGATTATGCTCTATAGCTATCTTAATAACTGCAACATCTCCTCGATGAACTATCTCTCTAAGCAAGTGATACTTTCTCTCGATGTGCTTTCCCCTCTTGTGACTCCGTAGTTCCTTTGAGTTAGCTACTGCCCCACTGTTATCACAATATAGGACTAGTAGCTTATCCACATCTGGCACTACTTCCATATCGGAATAGAACTTTTTGAGCCACACAGCCTCCTTAGCTGTTTCACAAGCTAATATATGGAGTCTGCAATGCTGGTTTGTTTAATAATTTGCCAGATTACTTCTCCTCCTCCAATAGTAAATACTGATCCAAAAGTCGATTTCCAACTATCTCTGTCTGATTGAAAATTAGAATCAGTGTAACCAGTGGGGTTCAGGTCTCCACCTGAATATACAAGCATATAATCTGTAGTATTTCTAAGATACTTGAGAATATTCTTCACTGCAATCCAATGACTCAATCAAGGAATGGATTGATAATAGCTGATTATCCCTACTACATAACAAATGTCAGGTCTTGTACACAACATGACGTACATTAGACTGCCTATCGCTGAGGCATAGAGATATTGTCTCATATCTTCCTCTTCCTGAGGTGTTTTGGGACACTTCTCCTTGGAAAGGAATACTCCAGAACGGGTTGGCATATCACCCTTTTTGGAGTTTTGCATATTAAAGCGTTCTAGCACCTTATCAATATAAGTTGCTTGAGACAGTGCCAAAGTTTTGTTCTGTCTATCTCTAAGAATTTTAATGCCCAGAACATACTTGGTTTCTCCCAAATCTTTCATTTGGAATTGTTCAGCTAACCAATTCTTTACCTTTGATAATGATGTTACGTCATTTCCAATCAGTAATATATCATCAACATAAAGAATAAGGAATACTACTACATCATCTTTGATTTGTTTATAGACACAAGGTTCGTTAACATTTTGTTCAAAACCAAACATTTTAATTGTGTCATCAAATCTAAGATTCAAAGATCTAGAAGCTTGTTTGAGTCCATAGATGGACCTAAGAAGCTTTCACAGTTTTTGCTCTTGACCTTTTAATTCGAACCTTTCTGGTTGAGACATGTAAATGGTTTTCTCAGGGTAGCCATTCAGAAAAGTTGTTTTGACATCCATTTGCCAAATATCATAATCCATGCACGCAGCAATGGACAAGAGTATACGAATGGATTTTAGCATGGCTATAGGAGAAAAGGTTTCTTCATAATCAGCCCCTTCTTTCTGTGTCTAACCTTTGGCTACAAGCCTTGCTTTGAAAGTCTCTACTTTCCCATCCGCTCCTCTTTTTGTAGCGTCCCAAATTTGCTAATAAGGCTTAGGGCCTTGATTAGCGTGCCATGGAGGGCAATAAGTGATTTATTATGTTAATATGTGAATTTGATGAGTATGTGATTAGAAATGCATGTTTAGGTGGATTAAATATGCATGTGAGCCGCATTTGGTTGTATGGGCATATTTGTAATTTTAGCCCGTTGAGGGCATAAATGAAATATTTGTGTATATTGTGGTTGACACCACATGTGAGTGGTGATATATTTGTGATGCACAAACCGAGACAGTCCTAGGGAGCGGTTTAACTAGAAAGTCACAACGGGGTCAAATTCACAACTCGAGAGGAGCTTAGGGGCATTTTGGGGATATTATATGTGTTTGAACTTTATTGAGTAACGGGTATTAGTTTGGTATAGTTTCAGACTTGCTGGGGTTAAATAGGGATTTATGAGAATACTCAAGGAGTTAGCGGGATATGGAAAATGACGAAATTTCCCTGGAGGTTAGTATATGAGTTTAATTAGAAGAAGGGGCAAAGTGGTAATTTGGCCTTAAGAGTGGATAGACTTGGCTAAAGTGAAGTCTTTCACGTTACTCACACTTTGGCATTCACTTGAATCTTTTGGAAGCTTTAGAGGAAACCAGAAGCAAGGATAAGAAAAGAAGAAGAAGAAGAAGAGTTGATTTTCTTTGGGATCAAGGGAGGAATTCAAGGCTAGAGTTTGGAAGGCTAGTAGTTTGGAACTTCGGGAATTAATTCAAAGACTTAGTAAGCTCAAGGTTAAGCTTTTTAAACTCGATTCTCTCTGTTGAATTCTACTGGAAGTATTATGCATGTGAGCTGAATTGTGAATTTCTCTTGGTTATTTGGAGAAGTCTTGGGGTTGTTTATGAAATGGTTAGGATGTTAAGCTTATGGGAACAAGGATTTTGGGTATAGGCCTTGAATTGGGTTTATTTCAGATGAGAAAAGTGGAGGTTTTATGGGTTTGGAGGCTCGAGCCACGGCCCAAGGTTGGGTATGTCGCGGCCCGTGTGTGCGTGAAGGCCTAGGGAGGCCTTTGTTCTTGAGGCGCGCCGCGGCCCTAGGAAGGGCATCCCGCGGTCCGTGTCTCCCAGCAGGGAGGCATTTTGCCTCTGTTTTGGGGTGTGTCGTGGCCCTTAAGGGGCTGGGTCGTGGCCCTAATTCAATTTATTGGCCGTTTGTAGGTTTTCGGCTCGGGAATCCAAAAGTTAAGGGTCGGGATGGATTTTATCACCTGGATTAGTAGAATCTAAGGTCTCAAAGACTAGAATTATATCCCAGAGTTATTTAATTGATTAGAGCTTGGTGGATGGCTTTGGTTGATGCGTTGTGACTAGGTTTTCATCAAGGCTCGGGTTAGAGGACTGTGCTCGGGATGTCGGTGCTTAAGAAGCTTGGGACATAGGTAATAAAATTGTTGTCCCCATAGAGCAGGGTGTGGCCCTATAGTTTGTATTGTAGGGCATGGCCCTATGTGATTGAATTACAGGGTGTAGCCCTATTATTTATGTTTTGTATTTGTTTAAGTATTTCTTGATTATATGTTATGTATTGCATACTTGTGAATGAATGGCGAAGGTCGAGAATGGTGAAGGTCGAGAACGGCAGGGAGCCTGATACGGCAAGGGGCCGGGAACGGCGTTAAGCACGTGGAGTGCAAGGCTAAGTACGGCAAGGGGCCGGGAGCGACGTTGAGCACACGAAGTGCAAGCTGCTAGGGTGAGACCCTTCACGGATGCTTGAGTCATCCTCATGGTGTTGACCGCGAACCCAGGGCATGGTAAAGCGCCTGAGACGGCATGGCCGCTGTGTGTTTAGCCTGTTGGCTGCTTTGTTATATGCTGATTTAGAGATATGCAAATGCTAATTGTTTGTGTTGAGTTTTCTTGCTGGGCTTTGGCTCACGGGTGCTCTATGGTGCAGGTAAGGGCAAAGGAAAGGTTGACCAACCATGAGTACGGAGAGCGTGAAGCGACGTGTACATGTTCGGCCTGCCTGGCTGCCACGGCCAGGGGTATTTTTTGGATATGTGATGTATTGACCTGAATTTTGTCGCTTAGACGACCCTAAATGTATTTTGAGTTGTAAATATTTTCTAAACAGTAATTTTGGGATCCCAACTGTAAAACTTTCTAACATTTTCAATGAGTATCCAAATATTTTGTATTTAATGATTGAGAATGGGTTTTATCTCAACTTCGCTACACTTTTAACCTAAAACCTCGATTGGTGTGTGATTATCATTTTTTTAACTCACTTAGTAACGGCTCTAAGGAAGTAGGGCGTTACACTTTTCTTCTTGAATATCCACTTGCAACCAATGGATTTGATATTCTCAGGTGGATCTTCAAGAACCCAGAAAGAATTGGAATACATTGTTTCCATTTCTTGGTTCATGGCTTCTTGCCATTTGTCCTTGTCAGAATCATTCATTGCATCTTTAAATTTCAATGGATCGTCTTTGTTTATGTCAAACACAAGCATTTGAACTTCGTGTTCATAGCGTGTGGGTTGCTTACTAACCCTCCCACTACGACGAGGCTCTTTACTATTCTGACAAGAATTAATAGTTTCCTCTTGCCATTTTTCATTGGCTGTTGCTAGTAACTTTGCAACTTCATTCGAGACCATCTCCTCTAGAACACCTTTACTGCGAGGTTTGTGGTTATTAACATAGTCATGTTCAAGAAAAGTTGCATTTGTCGATACAAATGTTTTATTTTCTTTTGGACTATAGAAAATTCAAGTATCGTGCATTATATTGATCATGTCTAATACATGTTCTTTGACAGAAACTCATTTCTTCATTTTCTTGGTCATGTAGGATCTGGTGACCTCATGTCTGCACTGATCTGACTGCTGCCCGAACATATCTTGAAGGGTATCCCAGAACTCATATGCATTTCCAGTGTTCTCAAACTTCTTTCTGAGCACATCGCTCATACTCGCAAGCATATAACACTTTGCTTTGTTGTTTGATAAGATCCAATTATCAAACTTTTCCCTTGCAGTTTTGGCTGCAGTAACGGGATGGACTTCAGGACATTCCTCAGTCAAGACAAATGTGTGGTTCTCACATATTAATACAATGTTCAAGTTTGATTTCCATTTCATGTAGTTTTCACCAGTCAACTTTTCATTTGCAAGTAAAGAAGATACAGGATTTGAGCTAAACATGATTGCTAAAAATAAATAAATAAACAAAAATGAATTTATGCATATAATAAATATCAGTTATTTTCGGAATAGTAAATGTGATGCATGAATGCAACAATTAAATAACACAAAAAATAATTATTAATTCCACGATTAATTAATTTGAACATTAATGGACCAGCCATAGGGTAGGTCGGACTAATTTCAAATTAATTTTGAGACAGGTTCTCAAATTTATAAGTGAAAAATTAAATCAATATTTCTCTTTTGACTTATAAACAACCGCTTGTTTGGTCAAGAATACACTAGTCCGCTCGAAAGCCCAATGTACCTTATGAGTGTAACCCATTATTTTAGATCAATGACTTAACTCAAGAGTGTGCTTTAGGGTCAGTCAAACTTGAAATACATCATTAAATCATATTCTTGAAATAGAAGTTTCCCTTGAGAATAATACAATCGGAAGCCTTCCTTAGGGGGACACAAGCAATGGTGTCGTGAGGCCTTCTCTCTGCTACCTCGGTGCCAACTAATAATGGAGTCCATGGAACTTATTGTCATAACTCCCTCTCCCACTCACTATTTTAAAATATGTGTTTTCTCAAAACATCCTATGCTTTATAATTGGTTTGTAAAAATAAAGTGATCTATTTTTACCAAATGATATTTTAATAATTACTAATCCAATTAAGCAAAATTAAAATTATAGAACTATGCCCTAATTAATTCAATTTTAATTTTCTATATTTACTAGGAATATCATTTATTACTTAATAAAAAAAAATTATTAAATACTAGAAATTAAACAACTTTTAAAATCTATTTCCGCTCTTGAACTAGTTAAAACTAGATTTATTATTATATGGTCTATCACATAAAGCATATAATCACAAAGGACAATCCTAAGGCATGTTTCTACTCATATGAGATGCATGCATAATTTTAAATACCGTGTGGGTTATATGTATGACATGTCTAAAATGCATGATAAAGTATTAAACATTTTAATCACATTCAAACATTTAAATAAATAAATACTAACTAAATAAATGTGGGTCGAGTGTCTTGGGTATTCCTAGAAAAATTACAACACTAGCAAAAATATACACAAAAATGTAAGAAACTAAATAAGACCTAAAGAGATCTCTATCTTCAACTTTGGGCATTCACAAGTAGTCTTGATCCATTAAGCCACTTATCTATTTAATTTTGAATTAAAATAACTTTTAATTATCTTAAACAAACTTTAAGAATAATTAACTTGGGCTTTAATGCCCGATAAGTTATTAGGCCCAGTTTGAATTTGGGCTCATACAATTAATTCAAAATAAAACAATTTTAATTATGGGCTAAACTTAATTAGGCCCATAATTTAAATGAATAATATTGATGCAAGCCCTAGGGTTTAGAAACCCTAGGGGCAGCTGCAAGTGGTGGCTCAGTAGGGGCACGACAACTGCTTGGGTGGTGCGACTGGGGCTCACGGTGGGGGTGGGGCACGCGGGCAAGGTGCACAGGGGTGTGTTGGGCGCACTGGCGAGGTGCGCAGGGGCGCGCTGGCAGCAAACGCAGGGGCTGGGCATGGCTAAGTATAGGCTCGGGCTTCGGGACACGAAACCCGGGGCTCGGGCCTTACAAAAAAATTTCAAATAATTTAATGTAGAAACTTAAATTACAAAAAATTCCTATGCCCCATAATGGCTCACATTTTTCATCTAGAATTATAAGAACAATTCCTAAACCCAAAAAACCATATAATTAACTACCCTTAAGAATAAACTTTAATCATACATACATCCATCCATTCACATATATTACAATTACATAAGAATGCATATTATGCCCAGACAGTAATTAATGTATGCAGAGATTAGTGACCGCTCTGGTACCAATTGTTAGGAACGAGTTTTCTAATACGCAGCGCAATGGTGGTGGGTTGGCCCAATGTACAACAAAAATTATGTAACATATTTAAACTACCTTTAAATATGCAGATCCATTAATATGCATACATTAATCATAAGCAAGAATAGAATAGAAAACATATCTCTTGAAGCCTATCAAGTGTCATTGCTATCTTTTCGTAATTTGAACAAACTTCCTATCCAAGCTACTCCCAAGTACTCACACCAAGATCTTCCACAACATTCTCTACACCTCAAGAAGTGTGTGGGCACTTAGAGAATAAAGGATGGTTAATTTCTGATTCTACTTGATGTACTCAACACATGAGATCAAGAGAATAAGGCCTGAAATTGGTTCTGTATCTTTTCAGGGAGAGATAGAAAAGTATCGTTCTTTTTCACAGAGTGAATGACTTGAGTGTCTTGAATTAATCTGTATATTTTCTGATAAGTCTTACTTAAAAAGAAAATATTCAAAATTTAAAAAATAAATATGTAACTAATTTACAATTTATCTTTTAATTAATTAATTATCTTATTAATGAAAATATCCAAAAACTAACTTTTGCATTTTCCATTAATTAATCAATTAAATGAATAAAATTGAAAAATCTATCCCTGAAAAATTATGCAGTACACGCCACACACAAAGCATGGACTGTGTGTGGTCGTGTACCACCCTATATTTTAGGGATATTTGATTTTTCTATTTTTATTTAATTATTTATTCAAACTACTTTGTCAAAAAAATCTAACAACCTGATAATTAATTCAAATTTAAATTAAATATATTTTAACTAATTATCAAATAAAATTAATTATTTGAATAAATATCTATCTTTTAAATTCAAATCCAATTTGAACTTATCGGATTATTATCTCTCACTCAAATAAATATATTTAATTAATTATACTAATTAATTAAAACCAATATAAATTTTGAAATTAAATATTTAATTTATTATAATTTTGAAAATTATAATTAATTAATTATTTAATATAATTTTGAAATTAATTTAATTATTTAATATAATTTCAAAAATTACATATTAATTAATTTTGTTAATTACAACTAATTTGTAATTAATTAATTAATCATTATTATCACATAATTGCATATTCGGCCCGAAGAACAAATTTATTCTTAAATATGTCTTTCAACCATTTTTCCCTTTATATCAACTCTTGCCTTGAATAGTGTTGATAGAGCCGTTGTGGGGACCTATGGACCTATAATTCCAAGCTCCAATAAATTTTAGATTATTAATTAAACTTTTTAATTAAATAATCTTAATTTATTAATCTTATGGTTCCTCCACTATAAATATGAGAATGCACTCTTGTAATTATAGTTATTTCATTTACTGAGTACTTTATAATGATAAAGCATCCATTGATATAATCATTGCATACAAATTAACCCTCTAATAATGGTTCATAATTAATCGGGAATAAAATTACTATTTTACCCTTTTAATTATATCTTGTTTCCTTAAGTACCATTGACTTTACTAGTGAAGGTTAATTCATAACTAAATTATGAATTTGAGTTCAATAACCTTTTAGTCCCAAAAGTCAACCCTTAACCATTATTCAATCTCTTATGAGAAGGTTTAGATTCCATATCTGTATACTATGTCCCTAGCCATTTACATTAATGAGTTCCCAAAATAAAAGTTTCTAGCCTGGTCATTCTGACAGATCCTAACGAGTGAATCAAAGAACTCATATAACATAAACAGGAGTTCATAGTAACTTCAGGAATAAGATCTATTTGTATATGATCATCAGTTGATATATTTAATTAATACTTCAAAACGGTATTTAACTAAGTATTAATAAACATATCTGGTCCAGTTCTATATATTCTCTAATATATAAAGTACCTCCCCTAAAGTGTCCCACTACACTAGTGATCCGAATCTAGATCACATGTATTCATAATACTAGTGGACCGTATTTGCAGTAATTAATCTAAAGATTCCATAACTTTATTTTACTGCGAACTATTCAAGTTCATTTATCTCAAACACAATCCTCCGATACCAATACGTGTTTGAGATCAAATATATGAACTTAGGAATTTGTCTGATATTTACATAATATTATCACATAATAATATATTCATAATATATATGCATAACAAATTCAATTTATTTATTTATTTATTTCTTAAAACAATGTCTACTACATATGCTTTCAGGGCACAATTCCCAACAATGCTAACATACATTCCAATAGTATTATCATAGCGTATCGATGCAAATAAACATGCCTTTTTATGTACACATAGCAGTTAAGGGGTAAGCCCTACCAGTATATAGCAATCTTCCTATTAAACATGCAAATAAGGCATCTATATTTCACTTAAGCAGTTAAACAAATAATCACATATATAGTTACCAGACCATGAGTCGAGCTTGTCTTTAGTGGTGAGTCTACATGCCCAGCCAATCTTCAGGAAATCTTAAACCTAGACCCTCTGATACCAAGTTGTAACGCCCTGGATAGATATGACCATTACACTATGTATTTTAAATAGTGTCGGACTTGCTAATCAAGTCATTTGGATATAAATGTGTAACTAAGGATAATTAACATATTAGGGTTTAAATTGTTTGATCATAGGAATAGTTTTTTTCATTAAAAGGTTTGAGTATGAACATGGGATCCAAAAAATAAGTGTTTACAAGGCATTTACAACTCCAAAATCAATTGCAACATAAGTCGACAGATAAGTGAATTTTAGATTCACTTATTAGTGTCATTTTATATCTAATTTGTAGGTGTCTAGGTTGTTTTGTTTGGTTTTATGCTTGTATTGTGTATGTGTAGGGTCCAAGGAGAAGTAGTGCAAAGTTCATACAAAACGGGAGTGAAACGGAGAAAAATGAAAAAATTGTGAAATATGGCTGCAACCCCTTGTTCTAGCCTGTCTTGAAGAATCAACATTCCAGAATTTGCCTAGGCGCTGCAGTGCCATTATCAGGGGTTGCAGCGCAATTTTTGACTTGAATTAGGGCTGCAGCGCCATCATAAAGGGCTGCAACGCCTGAATATTACAGAGAGCATGTATATGGCCTTCCAGTAGCGCAACAACGCCTGTTTGAGGGGCAACAGCGCCCGGATCCGTACGAAAAGTTTAAATTGCGATTTTTGAAGGGAAAAATAGGTCTTTTTGAGGGGATATAAAAGGAAAAGCATAATTAAGGTTCTAATGACGTTTTTGGAGGAGATTAGATCTGGGATTACATGCTTGGAAAGGAAAAAGGAGGCTAGAATTCATCAACATCACCATCATTACATCTAGTTTCTTTCTTCCTCCTTTTATTTTTAGTTTTTAATTATGAACAACTACATTGCTATTGTGTTTAAGTTTGTAATGGAGAACTAAACTCCTTTTGTGCTAGAGTATTAGATGAATCTATTTTGATTATTGAATTGTGGTTTTTATTATTATTTTTATGAAGTTCTTCTTGTTTGTTCATATCTTCTTGATTTAATTTTCTCATATTAATGTTTGGCCATCATTATTGTGAATTGAGATCTAGGGTTTATGCTTGAGAGAGATAAACTTAGATTGGACATAAGAAGATTTGACATAGAGTGATTGTGAGATTGAGAGATTCCTTGAACTCTATGAATTTGGCTTAGAATAATTTTTGCTTAATGACGTCTTGAATAATTAATAGCAAATTGAGATATCATATTGATTCATTGAGATTAATTGCATATATGCCTGAGAAAGATAGATGCATTATATTATAATTCTATAAATTACAAATGAGGAGAACTAATTAGGATAATAAAGTAACCATGTTCATAATTAAATAGTGAAATCATTACTCTAGTACATTTATCTTTTATCTAATCACTTTCCAAGATCATTAGCTTTTATTATTGTGTTATTTAATTTTCTTTATTTTATTGTTTGAGTTATTTGTTGAATTTTCTAATTAAAATTATAGACTTAAAAGTTATAGTAATTGGTGAATTAAATATTTAATCCCTGTGGGTTCGACATCTTTTGAATTAAAACTATATGCAATACACCGTACACTTGCAGTAGAAAAATCTGTATCAAGTTTTTGGCGCCGTTGCCGGGGATTCAAATTAATTTTACTAATATTGAAACTTTAAGTCTTGATTTTAAATTAGATTTTAATTTGTTTTGTTACTAACGTTATAGATTGTGCTTGTGTTCTCAGTATATGCGAAGGAATAGGAGTTCTACACCTGTTGAGCCTCTGAATCCTGAAATTGAGCACACACTCCGTCAGTTGAGAACTAAGGAAAGCACTGAAGAGCTTAATATGGACAACAACGGGGTGAACAACAACGGTGACAATGGCATTAATAATAATCAACCAGCAGTTGGTGGGGCTCCTCTTAATCCAGCGCAGCGGGCAGTGCGTGACTTTTGCATGCCTGTTGTGAATGAAAATCTCACTGGAATAGCAAATCCAGCCATTGCTGCCAACAATTTTGAACTGAAACCTGCACTAATCAACATGGTGCGGAAAAATCAGTTTGGGGGTTTAGCTACTGAAGACCCTAACATTCACTTGGCCATATTTCTGGAGGTATGTGCCACAGTGAAGATGAATGGCGTTACTGATGATGCCATCAAATTGCGTCTCTTCCCTTTCTCCTTGAGGGATAGAGCCAGGAGTTGGTTGCAATCTTTCTAGCCTGGAACAATTACAACATGGGATGAGATGGCAAGAAAGTTCCTGATTAAGTTCTTCCCTCCTTCCAAGTCAGCCCAATTACGCAGTGATATTGGGAAATTTCAACAATTAGAGCAAGAACCATTCTATGAGGCTTAGGAAAGGTTAAAGGACTTATTACGACGTTTCCCACAGCACGGTTATCAAAATTGGATGCAAGTTCAGATTTTTTATCAAGGGTTAAATGCTCCGCACGAACAATAGTTAATGCTGCTACAAGGGGTGCTCTATTAGCAAAGACAGTTGATGAAGCCTTCACTTTGATGGAGGGAATGGCTACCAACAGTTATCAGTGGCCCAATGAGAGGTCAGGCCCAAGGAAATTTGCTGGGTTATATGAAGTTGATCAGATGACAGCCATGCATGCCCAAATTGCTGCTTTACAAACCCAAATGGCTGCTCTATCAGCGCAAAATAATCCAACGGTTATGGAGAGTGTAGCAGCAACTACTGCAATGCAAGAGCAAGATATGAGTCCAGAACAAGCCCAGCTTATGGAAAATCGCTCCTTCCCCAATAATTACAGAAGCAACAACATGCCTAATTATTATCATCCAGGATTGCGCAACCATGAAAATTTTCTCTTATGCTAATAATAAAAATGTGCTGCAACCACCTCCGGGATTCAATTCTCAACAACAACAAGAGAAAAAGCAATTGTTGGAAGACATTTTGGGAACTTTTATTATGGAGTCTAACAAGAGGTTTGGAAAAAATGAAGCAAAACTCGACAATATAGAAACCCATATGACTAACATGGGTGCTTCAATGAAGAAAATTGAGACTCAAGTGGGCCAATTAGCTATTGTTGTGAATTCTAATCAGTAGGGAAGTTTTCCTAGTGACACTATGGTAAATCTAAAGGAATCATGCCAAGCAGTTTCTTTGAGAAGTGGTAAGGTGCTTGATGAGGGTAATGTTCAAGAATGTTCAAAGGGGAAAGTTGAGCCAGTGGTACGAGAGGTAGACAAGGAAGAGCAAGCCAAGAAGCAGAGTGGAAGTGACAAGTCTGGCATGAAGAAAGATAGCCTTCCAATGTATCAACCTCCCATTCCTTACCCTCAACGATTTCAGAAGAAGAAATTAGATGAACATTTTGCAAAGTTTCTAGAAATCTTCAAAAGAATTCACATAAACATTCCATTTGCAGATGCTCTTGAGAAAATGCCAAATTATGTGAAATTCATGAAAGAAGTCATGTCAAAGAAAAGAAGATTAGAAGACTTTGAAATTGTGAAGCTAACAGAAGAATGCAGCGCCATCTTACAGAAAAAGTTGCCTCAAAAGGTGAAAGACCCTAGTAGCTTTACTATACCATGCACGATTGGAGGGTCATCCTTTGACAAGGCATTATGTGATTTTGGAGCGAGTATTAATTTGATGCCACTTTCAGTTTTTAAGAAGTTGGGGGTAGGAGAGGTGAAGCCCACAACCATTACTCTTCAATTAGCAGATCAGTCACTTGCTTATCCTAGGGGAGTGATTGAAGACGTATTGGTTAAGGTGGACAAATTTATTTTTCTAGCTGATTTCATGGTATTGGATATGGAGGAGGACCATGAAATCCCCATTATTCTTGGTTGTCCATTCTTGACCACTGGAAGAGCTCTTATTGATGTACAAGGTGGTCATCTGACATTGAGGGTTAACAATGAAGAGGTTAAATTCAACATATATCAAGCACTAAAGCAGCATGACAACACAAGCACATGTCACCGTGTGGATTCTATTGAGGTAGTAGTAGAAGAGACAATGAGAAAAGAATTATGTGTTGATCCTTTACAAGATTGCCTTAATTCTAGTATTACTCAATCTGATTTGGAGAAGGTGAATGGTGAGTTTGTGGGTGACGAATGTGTGGTGGCTCTTAGTGCTAGTGGTATTAAAGTTGAAGAAACTCTTTGTCAAGCTAAGGAAGGTGAAGTTGAGAAGGAAGTGGTGGAAAAGCAAGATTTGAAACAACTCCCAGATCATTTGCATTATGAGTATCTAGAAGAGAATTTCACTTGCCCAGTGATCATTTCATCAAAACTCTCAGAATGTGAAACTGAAAAATTGTTAAGGGTTTTGAGGAAAATAAATCTGCAATTGGATGGGAAATCTCAGATCTGAAGGGAATAAGCCCAATTGTTTGTACGCACAAGATTCTATTTGAAAAAAATTACAAGTCTTCTATTGAGCATCAAAGGCGATTGAACCCAGCCATGAAAGAAGTGGTGAGGGCAGAAGTATTGAAGCTATTGAATGTTGGGATCATTTATGCTATTTCGGATAGTAGTTGGGTTAGTCCTGTGCAAGTTGTACCAAAGAAAGGGGGGAATGACAGTGATCAAGAATGAAGCCAATGAATTGATTCCGACAAGAACAGTGACGGGGTGGAGAGTTTGTATTGATTACCGGAAGTTGAACAAGGCTACTAGAAAGGATCATTTCCCACTTCCATTTATCAATCAGATGCTTGACCATTTAGCTAGCTATACACATTACTGCTTCTTAAATGGATATTCAGGCTATAATCAAATAGCAATTGCTCCTGAAGATCAAGAAAAGACAACTTTCACATGTCCTTGCAGAACTTTTTCTTACAGGAGGATGCCTTTTGGACTTTGTAATGCACCTGTCACTTTTTAGCGGTGTATGATGGCCATTTTCTCAGATATGGTAGAAGAGATCATGGAGGTATTTATGGATGACTTTTCTGTTTTTGGGTCATCATTTGACCATTGCTTGCACAACTTGGCATTGGTCCTTTGTAGATGTGAAGAGAAGAACCTTGTGCTAAATTGGGAGAAATGTCACTTCATGGTTCAAGAGGGAATTGTGTTGGGGCATCAAGTTTCAAAGGAAGGTCTTGAAGTAGATCGAGCCAAGAGAGCCATTATTGAAAAGCTTCCTCCACCGGTGAATGTCAAGGGGATAAGAAGTTTTTTGGGGTATGTAGGTTTTTACAGAAGGTTTATCAAAGACTTCTCGAAAATCAGCAAGCCACTATGCAATCTCCTAGAAAAAGATACTGATTTTGTTTTTAACAAAAAGTGTAGGAAGGCATTTGAGTTGATAAAAGAGAAGTTGGTGTCAGGCCCTATTATGATTGTCCTAAATTGGAGTCAAGCATTCGAGATTATGTGCGATGCTAGTGATTATGCATTGGGGGCTATCTTGGGGCAGTGAAGAGAGAAGACTTTCCGAGCAATTTATTATGCGAGCAAGACTCTTAATGATGCTCAACAAAATTACTCAACCACTGAAAAATAACTAATAGCGGTGGTGTTTGTAGAGTCCAAGAACTTTACTTAGCTATTTAGATAGTAGTATTATAGTATTTATAGTATTATCTTTTTAACTGTGGATTTTTGGTTCAGACCGGGAATTATTTGGACACTCATAGTAGTACTTATAGATTTTCTAAGTTTAACCTATAGTTTAAGAATATTAATTTTAACCTAAGGTTTGATTAATATGACTGATATTAAGGATAATATTTATTAAACTATAAGGTTTAGATAACAACCAATAAGATTTTAAGAACATGTTATGTATGGGTGATTAAGGATTAAGTATTTTGAGGATTAAATTTAATAAAGGGTAAAGTTTGAATGCTATAAGGTCAGTCAGCAGCTTTGAATACGTTGAGGGCTTAGTCAAGGCTGTTTACCCCATTCAAATTTAGCTAAAAATGTGTAATTTCGTGTTTAAATAATCAGCGTGTGCCGATATATCGCAGCTATAGGGGGAGATATATCGCAGCACATAGATACGGAAAACACGAGACGATGCACGACAGCCTCGGGCATACTGGCCCAGGCGATATATCGCCTACAGGGGACGATATATCGCCTCCTTCAGTATATTTTGAAACATTTTGAAATCGTTTTCCATTCAGCCCTTCAACCTCTTGATAAGTCCAGCACCTTTTTGAACGAGTCTTCAGCCTCTGCTGAACGATAATTCAAATTATTTTCACCTAATAAGCTATTATTTTTATTCAAGTGAAATTAAGATCCTTTCATTCCTAAACTCTATAAATAGGACCTAGTACCCAGCCATTATTCATCTTTTGCTCTAAGTTCAGAGGCTGCAAGTGCTAGGTGAGTGTGAGAGTGTAAACACCTGGGTTGGGGAATCATAAGCTTGATCATCATAAGCTTATAAAACACTTGGGGAAGTAAGGTTTTATAGTATTTCGGTTTGAGGTGTAGATTGGTCTTACAAGTCTTCAAGGTAACCCAAAACTCTAGTTCATTTCTGTACTTGTTCTTTTAAGTTCTCATAGTCTTCTACTCAGCCTCTAACCTTAATCTTTATTTTGGTTAGGAAATTTAAGTTCTTGAGCAAAAAGGTTTTGGTAAGTATTTTTCTCAAGGTTTAATCTTTCCATTCCTTTCATTTCTTTTTCTTCAAATCTACTCACCCTGTATATATGGTTTTAGGAGTGTTCCAAAAGTCCCAATGCTGTCCTCTTATCCCGGTAACTTTGGTAAGGAAAATAGGATAGAAATGCATATGTTATATGTCTTATATGTTATCTTATGTTTCTTATGTTATGATATGTGTTATGATATGTATGTTTGTAGGCTTGGGCATATGACCCATTTGACTAACAAGCCCCAAATAAATTATGGGCATATGACCTACTTAGCTAGTAGGACCCCACTAATCTAATGGGCATATGACTTGTTTAGTCTATGGGACCCCAAGTAATAATGGCCATTATAGTATGTGTATGTTATAAGTGTTATGTTATGTCTTTATGTTTCTTATGAAATTTATGTATATGAACTATGTGTTAGATTTTCCTTGTTGGGCATTAGGCTCATTACTTTTTGTTTGTATGTGCAGGAAAATAGCTTTAGTGGCGGTAAGGTTCGTGGATGCTTGGGTAGTGAATGGATTCAAGGAGTCGAGAGTTCGATTTTTGAGGATATAGTCTTGTTTTTATGGTCTTTATATGTATTTTTCGCACTTATTATGTAATCCATTTTTATTGTAAATCATGTTATGTTTTGTTTTTTCAAACAATGGGATCCCATATCCTTCTTGATATTTTTGTAAGTAACTCTTATTTTTACAAGTTTCCTAATAAAATTATGGTATTTTTGCAATGTAAGTTTTATTAAGGATTTGTATGTATAGTTTCGTTAATGGTCCAAAAGTCTAGAGTAGTTGGGTCATTACAGTGTTTGCATGCGATAAATTCAGACCATATCTCTTGTGTTCCAAAGTTATTATATACACAAACCATGCAGCACTTCGTTATTTGTTTGAAAAGAAGGAGGCCAAGCCAAGGTTGATACGTTGGGTATTGTTACTTCAGGAGTTCGACATTGTGATTGTGGATAAGAAGGGGAAAGAGAACTTTGTGGCAGATCATTTATCACAATTGGAGAATAAAGAAGTTGAATGTAATGATTCGATCAAAGAATTATTTCTAAATGAGTTACTGCTGGCTGTATCAACAGAACTTCCATGGTATGCCGACATCGTGAATTACATTGTTAGTGGCAAGCTTCCTCCTGATTTTAATGCACATCAAAAGAGGAAATTGATTCATGACTCTAAATATTATTTCTTTGATGATCCATACTTGTTCAAAATGAGTACGGATCGAATTATTTGTCGTTGTGTACCAATGGAAGAGACTCAATCAATAGTAGCGCAGTGTCACTCGGCACCTTACAGTGGGCATTTTGGGCCATCGCTTACAGCATCAAAAGTTTTGCAATCGGGTTTTTATTGGCCTTCAATTTTTATAGATTGCTACACTTTTGTCAAGACTTGTGATAGATGTCAACGAGTTGGAAATATCTCGCAAAGAAACGAGATGCCCATGAATGTGATTTTAGAGGTGGAATTGTTCGATGTGTGGGGCATTGACTTTATGGGGCCTTTTCCACCATCTTTCAGGAACTTGTTTATCTTGCTCGCTGTTGATTATGTCTCAACGTAGGTCAAAGCGATAGCCACTACTACAAATGATTCCAAGGTGGTTTCTTCTTTTCTGCAGAAATTTATATTTAATCGTTTTGGAACTCCAAGAGCGATAATAAGTGATGAAGGAACACATTTCTGTAACAAAGTTATTAAACCACTCTTGATGAAGTATGGTGTTCGACATAAGGTGGCTTTAGCCTATCACCCCAAGTCTAATGGCCAAGCTAAGGTATCAAACCGAGAGATCAAGTCCATCTTGGAGAAAACAGTGAATTTAAATAGAAAGGATTGGTCTCAAAAGCTTGATGACTCTTTATGGGTTTACAGGACAGCGTACAAAACTCCTCTCGGTATGTCTCCTTATCAACTAGTATTTGGAAAAGCTTGTCACTTACCAGTAGAATTGGAGCACAAGGCCTATTGGGCGATCAAGAAGCTGAATTTTGATTACCAAGCAGCGGGTGAGAAGAGGTTATTGCAGCTGAATGAAATGGAGGAGTTTCAGAATGATGCATATGAAAACGTTCGTATTTACAAGGAGAGGACAAAGAAATATCATGATCAAATGATATTAAAGCGAGAGTTTGTGCCGGGACAGCAAGTTTTACTTTTCAATTCTCGTTTGAGGTTATTTCCCTGTAAGCTAAAGTCACGATGGTCTAGTCCGTTTGTTATCACCAAAGTTTCTCCTTTTGGTTCTGTGGAATTAAGAAATAATGACGGTTCGCTTTTTCAAGTGAATGGACAAAGGTTGAAACATTATTTTGGTGAAATTCATAAGAAGGTGGAGACGATGTATCTCCAAGACAGCAACTGAAGCTCCATCAATGTCTAGCTAAAGACGATAAATTAAGTGCTTAATGGGAGGCAACCCATTGTTTTAGAATTTTTCTTTAGTTTATTAATTGTTTTTTTATTTTATTTTTAATTAATTTATTTATTTTAGAAGACATTATTTATTTTGTAAAATATTAAGTTTATTATGAACGTGGAAATCGTTAAAAAAATAAATAAATAGGTTCCAGGGGCTGCAATGCCACTTTGATAGCACTGCAGCGCAATTCTTGAAGGCATTAGAGACGCAGCGCCATCATCAGACGCTGAGGCGCCATACCCTTCCAAAGAGGGTGCTATTTGGAGGTAATAGGCGCTGCAGCGCCAAATCTCAGCGCTGCAGCGCAATTTCACGAAAAATAAAAGGAAAAATACCTGGAGCATCAGGCCACCAGGAGCTGCAGCGCCAGTTAGTGGCGCTGCAGCACTACTTCGAATAGGAAAAAACAAGAGAGGGTTTTTACCCTTATTTTCTTCCTTCTCTTTAAAACACCATCACCTTCCTCCTTTCTCCTCTACTCCGAAAATCAACATCCCACACCCATAACTCAACTTTCTTTCATTATTATTCAATTTCAAATCATCAAATTCTTCTCTTCTCATCACCATTCCTAATCTCTCATCCCATTTTTTTTTTCATTTTTACTTACCCTAATCCTAAATATCACCTCCAACTTCCATTTTGTTCAAGTTTTCACTTACTTCTCACGGGGGCCGAATTTTATGAAGATAGTGGTTCATTGAAGATCACAAGTCACTCACATTCATCAAGTAAGCTATTTAATCATCTCTTTGGAGCATTTTAGTTCTTGAATATATATGTAATGTAAGAGGAAATTTTGTTTTATGATTTTGATGAATGTTGTGAGTTGCTTTGTTGGAATTGATGATTATTGGATGGTTTTTGAAGTGTTATTGTGATTTGGGGGATTAAGATTGAGAAAAAAGTCGAAGAGAATAGTGAGAATCATTTTTTCCCACCAAGTGTTTGAGAAATTACCTAAGTGACTGTTCTTGGTGATTTTTTCTTAATTGTAATGAGGAAGAAGTGGTGAATTAAGTTTGGTGGTATTGTTTAGTTGTTAGGGGGGTTAATACGTGATTAATTGGGAAGTGAGGTATTGTTTGGTTGTTTGGCGGGTTGTTCCGAGTCACCATGGGACCTAAGAGAAATAGTTCAAGACCATCATCTTCAAGACCCTCATCCTCTAGGGCACCACCATTTGATGCCACCAAATTTGTAAGTAAGGAGGCGGAAGAGCAATATATTTCTCTTGTGGGGAAACCGATGCTCAAGGAAAGAGGTATCGAATATGCTCCTCAACCTAGTTCGTGTGTTATCTTTGAGCCAATTAGAGCCAATATAGAAAGTAGGCAGTGGGAAATCGTTGTGAAGCAACTGGAAATTAGAATGAATATCTCTTGGGTGTATGAATTTTATGCTAATTTTCCGGAGTTGAATGAGAAGGGTGAATGTTTTGTGCGAGGAAAATGGCTACCTGTGGGGAGTTATAAGGCAGTCGATGATTTTTTAAATACTAAGAGCTTTGATTACGAGCATGATGAGTACCAACTGTTTCTACAAGATCAGCATGATTATGTTCTTATAGGGGAAACATTAGGATGTCCCGGAGCTAGAATTGCATATGCTCATGATGAGCCTAATGGGATGTTTTTATGTCAGCTTAATCAGGAAGCTCGAGCATGGTTCTACTTTATGGCAGCCAAATTAATACCTACTGGTCATGTTAGCCATATGACGAGTGACCGGATGCGGTTGGTATTTGCTATCATGAAGGGGATGACTATTGATGTTGGAAGAATTATTCGTCAGGGTATGCGATTTGTTCTTCGTGGCACCACTACTGGGGGATTTCTGTTTGGGTCATTTATCATAGATCTATGCATAATGTATGAAGTGCCGAAGGAAAAAACTGATATAACGGTGCCAGTCAAAGGGAAACTTACTCAAGCAAGAATTGCGCGTTATCTGAATGCCTCTTTAGTAGTACCAGCCGCACCTCCACGAAAACAAGGACAACGACGAAGGTAGGAGAGTGATGATGAGGACCCCAAAAATCAGGAGGATGAAAATGTTCCGGAGAATGAAGAGGGGCCAATGAGTATGGATGTTCCTTTGGCTATTGGTGGTCCAGTTGATCTTAATATGCAATACTCACATGCCATGATGCGCTATATTGGTCAACAAAACACAATAACTCATAACTATTTGGCTGCTCGGGGGGAATATGAGCATAATCAGGTTGATCAGCTAAATTTGTTGGTGGCTCAATGAACATTGAACAGAGGACAGAATAATTATTTCGCTTATTCTCCTCTGTTTCATGGGATGCAAGAACCACCACCACCGCCACCACCTTCTCCTTATTAGTGAGCATGGACTATTTGTAAGTTTCCTTCCTTTTCTTTGTAGTTACACATTGGGGACAATGTTTGATTCAAGTTTGGGGGAGGGACTTTACGAAAGTTTTTTTTTATTTTATTTTTATTTTCATTTTCATTTTTTCAATATGTGATTAGAGTCGGGTTGTTGTGAGTCGTGTTTGAATCAAATCAATAATAAAAGTTAAGGATACGTAATAAATGCTATGTACATAAAGTTAGGAAATAAAACCACTTTGCATCCGTGTGCTTGATTTTTCTGCTGCCATGATTGACTAATATATGAGAAAAGATTGAACTTTTTGCCATGATTGTTAAATTCGTGCTAATTGATTGTGTTATGCATGTTAAATGGGATTTGTGGAAAGATTTGGTTGATTACTCTAGAATTTGTGTTACTTGTTATTTGAGACGAAATCCTAGATAATGTGTGCTTAAGAAGAAGATGTAGGCAATTTTGTTTGGTCTGTTTGAGCCTTTCTAGCCAACCCGAGGAAAAAATTTGTATCTTTAGTCACCCTAATTGAGCCTAGGCCTATTTGTTATTTGAAACCCCAAAATTGTTGAAACTTAACGAAAATCTTATCAAATATACTAACCAAAATAATATCATGAGCATACAAAGATAATTTGGGATGAGGTTTTGTAATGGAAAACATTTTGGGTTTTCAAGAGAGGAAAAGATGAATGCGAGAAAGTTTCTTCTTGAAAGAAAAAAGAAAAAAAAAATTATCATGGAGACACACTCCCTTAAGGAAATATATTGTATACACAAAGTTTGGGGGAGTGACCTTTGAAAAAAAAAAAAAAAGAGAAAAAGAAATATATATATAAAATAAATAAAGAAGAAACGAAGAAGAAAAAAAATGAAATATATATATATTTCTCATTCATGTCAAGGTTATTCAATGTGGGTATTGGGGATTTATGTGTACATGGTTGCTTGAGAGGTTAGTATGCTTATGGTATTAGTGCCTAAATGACTTTCTTATCTACCTTACCTAAGCCATACATTGTAAGCCATTAAAGTCCTATTGATTCTTAAGCATGTGTTGTTTACATTAGTGGAGAATAATGAGTAATGCAAACTTATGGAATAATATTGATTGTGGTATGACTGTGAGAATTTGATGTGCATAACTATGTCAATTGCTTGAGTTTTAATCATTATGGTGAATAGTTAAAGGATGTAAATGATGATTAGTTGATTATGGCAGTGGTTGAGATTGAAAATCTGGATTGTGTTGTTGGGAAATTTCTGAAGCTTTATGTAAGCATGGTATTCAGGAAATTGAAGCTTGAATGTTATTGTTGGTTTGATTCGCGTTGTGTGAGTGTGTTTAGTTATTATTTAGTGTATGTTTTCAGTCGTTACTCAAGGGCGAGTAATTGTCAAGTTTGGGGGAGTTTGACAAGTGAGTTTTAGATTCACTTATTAGTGTCATTTTATATCTAATTTTTAGGTGTCTAGGTTGTTTTGTTTGGTTTTATGCTTGTGTTGTGTATGTGTAGGGTCCAAGGAGAAGTGGTGCAAAGTTCATACAAAACAGGAGTGAAACGGAGAAAAAATGAAAAAATTGTGAAATAGGGCTGCAGCCCCTTGTTCTAGTGCTACAGCCCTGTCCTGAAGAATCAACATTCCAGAATTTGCCTAGGCGCTGCAGCGCCTGACTGTTACAGAGAGCATGTTTCTGGCCTTCCAGTAGCGCAACAGCGCCCAAATCCATACGAAAAGTTTAAATTGCGATTTTTTAAGGGAAAAAGAGGTCTTTTTGAGGGGATATAAAAGGAAAAGCATAATTAGGGTTCTAATGACGTTTTTGGTGGAGATTAGACCTGGGATTACATGCTTGGAAATGAAAAAGGAGGCTAGAATTCATCAACATCACCATCATTACATCTAGTTTCTTTCTTCCTCCTTTTATTTTTAGTTTTTAATTATGAACAACTACATTGCTATTGTGTTTAAGTTTGTAATGGAGAACTAAACTCCTTTTGTGCTAGAGAATTAGATGAATCTATTTTGATTATTGAATTGTGGTTTTTATTATTATTTTTATGAAGTTCTTCTTGTTTGTTCATATCTTATTAATTTAATTTTCTCATATTAATGTTTGGCCATCATTATTGTGAATTGAGATCTAGGGTTTATGCTTGAGAAAGATAAACTTAGATTGGACATAAGAAGATTTGACATAGAGTGATTGTGAGATTGAGAGATTCCTTGAACTCTATGAATTTGGCTTAGAATAATTTTTGCTTAATGACGCCTTGATTAATTAATAGCGAATAGAGATATCATATTGGTTAATTGAGATTAATTGCATATATGCTTGAGAAAGATAGATGCATTATATTAGAATTCTAGAAATTACAAATGAGGAGAACTAATTAGGATAATAAAGAAACCATGTTCATAATTAAATAGTGAAATCATTACTCTAGTACATTTATCTTTTATCTAATCACTTTCCAAGATCATTAGCTTTTATTATTTTGTTATTTCATTTTCTTTATTTTATTGTTTGAATTATTTGTTGAATTTTCTAATTAAAATTATAGACTTAAAATTTATAGTAATTGGTGAATTAAATATTTAATCCCTGTGGGTTCGACATCTTTTAAATTAAAATTATATTGCAATACACCGTACACTTGTAGTAGAAAAATCTGTATCATCGACCTAAGCGGCAAAACTAAGTTTTGGCTCTAGTCCCTGTTGATTCCTCGGTCGTGGCGGTCGAGCATCTATAAATGTACACGCCGCCCCTAAAGCTCTCCAACTCACAGCTGGTCTAGCTTTCCCTTTCCCTTACCTGCACCACGTAGCACCCGTGAGCCAAGGCTCAGCAAGAAAAATTAAATCAATAAATTCAATAAGCAACAGAGTAATAACAATATGCTTAGCAGTAATATACTACTCAATCAAACACATAATTTAGTTAGACAAGTGTAATCGGCACTTCTGTTTATTTAAGCGACATTCAGGCCCGGCGCTCTTAGGTTGAGTCCTCTAGTCTTATGGCTGACCCTGGCTCGCTTAGGCTGAGTCCTCTGGTCTTATAGACCCACTTGCATATTTAATACACATAAACATGCATAAATACTCATATCACCATATAAATCATGTATGCCACGTACTCACACATATATTCAATTAATCTCATATATAAACACAATTATGCCCTCCCGACACAGTAATCAAGGCACTAAGCCTTATTAGCGAATTTGGGACGTTACATATGGAAAGGAAGAAAACTTAATATAGGGTACTTCAAAGTGTGGGGTGTCTTGCATATTGCAAGAAAAATGAATCTAATAGAACAAAGTTAGGTTCAAGAGCCATAAAGTGTGTTTTTATTGGTTATGCCAACAATAATAAAGCTTATAGGCTATTAGACCTAGAGTCTAATATTGTGATAGAATCTAGGGAAGTTTAATTCTTTGAGAACATGTTATGTGACAACAATTCTCAAGCTTCAACATCTCTAAGGGATGATTTGTTATATGAGAGCAATTCTCAAGCATCTGCTTCCAAAAATGATTCTCGAGAGGAGAATTCTCAAAGGAATGTAGAGTAACCCATTGAACTTAGAAGAAGTCAAAGGGTTAGAAAAGAGAAAAGTATAGGATTGGATGAGATAGATTCTTAACGAATTTCACTCTACATGGTAGAAGGAAATAGAGAAGAAGTCATTAGGAAATTTCTAATTGTACTTCTCGTTGAGGATGTTCCTAAGACTTATAAAGAAGCCAAGCAATCTAGAGATAGTGTATTTTGGAAAGAATTCATCAATGAAGAGATGAATTCAATTCTTTCTAATGAAACTTGGGAATTGGTAGACCTCCCACTGGGGTCTAAGCCAATTGGGTGTAAGTGGGTATTTAGGAGAAAATACCACACTGGCGGAACCATCAAAACCTTTAAAGCTAGATTAGTGGATAAAGGGTTTAGGCAAAATGAGGGTATTGATTATTTCGATACCTATGCGCCTGTTGCAAGAACAACTTCTATAATAATTTTGTTCGCTTTGGCTTCTATACACAACTTGTATGTTAATCTAATGGATGTCAAGACGACATTCCTTAATGGTGACCTCAATGAGGATGTCTACATGGAATAACCCGAAGGATTTGTCCTACCAAAGTATGAACATAAAGTGTGTAGACTTGTAAAATCCTTATATCAATTGAAACAAGCTCCAAAGCAATGGCATGAGAAATTCGATCAAGCCATTACGTCTAATGGGTTTAGGGATAACAATGGAGACAAGTGTTTGTATTCCAAAACTTGTATGGGATGTGTGATCATTGTTCGCCTATATGTGGATGACATGCTTATCTTAAGTGATAACATGAAAGGGATAGTAGAAACAAAGAGGTTTCTATCATCAACCTTCAAGATGAAAGATCTTGGAGAAGTTGATACCATACTTAGTATCAAAGTGAAGAAAAATAGTGGGGATTTTGTTTTGGGGCAAGCCCACTATAGTGAGAAAGTATGGAACAAATTTAACCATCTCAACGTTACAGATATCAATACTCCATTCGACCATAGTTTAAGGCTAGAGAAGAATAAGGGAAGAGTGGTGGCTCAATTGGAGTATGCAAGTGCTTTAGGGAGTCTTATGTACTTCGCTCAGTGTACTAGACCTAATATAGCTTTTGCGGTAAGTAAACTTAGTAGATTTATAAGTAATCCAAGTATGGATCACTGGAAGGCTATTGGGAGAGTCCTAGGTTATCTTAAGAAAACCAAAGGACTAAGCCTTCACTATGCCAAATTTCCTTCAATCTTAGAAGGGTACACGGATGCAAGTTGGATATCCAATCTATGGCATAGCTTGTCCACCACTAGTTGGGTGTTTACACTTGGTGGGGATGCAATTTATTGGGGTTCCAAGAAACAAACATGTATATCTCACTCTACTATGGAAGCAGAGCTCATAGCTCTAGCTGCTACCGACAAAGAGGTCAACTGGTTAAGGGACCTTTCGATGGAGATACTCCCAATCAAAGAGAATGTATCCACTATATTGACTCATTGTGATAGCCAAGCAACATTTGCTAGAGCATACAATTGAGTGTATAATGGGAAGTCTAGACACATTAGTCTAAGACATGAATATGTATGAGAACTGATTCAAAGAGGAGTCATCTCAATATCCTAACAAGTGAAAACTTGGGGGATCCTTTTACTAAGCCAATAATGAGAGATTTAATGGCTACCTCATCTCGAGGGATGGGACTTAAACTCCCTAAAGAGATTCACGATTGATGGTAATCTATCTTAATACTAGTTACTTAACTAGTATTAGGTTCAATAGGTAATAACAAGTTAATCAAGTGAATATAAGTTGTACTCAAAATAGTCTCATATGAAATATGAGTACTTGTGAGTTACCAATTTGAGGGTTAAAACTGAGAGGTTTTTTAATAGAACTCAATCTGGAGAAGACGAGTATTTTATGGTAACAAAATACTACAAGAGTTCTACCTATATGGACTTAGGAGTGGTGCCGCCTCTCATAAGAATTGGGAGTATTCTCAAGAACGTCCATGAATGGAAAGTGCACATGGCCATTAACGGTGCAAAGTGAGACAAAGAGGTCTCAAGTGAACATAGCAAAGGTGTGTGTGTGTTATCACCAGTTTGTTGTTGTGGAAAGTTGGTTCAATGCCTAGTGCAACCAAATTTTCAACAAACCTTGTGATAATTACACTATAGTAAAGTTCAAGTTGAAGAACACTTTACTTTATGCACCAATGCAATGGCTTCTCTATGAGGGAGTTATTATTTAATCAAGTGGAGGAAATGTTATATTTTTTTTAAATATAATGTTGATTGATTAAATAAGTGTTACAATAGTGAACTATTTAATCTAGTAGGGGAATGTTATATTATTTTATAATATGATATTTAGATTAAATAATGTGACGATAAGTGTCACATTTTGTAACATATAAAAGAGAGTTATAATATTTGGATAAACGTGAATATTCAATTATGTAACATATTTGGAGTTACAAATTCAGTTACAAAGTTTGTAACCCCAAAATATTACCTAATGTGTAGATTTGATGTTACACATTTCGATTTGAATTTTTCAAAGCCATAAGTGAAATGGTTGTTGGAGACATGATTTTAACATCCATAATGTGTTTGGAGGCTACAAAGTCATGTGGGAAGGGTATTGAGGCATTTTGGAAAATGCAAAATTGGAATTGCTGAAAAAGCCTGGTGGCCATGGCCATGAGTATTCCAGGTCGTGGCCCAGGGGTTCGAGACTAGCGGCCACAGCTAGGAACATCCCTGGTCGCGGCCTGGGACACTGGCAGCCAATTCCATAACTCTTTTTCCATCTTGAATGGTTCTAACATCTCATGTAACTCCCAAAACTCATTTTTAATTTAATAAACATCCAATTTAACATTAGTAACAACCATGGGGGTTGGTGGAATTTGAAATTCAAAGGGTGTCTCAAAACTCTATAAAGAGGAGCTTAATGCTCACTTGTAAGACACACTATTTTCTATCCACTAGAGCACTTGGCTAGAAAATCACCTAAAGGCTTGTTTATTCAATAGAGTAATTTCCATTTGTGAGAGTTCTCTTAGTGCTTGAGATAGGGGGAAATAAGCTTTTGGACAAAGGTTGTAAACATTTTTCAAGTTGGTGATCTCCAATGCTCTTCACTTTGGTGGTGTGAGTGATAGAGTTGTTTCTATTCTTGTTCTTGCTTTTATCTTTTTTTTTTTACTTCTTTTATTTCATCTTCTTATTTCTTCTTTTATATTTAGTTGTATCGTTTTGCTATAGATGATGCGTGTCGTATATCATATCAAATTTAAATATATTTATTTCTTATTACTCACTAAATTATTAGTAAAGTGGTAGTAAGGGTCGAAGCTACAATGACTATTATTCAATTTATCATTCAAAATTAAAACAAGAATTAAATAGGGAATTTTTTTTCAAGATTTAATAACATAAAATAAAGTAATAAACAAAGAATAATAGATAATGAGATTCTAGAAAATAGTTAAGAATTATTCTCCACATTCGACAATCAATCTATCAACAATGACAAATAATATTCCCTATTCCCAATTAAGTTATTAACCCCGCAGATAACACTTAAGCAGTCAATTATCCCAATTTTCCTATTATAATTAATTAAAGCTAAGAGCTCTTAATTAATCTTTTTTACAAAGCAATAAACTCATTTGGCATGCGATCTATTTAACCCATGAAAAATATTACATTCAATGGAAACAAGTTAATCTAGGCAATAAATTCATTAAGCATGCAATTCATTTAACCTAGGTTCTATTCTTCATCACAATTAAAATACTTGTCACAATACCTAATTGCAATTTATCACTCTACTTAGAATTCTATACTATTAGGTGAATAAAAATTCTAAGAAGATAGTAGAACAATGCAAAACCCTAATTAGTGGTCATCTAAACAAGATTTTACAAGAATCATAGCATTCAAATAGAAAAATAGAAGCAATTTAATATAAGGGAATAGAAGGAATAAAATTCATCAATGCATTCAAGATCTCATGTCTAGGGTTTTGAAATAACCCTTAACCTAAAAAGAAAAATATTCCATAATCACATTCATATTCACAAACATAAATATTCAATGACAATAAATAAGTTTTGAGAAGAAATAAAAACTAGATTGAAGAATGTAGATGATGATGTCTTTTCTTCTCCTCTGAAACTCTAGCCTCTAAAATTCATAATCCAAAAATTATTATAGAAGTTAACCTAACCCCTTTAATAACCCTTTCAAAAATATATTTAAAATTCAAAAATTAAGGAAAAAATCGATCGCCGGCCGCGGCCAATGTTTCTTAGCAGCCACAGCCACTAGAACATGTATTTTCTAGAAAATCGAGCTCCGGTCGCGGCCTGGGACATTGCTAGCCGCGGCCCCCAAGCTCTGTTGGTGTGGTCGCGGGCAGCCTGGGATGTGGCTAGCCGCAGCCATAGCATTTTTTTCATTTTTTCGTTTTTCTTCAACTGCAGTCACTGACTGTATTTTAACCATAACTTTCTCGATATAACTCAGAATTGGACGATTCAAAAAGATATGGAAAGCTAAGAAAAATATCTAAAACTTTTATGTCTTAAAATATTTTCAAAATATTATTAAAATATTATCAAAATTAAATGTGAATTTTCAGACATATAATTCCAAGCTTAACCATTGCTTGTAAAACATCTCAAATTCATTATTTTTCATCCAAATGTCTTGAAAATCCTTAAAACACAAAATAAACTAATTAAACATATATAAATAAATAATCAAGTTTATAATCATAGAATAATAATGAATTAAAAATAGACAAATTCGATATTTATCAATAGAGGTATACTTCCATCTATATCTTTTGTTCTTCATCATTTAGTTTATTTGTATCATTTTGTTATAGAGTTGTATTTTCTATTATTTTATTCATCTACATCTTTCTATATTTACATGTATTTTTTGCAATAGAGTTTTAACTTATTTGATCAATCAGTTTGTCTTTGTATTATTTTGTTTAGAGTTGTAAGAGTCTTACTATATTCCATTGAGGCAATATAATTATCTCTAACACAATGTAGTTATTTAGAATCCCTACAAATTTTTGAAAAATTCTGAATAATTTAAAGTGTTGAATATAAAAAAAAAATAGGTTGTTTTGAAGCTTGTTTTATACACGCGTGAAGCAAGTTATTTTGGAGCTTGTTTTCGGTATTGTAAATTATTCGGAATTTTTTAAAAACTTGTGGAAGACCCTAAATAACTATAATGTACAACGTTATATAAAAATAAAATTTGATTATAATTTTTTCAGGTGCCAAAAACAGAGACGCCCCTACAGGTGAGGACAAAAAGCATGCCTCCACTATAGTCGTCTCTCTTATTTTATATCATATTTTTATATAGTATTATGTTAGCGAAAACACTATAAGAACTACGGAAGAGCCATATCATCATTAAAGATAGACACAACACTGGAGGGAAAACCTCCCTTTCAACAAGAAAAGATTCTATTCGACAGAGCAAATTTAGCAAACTCCTTTTCCATTATGCATGTTTAATGCACTTTAACATTCAGAGCCAATAAAAAGCTATAGTTCTTTGGCCAGCCTAATCCCATCAAGAATGGCACTCAACTTAGCCACCAAAGGACTTAAAAGGGGGAAAATAGAACATTGAGAGGTTCTAATACAACTATGATCAACATCTCTAATCACCACAATGAACTACTGGTTTTGGGGTTGGAACAACATTTAACAGCCGCATCCTTCCTTCTCTGCAATAATGAGATTGAAAAAATTTATTCTAGAACTCCTAGCAAAACAAAACATTGTTAGTTGCGATTATGGATCAATTTCCATAAAAATCGTTTAACTTTAGGATGCACTCTCAACTTCCAAAGAAATTTTACAAGCTTCGAGACTGTTAAACAATAGAAAATACTCTCTGTTTTCTCTGTAATTAGCTCTTTTATTTTGCTATTGTATTGACAAGTGTCCTAGTCTCTCTCTCACGTGTACTATAAATAGTCACTGTACTGTGTACCACTCTTTTACTTAAGGAATACACAATACACATTTTGTTCCTTCTATCATGGTATCAGGCCTACCAAATGGCATCCGAAGGCAGTACTACTTCTACCCCACCAATGGAAGATGAAAATACCCAAAACCCCCCTCAAAACCCTACCATCATTAACTTTGAAAACCCTTCTCCTGCTGCCGCCACCCCTGCTTTCTCACCAGCCCCTTACTCATCTTCTTCCCCAACCCTTCCCTCTTTTCACCATTCTATTTCTGTCAAACTTGATGATTCTAATTACTTAGTGTGGAGAATGCAGATGCAGAACATCATCATTGCAAATGGTCTTGAAGGATACATTGATGGCACTGTGGTATGTCCATCTCAGTTTGTCGGCCCCGGCTCCTCTCAACCGAATCCGGAGTTTCAAGCGTGGCATCGATGCAATCGACTCCTCATGAGCTGGTTGTATGCCTCCCTCTCCGACTCCTTGCTTAGGCAGATCGTGAGCTTCACCACTGCAGCTGAAATATGGGTCTCTCTTGAATGAACTTGCACTGCTGCCTCTTTTGCTCGCAGCTCCGATTTTCGCACCGCATTACAAACTCTACGGAAAGATGGTCTTACTGCTTCGGTATACTTGCAGAAATTGAAATCTCTGTGTAACACTCTGGCTTCTATTGGTGAACCCATCTCCCCTCATGAACATCTCTCTTACCTCCTTAACG
The DNA here is from genome assembly GCF_963169125.1 of Humulus lupulus. Lineage (NCBI taxonomy): Eukaryota > Viridiplantae > Streptophyta > Magnoliopsida > Rosales > Cannabaceae > Humulus > Humulus lupulus. The sequence continues at coordinate 164,772,666 of NC_084801.1, read as the reverse complement.
GCCTTGGCTCTGAGTACAATGCTTTTGTTACACCTATTTTAGCTCGGCCTATTCCACCAACAATTGAAGAAGTTCATGCTCTGCTCCTCAGTTATGAAGCCTGTCTTGAACGCCAAACAGCCACGACCTCCCTTAGCTCCCTTCAAGCCAATTTCGCCAAACTCCCCTTTCCCAAACCGAAACCAAAACCACCACGTTATCCCTCCCCCTCTTCCCTTACTGCCTCTTCATTCTCACTCCAATATAACTCACCCCGACCCCCATCTCGACCCTCCTCTTCCTGGATTTCTCCTACTTCTCGTTTGCCCTCCCGACCACCTAAATGTCAAATTTGTTTCAAAATGGGTCACACCGCCCTAACGTGTTACCATCGTGCCAACTTCAACTTCCAACCCTCCTCATCCCCGAGACCGTTCAATGCATACTTTACCCAACAAAGACCACAGTCATATGCCCCGTCCCCTACCTCATCCCCCGCTCCTCCTCTGCTGCCAACTCCCTCACTCCCCAACACGCTCACTGACTCTGCTTGGTACATGGACTCGGGTGCTTCCCATCATTTCACCCCTGACCTTAACTTACTGGAATCAGCCGCACCATACACTGGTACTGATAAAATTACTATGGGCAATGGTAAGTCTGCTCCTATTTCTCATGTGGGCTCTGCATATCTACCTTCCTCACTCTCTAACTCCCTTAAACTCTGTCATCTATACTATTCACCTACTCTGTCCAAAAATCTTATTAGCGTTTCTCAGCTTTGTCAAGATAATAATGCATATGTTGAATTTCACCCAACTCATTTTCTTGTCAAACACCAGGTCAGTCATCAAATCCTTCTCAAAGGTCTGTTTGATCAAGGGATCTACCGTGTCACCTCTTCGCCCAAGTCCTCTACCTCGGCCCCTCCTCATCTTCTCTATTCCACCAAGACGTCTATCGATCTCTGGAATTCTCGGCTGGGTCACCCATCTTCCGATGTTATTTCACATGTTTCCTCTACTTGTAATTTTTCGCTTCCACGAAGAGATAGTTTATCCTTTTGTACCTCTTGTCAATTAGGAAAATCTCATAGGCTGAGTTTTCCTACCTCTGTATCTCAGGCTTCCAAGCCTTTTGAACTAATACATTCAGATATTTGGGGACCAGCCCCGGTTTCATCAATTACTGGTGTTAAATATTTTCTCTTGTTTATTGATGATTTCACTCGATTTACATGGTTTTACTTGCTTACTACCCGAGATGAAGCTTTTAATACTTTTCTTACTTTTCAAAATTTAATTTCCACACAATTTCATTCAAATATACAAACTGTTCGTACTGATTGGGGACGTGAATACCGACCCCTTTCTCAATTTTTCACCACTCATGGCATAAAACACGAAATCTCTTGTCCCCATACTCCGCAACAAAATGGCCGAGTGGAACGCAAAAATCGTCATATTGTTGAAACCGGGTTAACAATGCTTGCTCATGCTCATTTACCACTCTCATATTGGCCGTATGCCTTTTCCACGGCCACTTACTTAATCAATCGCCTCCCAACTCGTGTCCTTCGTTACTCCAGCCCATACCAACTTCTTTATCACAAAGTTCCCAATTATTCTCTCCTTCGTGTCTTCGGGTGTCAATGCTTTCCTTTCCTCCGTCCCTATAATCACCACAAACTTGAATTTCGCTCTCATCCTTGCACCTTTCTCGGTTACAGTAGCAAACACAAAGGCTACTTGTGTCTCCACCCCACTTCCGGTCGCATCTTTGTCACTCGTCACGTTATTTTCAATGAATCCTGTTTCCCCTTTTCTTCGGTCTCGGCCTCCACTCCTCCTGCCCAACAACCTCATTCCATTGTCGCTTCTCTCCCCTTTCCCATCCCGACAACCACTTATGTTCCCCCCCTTAACCTGTCTCCTACCCCCCTTGCCCCATTGTCCCCTCTTCCACCCCCCACAGCCTCTCTTACATCCCCCACACCCTCACCCGCCACTCCTCAGTTTCTTTCTTCCTCTCGTTCCTCTCATAGTCCTTCTCCAATCAGCTCCTCGCCTACCTCACCCCCACCAATTCCCCTTGTGGCTGATATGCACGGTCCACATGCACTTCCCATTGCCCCTACTAATTTGCACCCCATGGCTACTAGAGCTAAATCGGGCATTCATAAGCCCCGCTTATTTTTCAGTGTGGCTGTAGGTACACCGGTTGAACCATCCACTTTTCGTGAAGCTAGTGCCGATCCCTGCTGGAATGCCGCTATGAGTACCGAGATTAATGCCTTAAAGTCACAAGGCACTTGGGTTCTTGTTCCTCCGCCTACAGGAGCTCGTATAATTGGTTGCAAATGGGTCTACCGCATCAAAATTTGTGCTGATGGCTCGGTGGAGCGGTATAAAGCCCGTTTGGTGGCCAAGGGGTTTCACCAAACACCTGGCCTAGATTATCACGAAACCTTCAGCCCCGTGATTAAGCCGAACTCTATTCGGCTAGTTCTTTCTCTTGCCGTTTCACTCAATTGGCCTGTAAAACAGATCGACATTCAAAATGCCTTCCTTCATGGTGATCTTACTGAAACGGTGTACATGACGCATCCTCAAGGCTTTGTAGATTCAGCTTATCCTCATCATGTCTGTAAGCTGTCCAAGTCTCTTTATGGATTGAAACAGTCTCCGCGAGCCTGGTTTCTCAAGTTAAGCACGGCTATTCTTGACTGGGGTTTTGTTGCTTCACAGGCCGATGCTTCTCTTTTCATTTACAGGTCCAAAACTGTCGTGGTTCTACTTCTCATCTACGTTGATGACATTATACTTACTGGTTCATCTGATTTTGTTCTTGCTGAGTTATTGTCCTTTCTAAACACAAAGTTTGCAGTTAAGGACCTCGGGCCTCTCCACTTTTTCCTCGGTATTCAGGTACATCGTTCCACTGCTGGCCTTCATTTATCATAGACTAAATATATTCGAGACCTCCTCACAAAAACCCAGCTACTTGACTCCAAACCCGTGGCAACCCCGATGGCTCTGTCCTCTTTGTCTCTGTATGATGGGGAGTTACTCACGGACCCAACACCATATCGTAGTCTTGTTGGTGCTTTGCAGTATTGCACTCTAACCCGCCCAGATATATCTTTCACAGTGAACAAGCTTTGTCAGTTTCTACATGCTCCCACAAGTGTCCATTATCAAGCGGCAAAGCGGGTTCTTCGCTATCTCAAAGGTACGGCACACCTCGGTACATTCATTCAATCCGATACAACTCATGAACTTCACTGTTTTACCGATGCTAATTGGGCCTCTTGCCCCGATGATCGTCGAAGTACAAGCGCCTACTGTGTTTTCTTGGGTCTTAATCTCATCTCGTGGTCATCCGCAAAACAGAAAGTAGTCTCCCGTTCAAGTACCGAGTCAGAATACCGTGCATTAGCCAATGGAGCATCTGAAATATCTTGGCTTCAATCTTTACTTGCCGAACTTGGTTTTCCTCTTCGGGTTCCCCCTATGCTTCACTGTGATAATATGAGCACACTCCATCTTGCTTCGAATCCCGTTCTCCACGCTCGAACCAAACATGTCGAAATCGACTATCACTTTGTTCGCGAGAGAGTCAAAAGCGGTCATCTTCAGCTCTGTTTCACACCATCAGATAACCAGGTTGCTGACTGCCTCACAAAGCCTCTAGTTGCTTCTCGATTTCAAGAGTTACGCACCAAACTCACAGTTCTTCCCAGCCCCGTGTGTTTGCAGGGGGCTGTTAAACAATAGAAAATACTCTCTGTTTTTCTCTGTAATTAGCTCTTTTATTTTGCTATTGTATTGACAAGTGTCCTAGTCTCTCTCTCACGTGTACTATAAATAGTCACTGTACTGTGTACCACTCTTTTACTTAAGGAATACACAATACACATTTTGTTCCTTCTGTCAGAGACAAACTCTTTTTCGCTCTCTCAGCCATCTTATAGCCACTTCTAACATTGTACTAGTCCCCATATTTTGTATAATACCAAATGAGATTATCATCATGATTCAAGGAACCTACTGTCTTTCACCACTCTTTAAATATTTTAACAACCTACTATCTCCAGTACATCTCAATTTTTTCTTGAATATCATTCAAGCTCTTTACCAGATAATTAATTGATATCTTTCAAGCATAATTTATGATCACATATATCGACTTTACCATGTTTTGTAAGTCTTTATTTTTTAACTCAAATCTCGTGCTTATCTTCAATACACATCCTTAATCCTTATAGATCTTTATGATATTTAATGAAGTCTTATTTGATTTTAATTTTTTAAAAGACTCAAAAGCACAGACCTTGCAATCATTAACACGAATAAAACTTCATTTTTTTATAGATTTATTGAACTATTTGCAGCGAAAGAGAATTATTTGCAGCGAGTAGATCGCCGCAAAAAGGGTTCAGAATTGGCAGGAAAAACTCCTGCCAATCTGATTCATTCGTGGAGGTAGTTGAATTATTTGCAGCAAAATTTAGGGTTATTTGCGGCGAATCTATTCGCCGCTAATGATGTCAAAAAATTGGTCAACCATTTCAGAGGGAAATGTTCGCAGTTATTTTCATGAGGTTATTTGCGCCGAAATCATAAGTATTTGCGGCGACATGTTCGCCGCATATACTTTTGAATTTTTAATAATTTTTTAAGCTTCTTTATCAATTTTTAATTTTTCCATTATTTAAATACAAAATAAAATTTATTAAATTTATTTGTTTCAAGAAGTTAATAATTTAAAAAAAAAAATTGTTTCACTCTTTACAATTACTTTTAGAAAATAATTAACCTTTGCGTTAATATTATTTTTTTGGGGCTTTTTCTTTAACTCTTCTTTCAATTTTTAATTCTTTCAATTTTATCTTTGCCTTTCTTGTAAACTTTTAAAAGAATTTTTTTGAAAAAAAAATGGGGTTTGATTGGCAACAATCGAGACCAATCCATGTATTTTGAACACTAAAGTCAACAAGAACAATCTTGATTAGTACCGATTATTATTCTTAGAACACACCGAATAGCGATTCGACCGCCGATTAAGTCTGGAATAGTTTGTAATCACTCAAGGATGCCTTAGACTACCACATATGGCTGAGATCGACGACGATCGAGAACGATCTCAACATTTTGAACACTAAAGTCAACAAGAACATTCTTGATTAGTGCGATTATTATTCTTAGAACACCCCGAATAGAAATATGATCGTTGATTAGGTTCGGAATAGTCCGTAATCACTCAAGGATGCCTTAGACTACAACGTATGGGTCAGATCGACGGCGATCGAGATTGATCTGGGCATTTTGAACACTAAAGTCAACAAGAACACTATTAATTAGTGCGATTGTTATTCTTATAACACTCGAATATCGATCTAATCGTTGATTAGGTCTGGAATAGTCCATAATCACTCAAGGACTCCTTAGAATACCACATATAGGTGATATTGACGGCGATCGAGACTGATCTGTGCATTTTGAACACTAAATTACTTAACAAGAACACTCTTGATTAGTGCGATTATTATTCTTAGAACACCCTGAATAGTGATCTAACCGTTGATTAGGTCCGGAAGAGTCCATAATCACTCAAGGATGCCTTAGAATACCACATATAAGTGAGATCCACGGCGATCAAGACCGATTTGTGCATTTTGAACACTAAAGTCAACAAGAATACTCTTGATTAGTGCGATTATTATTCTTAGAACACCCAGAATAGCGATTTGACCGTTGACTAGGCTTGGAATAGTCCATAATCATTCAATGATGCCTTAGAATACCAATATGGGTGATCGATGACAAACGAGATCGATTTGTGCATTTTGAACACTAAAGTAAACTTTTTATGCAGGGTTTTTGCGGCGATTGTGAGAGTATTTGCGGCGAAAGTTTTGCCACAAATAGTTCTGCAATTAAATTTTCACGAAAAAATTGGTGGGAAAAGTTCGCGGGCATTATTTTGCTTAATACTAGGGGCAAATTTTTGGGGTATTTGCGGCGACAATTTTCACCTCAAATAATGATATATTTTAAGGTTATAGTCGAACGACGTCGTTTTCCTGATTACTTATCAAAGTCCCTTATTTGTGGCGAAGTGCCAGGGTATTCACAGCGAAAATTTTCGCTGCAAATAAGTATCTCGATATATCCTCCAGAGCCCCTTCTCCTTCCTCATTTTTGCCTCTCTCTCTCTCTCTCTCTCCTCTTCAGTTCTCTGCAACTCCGGCCTCCCGACCCCCAGTCGCGGCTCCTCCGACCCCACGCAACCCAACGACCCCACCTTGACCCCATCCGACCCCATTTTCTCTTTATCTCTCAAAAAAGTTCTTACAAACCCATTTTCTAAAAAATCCCACTGTCACTTCTGACCCATCAACTTCTAGTCGCAGCTCTCTTTTCCTCCGTGTCTATAAACTTAGGTATATTCACTTCCTCAATTTTTTTTATATATATTTAATTTTTATATTATATTTTCTAACCCATTTTATTTCATTGTTGCCACCACCACCATGACGTCGCCGGAGCAGTGCCACCGCTATCGAGAAATCGTCATCACCACCCCGTCGCTACCTATACAGCCCAACCAAGGTATATAGTCATTAAGTTAGTAATTATAAAAATGATATGTTGTTTGGATTAATTATTAATTTTATATTAAGTTATATTTATTTAATTAGTTAAAATTGATATTGAAAGTTTTATGGTATTCAATTTATAAGTTTGTGTTTTTAGGATAAAAGTTTGATGTTAATTTTACTTAAAAGTTTGATGTTAGCAATATGTTAGTGTTGACGCCGTTTTTCGTCAACAGGTAAAAGAAGAGAGCACGTAAACAATTAAAGACAATGGCCAAAAGAAACAAACGAATCAAACACACGGTTTTTTACGTGGTTCAGCAGTTAAATCTGCCTAGTCCACGAGTCACTATTATTAACCTCAAGATTATCTCTGAACAATTCTTTAGCAAGAATTCTCCAGAGTTTTCTCTCAAGGATCAGAACTTCCGTCCTTTACAATGGTGCATGCCTTCTCTATTTATAGAGAAGGATGCAGAATACTATCCCACATATTTTGGGTAGTTACTCTTTTGTGAATAAAAATAAATGGCTTTAAATGCCAATAATCATATATTAAAGGAAACGTCCCCCAAAGATCAGGGGGCGTATAACTGTATTAAATAATATCCCACAATTCTTGGGGATTTACATCAATTAATGAGGGCTACATCTCATAGTTATTATACTTGTAGATACTCAAGGTGGTTATAGCGTATCTTCAAGGCTCCAGCATTTCTGGTCTCATGTCATTGTGCGAGCCACTGACATCTCCCGAGCTAACGTTTCTTTCGAGATGGGATATCGAGCTCAAGAACCATACTCCGAAGTTCCTGAAGATGAAGGTGTTCTCGGAGCTACCTTTCAAGATCGAGGTCATTTCGAGATCACCGCACTCGAGATCATACATCATACTTTGCAAGCTCGACTTACAATCCTAGATCACTCTAATCCTCACGAGACCATTTGTTGCGAACTCAGCTTTCGAGGTCATATTTACTATGGCTCAAAATCTGGGTATAACATTTTGCCCCCTCAAAAGTATTTGTTCGAATCCTAAGAGAAGGAAACTTTTGAACTACTCTTTCTGGGAACCATACCGTCACACTCTTGAAAATGGACACGTGCCAGATGGGTATTGCTCACTTTTGGTACTTGAGTACCTTGGGAACACGCCCACGATCGTTCGTCTGACAACTTTTCGGCGCCATCTTGTCACCGATTCCCATCCATTCGATCTGTTGAGGAATTTAATCAACGCTCCTGATTAATTTAGTTTTCCCACCTATATATACAAGACCCCCTCTTCGTCTTCTTCACATTTGTTCATCACAAGCCAGAAAAAAGAAAAACACTCCCTAAACTTCTTATCACAGTTTATACTCATTGCATGTTTTCTAGGCCGAAGAAACAAAAGAATCCTGGTTTGTACGAGTCAGTGAGTTCTTTCTTGCAACCTCTTCTCCACTCGACGATTTCGCTGCAATCACCATCACTGTGTAAGTACGCCATTTTTGTTGTTCTTTTTATACTGTGTTTGCTGTGTATGTTAGTTTACGTTCTTAGCATGATGTGATAGGAGGTTTTGAAGCGATAGGTTTTTAGGCTTTCTGGATTTTCACTCTGGATGTTCGTCTCTGGTTTATACCCAGTTTCGACGTTTGAATGTGGTTCCTATTTTCTGGGTTTTGAAATTCTTAGGCAGCGTTTCTTGTACATTAAGCTTTCGGATAAAAACATGGGCTTTGACAAATACACGAAACCCAAAAACGCTTTTCCTGGCTAACTGCCACTCTCCTTTCCCTTGAATTTCAGGACTTTAAAAAAAAATCATCCACGCTCCTTTTCCTTTCCTGTGGAACACGCGCTCTGACCCTTTAGTGAGGGTCTTAATACTTAGTTTCTTGTCCTTAGATCTCCGAGCTCATCCCATCGAGCTCGTGATTCTTGCATGCATGGCCCTCACCATTTTTTCTTTCTCGTTAGATGTCACAGAATCCGGAAAGACGGTGGGGGTCATTACGAGCAATTCCTTACGAGCCCAAATCTCCGAGCCCGGAATCGATCTTTGCCCGGAACCAGCGTCGGATTAAAGAATACGAGATCGCACGCGAGCAAGAAGACATTTGAGCCCACTATCGTCGCCAGATAGGCGAGGTCATTGAAAAGAAGAGAAGGGTTCTTCGGGAAGCCATCTATCCGGAGCCTAACCCAGGACCTAGGCCAGTTCCCCTCGACCCTGCATTAAAAGTCACGGTAGCATACCACCCGGGGGAACTCCAGTTTTCCTTAATGGCGGAGCCTTCGTCTTCGCAGCCTAGGAGGGAGATGTTTGAAGCCGAATTCTACCAGAGCTCGGTTACCACCACCGACCAAATAACTGATATCTTGGCCCTTCATGGCCTTAGTTCGTTGGACACACTGAAGTGTCGAGCTCTGACAAGGCATGAACGAAGCTGTTTCGCTCCTGGGGGTCGCGATTCCAGTGTGAAATACGCGGCCTGGAGCCAGGAACATATAAGGGCAGGAGCTTTGCTGCCCCTGAAGTCCTTTTTCAGAGACTTCATTGATTTCGTTGGGTTGGCTCCATTCCAACTCAACACCAACTCATACAGGGTGCTGTCTGCCCTGAGGTCCTTATTCCACGAGCTGGGGTGGACAGGGCCTTCACCCCAAGAGATTTTATATCTCTTTTGTTTGAAGAGTAATCCCTCCTGAGCTCGGGGAGGAGATGGTTTCTACTATCTTTCGAGCTACCCCAAAGAGACGAAGATCTTTGAAGATCTTCCGAACCACCCCCCTGACTTCAAGAAGGCTTTTTTCTGGACAGACGGTCTGTTCCCGTCTCGACATCGTTCGTTTAGGCGGATTCGTAAGTATTCTCGTTACTTTCTATTTTTGAGCTCGAATTTTTAGCCCTTGAATCCATGTTTAGTTGAAGTGTATCTCGCCTTTCAGCTAACTTTCAGCGTCCCACCCCTGACGAGACAATGAAGGAGCACAGAGAGGCTCTGCTCCGACTCCCATACGGCAGGAGGTCTCTCTCATTTCTATTACATGAGGACAAGCTACGAGCTTGTGGGTTATTGGGACAGGGCCAGTCAACCTCTGACTGGTCCAGTAATAAATATGAACGCTGGGAGGAAGTGCCACTGCCCACAGGCATCCTTCCTCCGAGGAGAGAAAGGAAAGCATCTCTCCCAATTCCCTCGAGAAGTCCGCGGTCGGGAAATGAGGCCAATGACGAAGCCTCGAGTTCGGACTCCGGAGGAGGTAAAACCCTTCCTACTTCGCGAATGTGGTCCCCCACTTTGTTAAAACACAGGCCCAATAGACTAGTCTCGTGCCCACAGGATAGATACCACTTCTACATATGGAGTTGGGTAGATGACTGTGTCCATAGGTTTGATAGTGGGCTTGGGAAATATGATACCATGTACACCACGGACGAGGTGTGGAATGGGATAGCGGTGCAGTATGGGACCAATGACTATAGGGACCTCTCGAGGTTATCACCAACTTATAGGGAAGGCACTCCCCCCGCCTCTTCTGAAGATGGGGGAATTTCATGGTCCCCAAGCTCGAGCTCGGGGAAGAGTCTCAGTTAGGTTTTTTCTTCAACTGGTTTATATCTTTTCCCAAAGTTATTATCATTGTTTAACTCACTGTCATTATGCAGGTGCCATGAATCCCGACCTCGACGCCGTGCTCTTTAGTGATGGGGGAGCTGGCGCCCAGAAGAGCAAACGCCCGAGGATACCAAAGAGGCCCGATTGACAGTCCAAGGTACCTAAACGTCACGAGACGACTCCCACGGCCCAGATCACTGCGAACACCTCCAAGGAGCCGACTGCCCAGGTTGATGGGTCAGGCTCTACTGCATCCATCTCGCAGCTTCCCACCAAGACCCGGTTAATAGTTGCTCGGCCTCCGAAGAAACCTTCTACCTCAACGGTTCAGCTACCAACGGCCCGAACTCGTACTGAGGAATATGTACTTGATGGCGCCGCTGGGACAGAAGGGGCGCTTCTCAGCTCGGACGTCCTTTCTCGGGTGGGTCAGAGCTTTTCTGGTTTTGGCGCTGACCACTGGGACCTCGTGCGCAAGGCCTCGGACTGCAACACTCTTTATGAGAAGAGTATCGAACTCTCCGCCGCGGTAGCCTTCTCAACTCTATTTAGAGTATTTATGTCTTAGAGTATTTATGTCTCTGATTATAATTCTGATTCATTCTTTGTGTTTCAGGCCCTTGTTGTTTCAGCGCAACTCAACTACAAGCTGACCAACGAGGTGCAAACGAGCTTATCTCTGGCTCAAAAGTCGAAGGATCTCGAGCTGAAGATGGTTGACGAGCTCAAAGACTCGAAGTCTGAACTTGAAAAATTGAAGACCCGTCTCGAGGAGCTTGAAAAGTCAAACGCTGAGCTCGAGAAGGCCAAAGCCAAGCTCGAAGAGGAGAAGTCTGCCACCCTCGATTTCATGGAGAGCGAGAAGACCCGCCTCCTGAATGAGTCTAAGGAGCAGAGGGAGAAAGCGGTCGACCAGGCCATGTACAAACTTTGGGCCGACAATGCCGATCTTGACACCAGCTTCCTGGGTCCTCTCGAAGCCACATATGTTGAGCGGTGGAATGCCCGTCTTTTGGCAAGTACAACTGCTCGAGAGGCGGCCCAGCAGGATAGTCATGCTATTCGTCCTGGAGGGTCTGGTGATATTGATGCTGAGAAGGCCAAGGATACTCTTCTTCCTTAAATCTGATCTCGGAGAGATCAGTTATCGGGGCTGCGTCCCCTCATTCTTGTAACTATTTAAATTTGTGCCCACGGGGCTGACACAATTTCTTTAACTTTTTCTTTTATATGCTTTACATTTCTTGGCTCGAAATATTTTGCATTTTTCTTGCATTGATGAGTTATGTTTATTTAATTCATACAAACATAGTTTAGATTTAGGCTCGAAATTCGATGCATTCATGCATAGTTTATTCGAATTATCCGCTTCCAACCTCGTTATTTATCAAGGTCGGACATTACTTTAACCATGAACTGAAAAGTACTTATATGGCATGTAATATGAATGATTTGGTTATATCTCTGTCACTTTTCCTCATCCTCAGTATCTTGGCTCCGAGGTTATGAGTTCGAAACTATTTTTCTAAGATATTCCAGCCTTGATTTCGACATATTTCGCAATAGGTCTAGGCTCCCATTTATCATTGATCGACAATTTGGCTGGTTTGTTCCAAATCTGTTGTTTGCACATCTGGTTAACTCCAAATATTTAGGTTTTTTGATGGTTCGGTTATGTCCGAACTATCTAAGCTCGCGTATTTGGTCATGTCCAAATACTTTATGTTTTTGATAATTCGGTTATGTCCAAACTATCTAAGATCGCGTACTTGGTTATGTGCAAATACTTTGTACGTTTTTGATAACTCGGTTAAGTCCGAACTATCTAAGCTCGCGTATTTGGTTATGTCCAAATACTTTGTACGTTTTTGATAACTCGGTTAAGTCCGAACTATCTAAGCTCGCGTATTTGGTTATATCCAAATACTTCATGTTTTATTTATTACTTTTTATTTTTTAAGCTGGTGGTATGTATACCAATGATGCCCCCTTAATATCCTATGAGTGTGACCATAGGTTATTAACTTAAGAGAGATTGCAAAAAAAAAAAAAAAAAGAAACATAGATAGAAAATCATGGTTACAGGCAACACTTTTCCTATACTATTGATAATAAAGTCTAAGGTGTTCGCCATTCCATGCTCGTGGTAGGAGGCGCCCATCTAATCTCGCAAGTTTGTATACGCCAGGGCGGATGACTGATTCTATCTGGTATGGTCCTTCCCAGTTTGGCCTGAGTATTCCTGCTGCTGGATCTCGAGTTGCTAAGAATACGCGTCTCAATACCAGATCTCCTATTCCGAACTTTCGATCTCGAACCCTTTTATTGAAATATCTTGTGGTTCGTTGCTGGTAAGCAGCATTTCTCAGCTGAGCCTCCTCCCTTTTTTCTTCGATCAAGTCTAGGGTTTCTTCGAGCTGAGTATGATTGGAGCTCTGGTCGTAAATCTGAGTTCGAATCGTTGGAATTTCAACCTCAATGGGCAACATTGCCTCGCAGCCGTATGCTAGAGAAAATGGGATATGTCCAGTTGATGTCCGAGCTGTAGTTCTATATCCCCAAAGGACTTGAGGTAATTCCTCAGGCCATCGTCCCTTTGCTTCTTCCAACTTTTTCTTCAAAGAACTTTTGAGAGTTTTATTAACGGCTTCGACCTGACCATTCGCCTGAGGGTGAGCTACTGAAGAAAAACTCTTTATTATACCGTTCTTGTTACAAAAGTTCGTAAATAAGTCGCAATCAAACTGGGTTCCGTTATCAGACACAATCTTTCTTGGCACTCCATATCGGCATACGATGTTCTTTATCACGAAATCTAGGATCTTCTTCGAGGTTATGGTCGCCAATGGTTCAGCCTCCGTCCATTTTGTGAAGTAATCAACCGCAACCACAGCATACTTTACTCCTCCTTTGCCAGTTGGGAGCGAGCCTATGAGGTCGATCCCCCACACCGCAAAAGGCCATGGGGATGTCAACATGGTCAGTTCGGAAGGTGGAGCTCGGGGTATCGTGGCGAATCTCTGGCATTTGTCGCACTTTTTCACGTACTCGAAAGAGTCCGTTTTAATGGTTGGCCAGAAATATCCTTGGCGTATAATCTTCTTGGATAGGCTATGCCCCCCGGTATGGTCTCCGCAGAACCCTTCATGAATTTCTTCAATAATCTTCTTTGCCTCGGGGGGAGTCACACATCTGAGCAATGGCATGGAATACCCTCTTCTGTATAGCCTTCCGTCCAGGATGGTGTAACGAGGAAGTTGATACATTAGTTTCCGAGCCTGATTTTGATCTTTTGGAAGAATTCCATTTTCGAGGTGCTCAACGATCGGGCTCATCCAGGTCGGTTCTGTCTCGATCATACACACATCTTCTTCGTCAGGATCAGTAATACTGGGTGCTGACAGGTGTTCTACGGGTATAACATTCAGTTCCTCATTTTCGGCGAAGGTGGCGAGCCGAGCTAAAGCATCTGCATTTGAGTTCTGTTCTCGGGGAACCTGTTCGATTGCATAAAACTCAAAAAACTCTAATGCGGACTTTGCCTTCTCTAGATAAGCTGCCATTTTTGTGCCACGAGCCTGGTATTCTCCCAAGATTTGATTAACCACGAGCTGGGAGTCGCTGTAGCAATGTATAGCTTTGGCCTTGAGCTCTTTTACTATTCGCAGTCCCGCAAGTAAAGCCTCGTACTCAGCTTCATTATTAGATGCTTTAAAGCCGAACCTTAACGCGGAGTGAAATTTGCTCCCTGCAGGAGTGATCAGAATAACTCCTGCCCCCGCTCCATTTTCATTTGATGACCCGTCGACGTAAAGTTTCCACAGCTCGCGGGTCGTGGTTGTTATCTCGTCGTCGGCTATACCGGTGCACTCCACTATGAAATCCGCCAACGCTTGTGCCTTAATGGTCGTTCTCGGATGGTAGGTGATCTCGAACTGTCCAAGCTCAACAGCCCACTTTAGGAGTCGACCAGACGCCTCTGGTTTAGACAAGACTTGCCTTAATGGTTGATCTGTCAGTACATGGATAGGATGTGCCTGAAAGTAAGGGCGGAGCTTGCGAGATGAGTGGATTAGACTGAGGGCGAGCTTCTCCATCAGTGGATATCTTGACTCTGCCCCCAGTAATCTTTTACTGATATAGTAGATGGGTTTCTGTAATTTCTCTTCTTCTCGTACGAGCACCGCGCTTATCGCGTGTTCGGTAGTTGAGAGGTATAGGAACAGTACTTCCCCCGTCTCCGGTTTCGATAGGATGGGCGGTTCGGCTAAGTGATTTTTGAGCTCCTAAAAGGCTAGCTCGCACTCACCTGTCCATTCGAACTTCTTACTTCCTTTTAATAAGTTGAAGAATGGGAGACCGCGGTCCGTTGACTTCGAGATGAACCTGCTCAAAGCTGCCATCCTGCCAGTCAAGCTTTGAACATCTTTATGTTTCCGAGGTGAAGGCATATCGATCAGGGCCTTTATTTTGTCGGGATTAGCCTCGATCCCACGAGAATTGACAATGAAACCCAGAAATTTTCCTGAAGACACCCCAAAAGTGCACTTCTGAGGATTCAACTTCATGTTGTATTTTCTGAGCACGCCAAAGCACTCTTCGAGGTCATCAACATGGTTCTTGTTAAGTTGAGACTTTACAAGCATGTCGTCAACATAAAATTCCATGTTGTTCCCTATTTGCTCTGAGAACATCATGTTTACGAGCCGCTGGTACGTGGCTCCGGCATTCTTGAGTCCGAATGGCATGACATTGTAGCAGTAGAGCCCTTTATCTGTGATGAAGCTCGTATGCTCTTGGTCGGGGGCATGCATGGGAATCTGGTTATATCCAGAATAGGCATCCATGAACGACATCAGACCATGCCCCGCCGTGGCGTCTACGAGCTGGTCAATTCTCGGCAGGGGAAAACAGTCTTTCGGGCAGGCCTTGTTGAGGTCTGAGTAGTCAATGCACGTTCTCCACGTCCCATTGGGTTTCAGGACCAACACTGGATTGGCCACCCAGTCCGGGTAAAAAGCGTCCCTTATGAAATTATTTGCTTTCAGCCTGTCCACCTCCTCCTTTAATGCTTTCTTTCTGTCTTCATCCAGCTGCCTTCGCTTTTGCTGCTTCGGGGGAAAGCTTTTGTCTATATTCAATGCGTGGCTCGCTACATTAGGGCTTATTCCCACCATGTCAGAGTGTGACCACGCGAAGACATCCTGGTTTTTCTTCAGAAAGCAAATTAATTGCTATTTTGATTCGTCTTGGAGGTGTTTTCCGACCTTCACCTTCTTTGAGGGATCAGCTTCCTCGAGCTGAACCTCTTCGAGCTCTTCCAAAGGTTGGAGGTCAACCTTTTCCTCAATCCTTGGATCGATCTCCTCATCAATTTCTAAAACTGTCCCATCTTTATTTTGTATGACAACGAGTGCTTGAGCGCTCGTTTGTTTCTTTCCCCTCAAGGAAATGCTGTAGCACTCCCTTCCTGCCAATTGATCTCCTTTCAATGTTCCGACCCCGCTCGGAGTTGGAAACTTAAGGGCTAGATGCCTTACAGATGAAACTGCCCCCAGCCCGACCAGGGCGGGTCTCCCGAGCAATACATTGTAGGCAGATGGTAACTCTACTACCACGAACTCCATCATCTTGGTCACCGAGACTGGATAGTCTCCCAAGGTCACAGGGAGTTCGATGGACCCCATACAGGCGGTTCCTTCTCCAGAAAAGCCGTACAACGTGGTTGCACAAGCCTTCAAGTCGCGAAGGGAGAGTCCCATTTTTTCTAGTGTTGCTTTATAAAGAATGTTAACTGAGCTCCCATTGTCTATGAGAACTCGGCGCACTCTTTTGTTGGCAAGTTGTAGGGTGATGACAAGTGGATCATGATGAGGGAACTGGACATGGGAGGCATCCTCCTCGGTGAAGGTTATAGGCTGAGTTTCAACCCTTTGGCTTTTTGGTGCCCTTGGCTCGGGTTCATAAGGAGACCCTTCCCCTGTCTTCAGCTCATTCACATATCGCTTTTGAGCATTTCTACCCCCTCCTGCGAGATGAGGACCTCCCGAGATGGTTATTACGTCCTCTCCATCTATCGGCGGAGGCCTGTCCTCAACCCGAGATCGGGAGTTATTATTCTGTGCTGCCGGAAGCGCGGCTACTCTCTGGCTGGCAGTAGCCTGTCCAGTATTCTGGTTTTTGACATACTGCCGGAAATAACCTCTCGAGATCAACCCTTCGATCTCGTCCTTCAGCTGCCGGCACTCATCAGTTGTGTGTCCGGTGTCCCTATGAAACCGACAATACTTGCTGGAATCCCTCTTGGACTTTTGATTCCTCATAGGGTCCGGACGCCTGAAGGGGACCTGGTTTTCATTAGCCAGGTATATGTTTTCCCGAGACTCGTTGAGCTCGGTGTGCACTTTATATACGGAGAAATACCTTTCTCCTTTTTTCTTCTTTCCTCCATCAGCCTCGGGGTTATTTCCCTCGCTCTTTTTCCTCTTGGAGGGATTCTCCGAGGTAGGCTGTGGAGCTGCTGGGTCAGCCGAGGTTGAGGCGGAGTTAATGTTTATCGTTGTAGTTTCGGTCTGCGAGGTCGCCTTGAGCGTTGACCTCGCCTCCTCTACATTGACAAATCTCTGCGCCCGTCTGTTAAACTCGGTTATCGACCTCATCGGTTTCCCTTGCACGTCATCCCAAAGGGCACTCCCGGGTAAAACACCAGCTCGAATAGCCATTAGGTTCCCACTGTCATCCACATCTCAAGCTCGGGCGACCTCAAGATTAAATCTTGTTAGATAGCTTTTCAGTGTTTCGCCCGGCTGTTGTCGGACGTTGGTCAAAGTGGATGCCTCTGGTCTGACTCCCATCATGGCCCAGAACTGCTTCTTGAAGTCCCTAGACAACTGATCCCATGAGGTTATCGAGTGTCTCTTGTACTTCTTGAACCAACTCTTGGCAGGTCCGGCTAATGATGTTGGAAACAACATGCATCTGAGCTCGTAACCCACGTTACTAGCTCTCATGATAGTGTTGAATGTACTCAGGTGGCTACATGGGTCGGTTTTTCCTTCAAACGCTGGGACGTGAGGAATCCGGAACCCTTGGGGAAACTGAGTGTTAGAAATATTGGGAGCAAACGGCTCGAGCTCCTCATCAGAGTCCTCATATCGACCGTTCCCTCGTTCATTCTTCAAAAGCCTAAAGGCTTTTTCGAGCTGATCAATCCTTTCTTGGACTGGGTCCTTAGGCGGTGTCTGGAATTGCCAGTCATTGATTATGATCCCAGGCTCGCGTCTCCATGAGGGATCTCTACGCCCATTTAGGTGATTCCTTAGGTCCGGATTCGTCTGATCTCCCTTCCCCCTGCTCTGATTCAGATGATTCCGCAGGTCGGGATGGGTCTTGCGGCTTCCAGTACTTTTACGACCTCGATCGCGTTTACTGACGGACCTGGTTTCTCCGGACTCGTCACTGGTGAAACTTACTGATCGGTCATTTCGTGGTGAATCCTTTCTATGTCGCCTTGTCTCCGCAGTGCGAGACCGGGACGTCTGACTTCTCCCAGATTGTGCGCCTCTCCGGTCCTGGAAAGTCTCCCTGTGTCCTTGCCTATCCCCCGTACACCCTTGACCCTGATTTTGAACAGGTTGAGCGTTTCTATGGGGAGGTGAAGGATATCTTATGGGAGACGGAGGGAACCGTATAGGTGACGGTGGTTGTCGTCCTTGCTTCGGCCTAGAGGGCCCAGAATTTTCCTGAGATGGGCCAGTTGCGTTCGGTGCACTACCAGGAACCTGAGTTCGAGCCTCGGTAGGAGCTCAGTTATTCTCAGTTCCTGCAGGTGCTTCCGCAGGTGTATTAGGCGGGACTCGAGCCCGGGTACTCCTCTGAGGCCTAGAAGGGGCAGATGGCTCTGCTGGTGCTGGAGGTTGTGCCGGCCTCCTTGTGGCAGCATTTTTTCGTGGACGTCCACGGGGCCTTCGGGGAGGAACGTGCACGTCCCTTGGAGGAGGGACTTGGTCTTCGCGCGGAGGCGGGGGCTGAGCCACCTACGCCTCTGCGGCTATCCTAGTCAACTCCTCGTTACGTTTGTTGGCTTCTGCCAACAACTGTTTCAGCTGCCGATTCTCCAATTCTACAATAGGGACATAACGTTCAGGGTTATAGTACATGTCTTCATCCCTTGGTTGTGGAGGTGGCCCCCGGGAATCGGAGGACCCACTCCTTTCATCAGCGTCCAGGTTCTCCATTGGCTGTTTTCCAGGACGCCTTGGGTAATTTTCTTCAGGAGTGTTCTGATTGTTTGCAGCCATGAATCTCTCAGGGATGAATGCTTAAGGCTCTCAATGAAAGCACCAAACTGTTGACGCCGTTTTTCTTCAACAGGTAAAAGAAGAGAGCACGTAAACAATTAAAGACAATGGCCAAAAGAAACAAATGAATCAAACACACGGTTTTTTACGTGGTTCAGCAGTTAAATCTGCCTAGTCCACGAGTCACTGTTATTAACCTCAAGATTATCTCTGAACAATTCTTTAGCAAGAATTCTCCAGAGTTTTCTCTCAAGGATCAGAACTTCCGTCCTTTACAATGGTGCATGCCTTCTCTATTTATAGAGAAGGATGCAGAATACTATCCCACATATTTTGGGTAGTTACTCTTTTGTGAATAAAAATAAATGGCTTTAAATGCCAATAATCAGATATTAAATGAAACGTCCCCCAAAGATCAGGGGGCGTATAACTGTATTAAATAATATCCCACAATTCTTGGGGATTTACATCAATTAATGAGGGCTACATCTCATAGTTATTATACTTGTAGATACTCAAGGTGGTTATAGCGTATCTTCAAGGCTCCAGCATTTCTGGTCTCATGTCATTGTGCGAGCCACTGACATCTCCCGAGCTAACGTTTCTTTCGAGATGGGATATCGAGCTCAAGAACCATACTCCGAAGTTCCTGAAGATGAAGGTGTTCTCGGAGCTACCTTTCGAGATCGAGGTCATTTCGAGATCACCGCACTCGAGATCATACATCATACTTTGCAAGCTCGACTTACAATCCTAGATCACTCTAATCCTCACGAGACCATTTGTTGCGAACTCAGCTTTCGAGGTCATATTTACTATGGCTCGAAATCTGGGTATAACAGTTAGTAAAATTATAATCTTGGTTTGAATTATTTTACTAATTTATTGTATTGAATATGTTGTATGTTCTAGGACTGGGTTTAAGTATTTTTTGTAGGGTGTAAATTTTGGGGATAGTTAGAAATATAGATGTTAATTAAATTAAATTAAATTAATTAATTATTAGAATAAATTAAACTTTTAATAATAAAACTACCAAATAATTATTATAAAATAAAAGTTTAAATTAGTGTAAGACTAACTTAATTAAATAATTTATTAAAATTATACCTTTATAATAAAAATAAGTTTTAACATTTAAAGATATAAAATAAAAATAAAAATAATGGAAAAACTAAAAAATAATATTTAATAAAATTTAATTATAAATAATTAACAAATAAAATAAAATATGAACAAATAAAATTAGATTTTAGTAATTATAGAAGTTAAAAAAATAATAAGTAAAAAACTAAAAAAAATCATATGTAATAATATTTAATTATAAACAATTAACAAATAAAATAAAATATTAACAAATAAAATGTTCGGAGATGACGCACCTACACATGTTCCCCTGCGAGTCCCGCCTCCATCTACATTTAGAAATGGCGCGTCTTCGTCAGCACCTCTGCCACGATCTCCACCGCCCCTAGTAATTCAGTTTCTAGACAATGACAATGATGATGCGATCAACTTAAGATAGATTATATAGTTATATAAATAGTAGTGTTTTATTTATTTTAATATTATTAAGACAGTTATTAATATTAGATTGTATGGTATATTTTCTTATCAATTAGTGGAGACTACAATTCTGATTTTAAATTTTATTATATATTAAATTTGAATTTTTTTAATTCTGTTACACTATTTGCGGCAAAAATATATTGTATTTACGGCGAATTATTCGCTCCAAATAAGAGTCAAACAAGACAAATCAGTCATTATTTGTGGCGAATAATAGGACTATTTGTGACGAATTATTCTAAATTTTTGCTGCAAATAAAGGTCAATTACGACAAAATCCAAAATTATTTGCGACGAAATTATTAATATTTGCGGCGGTTTTTTCGCTGCAAATAATGAAGTTATTTGCAGTGGGCATTTTTTTCACCGCAAATAATGGTATTTACGACAACATTTTTGCGACGAAGTATTTGCGTTGAATTTTCACCATAAATAATATTTGCAACAAATTATAGCGGTATTTGCAGCGAAATTGATCACCGCAAAATCCCTAATTTCTTGCCGTGATATATTATAATTTTAAAGGCCATGAAAAAAAATAGGGGTGACAATAAGTCACTCATATACTTGTACATATTCTTTTAATTTAGTATATTATAATATGACCTAATTAATATACTAATATGTATTAATTTTCAGGAAACCTAACTTTAGATTATGTTGCGCCTTCAATAACTCTCATCAATAATGTTAATGGGCTGGTTATCACTTTCAATCCTCTTTGGCATTTTCTCTTAAACAATTGATGAGTTTCAAAAGCAAAAATCTCATCATGTATTAAATGTAATTTCTGCCTAACAAAAAATGTTCTTAACCTTTTTATGTGACTACTATAGATATAATATATATATAGAATAATAAATATTCTACTCTCTCTCTCTCTCCATTGTGGATTATATAGAAATAATTTTTTAAAATTATGTTTAACTTTAACAATAATAAATCACCCTTATAAGATTCCGATATCATGCACTTTTTAAACTCTTATATGTTGATCAGTGAGTTGGCTGCTTCTAATATGTATTTGATGAATATATTAATCAAAACAGAATGCAATATAACAATAAACAAAAATGAATTCTTCATAAGTTTTACTTTATCCAAATCTTAATGTCATGTCATCCCTTCTGGCAAATAGTATATAAACAAACAAATTAGTTAAAAAAAAATACTGTGAATGTAAAATGAAAAAAAAATTGAATCATTAATTGGTCCCATTATATTATTAGAGACTATTGTCTTAACCTATTATGCACCCCAACAATTTAGATATTGACCATTTTTTATGGGACTAAATTGCAGGCCAAATTATAGTATAAATAATACCATGCAAATAATTTGTTAGAGTTCAAAAAAAATTTTTAAAAGAATCATTACAAAATAAATTACTTTTATTCACAACAAAATTTCTAAAAAATTTATGACTATAAAGTTATTATATTTGTATCATTACTAAAAAGTTTATGATTAACAAAATCTAAATATGTTGTAACTAAAACTATGTACATTAATTCATAATAATTTGCGGTTAAAATACATAAAATTTGTGTTTACTTACAACTAAATTAAAAAAATGACGATAAAGTACTAAAACGTTACTTTTTGTTGCTTTTCGTAGGTACCAACCATTATATTTGACTTTTGACCATGAATTTTGTGATTAAAATACATAAATTTTGTGCTACTTACAGCTAAATATTTTTTTTTTTGTGAAGAAAGTACCAAAACGTGAAAATAATTGTAATTTTTGTCATTTTTTAAATCCCATAATAATTTTAAAATAAAAAACAATTAAAATAACAAATAAAATTTTATAAAAATAAATTTTTACCTTCGTCCTTCTCTCTTCTTCTTCCTACCAGTTCCATTCCTTCATTTTAGGAGAATGTTTTTTTTTAGATTATTGTAATAGTTTGGTACTTTCATTGTAAAAAAGAAAAAATTGATATTAAGCCGTAAGTAAACACAAAATTTAAGTATTTTAGATACAAATTTTCTTATTAAAATTCAGACTTATCGATTTACCTACGGAATGCAAGAAAAAAATAGCATTTTGGTAATTTCACTGCAAAAAAAAAATGATATTTAACTATAAGTAAACACAAAATTTAAGTATCTTAGCTACAAGTTTTCCTTTTAGCTGCAATTTTTTGTTGCCACAGACAATTTTACTTTTTGGTAGTGAACGGTAGAATGAATGTAAGTTTTGCTAGTTTTTTTTTAATAAAAATGAATGAAAAAACTCAAATTTCCATCATCTTCTATAAGAATTTGGATGAGATATCACACTGAAACCCAAATTCAGTAATATTATTTAGCTTAATAAGAAGCTAAAACAAAGACTAGAGCACAAACATAATGTCATAGATATCCAAACTTAACAAACTGATTACATGTTAATTATTATTCTTATTATCTTATTTTGAAAAGTTTTGTCTTCTAATAACATTACCTTTAAATGCAGACTTCCAAATATTATCTTAACATGGAAAGTGATAGAGGTCTTGACAAGCATCATTATTGTTAATTTGTTGTATTCATTGACTGATTTAATGGTTCCTTCTGAATTGGATACCATAGCTTAGTCTTATATATCCAGGAATAAAAAAAATCTTTATTTTTCTACTAGTTACCAATAGAGGACAATGAAAAGGATATAAAATACTGTCTCACATTCTTGATTTTGCAATTTTTTTATTTTGATATAAAAATCTTAATTTTGCAATTTTTTTATAATAAATAAATTATGTATATCTTAATTTTGGATCAATTCATCTCACTCTAAAATGGGATATTTTAGTTTTTGTTTCAATTTCACTGCCCTTTTGCTGAGAAGCTCTACAGTGCATGGGTATTTTATTTTCCTTTTAAATTATATATATATATATTACATCAGGGAAAATTGGAATTAAAATAGTATTATATAGAATAATTGTAGGGGTTTAGTGCAAAATGACCATTAATAGTGTGTGAAAGTAAATAAATGTCCATGTTTTTAATTTTGTAGTAAAATAGTCTAACCACTTTTTTATTATTACATATCACCAAATATATCATTTAGCAAATTACTATTTTATTCTAAATATTTTGATATTATTATGGTGTATGTATATTAGTTTTTATTTTAAAGTTATTTTGATTTTTTCCATTTTTTTATGGGTTGTTGAATGATATATTATACCACAAAATATATATACTGATTTGAAAAATAATATACCAACAAAACTTTCAAAATTATTACTCAAAAATGTATATACTATGCTAACAAAATTATATACTACCATTAAAATGTATATATCATAATACAAAATTATATACTACAATTATATATGATAAGATAGAAACTAAATATCATTAAAAAAAAATGATATACCATACCACAAAATATATATACAATAGTTGGAAAATAATATACCAACAACCTATAAAAAATCAATATAACATTAAAATAAAAACTAATATACATATACCACTATATTAAAGTTATATGCTCCTAAATAATTAAAAAAAATTATAGAAAAGAACAATTTAGATAATCAATAATGTAAAATTGTCATTTCTCTACAATTTTAAAAAAGATGACATTAGCTACTTGATGTCATTGTTTTGGGTCATTTACTATAATTTCTCAATAATTGTATAACTAATCATAATTCACGAGTGATTGGAATATATACTCTTTTTTCTTTTTTTACATTCAATATATATATAAAGGTGCACTCTTAATGGTTACTATTCATGGATGGTTACTTTAATATTAATCATTGGATTAAGATCAATGATCCATATTTATAGTTGTTAATTAATATTTCTAAATATAAATTTTGATTTTTTTCAAATTTTTGGAAGGATTACGTGATGAAAAACATGTATTTATTATGAAAATATAATGTTGTAAACTTTTCATTATTCAAATGCATGTCAATTTCTAAATATAGCTAGTGTCTCTCATTGGTTGGAAACAACATTAATCATAACAAAAAAAAATTACTAAATTCAAAATTAATGTAGAAAAAAATATTTACCTGTTGGTGACTTGCTATACCAAGTCACTATGTTGTCACTATGTTGTCACATCATCATAATTGTTAGTACCCATCTATGAGTAATAACCATTGAGAAATCTTCCATATATATTTATATATATATATATCTTTATATATTATAAATGTAAGTTTAATGGATATTGTTGATTTCCATTAAATTTAACAAGTTAGTTTTAAAGTTATCTAAATACGGTAAATAGATTAAAAAAATAATAATAAAGTTATCTAAATAAGGTAAATAAATTAAAAATAAAAATAATAAATAATAAATAAGTGATAATAATTTCTCATCACATATTTTAAAATTTCATATTAAATAATTTAAACTAGTCTATCAAATTTGTTTTAACAACTATAACCCAAAAATATTTATGTGTTTAAAAAAAAATTTCTTTCTTTTATTAATTATTTATTTTGTCACTTAATATATTTTGTTTATCCAAACACATATGTAACAGTGACATAAGACATAAATTTACATATTTCTTATTTTGTCTTTTAGTTTTTTTAATGAGAAATTACTTATTTTAATTGTTCTAACCATTAATTGAATAATATATATTTATATATAAATTTTTGTTAGCTTTATATTTTTTTAATTAAATATTAAAATTTAATCAAATAAATTTTTTAAATACATACTTTTAATTTAGAATTTCTTAATATTTTATTATATTGAATATTTTTTCTAAAAGAAAATTAGAAAAAATATTTAAATTTAAAATTAAAATTACTATAATATATAAATCAAAACATAAAAAAATACCAAAATTTAAATTATTATGAACACTAAATTTAAAACTAATAAACAACATCAAATAATTTACTTTAAAACTAGAATGCATCATATTTTTATATGTAAAAAGTGTGTATCTAACGGATTATTGGTTTAAATATATTTTTAAATAAAAATTATGATATTTTTTTATTTCTTTTAAGACTATAGACAATGTTTTGGCTTAATTTTTTTATATTTTTTGTGTCATTCATTTATAATATATGACAATGTTTATTTATTTAAAATTTAAATGATAATTAAAAAATATAACAATTTTTAAATAAAACTAAGCAAACGTGCATTGCGCGTTGCTTATACCTAGTTATATATTATAAATGTGAGTTTAAATGAAATTGTTGGTTTCCGTTAGATTTAATATTTTTTTATTATTTTCTACTGTTAATTTTAAAGTCATCTAAATAAGGTAAATAGATTAATAAATAAAGTATAAATTGAAAATAAAAATAATAATAAATTATACATAATAAATTCTCATCACATATTTTAAAATTTCATATTAAAGTATTTAAATTACTCAATCAATTATATTTTAAAAACTATAACAAAAAAAATTTTATGTGTTTAAATTTATTTTTTTCTTTTTTATTAATTATTTATTTTGTCACTTAATATATTTTGTTTATCCAAACATATATGTAATAGTGACATAAGACATAAATATACATATTTCTTATTTCGTCCTTTAGTTTTTTAATAAAAATTACTTATTTTAGTTGTTCTAGCCATTAATTTATATATAAATTTCTGTTCACATTAATTTTTTTAATTAAATAATTAAAATTTGATCAAATAAATTTTTAAATTCATACTTTTAATTTATAATTTCTTAATATTTTATTATATAGAATATTTTTTCTAAAAGAAAATTAGAAAAAAAAAGTATTTAATTTTAAAACTAAAATTACCATATATAATATATAAATCAAAAAATAAAAATACCAAAATTTAAATTATTATGAACAATACATTTAAAACTAATGAACAACATCAAATAATTTACTCTAAAACTAGAATCCATCATATTTTTATATGTAAAAAGTGTGTATATAACAGATTCTTGGTTTAACAATTTTTTTAAATAAAAATTATGATATTATTTATTTCTTTTAAAACTATAGACAATGTTTTGTCATTTGTTTTAAATATGTTTGTATCATTCTTTTATAATATATGACATTCTTTATTTATTTAAAATTTAAATGATAATTAAAAAATATAATAATTTTTAAATAAAATTAAGCAAACATGTACATATTAAAAATTTTTGATAAGTTTGATTCAAAAAAAGAAAATACCCAATATATAATTGAATAACTTTAATGTTCTAATTATGGATTGTTGAATGAAACATGCCTGTATGTGAAGGGATGTACAATATCTCCACCATTCTATAACATAATAATTGCATGTTAAGAGAATATTGAAACTTGAAAGCCATGTGAATATAAAATATATATTTAAGTTAGTTTAAAGAAGTTGAATTAAATATGTAATAAATATTTTGATGGTTTCTTGAATTATAAATTAATGTTTCAGGGAGAAAAGAGTAATCTAGATAGACAGTAGTAAAGACAATTTCTTTCATTAATAAGAAATATAATATAGTGTACTTTTGAAGCAAAAAGAAATAATGTTATATTTATTAATATAAAATATGTATTAATGTTTATTTAATATGAAATAATGTATAATGTACACCTATAATCCCTCCAAAAATGAAATCCCATTTTGTGGCCTCCAATGTAGGAAAATCCATGATTGTCATCACTACAAGTCATCCTATAATATAATTATACTTGTTGAAACGGAGACAAGACAACAATATAAATAATGATTTGAAATATATATATATATATATAAAAAAAAAATCTTATATCATTTAGGGGAGTATGAGAATGTTTAATATATTGGTTTGTATATAGAGAGTCCTTGATGACTCAACTATCTGTAAATTTTCCTCATATGGTCTAATAAAATATCTCCATCTATGCATCTAATTCTGTCGTATAAATTTAAATATATATATATATATATATATATATCTTTGTTTCTTTTGGGATTCTATTTCAGATCTCATATAACATATAATGGGAATATAAGGAGATTGTATTTAAAAAATAGCATATCATTATTTGAGTTTTATTTTAGTCTTACTATTTACCTTAGTACCCAAAATACCATTGTCATTTGTTCCGACTCTCTCTCTCTCTTCTCTCTTAGTCTCTCTATATTCCCTCTCACTCTCGATCCCGAACCAAAAAAACTCTCAAAACCCACATTTGAATCTATCGCAACCCAACGAAATCGGAGAAGAGAAGCATTGCCGAAGAAGGTCTTTGGAACCAGCACTTGATCATCGGACCGGAAGCACCCAGAGGCAACCAAACAACTCCGAAGTAGGCAAAACAACTCCCAAGTACGTGAAGGTGAGGGTTTTCTTTTTAATCTGCAATGTCTGGTTTTTTGTTGATGTTTTGTTCATTAGATAGATCGGGGCTGGGTAACTGAGAAATCTGGGTTTTTTTTCAAAAATTTTGATAGGCCTCGATAGTATATGTTAGGTCTGTTTTTGAATGTGCATCGATTGACCTCGAAAGGACTCGATGCGATTAGATATATTCAGTTTTAGGGTGCCTCGATAGGTCTCGATAGAAAGAGACATAAACCCTGATTTAGCATCTGCCTCGATAGGCCTCGATAGACCTCAATGATATTAGACATATGGTTGATTTAGCCCCTGCCTCGATAGACCTCAATAGGCCTCGATGATAATAAACATATGGTTGATTCTAGCATCTGCCTCGATAGGCCTTAATAAGACTCGATAGGCCTCGGTAGAATTAGATATATTATGATTTTCCCTTGCCTCGATAGGCCTCAATGAAAAAAAAAATTGTATAATAAACCCATATGTTATCCATAAAAATATCATGCATAATTTGTTTTTTTCTTTTTTTTTTTAATTTTCATCTTGTATTCATTAAATGAATAATAATATATAGTATTTTAAAAATAAATTAATATCTTTTCAAAAATAAATAAATAATTAAATTTACATTAACTTTTTAAATAAGAAAAGTTAATTTTCTTAGGTAGATCTTAAAAAAAATTGTGACTCAAAATATATATATTTTAATTAAAATACAACATCTTTGTTCATTTAAAAAATACAAAAAAATGAAAAATAATAAACAATAAACAATTAATAGAAAAAAGTTAAAATAATTTTTTAATTCTGCAAAAATATATACACAATTTTTATAATTTTGTATGGTTTATATAAATACATATTTATATATGTACTTTAAACCATACAAACTGAACAAAATTATATAAACTGTGTATATATTTTTGCAAAAGTAAAAAATTATTTTAACTTTTTTCTATTAATTGTTTATTATTTTTCATTTTTTCTGTACTTTTTAAATGAATAATGATGTAGTTTTTTAATCAAAATATATATTTTGAGTCACACAATTTTTTTTTAAGATCTACCTAAGAAAATTAACTTTTCTTATTTAAAAAGTTAGTGTAAATTTAATTATTTATTTATTTTTGAAAAGATATTAATTTATTTTTAAAAGACTATATATTATTATTCATTTAATGAATACAAGAAGAAAATTAAAAAGAAAAAAGAAAAAAATTAATTTATGCCTGATATTTTTATGGATATCATATGAGTTTATTATACAATTTTTCTTTTCATCAAGGCCTATCGAGGCCAATCGATGCCTATTGAGACCTATCGAGACAAGGAAAAATCATAATATATCTAATTCTATCGAGTCATATCGAGGCAGATGCTAGAATCAGTCATATGTCTATTATCATCGAGGCCTATCGAGGCAGGGGCTAAATCAACTATATGTCTAATATCATCGAGGCCTATCGAAACCTATCGAGGCAGATGCTAAATCAGGGTTTATGTCTCATTCTATTGAGGCTTATCGAGGCACCCTAAAACTGAATATATCTAATCGCATCGAGTCCTATCAAGGTCAATCGAGGCACATTCAAAAACAGACCTAAAATATACTATCGAGGTCTATCGAGGCCTATCAAAGTGGGTCAAATTTTTTGAAAAAAAAACTCAGATTTCTCAGTTACCCAACCCCAATCTATCCTATGAACAAAACATCAACAAAAAACCAGACATTGCAGATTAAAAAAGAAAACCCTCACCTTCGCGTACTTGGGAGTTGTTTTGCCTACTTTGGAGTTGTTTGGTTGCCTTTAGGTGCTTCTGGTCCGATGTTCAAGTGTTGTTTCCGAAGACCTTCTCCGATTTCGTTGGGTTGCGACGGATTCAAATGTGAGTTTTGAGAGTTTTTTTTTGTTCGGGACTGAGAGTGAGAAGGAATATAGAGAGACCGAGAGAGAAGAGAGAGAGAAAGTTGGAACAAATGGCAGAGGTATTTTGGGTACTAAGGTAAATAGTAGGACCAAAATGAGACTCATATAGTGATATGGTATTTTTTTAAATACAATCCCCTTGTATGCATTAAAAGTCAAATCTCCCATATAATTCAAACTTGTAATCTAAAAATTCACATAATAAAAGTGACCAATTTGATAGATGAGTCATGATGGTATAATAATGGACTCTCTCTATATATATTTTATAGTATATTCTATATTATATACAAAATGAATCTTCTAATAAGATATGAAGTTTATCCTAATTTAAATAAGTAATAAGATTATTATGCTGTTGAAGACAACAATAAGACAATTAGCAGTAATGTTTAACAATTGTAATTTGCATGAAGTTTGAATAAACTCTCTGTTTTGGTATTGTTATATAAATATAAATATATATACAAATATTTCACATAAAAAGTGACACTGTGACACTTCACCTAAACATATTTGGTGCAAAGTATACGTGTTAATATGGACACAATTAAATACAAAATCTGTTACTCTCATTCTACCACCATGCTAATCTTAATCTCTAATATATAATATCTTAAATTTGATAAATTGATGATATTGATAAAGTTTGAAAAGTTGAAAATAAGAAATACTTATCACATTCCATTAAAAATAATAACATAATTGTGCCTTTGAAAGAGAATCAATTCATTTGAAATAATGCAATAAATAGACATAAATAGATTTTTATTGATAGTAATATATATATATGATTTTGGTTGTAATAAATACATTATGAAGAATATCCAAACTGTACATCATGTTCAAACATAATTAAGATTGTTTTGTTTCTTATTTAATTCATGGATTTTTTGTTGCATATGGATCTAATTTGCCAATAAAAAATCTATTAGCTAACTTTCAATATTGATTGAGTCGTGGGGACAAATATTGATGGAGCCATTATTATTTTTGAGGGGGGGACTACGGCTACAAAAAAAAAAAAAAACTCATATGTATATCCATTTGAAGGACTCAAATCTATTGTCTAAAATTATGTCTTAATTTGGTGTTTAACATATTACAATTAAACACTCATTTAATACATTTGACTTTTATAACAAAATAAACACGAATTAATATAGAGCTAAAATATAACATAAACATTAATTTTTTTAAGAACGTAAATACATATTTGTGTATATATATATAAACTAATGTATCTCTGTTTTTACTTTTCCTTAAATTATTTTTTTGAAAAATTCCAAAATTAACTTTTTATGTTATTGACTAAACTCAGCAGTTTTTTTATCTCTTACAAAAAGCAGAAGTACATATAAATATTTTTCTTCGGCTCTTACAAAAAAAATTAATATGATTTTACATTAGATCTAAATTTTGTATTATTATAAATTAAAATGTTTAATCATGTTTCATTATAAACTAAAATGAAAATTAAATAATTATTCATGCATGAACAATTGTTTAAAATAATATAGCAGTCTCTTAAAAAAATTCAAAAAATCTTTCAAATGAATTAATAACAAAATATAGATATTTAAATTAAGAGAAGTTCTTTAGTCCCTCAGTTGCCATTTTCAAGACTTAGTCCAGCAATTGTTGTGAGCCATAGGATATGTTAGTTTTTAGAGTGAATGGTTGGATTTAAATTTGTTAATTGAATGATACAAAAATACACATATACTCTTAGGGACCCCCTTTAACCGGGTATCAATTGCCATTTAATTTGTTTAAGCAAACAAGAGAAATTTTTAATTACCCAGAGAAATTTTCAGAAAATCAACATTCGAACTCGCTGTTTTATTAATGGCATGGCTCCCACTCTGGCTCATTGACAAGCTCATGTTGTTCTTGTCATGGTTGGTTCTCGGAAACATTGAAAAATATGGCCTAAAAAGACCTTCAACAGGACCATTAGCGCTGAAAAACACAGAAAGAAAGACCCCAATTTTAGATATTGGAACATTAGAGAAGATCAAATCCGGAGATATTACAGTCGTTGTCGGAATCAAGAGATTCACACGTAACCAAGTCGAACTCGTCGATGGCGAAACTCTCGACATTGACTCAGTCATTCTCGCCACTGGTTATCGCAGCAATGTTCCTTCATGGCTTCAGGTGAGAAAATGTTTTGAAAAAAAGTTACTCTGTTTTTAGTTTCAAAAACAGAGGAAAGCTCAAAAAAGCTTTCTTCGATCAGAGCCATTTTTATTCATTTATACTGATCTTATTCTGGTTTTGCTATGAATCAGGAAGGTGAATTTTTCTCCAAAAATGGATTCCCTAAAGCCCCATTTCCACAAGGTTGGAAGGGAAATGCTGGTCTTTACGCAGTTGGGTTCACAAGGAGAGGGCTCTCTGGTGCTTCCTCAGACACCATGAGAATAGCTCAAGATATTGGCAAGGTCTGGAAACTTGAAACCAGACAACAGACCAAGAGAACCACTGCTTGTCATAGACGTTGCATATCTCAAATGTGAAGAAGAAGAAGAAGAAGAAAAATCCCAAAAAATCAAAATAAAAAAATAATAATAACCCAATTCTCACTAATTGTTTAGTTGAGGTGTATAACAACAACGTAAACAAATTTCTCTAGGTAATTAAAAACAGCTTTATTACATCTAGTGAGTACTTACATCTAGTGAGTACTGGTCTGGGCTAAGAAAAAAAAGGCATTTTCTAAACAAATTTGGTGTGGTAGATCATACTCATCAATTGGATATTTTTTACTTTTTTACTTTCAACTACAACATTATTTTACTTTCAGCTACAACATTAATCTCATCAATTGTATGAGATTAAATTTTTAGTCTCCATTTATGATAGAAATATTTTAATCACACTTTTTTTAACGAAGTAGTGACTCCTAATCGAGTAACCATATAAATATTATAACTTAAATATGATACGTTTAGTGGTATTATTATTATTATACTTTAATTGTGTTACACATCAGAAGATTATAAAATAACTTATGCAAAGGGAAAGTCTTACATACCAAATACCATATAATAGCCAAAATTTATTCTAAATTAACTATACAACCTAAAGCTACATAATCAATGGTAATTCATTCTTCTAACCATTAAACAAGTCAAACAAAACTGAGATATTCATTAAGACAATTCATTTGTTACTCGCAAAAAAACAAACAATAATTACTTTCAGTTTTTTTACTTTCAGCTATTATGTTATTACTAACCACTCTATTTAATATTACTTACCGACATCAAAATGTTACTTATATGCAGATGAGTTACTGGGAAATTCATTACTTTTACATACAACGTTATTCCTGACTACTCCTTTAAAATTACTAAGTAACTCCTAAACATTACTTTCCCAATATTCTAAATATGTTTGAACATAATACTAATTTTACCTTATTGCCCTCCACTGTAGACTTTTTTTACCTGCAAATTACTGTTTTGCCCATACTTTTCAGACCATAATTCAATATTTTTTTACAACCGGTTTACATCACCGGCTCATCAAGTAAAAAAATTTAATAATAAAAACACCAAATAATTTAATAGCTTGACACTTAGCAATTTTTTGGGTCCCACTTGTTGGACTAAGTCCGGTGAGGGACTAAAGAACTTGCCTTAAATTAAAATATCTTTGATTTTGTTATTGACCATTTTCTCATAAATCTTATAAATATATATATATTATTTTTAAATTGAAAACAAATAATGACAAAAGTAATTAATAGAAAATTATCATATTAAAATTAATTTTTTAGAGAAAGAAAAAAAATATCTTAGAAAACATTTCTATACATAATTTTATTTTTGTAATATTCAAGAAAGAATATGAAAATGTCAATTGCCAAAACAAATTAATATTATTCTACTCAAAAATAAAAGTTAATGTTATTGTTAATTATATTTTTACTTTTATATTAATTAGTTTTTATTTTGCTATAAAATTCAAATATGCATTAAATGAGCATTACAAGTGTTATCTTGCAATATGTTAGACACTGAATTAAGACACCATCCTAGACAATAGATTTGATCCATATTTGAAAGTCTAAAAGTTTAATGGGATACACTAGAACCCCCACATCTCTCTCCTATGGGGGGAAAATAACACATTTTTTAAATATATATGTATATATGTATATATTCACCCTTGATACATATTTATTTTACTCAATTATTCCCCAAAGAGATATTACTAGAGTTAAAATAATGAAAGAGACTGACCACTTTTTGGACAACATAAGAGACAGCATAAAACTAATGTTAATTATTTACTTAATATGTGTATTAAGAAAAAATAAATGAAATTTTCCTACAATATTGTTTGATCATATTCTTCTTGTCCTTTCTCGGGATAAAAAGAAAAGGGGATTGGCAATCTCAAGGTCTTTCAAGTAAAACTTTCTCAAAAGGGCTCTCACAAATAGTGATAATTGCATAAAAGGGTCACCAAGAGTTCTCTACGTTATTAATTCATATCATTTGGTTGTTTCTTAATTCTAAACAATAGAAATTATTCTCTTTTCTTTATTCATTAATAAATTATTTGAGGCTATCCTTACAAGTGAAAGGTAATTGCATTGAAATGACACAAATGGTTATCTAAATAATAATTAGATTTAAGTATATTATTGTTCTTGAATGGGAGATTACTTGCCATATAATCCAACTTTAAGAAGCTGCCAAAGAAGTTGAGAGGCCTGAGCTGGGAACCTGAGGAAAAAGTATGAGAAAAGTTAATGAAAATGATATGTAAATTGTTTATTAAGATAAGATAATGACTCCTAATTCTTTCCATTTTTTTATACATATATATTTCTTTTCCTAATTGTTTGTACATGCTAATTTGTCACTACATTGTTTGCCAATTTGAATATAAATACTCATATAATACTTGGCCTTAAAACTAAACTCCAACACCAAAGTCATTTACCCTTTAGATCATCACAATCAAAACACGATGCAGCCAGAGCTATTTGAGCCCTCATGGCCACTCTTTCATGACATGAGTTCATCTTGGAACAATCAAGTTGAATATTGCAGCCTTAGCAATATGGAATATTCTCAGGTTGGTGGCTCTGAATTATACTCTGAATTATTCCCACAAATTGATTGTCACTCAGAGATTTCTTCAACCCATTTTTCCTCTACAATCTCTGGTCAATCTGTCCAATTTCCAGCCTATGATGATCATCAAGATCATGATCATGATTCCTTGCAAGTCATGCCATTGATGGAAGATTTTCCAATGGACTTATTGGAAGCGTTTGAGCCTGAATTGAGTGGCAAATTTGAGGCTATTTATGGATGTTTACTGGAGGAGAGTGTTGGGAGTCTTCATTATTCTAGTCCTAGCTCATCAATGAAATCCGATTCATCATCCATGGATGTAACTTCAGTCCAACCAGTACTAATCTTGCCTGAACAAGACATGGAGATCGAAAACGAGTTAGGCGTGTTTCATCTCCTCAGAGCTTATGGTGAAGCCATAGAGAAAGAGCAGAGAGCGCTTGAGGAGGTGATTTTGAGATGCATCAGTGACAAAGTCAGCCCTATTGGCAAACCTTTGGAGCGTGTTGGATTCATCTTATCCCAACAAATCGACTCTCAATGCATTGATTATCTAAAACAAGAATCACTTAAGAACTCCAATGCTGCATTCAAGGCCTTTTGCCAATTCTTCCCTTATGTTAAATTTGCTCAGTTCACAGCGAATTCAGCCATCCTTGAAGCTACACCAGATGATGCTGACACACTTCACATAGTAGACTTTGACATGAGAGAAGGGCTTCAATGGTCTCAGATGATCGAGGCAGCTGCGAGGGGAAAGAAAGCATTGAAACTCACTTCAATAAAGTTGGAAGAAGAAGAAGAAGAAGAAGAAGAAAAAGAAGCTGATTCTGATCCATTGAATTTCAGTTTTGAGGAGACTAAGAGACAACTTCGTGATCATGCTGGCTCCTTTGGTCTAGAGTTAAAGATTGAAGAAATTAGGATTGAGGATTTAGTGAGTGAAGTAAAAAAGGCAAAGAAAAGGGGTGGAGGGAGAGAATTTTTGGCATTTAATTGTGGTGTAGGAATGTCACACATAAGAAGTACAAGAAGTAGAAAGCTTGTTATAGATTTTTTGAATGTAGCCAAGGATTTGTTATCTTCTAACAAAGGTATGATAGTTTTAGCAGATGGAGAGCCTTGTGAGAATCTTAAGAATAGTACTAGCTTCAGTCAATTCTTTGATGGTCATGTGGTCCATTACCAAGCCTTGTTGGACTCTATGGAGTCAACTTTCCCAGCTCATCTCTCAGAGGCAAGAATGACAATGGAGACTCTCTTTGTGGCGCCTTTCATCTCTTCTCTGGCTTGGTCCCAAAGGTGGGAGGAGATCAGAGAAGGGTTTCATCTCAAGGCTGATTCTGGCTTGAAGGACTTGAGATTGAGCAAAGAAAGTTTAATGGAAGCCAAAGAAATGGTAAGAGAGAACAGTTTTTATGAAGTCAGGAGTGAAGGGCTTAATGGGAATGAGGCTAGCTTAAACTGGAAAGGAGTTCCTTTAGTTAGAGTATCTGCCTGGACAAACTAAATCTAAATTTATTAGTACTTTCTCTTCTATTTCAGTTAGTAAATCAATTAATATATGTATAAACATAGTTTGACATGCTTAAATTTTGATGCTGTATATATAGATTGATTGTGTTGTAGTTATGTGTACACAATATTGGCCCAATTGGCATATCAATGTACTTGATGCAGTTATTTAACTTTCTTATGAGCTATTATATTTTATGCAAGTTAGAGATCAATTTTGAACCATCATGACTAGCCATTTTAGTCTCTCATTCTTAATCTTCCTTGGCTCATTAACAGTCATCATGCAACTCAAGCAAAGCAACTATACACTACCAAAAAGTTCCCTTTACATACTTATTGGATCAAAGTGAAGGAAATTATAGACTTGTGAGTTATGATTTTCTTTTTGTGTTGGTGA
The DNA here is from genome assembly GCF_963169125.1 of Humulus lupulus. Lineage (NCBI taxonomy): Eukaryota > Viridiplantae > Streptophyta > Magnoliopsida > Rosales > Cannabaceae > Humulus > Humulus lupulus. Next base: position 164,736,394 of record NC_084801.1, on the reverse strand, counting down.
TCATACAGAATGCCTACAGCCCTGTCAAAAAGTCTATCTAAACACTCTTAACAGCTAACAAATATCATACAAGCCGAGCCCCACTTCTTTTTATTTTTATATACATATATATATATTTCATTTTGCTCCTTTCTTTATAAAATTTTACTAATATGCCTTCGTTTTTATATCATTTACATATACTGTTTTATATTTCACAATCTTATTTATTTTTGTCTTCTGTATATTAAAGTTCAAGGCTCGCCCCTGATCAAGAAACAATATAAATTACTTTTCAAGAAAAAGAAATAAACAAGCAAAATTCAGTCATGAAAGTAAATAATTATACAAAAAAGACATAGGTTAGATACAAAAAAATTTATAATATTACACATACTATAACCAAAAAATACCAAATCGGGCGGGCCGGGGAGGTTTTGTCATGGGCCGGGACGTTAACCTGCATATGGGCTTTATTTTTTTAAAAAAAGAAATCTGTTACAATTAAAGAAAAAAGTGGAGTAAATAAAAATAAAATATTTATTTGGATGGAGAAAAAACAAATTACATGAGTCTCACCAAAATAAAATCTTTTTAAAATAGAAAGAGAAGTAAGTAAAAAAAATTGATATATTTTTTTCATCTTACACATTTTTTTTCCATCAGTTTCTTATTCACCCTCCCAAACAAATGTAGAATCAACAACCATTTTTTTCTTTTTCATATCACACATTTCTTTATTTTTAAATAAAAAAATTATTTCTTATTCTAGTATGAGTCAGATTAGATGATGGCTGATGCGTGTCGTATGTCGTATCAAATTTAAATATATTTCTTTTTTGTTCACGTATACCAGCTACTTCAGTATAGCGGTAAATAAGGGTCGAACCCACGAGAATTATGATCAAATTATTATTCAAAATAATAACTAAAGTGAAATTAGAAAATTATTTTAGTTTTAATAGCTAAAAACATAAAATGAAATAAATATCAAAGATTAAATAACTAAGGATATAATGATATTAAAGAAATAGTCAAGAATTACTTTCCACCTTCAATAATCAATCTATCAACAATGACAAATAATATTCCTTATTTCCAATTAAACTATTAACCCCGCAGATAACACTTAAGCAATCAATTATCACAGTTTCCCTATTATACTTAATTAAAGCTAAGCGCTCTTAATTAACCATTTTTACCCAGCAATAAACTCATTAAGCATGCGATCTATTTAACCTAGTAAAATCATTACACTTTGTGGAAACAGGTTAATCTAGGCAACAAATTCATTAAGCATGCAATTCATTTAACCTATGTTTTATTTTTCATAACAATCAAAATACCCGTCACAATACTCTAATTGCAATTTATCACTCTACTTAGAGTCCTAAACTATTAGGTGAATAGAAATCCTAAGATGATAGTAGAATAATGAAAAACCCTAATTAGTTGGCCACCTAACAAGATCTCACAAGATTCATAACATTCAATTAGAAAAATAGAAGCAATTTAATACAAGGGAATAAAAGGAATAAAATCCATCAATGCATTCAAGATCTCATGTCTAGGGTTTTGAAATAACCCTCAACTATAAAGAAAACTACTCCATAATCATATTCATATTCATAAACATAAATATTCAATGAAAATAAAAGAGTTTTGAGAAGAAAGAAAAACTAGATTGAAGAATGTTATTGTTGATGTCTTTTCTCCTCCTCTACTGCTCTAGCTTCTAAAATTCACAATCCAAAGTTATAATAAAAGTTAACCCTAATCCCTTTTATAGTCCATCAAAAATTACATTTAAAATTTGAATTTTAAGGAAAAACTTGTCACACAGCCGCGGCCAATGTTTCTTGGCGGCCACGGCCACTAGAGAATGTATTTTTCAGAAACTCAGGCTCTGGCCACAGCCTGGGACATTGCTAGCCGCGTCCACTACGTTCTGTCCCCCAAGCCGCGGGGTGGAATAAGACTGGCCACGGGTGTAGCAATTTTTCCCGTTTTTCGATTTTCTTCTACTATAGTGACTGAAAGTATTTTAAATATAACTCAGAATTGGAAGATTTAAAAATCTATAGAAAGCTAAGAAAAAGATCTAAAACCTGTATTTCTAGGTATATTTCCAAAAGAGTATTGCAAAATTAATAAAATCAAGTGTGAAGTTTCAGACTTGTAATTATGAGTTTAATCATTGTTTGTAAAACATCTCAAATTCATTCATTTTCATCCAAATGTCTTGGAAATCCTAAAAACACAAAATATTCTAATTAAACATATATAAATAAATAATCAAGTACATAATCATAGAAGAATAATAAATTAAAAATAGAAAAATTCGGTTCTTATCAGTGGCCTATATGACAAGGTTTCTACTTTGTTTATAGTTAAAATCAAAAGATAAGTAAAAGTTTTAACTCATTTATTATGTTTGGATAAGTATTGATATATCCTGTTTTCGACGAAAAACATTTTGCTTGGAGATTAAGCTTGGAAAACATCATAATAAACTCGTATTTAGATATTATTCTCATTAATTATTATATGGTAATTGCAAAGTATTAGATCATATCAGCTCGAAAGCAGAGAATCGCCTCGAAAGTTTAAACGTTCTTTTAGCTCGGATGAGAGATGTCACAACTCGAAGAGTATGATGTAACGACCCAACTATTCTAGACTTTGGACCATTAATGACTACTATACTAATCTTCAGAAAACGTACATATGAAATAACCATAACTTTATTTAAAAACTGTAAAGTAAAGGTTAAATACATAAAAATTCATTTAGGATATGGGATCCCATTGTTTTGAAAACAAAACATAACTTAAATAAATTTGTTACAAAATTAAGTGCGGAAAAATTATACATAGAAATCATAACTAAAAGACTTAAAAACTTCTTCCTCGAATCGAACGCGTAATCCACCAATTCCATCCTGCATCAATACACATCCTCAAGCTACCAAGAATCTTTCCGCCGCCATAACTATTTTCCTGCACATATAAACATAAAGGAATGATTCTAATGCCCAGCAAGGAAAAACTACTAACCACATAAACATACACATAAAATCATATCATAACATATGCTAAAAATATATCATAACATATACTATATAAGACTATACTAATAATGGCCATTATGACATGTGATAAACCATCTACGTCCCCTGTCTAATATTTGAGGTAGGTTAGATTACATGTAATGTATGATAACCCATCTACATCCCCTGTCTAATATTTGAGGTAGGGTAAATCATAACATAACATATAAAAACATAAACTTATCATAACATATTAAACATAACATAACATAAAAACATAACATATCATACAAACATACAAGATCTAGCCTATTTTCCTTACCAAAATACCGGGATGATGAGAACAAGGTCAGGATTTTGGAACATTCCTAAAAACCATTAATAGAGATGTGAGTTTTCTAAAAGAAAGAGATGAAGAGGATTGAACTAAACCATCGAGAAGATACTTACCAACAAGAAATCTCAAGTTCGAAGAACTTAGATGCCTAACCAAGAATAGAGAAGATTGGGTTAGGAATTGAGTAAAGAAAAACTATAAGAACTAATGAAACAATACAGAAAAGAACTAAGAATAGGAATACCTTTGAAATTGTTATGACCGAACTACACCTCGAAACCGAAATACACTCTATGAACCTTACTTCCCAAGTGTCTAATAAGCTTAGAATGACAAAGCTTATAACCCCAACCAAGTGTTTATCACTCTATAGTCTCACTAGCACCTAGAAGGCTCTGATCAATGCTTGAAGAATGAATGAAAGGGCTTGGTGCTAGGTCTTATTTATAGAGTTCTAGGAATAAAAATCTTCTAATTATATTCCAAATTTAAATTTAAATTTAAAATAGAATCCTAAGGAATAAAAATCTTCTAATTATAATCCAAATTTAAATTTAAATTTAAAATAGAATCCTAAAGAATAAAAATCTTCTAACTTTCTAAATCCTGAACTCTAAACTAACCTACAGTTAAATCAACATATCTGGAGCTGTAGGACTCCAATTTAGACTATCTTTATACCATTAGAAAGATAATTAAATTATCTACAACTTTTTAGAAATACTATTGTTCGAAATTCATAACATAACTGGGTCAAAAATAGGTCAGAAGTTACAGTACCCTAAAGTTACGAAAAATTTATTTAATTATCTAAATCACAAATAAATAAAATATCTAAATCACAAATAAATAAAATATCTAAATCTAAATATCTAAATAAATATCATGCTCTTAACAGATTCTGGTGAAGACTAAGTCTTATATTTCCCTTATTAAAATGATGACTCATTAATAATCATGCATATGACAAGTGTCATAATCCTATTGGCTCTATCTGAACCTTAGGCTATAATAATCATCATATTAATAACCAGCAATATTAATCAAACCTTATGTTATAATTAATATTCTTAAGCTATAGGTTAAACTTATAAAATCCATAACTATTGCTAGGAGTTTCCAACTAAGTCCCGGCTTGAATCAAAATCCACAGTAATGAACATACTATAACTAATACTAGCTATTACTACTACTACTACTATCTAACTAGCTAAGAAAATTATGGGACTCTACATATGAAGATCAGCTCGAAAGCGTGTTTAAGAGGTGTTAGAAAACAGTAATTAAGTGAACAGATCCTATTTTTTTAGGGATTAGTTTAGATATTTACTTGTTGTATTTTGAATTTAAAATAAGATATTTATGTAACCTCCCTAAAACTGTGGAGAAGAGAATCTGAAACCAGGTCTATAAATACCTGGACTATAGTCATTTATTTTCAAGCATAATTATTGTGATAAAATTCTGGGAAAATTGCTTCTCAACCTTGAACAATAATTATTATATAAAGATTTTTTTAAATGATTAATTTAAAAAATAATTGTTGTACCCTAAAAATACGAGCTCAACTCGGGGTACAGCTAGTGCGAAATAAATAGAGGAGGCAAGACTTCGCAGATGATTTCCTTAACTCCGGACCTAGCAGCTCGATGCTGTGTCATTGAGTCCGAAGTAGCCTAGGATCTTCCAGACCGTTAGAGATGCAAATGACAGAGGTCGAGGTGCCAAGCGTCCAGATCGGCTGCATCAAGCCTGAGCATTATTAAGTCAATTCATCCAGTTCCAGTCATATTCAACTCGAGAATGACATCTAGCTCGGGGTAGTTCAATGACGCACATGGGAGAATCCCTACTGACTCGGATGTCCGATATGCGCAATAAATACCTGTAATCGTTATACACATTTATTGATTGATGTAAATGGTAGGCTTAATTAAGATATTTAATTGTCCATTAATTTATGAATTTACCCAATATTATATGTTACCATTTATAGTAGGTTACCCAATATTGTCCACCATAATTCCCTATAAATACAAGGGGAATTGACAGTAAAAGGGATCGACATTCTGTATGCAAAAACTCTACTGAAATTGTTATAAGTAATTTCGTCTATGGTTCCTAAACATATCAATGTTGGACTCAAAATGGGCATGTTTTAAAATTTAAATCGCAAGCGCACGAATCGTGTAAGCAAGGATGTCGAACCCAAGAGAATTGACTAAAATAAAAAATAAATTATTTTAAAACAAAATTAAATAAACTATAACCTAGCTCCAAAGATTGATAAGATTTAATGTCAATAAAATAAAATAAAAGATAAAAATAAAGATATTTAAGACAAGAAAAATAAACAAATTATGATTTGTAAACAATTTGTAAAAGAAAGATTATTAAGATACTATAATCCACAAAATGTAAGTTTAATAATATTTATTAGTATATTGATTCTCAAGTTTTAGTGATAGTTAAAATAAATCAAACTATCATTTTTCAGATTGATTTATAATTTAAGCACAAATTATTTCTAAAAAAATATAGGATTTTTCTTCTCTTTTCAAAAATATAATTAGAAAGTAGTTAATGTGAATCAACCTAATGAAACAAAAAAAATCAAATAACATTATTTATAAGGCAAAACATAATATATTTCTTTCTAAGCATTGGATGTCTACAATTTAATGACACATCTTAATCAAATAATATTATGTTTTGCAAAATGAAGAACAAAGTGTAATATTATCTAACAATCCAAAATACAAGATTTTAAAGATGAAAGACTTAAATGAAAAAAAAAATCCATAAAAATTGTTGCATTACAAGGAAAATCAACATACAATAATAAAAACTATCTAGTTACAAGTTGCTTCATCATGATCTTAATAATCTTATGAAAAAGATTAGAAGCACATAACTAGAATCCAAAACATATTACAAAATAAATACATACTTGGCACAAAGTGGTCTTCCACAAGGAAGAGAGAAAATGTAGAGAGAAAGTGTAGAAAAGATGATAGTACCTAAAAATTAAGCACCCCCAAAATGCTATTGAAACTACTTATTTATAGCCAAAATAAAGTGCTGAAAACATTCGATTTATATTAATTAAATTGATTAAATTAAATTTTAAATAAAGAATAGTAAAGCATATGTAGAGGTAAATTTTGGGGTGTAATGATGGATTTTATGGTAAAATATGTAGAAAAATTGGAGAATTTTTGACATTATGGCAGGTGGGACAAGGGAACATTATTGGGCTCAAGATGGAAAGATGTAGGTGGCTGGCTGGCTGGCATCTGGGCCGAAAATGGTGCATGAAGCTTCTGGGCCATGGGGCTGAGAGGAAGGAAGGAAGGTCCGAATTAAAAATTAGGCTCAGTACCCATTTTAAAATAACCCCTTTAATTATTACCCACCTTTTTACTCTCTTTCATTTATACCCACTTTAATAGTCCATATCCCCATTGTACCCTTTCTCTTGTTCAAACACTCAGCAAGTACTTGAGTCATGTCACAGACCCTTCATCTTCAACACCTCGACATTGTCCAGCTCTCATCTTCTCCACCAATCCGGCGTCGCGATCCACTACTGATCCCAGCCCAACTACTTCATACACGCACCCCATCCATATCTATTTCCCTCTCTCCGCCCAAGAAAGACACTCTTTATGCTGCTACATCTGGCAATCCAATGGTAAGGGTTTTTTAGTTAGCCCCAGATGTTGTTAGAACCCCAAACATCTTACTCTTACTCTCACGGGTCCACACGCTCACCAAGCCACTTGAGGCTACCTCAACCCCAAGTGCTATCAAACTATAAGTTATGTGATCAAGATTCATTATATTTTATGACTCTATTTTAACTTTATGTGGTGGTCGGAGTGATTCAACAGAATATATATGTGGTAGAATTTTATTTACATTTTATGAGTCTAAAGATACTACTGTCTTTTTCGTTTGTTTCATAAGTTGAGCGCCTGGTATTGGAAAATGCAAGTTACGTGATTGATTCAATTTGTTGGCAAGGCTTTAATGGCATCAAATTTAAACTACAATTTATAAATTTTTATCCATTTAAGCTTAAATTATAAATAAAGCATCTTTAACCCCCTCAGTTTGAAATTTAAACCACTAAACTTTAAATTTAAACCACAAGGCTTAAAATTTAAAACACTTGCCTTAAATGGCTTAAAATATGAACCACTAAACTTAAATGGCATCAAAATTTAATCCACAAAGTTTAAGTTTTAATCATTTAGGCTTAAATCATAAACATACTCTCTTTTAATCTATATAATGTAATTTGTTAATCTAATACAAAATCTTTATAATTTTAAACCAAATGGCATCAAATTTTGAACCACAAGGCTAAATGACATCAAATTTAAATCACAATTTATAAATTTTTATCCATCAAGCTTTAATTATAAATCAAGACCATTTAAACCACAAGACTTAAAATTTAAACCACTTGCCTTAAAATTTAAACCACAAGCTTTAAATGGCTTAAACTATGAACAACTAAACTTAAATGACATCAAAATTCAATCCACAAAGTTTAAGTTTTAATCCTTTAGGCTTAAATGATAAACATACTCTCTTTAATCTATATAATGTAATATGTGAGTCTAATCCAAAATCTTTATAATTTTAAACCAAACGGTATCAAATTTTGAATCACAAGGCTAAATGGCATTAAATTTAAATCACAATTTATAAATTTTTATCCATTAAACTTTAATTATAACCCAAATCTTTTTAAACCACAATGTTTTAAATTTAAATCACTAAGCTTTAAATTTAAACCACTAAGCCTTAAATTTAAACCACGAGGATTAAAATTTAAACCACTTGCTTTAAAATTTAAACCGCAAGCCTTAAATGACTTAAAATATGAACCACTCATCTTAAATGACATCAAAATATAATCTACAAGGTTTAAGTTTTAAGCCTTTAGGCTTAAATCATAAACATACTATATTTTAATCTATATAATGTAATGTGTGAATCTAATACAAAATCTTTATAATTTTAAACCAAATGGCTTAAAATTTAAACTACTATTTATAAATTTGAACTACAAGGCTTAAATGACATCAAATTTAAACTACAATTTATAATTTTTTATTCATTTAAGCTTCAATTATAAATCAAGTATCTTTAAACCCCTAGGTTTGAAATTTAAACCACCAGGCTTTAAATTTAAACCACGAGGCTTAAAATTTAAACCACATGCCTTAAAATTTAAACCGCAAATCTTAAATGGCTTAAAATATGAACCACTAATCTTAAATAGCATCAAAATTTAATCCACAAGGTTTACGTTTTAATCATTTAGGCTTAAATCATAAACATACTCTCTTTTAATATATATAATTTAATGTGTGAATGTAATTCAAAATCTTTATAATTTTAAACCAAATGGCTTAAAATTTAAACCACTATTTATAAATTTGAACTACAAGGCTTAAATGTCATCAAATTTAAACTATAATTTATAATTTTTTTATCCATTTAAGCTTAAATTATAAATCAAGTATCTTTAAACCCCTAGGTTTGAAATTTAAACCATTAGGCTTTAAATTTAAACCACGAGGCGTAAAATATGAACCGCAAGTCTTAAATGGCTTAAAATATGAACCACTAATCTTAAATGGCATCAAAATTTAATCCACAAGGTTTAAGTTTTAATCCTTTAGGCTTAAATCATAAACATACTCTCTTTTAATATATATAACTTAATGTGTGAATGTAATTCAAAATCTTTATAATTTTAAACCAAATGGCTTAAAATTTAAACCAAATGGCATCAAATTTTGCACCACAAGGCTAAATGACATCAAATTTAAACCATAATTTATAAATTTTTATCCATCAAGCTGTAATTATAAATCAAGACCATTTAAACCACAATATTTTAAATTTAAACCACTAAGCTTTAAATTTAAACCACAAAGCTTAAAATTTAAATCACTTGTCTTAAAATTTAAACCGCAAGCCTTAAATAGCTTAAACTATGAACAACTAAACTTAAATGGCATCAAAATTCAATCCATAAGGTTTAAGTTTTAATCATTTAGGCTTAAATGATAAACATACTCTCTTTAATCTATATAATGTAATATGTGAGTCTAATCCAAAATCTTTATAATTTTGAACCAAATGGTATCAAATTTTGAACCACAAGGCTAAATGGCATCAAATTTAAATCACAATTTATAAAATTTTATCTATTAAGCTTTAATTATAATCCAAGTCTTTTTAAACCACAATGTTTTAAATTTAAACCACTAAGCCTTAAATTTAAACCATGAGGCTTAAAATTTAAACCACTTGTCTTAAAATTTAAACCGCAAGCCTTAAATGACTTAAAATATGAACCACTAATCTTAAATGGCATCAAAATATAATCCACAAGGTTTAAGTTTTAAGCCTTTAGGCTTAAATCATAAACATACTCTCTTTTAATCTATATAATGTAATGTGTGAATCTAATACATTGGTTGGTAACTTGTCTAACAATTCATTTTCTTGTTCACACTTGAGAATGGTTCTAGGACCTTGGATATAGGGAGGACATTCTTAAATTAGAATGATGTTTAATATATCCTTCAGATGGATATGAACCAGTGCCATGTGGAGTTTACTGCATTGATTTCATGAGTCTTCATAAAACACTATTTGATTGCTAGTTCAACCCTTTGTGCACTATGCTTGGAAGGACAGAATGTAAAAGCTTCCTAATAGGCTAAAGTGCTTGGAAGGAAAAAATGTACAAGCTTCCTAAAAGGCTAGCCTAAAAAACTTACATATTTCTTTTTAACTTCCACCCTATTCAAAACTGAGGACTATGAAACAACTTATTTGCAAGTATTGTATGAACTACATTATCCAAACCTTTGATTTTTAAAATATAAAATAAATAGGAAATAGTACACCAACCTAAAAAATTGGCTCCCTCAAAGAAATTCAATTATAAAATGAAAAAAAAAATCGTGCCTTTTTACACATCTATATTCTCCGGTAAATGCATACTTATATTTCTTAATTAGAAACAGAACACACTATCCAATGATGATCAATTCTAAAATTTTGATTAGCTAAATGTGATTACAGCTGAAGACTTCCTGTTTGAAATGCCTTTCAAAGGATCTCAAAATATATGGAAAAGGTTTCTGAAGCAAAATGTAGTGCCTCCAAATGCACTGAATGGACAAAATAATACATTAATAAAACTAACTCCATTTAATAGAATGTTGAAAGAAAACAAAAGTTGTTAGTACCAACTTAATTTAAGAAGAAAATTCAATAGGACAGCAATTATAGAAAAATAAACCTTCAAAGGGGCCATAGAAGACGCTCTGTTTAGTGTACCTAGGATGACGGACAACCAAAGCCGAAACTTTGTCAAAATCATACAAGACCATCATCTTCTCTGAGAAATCCTTTGCCACAGAAAACCATGCTTTTTTTGTGTACTTCGTTGCCAGATCAGATAAAACAGATCCATCCAATCCAAAAACAATATATATGGGAAAGTCAGCTCCAGCTGCCTCGACAAAGCCTCTGATAGTAGTGTCAGAATCAAGTATGGAGACATCAGGGTCCACCAATTTCTTTAGATAATTAACAAGTAACTATGCTTTCCTTGGTCCATTATAGTCCAATGGAGCACCATGCACAAAGAGCTTCAAAGTAGGAAATCCACTGTAACATAGAAACAAAAATTCTTCAGTATTCGAATAAGAACATGTAAATCCAATTCATTACAGTAGATCCAATTCCAAAACAAAGAGCCAAATATAGCATTAAAATAAGAACATGTAAATCCAAAAGTCATAAAAACAAAGATCAACGAAGACAGTGGCCAACCCTTAGCTATACTTTCTTCCAAATGAGCTTCATCGTTTGACTTTGAAGTAGACTTCACGTGAAGAACACACACTCAAAACAATAGTAAACAAGTAATCATCATATTCCAAATTACTAGTTTATGTAGAGGCATTTTATCAAACACCTAGCAGTATAAATTTGTGAAAATGAAGAAAAACTCACTGTGATAATGATAATGATCCTAATGGCAGTGGCAAGTGAATGATTCTTCTATGTAGGGAGGTGTAGTGACAATAGCATAGACAACAATTCAAAATTTTGGGCTGTGGTGGAGGCGTGGTGGAGCTGTGGTGGAGGCGTGGTGGCAGAATGGTGGTCGTAGAAGGTTGGAGGCTGGTTTTGAGTCGATCGTGGTGGTGTGAATGATAGAGAGAATGGTAATCGGTGATACTGTTTTTCTTTTTAGAAGAGAACCATGTGGTCAAGGGTATTTTTGGAAGTGTTAGTGATAAAAATGGGTAGAATTAAACTAAATATATTTATAGGGTAATTTTAGTTCAATATTCATTAAACTGGCTAATTTTCAACTTATCCCAATTCCGAAGGGGAGAAGGGAGCTGCTGGATGGGAGGATTGGGTCGTAGACTTCGGTAACCTATGGGCAAAGAAAGGCGCAGACGTGAGGCTGGTGGGAGGCATGCGGGCCTGGGCTGGTTCAATTGGGCTCACGTGGGAACAAGGCCCAGGTGCAAGGAGTTGTAGCTGGAAAGGGAAGTAGGCGGGCTAGGAGCGGTCTTGGGCCGTGGGGCTGGCTGGGCCTGGTGCTAAGCAGCTAGGCTAGGACAACCTTTTGGGCTTCAAAAATGCACCTTTCTTGACTTTCTACAATGCCATTTTTTTTAATTTCTTTTCTTGATAATGCCACTTTGTTTTCTTTCTTTTTTTAAGCTTTTCAAACACAAAAAATACAACATATTTCCTATAAAATAAACATAAATTAAATCATAATCAAATATTTTTAATTATAAAATAAATCATATTAATTCTTTGAAAATACTAATTAAAACTTAATTTAATTTAACATTTAAGATCAATAAAAGTATATATTTTTTGACTTCTAACTAAACAACAATAATTCAAATAATTAAATTACAACATTTTTCAACAAAATACTATAAAAACACACAAAAATCTATAAAATTAAAATAAACCTAATAAATTTAGAATTACTTAAAAACTTAAAAAATCAATTAAAAACTCAATAACTAAGCAATACTTAGCATATAAAATATGGTAAAATAACTATATTTTGTAGAGTTATCAATCAATAATAGTGACTTATGGACTAGGTGGATTTTAACCACTGAACCACGTAAATTATGTGTGTATTCATATTTCTTTACATTTGGTTTACTATAAGCTTAATCTCTCTATTTCGAATTTCTAAATCTCATGTTGACGAAAAACCGCGTCAATAGTGTAATAACCAAGGTTATTATTTTCTTATAAGCTCCTTAAATATGATCTTAGGTTATATTTAGTTATGACTTGAGTTGTTGAATAAATATTGCTTTAAGTTTAAATTATTTAAGTTATGATTTTATGACTATGAATTAATTATAGTTTGGGCAATTATAATTATTTTATCATATGATTAAATTAGTGTATAGTTTTATTAAGTATTAAATCCACATGTTATTTAATGTATTAAGAAGTGAACATGTGGCATTAAACTAAGTCCAAGTATTAGAATTAAAATGAAAACAAAAATAGCTTAGTCTTAGGTTTGGCACATAAATAGGAAGGATTTGACTCTTTTTAAATTTTAAAGATAAGAAAGATTAGATCTATTTGAATTAAGTGACTATGTGTCAAGAAGAGTTAGATAAATGGAAATTTAAAAGATTTAATTTAATTAGTCAAATAACTAAGTACAGATAGTAGTGTGATGGTTGAACTAAGAGTTAGATAAGTAAATGACGTTTTTGTAACTTTAGTTTGCTGTAACTTCGGGCCTAGTTTTGACCCAGTTATATTATGATTTTGGAAAAATAGTATTTCTACAAAGTTGTAGATAATTGAATTAGATTTCCAACAGTATAAAAAATGGCCTAAATCAAACTCCTACAACTCCAGTTACGCTAATTTTACTATAGGAGGGTCCAGCTGGAGACTAAAGTTATGTTATGTTACTCAGTTTGGACTTTGACTAAAGTTTGAACCAAATGGAGACTGTGTGGCATACTTGGAGATGATGTAGCAACAAGATGGGAGTAAGACTAGGCTGACCAAAACCATATAGTGGAGGGAAGGTTATATTTTTAAAATTTAAGTTGAATAGTGTGGAGAAAATAAAGGAAGGGAGTTGGGGTTTGAAGCTTATAAATAGAGACTTACCCTTCATCATTTTTCTCACACTCAAAATCTCTCAAAAACCTCTCATAATTTCGAAATCCATAGTCCCAAAAGCTCTCTCCATTTTGCCATAAACACTTTACATAGCCATAGCCGAAACACTAGTCCTTATAGTCCTCGAGATCTTTTTCTTCTATTTTCTTTATTTTGCCTTAAACATTATTGCCTTATCTACTATTTTAGAGGTAGGTTTAGACACAACTATAGTCTACCATTTTTATATTTTATGTCTTATGTTTTATGTTTTAGTAGTTTTTCCTTACTGGGCATTAGACTCATTCCTTTTTATTTAGATTGTCCAGGTAAATGAACATGGAAGGCGGGATCGGTAGCTTTGGTTTGTGTATTGGGGAAGGAACTTAAGGAATGAACCGATGGGATCGATCGAGGGTGACGTTGATATTTTGAGTCTTTTAATTATGTCTTTATGATTTCCGCATTTAGCACTTGAATATTTAAATAAATGTTTTGTTTTCTTTATTATTTTATGTATAAACAATGAGATCCTGTATTTTTTTATTTTCTATGTATTAGTAATTAAAGTTCTATTATTTTATGTATATATCCAAAAATAGTAGTTATGACTTAGTAGTTTTAAAGGTACGTGGTCTTTGAGTTAGTTGGGTCGTTACAAATAGATTGGTGCTTTCATTGAGAATGGATTAAGCTTGAAATCTTGCACGATATTCAACCCAGCAATCATCATGGTGGTTACCCGTTCTATGTGCGACAATGAAACGGAGCATCCTGATGATCAGGGAGGTCACCGTAGGGCCATTCCCACTGGGGAAGGCACGTTCGCACATCGCCGCCTTGGAAAACAACATGTGGATCAGGATGATGCCGGAAGTTCAGCCTCACGCCCATCGAACCCCAATCTTGGATACCTGACCACCATTGAAATGGAGAATGCTCAACTGAAGAGCCACCTTGCCTAGGCTAATAGGCGAATAGACTAGATCATGGCTCGTCTACCTCCTCCTACAACCAACAAAAATGTCAAAAGGAGGCAAAATGGGTCCCACAGATCCTAGTCCCACCGAAATAATCGACCTAATGTAAGTTGTTCTGTCAGAACAACAACACCAAGCTTCGTGCCTTCTAAACAGATGTAGTAACTGAGGTTACTTTTCTCTTAGACCTCTTTATTTGTGTGATTTATGTGATTATAGGTTGTCTTTATTTTATAGAATATATTTAACTTGAGCTGTGGTGATAGAATAAGGTTTAATTTTTGAAATGTTTAGTGGTTATGAGTATAGTATTTAGTGGTTATGATTAGTATAGTATAGTATAGTATAGTATAGTTTTGTGATATTAGTAGCCTTGTTTGTGGAAAAGGGGTGATTGCGTAAGAATAAATTAATTATAGTATTATTAAGAATTGTTATAGATCGAGTCTACATAAAGCCATAAACCCCAAAAAGATTTTGGGCTTAGTAAATTCAAAATCAGCCTAGAGAATTAGAGTTTGTTATTTTATGGTTAGTTATGATATTTGTGAATTGGGTTGTTATTTAGATAATTACATAGAATTTTCGTAACTATAGGGTACTGTAACTTTGGACCCATTTTTGACCTAGTTATATTATGATTTTGGAAAAAGAATATTTCTAAAAAGTTGTAGATAATTGAATTAGCTTTCTAACGATATAAAGATTGTCTAAATCTAACGTCTAAAGCTTCAGTTATGTTGATTTTACTACAGGTGGGTTCAGTTATGTTGATTTTATTACATGTGGGTTGAGAGTTACGAGATTTAGAAAGTTAGAGGATATTTTTCCTAGGTAGTTTGATGTTAGATTATTCCTCAATTATTTAATAAAAATATTAATAAGATAATGTAGAGATATTTTCTATAGAATTTAGGATTCTATTTTATTTAAATTTAAATTTGGATTATAGTTAGAATGAAATTAGGATTTTTGAGAGCCTATAAATAGAGTCTATTCCTTCTCATTTTTTTCATTCACTCTTTCTCTTCTTGAGACCCTCACACACACACTCTCTCTCCCTATTGTTTTCGTGCACCACCATCAAAACACAAACCATAAGTCCAAAATCATCATCACCGTCATCTCTTCATATCTTTGAAACCCTAGTGCCCAAAGAGGCCACACGACCAAGGTTATCTTTCTTATTGTCTAAACCCTACACGCAAGCATTTAAGGATCTAGAGTTTTTCTTCTAGATCAAGGTTAAGGTATAGTTAAGTTTTGATTGTGTTTGAGTTTTAGATTTATTAGTTTATGTTTAAATAATGGTATCATGTTTATGAAATAGGGTTTTAAGCGAGATTAGCATATAAAGGACTCAAGTTTAGTTTATGTGCACCACACTCAAGGTAAGGAAAATTAGGTAATTTAGTCTATGACCTAGTTTATGTTTTGTATGACCTAACATTTCAGGTACAATAAAGAGGTAAGTGTGGCTGGACCTAAGGTGTCCAATGATCTATGACGGACTTATGTCCGGTAGGCTCAATTGCCAAACTTGTTTGACGGGCCTAAGTTGATGTCTGGTAGGCTCGGTTCCCAAACTTGTATGACGGACTTATGTCCGGGGCTTAATTGCCACCCCTGTATAAGCACTTGTCTTTCTATTATATCTGTCTTGTTATTATGACTTATGACCTATGACTTATGACTATGAACTATGATTTGGATTATGATTTATGATTATGACTTAGGCTATGTTATGACCTAGGGTTTTATGATGTTGTATGATTAGTATAAATACGTTATGTTATGACTCTTGTGAAATTTATGATATGTTTGATTATATGATTATATAACTGACTCTTATTGTAACGCCCTAAACTCCAAGGACCGTTACAGTGTGCAATTTAAACAGTGATAAACTCGCTAATCAAGTCATTTGGCCATACTCGTGTAACTAAGTATGATTAGCGGTTTAGGAATTAAAATTTTTGGTTAAGATATAATGTTTCATTAGAGCGCTTACTGTATACGTTGGGATCCCACAAATATAATTTGAAGGTTCATTACAAGAAAATATTTACAACCAGCCGATCTAAGCGGCAAAACAGGGTTTAACCCTAGTTCTTCTTTCAACCCTCGGCCGTGGTGGTCGAGCAGTCGCATATGTATGCATGTCACCTAAGCTCTCCAACTCAAGGATGGTCCAACTTTCTTTTGCCTTTACCTGCACCACATAGCACCCATGAGCTGAAGCCCAGCGAGAAAACTCAATGTGCTCATGGTCAGTAATATCATGTCATCAAGTCACAACATGCATGCCTAGCAAATATAGCCCTATTCAAGCATGCAAATAAGTTCTGACAATGGTGGGCATCTAGGATAAGGAATCCTGCCCTCCTGAAAGGATGACTATCAAGTCAATCCTAATCAGATAAGTGATTAAACACTGGTGGTTACGATAACCATGCTGGGCTTATAGCCCTAAATAGAAGAGTGACAGTTGTAAAAGTCACTAAGGTGGGTTCCATTCCCATTAGCCATGTGACAATACGGTCACCTGGGCTTTACTAGAAGGTAAGTGATCCTTTCACTAGCTTAAACAAAATAGGTACTTGATGACATAGTCACCAACATAAACCTACCAAGTGACCATAGAGTCACTACTGTGGGTACCGCTCCCTTAGCCATGTGACAAAACAGCACCTAGGCCTTAGGCCCTGGCTCTGAGTAACTAGTCATAGACTAGTCAAGCGATTATAATTTTCATCGAACTTAGGGTCGATCCAACATTAATACTCCATATGAGTCATTCAATGCCAATATCAATTAGATCTAATATTTTATCGGCTCTGCGTTCATGACACTTATGTCATTTCTGACTCTTAGGTCAGTAGCATGCGACCAATGCAAATTCTTACTAATTAGTGCCACATACAAGTAAGCAATGCTACAAGGCATATATCATATGTCAAATATCCGAATATAGGGCATTCAACATGCTCATTTAACAATTGCTATCATAATTAGGATCATGCACAAACACACAGACTCAAGCTCTGATCAATCTCATATTTAACATTCATGGCATGCCCTAACCACATGTTTCTCATGCCTCACATGCATCACATTTAAACACTCGACATGCCTCAATAATAACCATGCATGTCATATATGGGGTGCAGTTTTCTTACCTCTGGTTCGAGCGAGAAATGACAATTGAACGACCCTTGAGAACGATCAATTCTTTAATCCCTTAGCAGTCACCTAGTCATAACCAAATACAACCTCCAATTAATGAAATCAACAATAATAGGGTCTTGACCTAAACCTCACTCCCGGGACCCCGAATTATACCCAAACGGTGAGTAGATTCGATCTCGAACCTTAGGAATTGAAACCCCGAGCCAAAAACCCTTAAAAATGCTCAAAACGGGAATCCTGAAAAATAAGGTAGCGTTGTCCCCTAGCGCCTAGGTGCTACAACCAGGGCCAACTCTTCCCTGGCTATCGCTATAGCGCCCATAGGTGGGCACAATGGCGCTAGCACCAGCCAGAACCGCCCGGGTTCTTCCCTCCTTCGATTCCACCATTTCCAATCTGATTCAAAAGCTTCCAAACACCATTCAAACCCCCAATTGAACCCAAATGCCATCTACACATAACCTAGGATTCATAACCTAAGAAACCCTTGCAAAAAAATCCAATTGAAACTCAAGTCGCAAACCAAAAACCCAACTGAAACTCAATGAGAAAACTGAGCAAGAACTACGGTTTTAATGGCTAAAAACTCACCTCAATCTTAGCTTAGCATCCTCTTGAATGGTAGAGCATAACCCGAAATCCTCACAGCTCCAAAATTCAATAAGAAATGGAGAGGAAATGGTGTACGGGAGAAGGAAGAGGAGGTGCTCTATTTTGGTTCACTTCCACAGCCTTCTAATGGCTAATTATAAGCTTAGGGTGAAAAGACCCAAATGCCCTCATGCCTAAATATAAGTCTTAACGACCACCAAGGACAAAACCGTCATTTCCCGCATATTTCATTAATTATATTTATCACCCTCCAATTCCCATTATTCTCGATAGTCTTAAATACCAATAATTCATATCCCATTACTCTTTAATTCCCGGTAAGGTTCTAATCCTTAAAATTACCCCGAGACTCACCCTGAGCCCCAAAACTAATCCCGTTATGATCAGACCGAAAACTTGCATTCCATGATCGTCTCATGCTGAATGGCTTGAACAAATCCACATATAATGTGGTATTATTTATAATTCACCCTCATGCATGAAAATACATAATTACGCCCTCAACAGGCCAAATTACCAAAATGCCCTTATAATTGAAAATAAACCCATATGCATGCATTTATCATCATATTATAATATAATTCACATAAACATGCATATAATCATTTAATAACATAATAAATCAATTATGGCCCTCCCGGCCTCCTAATCAAGGTCCTAAACCTTATTAGGGATTTTGGGGCATTACACTTATTTGTGTCTTTGGTTGTCTTGATTTGTTATTTTTGTGTTTATGACTAATGTTATGATTGCATGATAAAATTTATGTTCTAAATCTGTGTGTAATCTTTGGTATGATGGTGATATAGGATAGATTATGATATTGGTTTCTGTTATGAATACAGTATTGCATGTGAAATTATTTGTTATAAGTTTATGATTGATTTCTGTATGAATTGTTGTGTATTTTCCTTACTGGGCTTAGAAGCTTATTCCTTTCTTTTATTTTTACAGAATAAGTTAACCTTAGATGACCGATGGCGAGTGAATTCCCAATAGCAGGACTGGTGTGAATATGTGGGGGTCGTATAGTCGCATGTTATTTTCTTGGGAAATTATGAACTTTATGATTTAATGTTGCCTAGTTTTAATTTTATTTTATTGTAAAGACTATTATTATTTTTTTAAACCCGGGTTATGTTTATTTTAAATTATAAATAAAGAAGGCAACATTTTTTACGATTATTTTTCATCATCTTTATTTTCTACAATTAAAGCTAGAATTTAGGGTGTTACAAGTGGTATCAAAGCTCACGGTTATATTGTTCCAGAATGTTCTCACATTTTCATGTAAGTCAGAAAAAAAAGGTCGTCTCGTTACCAAGAAAGTACCTTTTTTTGCTTATATTCTTTATAACCATAGTAATTTATAGTTTATTTTGATTTCAGAGTCTAGAACAAAGAATCATAATGTGATTACAACCATATCTGATATAGAAAATTAGATATTTAGTTTAGTAGATATTTTTTTTTAAATAAGACGTTTTAGTATAAATTCCTTAAGTTTGTTATTGATATTTAATTGTTTTTTTTAATTTAATTTTGAAATTTTGTATTGTATTTTTATATTGTGGAATTTTATGGATTTTGGTAATATTAAAATAATTTTTAAAATTTATTTTTGGCTCAATTGAAAATGCAAGGTTTAAATTCCTCTCTTATGAGTTAGCCCATTTGTGAAGGCCCATTTGCTTTGCATTATTAGATTGGGCCTAATTAATGAATAACAATTAATAAGGCAAGGGTTGAAATTCCTGTCTTTTGGGTCCAAGTGGAAGTTAGGGGGCTTTAGTAGTGGGTACGACACACTGAACCCAGCCCTCCTCCATGGAAGATTCAATTGTTAAGGCCCATTTACCCGAGTTGGACTTAGTTGTAATAGGATAGTTTTAATAGATAGATGGACCTAATAGACAGTAGTACAATAGGCTAGGTTATATATATTTTTTTGTTTGTCTTAGTTTTTACAATTTTCTCTTTCGGGGGAAACATAAAAGAAAATGGAACAGGAACTAAGAAGATCCGGAAGACTGAACGAACAAGAAATCAAATAGGAAAGAGGACAAGGAAGAAGTCGAAGAATGGCTTCGTTCGCTAGAATCCATATTGGAACAAATGCGCTTGGGAAATGAGGACCGAATCTCATGCGCCTCAAGCATACTCAAGAAATATGCTTGCATCTGGAAGATCCGAAAGAAAAAGCTTCGTTCGCTAGAATCCATATTAGAACAAATGCGCTTGGGAAATGAGGACCGAATCTCATGTGCCTCAAGCTTACTCAAGAAAGATGCCCGCATCTGGTGGAATATAGTGAAGCAAACCCAAAATGTAAACATTATGACATGGGACGAGTTTGTCCAGGTGTTCAACAAAAAGTATTACAGTCCTGCGATTCTAGCCACAAGGGTGGACAAATTCATCGTGCTTACTCAAGGGAATTTGACTGTGACGAAATACGCCAGAAAATTCAACTGACTAGCCAAGTTCGCAGTGGACATGGTACCCACTGAGATGTTACGAATTCAAAGATTTGTAAAAGGGTTGAAGCCATGATAGCCTGAGACGTAAAGTTTGTTCGGGGAATAGCCACATACGCGGAAATGTTGGGAATAGCTCAGGAAGCTGAGCAGGCGGAGGATAAAATCTGGAAAGAAGGAGTGGCCAGGAAAGACGCCAAGAAAAACAATTACGAACAAAACGACCACAAAAGGAAACATGATTGTAGTCATAACCAAAAGGCGGACAAGAATGGGAAAACTACATCGAAAGGCAATGGAAATAAGAAGCCTTACGTAGAATAACCTCAATGCCCAATCTGTAGAGAAAACATTAAGGAGAATGTCGATATAAGACTAGAGGTTGTTTCAATTGTGGAGATGAAGGTCATCTCAAGAAAGACTGCCTAAAATTGAGAGACCAAAAGAAGGACGAAAAGCTAATACCATCCAGAGTTTTCACTCTTACATAAAGTGAGGCAGAAACTAGCAATACAGTAGTGTCAGGTCAGATCACAATCTCTGGCAGGCAATTCAATGTTTTATTCGATTTAGGAGCGATGCATTCCTTTGCCTTTATGAATATGATTGATAGCTTAGATAATCCATGTGAACTTTTTAGAGATAAGTTTGTTGCGAAATTTCCCTCGGGGGAAAGAATGTTATCTAGCAAAGGGGTGCATAGCGTTGTAGTTAGAATTGAAGGAAGAGAATTACCAGTAGATTTGATCGAGTTAGACCTTAAGGAATATGATATAAGGAATGGATTGGTTAGCAAAATATGGGGCAACAATTGACTGTAAGGGGTAAGATGGTCAATTTTTGAATAGAAGATGGCGTGAAGTTCACTTACTGAGGAGTAATTTCTTGAACTCGCATACAATAGTCTTAGCTCTCAAAGCTCAACGTTTAATCGGTAGCGGTTGTCAGGCGTTTCTAGCCAGCATAGTAGACAAGTCACGAGAGACGCAATTCGAAACAAAGAATGTGCACATAGTATGTGAATTTCCCGAGGTATTTCCAAAAGATCTATCGGGATTACCTACGAGAAGGAAGATCGAGTTCGAAATAGAGTTGGCACCAGAAATGACACCAATATCAAAAAATTCATATAGGATGGCGTCGACGGAGATTAAGGAATTAAAGATACAACTGCAAGAGCTTTTAGACAAGGGTTTCATTAGACCAAGCTTTTCGCCTTGGGTGCACCAGTGCTTTTTGTTAAGACAAATGACGGGAGAGGATGTGCATAGATTATCGAGAGCTAAGCAAAGTGACGATCAAGAACAAATATCCTTTGCCTCGAATAGACGATCTTTTTGATCAATTGCAAGGATCCACGATGTTCTCAAAGATAGATATACGGTCAGGATATCGTCAACTAAGAGTATGAGAGGAGGATATCCCAAAGACAGCTTTCAGGACTCGATATGGAAATTACAAGTTCTTAGTAATGTCATTTGGATTGACAAATGCACCAGCCACGTTCATGGACCTTATGAACCGAGTATTTAAGGATTACTTGAATAAGTTCGTGGTGGTATTCATTGATGACATACTAATCTACTCAAAGATAAAAGCCGAACATGAAGGGTTCCTAAGACTTAAGTTAGAAAGGCTCAAGAAACACCAATTATACGCCAAGTTTAACAAATGTGAATTTTGGCTAGAGAGGTTGCATTTTTCGGACACAGCGTATAAAAAAATGGTGTAGAAGTAGACCCAACCAAGATAGAAGTTGTGAAAGACTAGCCCAAGCCTAAGAGCACCACTGAAGTAAGAAGTTTTCTGGGCTTAGCACGATACTATAGACGATTTTTTGAAGGGTTCTCCAAATTAGCTACACCCTTAACAAATTTGACAGGGAAGCAACAAAAATTGGTATGGACGGAGAAGTGCGAAGAAAGCTTCCAAACACTAAAGGACAAGCTCATAACAGCCCCAGTTCTATGCATCCCAATGACAAGGGCAAGTATGTAGTATATTGCGACACGTCAAAACAAAGACTTGGATGCGTTTTGATGCAAGAAGGAAAGGTGGTGGCATACGCCTCGAGACAACTAAAGGAGTACAAACAAAGGTACCCAACCCATGACTTGGAGTTGGCAGCAGTGTTCTTTGCTTTAAAGATTTGGAGGCATTATCTGTAAGGAGAGAAGTGCAAGATCTACACAAACCACAAGAGTTTAAAGTACTTCTTTATGCAAAAGGAGCTCAACATGAGGCAACGAAGGTGGCTGAAGCATGTTACGATTGTGAGATTTTGTATCATCCGGGAAAGGCTAATGTTGTGGCAGATGCGCTTAGTAGACGGAGTTATGGTAGCATATTGACGCTAAAGGGGATGGCACAACCCTTATAAGATGATGTTACGAAATCTGAAATCGAGCTGATAACGGGACAATTAGCTGATCTCACAATCAAATCAACACTTATGGAGGAAATTAAGAAGAAACAACAAGAGGACGAGTTTCTTCTTAAGAAAAGGTAGCACTACAAAGCTCAGAAAATGTTGATTTTTTTATAACAAAGGAAGGTATGCTGCGATATAGAAACCGAGTGTGTGTGCCAAATCAGGACGTATTAAGAGAAAATATCATGCGAGAAGTGCACACCACTCCGTATTCACTTCATCCAGGATTGACCAATATGTACAATGATGTCAAGACATGTACTGGTGGCCGGGAATGAAGAAAAACATAGCAGAGTTTGTAGCAAAATGTCTTACATGCCAACAAGATAAGGCAGACCATCAGAGACCCGCTGGAACATTACAACCATTAGAGATTCTCTAATGGAAATGAGAAGATATAGCGATGGACTTCGTGATGGAATTACCAAGGACCACCAAGCAGCATGACTCTATTTGGGTGATTGTAGATAAACTCACAAAATATGCTCACTTCTTGCCAGTAAGAACAGTTTACATGGAGGCCCAAAAATGATAGTCTCTCACAGAGGATCGATTTTTACCTCGAAGTTCTGGGAAAGCCTACAGCATGCCATGGGCACTAAGTTTAAGCTAAGTACAGTATTTCACCCTTAGACAGATGATCAGTCAGAACGTACTATACAAATTTTGGAAGACATGTTGAGAGCTTGTACTTCAGACTTTCCAGGGACTTGGAGCAAATATTTACCGCTTATGGAATTCACTTACTACAACAGTTATCAGACCAAGATAGGAATGACACCTCTTGAAATGTTGTACGGGTGTAAGTGTAGAACCCCACTTTATTGGGTCGAGGTAGGTAAAAGGAAATTGTTGGGTTTAAACGTAGTAAGAGAGGCAACATAAGCGGTAGAAAAGATTAGGCATAGAATGGTCACAGCTCAGAGTCTTCAGAAAAGCTATGCAGACTCTAAGAGGCGAGACACAGAACTTGCAGTAGGTGACCATGTTTTTCTCAAAGTATCTCCGATGAAGGGGATTATGCGTTTTAGAAAGAAAGGAAAGTTAAGCCCGAGGTTTATAGGTCATTTTGAGATGTTGGACAAAGTAGGGCAAGTAGCATATCGGTTGGCTTTACAGCGATCATTAGCTGAAACACATAATGTTTTCCATATATTTATGTTGAGAAAGTATGTATCAAATCCATCCCATGTGCTCGATTACGAGGCTCTAGAGTTGAAACAAGATTGCAGTTATGAAGAACGACCAGTACGTGTTCTAGAATGGGGAACTAAGGAGTTAAGGTTCAAAAGTATCCCTATAGTTAAAATCTTGTGGAGAAATAACACTGAAAGAGAGGCAACATGGGAATTGGAGAAAGATATGAGGGAACGGTACCCCGAGGTTTTTAGTAAGTCAAATTTCGAGGAAAAAATTTCTTTAAGGAGGGGAGAATTGTAGTAACCGAGGTTACCTTTCTCTTAGACCTGTTTATTTATGTGATTATATGTTGTCTTTATTTTATAGAATAGATTTAACTTGAGTTATGGTTATAGAATAAGGTTTAATTTTTGAAATGTTTAGTGTTTATGATTATAGTATTTAGTGGTTATGATTAGTATAGTATAGTATAGTTTTGTGATATTAGTAGCCTTGTTTGTGGAAAATGGGTGATTGCGTAAGAATAAATTAATTATGGTATTATTAAGAATTGTTATGGATCGAGTCTACATAAAACCCTAAAGCCCAATACGATTTTGGGCTTAGTAAATTCAAAATCATCCTAGATAATTAGAGTTTGTTATTTTATGGTTAGTTAGGTTATTTGTGAATTAGGTTGTTATTTAGATAATTACATAGAATTTTCGTAACTATAGGGTACTGTAACTTCGGACCCGTTTGACCCAGTTATATTATGATTTTGGAAAAATAGTATTTTTAAAAAGTTGTAGATAATTGAATTAGATTTCTAATGATATAAAGATTGTCTAAATCGGACTCCTATAGAATTAGTTATGTTGATTTTACTACAGGTAGGTTGAGAGTTACGAGATTTAGGTAGTTAGAGGTTGAGATATTTTTCCTAGGTAGTTTGATGTTAGATTATTCCTCAATTATTTGATAAAAATATTAATAAGATAACGTAGAGATATTTTCTATAAAAGTTAGGATTCTATTTTATTTAAATTTAAATTTGGATTATAGTTAGAATGAAATTAGGATTTTTGAGAGCCTATTCCTTCTCATTGTTTTCATTCACTCTTGCTCTTCTTGAGACCCTCACGCACACTCTCTCTCTCTCTCCCTATTATTGTCATGCACCACCATCAAAACACAAGCCCTATGACCAAAATCATCATCACCATCATCGCTACATATCTTTGAATCCCTAGTACCCAAAGAGGACACACGACCAATGTTATCTTTCTTATTGTCAAAACCATTCAAGCAAGCATTTAAGGATCTAGATTTTTTCTTCTAGATCAAGGTTGAGGTATAATTAAGTTTTGATTGTGTTTGAGTTTTAGATCTATTAGTTTATGTTTTAATAATGGTATCATGTTTATGAAATATGGTTCTAAGAGGGATTAGCATATAAAGGACTCAAGTATAATTTATGTGCACCACACTCAAGGTAAGGAAAATTAGGTAGTTTAGTCTATGACCTAGTTTATGCTTTGTATGACCTAACATTTCAGGTACAATAAAGGGGTAAGTGTGGCTGGACCTAAGGTGTCTAATGATGTATGCTGGACTTATGTCTGGTAGGCTTAATTGCCAAACTTCTATGATGAACCTAAGTTGATGTCTGGTAGGCTCGGTTGCTAAACTTGTATGACGGACTTATGTCCAGGGCTTAATTGCCACCCTGTATAAGCACTTATCTTTTTATTATATATGTCTTGTTATTATGACTTATGACCTATGGTTATTATTATGACTTATGACTATGAACTGTGATTTAAATTATGATTTATGATTATGACTTAGGCTATGTTATAACCTAGGGTTTTATGATGTTGTATGATTAGTATAAATACGTTCTGTTATGACTCTTGTGAAATTTATGATATGTTTGATTATATGATTATATAATTGACTCTTATTTGTTTCTTGGGTTGTCTTGATTTGTTATTTTTGTGTTTATGACTAATGTTATGATTGCAGGATACAATTTATGATCTAGATCTGTGTGTGATCTTTGGTATGATGGTGATATAGGATAGATTATGACCTTGGTTTCTGTTATGAATATAGTATTGCATGTGAAATTATTTGTTATAAGTTTATGATTGATTTATGTATGAACTATTGTGTATTTTCCTTACTGGGCTTAGAAGCTTATCCTTTCTTTTATTTTTACAGAATAAGTTAACCTTAGATGACCGATGGCGAGCGGATTCCCCATACCAGGATTGGTGTGAATATGTGGGGGCCGTATAGCCTCGTGTTATTTTCTTGGGAAATTATGAACTTTATGATTTAATGTTGCCTAGTTTTAATTTTATTTTATTGTAAAGACTATTATTTATTTTTCTTAAACTCGGGTTATGTTCATTTTAAATTATAAATAAAGAATGCAACGTTTTTTACGATTATTTTTCAACATCTTTATTTTGTACAATTAAAGTTAGAATTTAGGGTGTTACAACAGACTCCTAGGAACAACCCTCATGCTAATAACCACAAGAATGGACAAGCGGCTCACACTCACAAAAATCAGTCTGGCCAGGCAAGGTGAGCTGAGACCACATCGAGAAGGGCGGAGATCCTGGTGAATCCATCAGTGCCTTAGCTTGCCGATCATGTACCACGTAATAACTCTATGTTGCCACCAACTCGGGAAATCAGAGTATACAATGGCCGCACCAATCTGGTTTGTCAAGATGGGACACAGATTACTTCACCAATAAGGCATCCTTCCTCACCTATTCGTCATCCAGCACCACCCCACCCACAGAGGAATGCTCCAAGGTGCGGGAATGAAATGAGACATTCCATACCTGCAGAAGACACATATGCCCCACGATCTCGCGCTAATAATCCAGCTCCTCGACCTAAACCACGAGCAATATGCATCGTGGATGGTAGTTATTGGATGGAGAGCCATTGTGGTCGTAGGACCGGGAATGCTTGTAACACGAATTCCCATAGGCACAAAAGCGATCTGAGAAATTAGTTGAGTTCAGCTCAAAGCTTGTGCCCCAACCCACAGTCCGACCTTCGTGATCATCTAAACATGCAAAAAGGATAGTCAACTTGCTATGATGATCTGAGCTATACTCAGAATAGGGGGGATCCGTCTATCATGCGTGACAACAAGAACGCCACACCTAACAGAGCTTAAGCTTCGAGGGACAATAACCCACCTAACATACATAATAGGATGGGAGCTGGTAACCAGCTCCCAGATAACCTAGAGACGAAGGATCCAACCCTCAAATGCCTGGCCCTAATGGAGGAGCAAATGAATAGGCTCTTGTTTGGGAAAAATATAGATGATTGCGATTCCAATGAGAAGATTTAGCTTTTTCTCCTCATATCGCAGCAACTTCGTATCTTGTTGGCTTCAGGATGCAAACTATGCCCACATATAACGGAACCACTGATCTGTTCAACCATATTTGGACCTTCAACACTCTGATGATGGCCCACAATGTGAACCTCGACTTGCAGTGTGTTCTATTCCCAGCTATGTTAACCGGACCAACCAAGCCACGGTTCAACAAATATAAGAAACACTCAATCACCTCTTGGAAAATTTGTCCCTTGAGTTCAAGAGACAGTTCCGAGCTGCCAAAGAGGTTCGAGTGGAGACTAAATTACTATACAACATTAAGCAACAGCCCGGTGAGTCCTTGAAGGCCTACCTCAATCGATTTACTAATGTAGCGGTCCAAGCTAGAGACGTTGATGATAGTGTCAAGCTTATGTCCATGAGAACTGGAATCACTGTAGGAGGAGATCTATGGAAGGAGTTCCAGAGGAAACGAGTGAAAAGGGTAGATGAATTCTTGGCTTAAGCTTAAGAATGGATAAATCTAGAAGAGGCAGAATCTGTTGTCACAGGAACCAGCCATACCCTTGTTCAGCCCGCTAGAGTGGTGATGGATGCTGCAGCTACGACTCAGCCCGCTACCTAGAATAACCAGGCGGGAGGCAATAAACGAAAAAGGAATGGTGAGGGTGACCAGAATGGGTCCAAGAAAAATAAGCACTGGGAGAAGTACACTTCTATCTTCACCATGTACACCGGCCTAATAGATACACAAGAACATATTTATCTAGTTGATTCTGCCCGTCTTCCATGGAAGAAGCCCGAGCCCATGAAGCATCAAAGGACAAAGAAAGACCCAACTAAATTCCACTAATACCACAATGATATCAGCCACAACACAGACGATTTTCGTTATCTAAAGGATGAGATTGAGACTCTCATTTAGGCTAGACCATTAGCCCAATACGCTCAGAAAAGGGTAGCTCCTAACCAACCAGCGGGGCAGAACCCTTAACCAGCTCCAGGTAACCAAGTCAATCCAGCACAAGCTCAACCATCTCATGGAAATCAGATCACCCATTTCCCTGTTGAAGGGAAGGACATTTCCACCATTGCAGGCAGGCCTCATCTGGCAGGAACGAGCAATGGAGCCCAGAAGAGATATATCCAGGAGCTGAAAATACACGATGGCACTGAGTTTGTTCTGGAGAAAATGTTATCTAAACAACGACAATTGGATAAACAACCGATCATTTTTATGGAAGAAGACACTAGCCATGTACAATTACCTCATAATGATCTGTTGGTGATAACTATCCATTTCGCTAACCGGAGGGTGTGTAGAATATTGATTGACAACAAGAGCTTTGTGAATGTGCTATTCAGGTCCACCCTTGAAAAGATGGGGATATCTATAGCAGACCTTAAGGCGACCTCTATGACCCTCTAAGGCTTTTTCAGGAAAGGGAATGGTAGCCATAGGAACAATCAAGCTCGCAGTAACATTGGGCGATGAGGCGTAAGCTGTTGCCAAGATGCTCAAGTTCGTGGTAATTGATTGCCCAGCCACCTACAATGCAATTTTAGGGAGACCTGCGCTGTTGGTGTTTCAAGCTATAACTTCAATTTGCCATTTGGCCATGAAATTTCCATCATCCTCAAGAATATATATCGTGAGAGGAGATCAGCTCGCTGCCAGGGAGTGCTATAGCGTTGTCATGAAGGGAAAATCACAACTCGAACAGCAAGCCATGGTTATAACTGAAGAACATGAGGAACCTCATGAAATGGTAATTGCTGGAGAGGTGGAAGAACCTCAAGAAGCTGTAAATGAGGTTGTCCAGCCCGAAGAAATTGACTCAAGATTAGGCGAAGACAGGTTTAAGCTCCAGGCTTTAGAGGAGCTAGAGGAAATTGTTCTCGACCTAGAAGTCCCTTCAAAGGTAGTAAAGGTTGGAAAAAATCTCATAACCAAAAGAAAAAAGGAATTGGTAGAGTTTCTGAGGAAGAACCTTGACGTCTTTGCCTAGTCGCATGAGGATATGGTGGGAATCAATCCAAGCGTAATGATGGATACCTTGAACCTAGAAAAAATGTGCCTACAAAGTTGCATAAACGTAGGTTGTTGGGAAAAGAGCGAGGAGAAGCTCTAGGGGAAGAGGTAGCTCGCTTATTAAAATGCGGGTTCATTAGGGAGGCTAAATATCCGACTTGGATCGCCAACCCCATTTTGGTCCTAAAGCCAAACAGAAAGTGGAGGACCTGCATCGATTTCTTCGACCTCAACAAAGTCTATCCTAAAGACTATTTCCAACTACCGAGGATAGACCAGCTAGTTGATGCCATAGTCGGCCAAGAGCTCATGTCCTTCATGGATGTGTATTTTGGATATAACCAGATCGTGATGAACCCTGCGAACCCAGAGCACACTAGCTTCATGACTGAACATAACGTATACTACTACAAAGGCATGCCATTCGGGCTAAAGAACGTTGGTGCAACATATCAAAGGCTGGTCAATAATATGTTCGTCAATTAGATCGTGAAAAACATGGAGGTGTATGTCGATGAAATGCTCATCAAGTCAAAGATTGCCAATAACCATGTATCCGACTTGGAAGAATATTTTGGCGTGTTGAAAAAGTATGACATGGAACTAAATCCTTAGAAATGTACCTTTGGGGTTTTGTCCAGGAAGTTCTTAGGCTTTATAGTCAACATGAGGGGGATCGAAGCATACCCAGAAAAGATCAGATCGTTATTGGAAATGCCTTCACCAAGGTCGCGAAATGAAGTACATAGCTTGAATGGAAATTTCGCGACCTTAAACCAATTTGTATCGAAGTCCACGGACAAATGTCTTCCCTTCTACAACTTTCTCAGGGGAAATAGATGGTTTGAATGGACAGAAGAATGTGAACAAGCATTTCAGGATCTAAAGACTCATCTAGCTGAGCCCCCCGTGTTATCAAAACTAATTGCTGGGGAATGTTTGTACTTATACCTAGCCATAACAGAAAACACGGTCAGTGCTGTGTTAGTTCGAGAAGAAAATCGAACGCAGAAACCAGTGTATTATGTGAGTAAGAGGCTTCTGGGAGCTGACTCCAGATATCCTCTAATTGAAAAACTCGTGTTTTGTTTTATTCTGGCCTCAAGAAATCTCGGGTGGTATTTCCAGTCCCACATTGTACATGTCTTAACCAATTAACCTTTAAAGCAGGTCTTTCAAAAGCCTGAGACATTGGGATGTTTGTTAAAATGTGCCATCGAACTCAGTCAGTTCGAGATATTATATAAACCACGAACACCAATCAAAGGTCAAGTGCTCGCTGACTTCGTGGCTGAATGTACGAGGTTCTAGGACGAACCAATGAGGGAACCAGTACAAGAATTGTGGAAACTCTTCGTTGATAAATCATCAAATGAGAACGAATCTGGAGCTGGAATAATCCTAATCTCACTCAAAGGAAATCACTTCTATACGACTCTCATATTCAATTTTGACGCTTCCAACAATGAAGTGGAGTACGAGGCATTATTTGCTGGAGTTCAGGTAGCGAAGGATATGAAAGAAAGAGAAATTCAATGCCTTAGTGATTCTCAGCTTGTGGTTAATCAAGTATTAGGAGAATACCAAGCTCGAGGAATCAAAATGGCAACTTATCTAGCTAAGGTCAAAGGTTAACTATCAGAGCTTGAGCTTTATTCAATTGAACAGTTCCTCTGCGAGTAGAATACGAATGTAGATGCTTTAGCCTGACTCGTCGTAACCAAAGAAGCGGACACATTAAATGTGGTCCCCGTAGAATTCTTGGATAAACAATGCATCAATGAAGAGTCAGTGGAGGTCAGAGTGATTAGTTAAGAACCAACCTAGATGACTCCCATAGTTGAGTACCTCACGATCGAAAAGTTGTCAGAAGATTGAAAGAATGCACGAAAATTGTTGTATTAGGTCCCGCGGTACGTTATGGTCGTGGGAATTCTCTACAGGCGAGGTCATTGTTTGCCCCTCCTGAGGTGCATTTTGTCGAGGAAACGCAGGTTATCCTTCGAGAAGTCCACAAAGGATTTTGTGCGAACCACGCTGGGGAGGCAAAACTTGGCTCTAAAGGTACTAAGGCAAGGTTATTACTAGCCCACGCTAAAAAAGGACTCGGCCTCATATGTCCTCAAGTGTGACAAATGGCAACGTTTTGCCACCATTTCCTGAGTTGTACCCATGGAGCTAACTATGATTTCCTCGCCTTGGCCATTTGCTATATGGGGGATTGACCTAATCGACTCGTTGCCTACTGGAAAAGGAGGAGTTCTCTACGCAGTTGTCGCAATCGATTATTTGTAGAGTCCCATAACTTTACTTAGCTAGTTAGATAGTAGTAGTAGTAGTAGTAGCTAGAAGTAGTTATAGTATGATAGTTATTGTGGATTTTGGTTCAAGCTGGGACGTAGTTGAACAATCGTAGCAACACTTATAGAATGATAGTTATTGTGGATTTTGGTTCAAGCTGGGACGTAGTTGAACAATCGTAGCAACACTTATAGATTTTATAAGTTTAACCTATAGTTTAAGAATATTAATTATAACATAAGGTTTGATTAATATAGCTGATTATAAAGATGTTATTTATTATACTACAAGGTTTAGATAGAATTAATAAGATCAAGAAAGCTCTAGAATCTTCCAAGACCATTAGGAGCATGACATTTGTCACAATCTTGTTTATTTGAGGATTTAAGCATTTTAAGTGGATAATTCAAAAATAGAAGTTTCTAGAAGCTCTAGACTTTTCCAGAACTTGCCGGAATCTCGTATTACTCGGTCAAACCTGATTAATCAATTCAATTTATGCTAAAAAGTGCAATTACGTGTTTAATATATTCACGTATGCCGATATATCGCAGCATAGGAGACGATGTATCGCCACACGGGGAATACGAAAAAACACGTCAACTTCGCATAAACGAAACGACGAGCACTCGGGACATAAGGCCAGATGATATATCGCCTATGATGGGCGATATATCGGCCCTAGGGCCATATTTTCAAATGTTGTTGAAACCGAGCTTGATTCATTTCTTAACCTTTTGACTAGCCTCTGAATTTTTTGACCGAGTCTTCAGCACTTGCTGAACGAATATTCAAATATTTTTCAATTAATACTCATTATTTTTATTCAAGCTAAAAGAAGATAGTTCACTCTTTGAACTCTATAAATAGGACCTATTACCCAGCCATTTTTCTCATTCTTCATGCTGTGTTTAGAGCCTTCAAGCTGCTAAGGTTACTAGAGAGTGATAAACACTTGGGTTGGGATAAAAACTTTATCATCTTAAGCCTTATAAACACTTGGGAAGTGAGATTTATAGTGTGTTTTTAATATCAAGGTGTAGTTCGGTTCTAGTACATTCAAATGTATTCCTAATCTTAAGTTCATTTCTGTATGGTTCCTTAGTTTCCTTTAGTTATCTTTACTCAAATCCTAACTCGTTGTTTCCATTCTTGGGTAGGTATTTAAGTTCTTTGAACTTAAGGTTTCTTGTTGGTAAGTTTCATCTTGGTGGTTTAGTTCATTTCTTTATCATCTCTTTCTTTAGAATTACTCACATTCTTATTGTTGGTTTTAGGAGTGTTCCAAATCCCGTCCTTGTTCTCATAAATCCTAGTATTGGTAAGGAAAATATGATAGATTTTGTATGCTTTTATGTTTTGATATATGTTTATGTTATATGTATGATATGTTTTTAGTTGTTTTAGTATATGAATTGTTTAGATAACAATCACATAATTTGTTTAGATAACAAATATATAACTTGTTTAGATAACAAGTCCCAATAATTTATTCCTTGGGCATATGATTGTTTAGATAACGAGCCCCATAAATTTATATGACTTGTTTAGATAACTAAGCCCTGTAAATTTATGGGCATATGATTGCTTAGCTAGCAAGCCCCAAGAAGTATGATGGCCATTATAATGCATGTTTTGTAGTCTTATGTTTATGTTTTATGATATATGTGCTAGTAGATTTTCCTTGCTGAGCATTAGGCTCATTCTTTTATTTTTATGTTTGCAGGAAAATAGTTATGGTGGCAGAAGGATTCTTGGCAGCTTGGTTTGTGTATTAAGGATGAAGGGATTCGATGGACTGCGTGAACGATTCGAGGACGTCATTTTAGTCTCTTTAAAGTATGTTTTTATGTATTTTCCGCATTTAGTTTTGTAAACAATTTCCTTTAGTTTAAAGTTATGTTTTATTTTAAAACAATGGGATCTCATACCCCGTATTTATGTATTTCAATATTACTTTGGAGTTTTCAATAAAGTTGTGAATATTTCTTATGTATGTTTTCTTCAAAAGTAGTAGCTAAGTCTAGTAGTTTTTAATGGTCCAGGGTCTTAGAATTAGTTGGGTCATTACAGTTGGTATCAGAGCAAACAGCTCATTCGCATGAAGTTCTCCTTGAGACACACGCTCAAGCTCCGAATCTAACCACCAATGTAAGTTTTTATGTGATAATTGTTATGTTTATGTGTTTAACTAACATTTTAGCCTTATGTTTTCAGTTAAGAATGAATGGACCATTAACTTATGAGGATATCCAAGCCATTAAGGCCTTGAAAAGAATTAGAGAGCCAAGAATCACCGTAGGAGTGCTAGATAGAATCACTCGAAGATTACTCTTATTCCACAGGGAGATAGGTCACCTCCAAGAAACTAAGCAAATCATGATGAGAGCTACAGAGCAATATGTTTTAGTGATTATACTTTTTAAAGATTATCCTACTGTAATTGCAGCCTTAGAAGACATATGAGAGATGATAGATGATGAAGATGAATTACCGGTAGCTATGAGATATTATTTTCTCATACTTAGGCTCACCTCTAAGATGGAGTTCCAATTCACAAATGATCAAAAACATAGAATTTTTACGAATCTTCCTCGAGAGCATTTTGAGGCCAAGATAATGATGACTATGAAGAAATAGACGATGATATGTTAGATGAAGGATCAGATGTAGAAGATCCCAATTTTTAGAATAGATTAGTTTCTTTATTTATTTTATTTATTATTTGTTTTCTTTTATGATTGTACTTAGTGAAAACTGTTTTTCCAAATAAATATCATTGTTATTTTGATGACATGTATGAGTTTGATTTTTCTTTTGCAATCATAATAAATAATAAATTTAATAATTAATGACTAAGTTTGGTGAGGGTGGATACAAGTCAATGGACCGGGTTCTATATTGAGAGTTAGGGGGCCATAGTAGTGGGAATGATTTTACTGATCCTAGCCCTCCCTCAATATGATTAACTTTGGAACAACGATGAGTTTCGAGCCTGAGGATTAAGTCATATAGGATGATTAGAAACAGACTTAGAAAATAATAAAGATGGCTTATTTTTCTAAGTATAGAAACACACAATAATAATAAAAGAAGGCTTATATAATTCTTTTCATAAAAAAATCATAAATTAATAGATCTAAGTTATGTTTGCTTAGATTAAGCTTTTGCCTTAGAGCCTATTAGGGTAAGTTCTAACATGTTTTTCTCAACAGTTAGAATTCTGCTGAAAATGTCGCTCAGAAGGTCTGCTCACACCAATGCCAATGCCTTCAATGCTGCTCCTGACAACAATGAAGCCCCTCCAGTTTGCAGAAGGGGAGTGCGTGCTACTGCCAACCGAAGTGCGCCGTCACCGCTGCCACCAATTAACAACACTATGGAAATTGCCAGACTACGACAGCAAGTTGAGGAATTACTGCAGCAACAGCGACAACAGGCTCAGCCTCAGACTCAGCCTCCGCCTCCACCGCAACCACAGCCACAAAAAATGGCTCCAACACCCCCAACAAGTTGGTCCATATGGGGGATGGCCAATGGCGAACTATGCGCCATACCCAGCTCAGCACATGGAGTTAATTTATGAGCGGTTTTGTAAGAAACACGCTCTGAACTTTGAAGGGACAACAGACTCCTTTGAGGCGAAAGAATGGCTCAGAAATGTGGAGCCGATCTTAGCGCACATGAATCTCGGCAACGCAGACTGCATATCCTGCATTTCGTCTCTGCTTAAGAAAGATGCTAGAATATGGTGGGACTTAGTTCAACAGACTCACGATGTTTCCACAATGACTTGGACCAAATTTGTGGAGCTATTCCACAAAAATTACTACAATTCGGCAGTCATCGTTTCAAGGGTCGAGGAGTTCGCTGGTCTGAAGCAAGGAAATTTATCAGTAGCAGAGTATGCTCGGCAGTTTGACTGATTAGCCAAGTTTGCATCAGAAATGGTTCTAACTGACTTTATAAGGGTGACCAAGTTCGTTAAAGGACTTTGACCAAAGAATAAGCTAGGGGTTAAGCTAGAAAACCCGGGAAATACTACCTATGTTGATGTTCTAGAAATGACAATAGAAGTAGAAAGGCTACAGGTGAACGCTAGTAAAGAAGAGGCCAGTAAGTCTGAGCATAAACAGCCAAGTCAACCTCAGAATGGTCGAAATAACCACAATAACAACAGCAATTAGTCCAGCAACAATAATGGTCAGAAAAGAAAGCATCATGACAACAAGCAGTACGACAACGATAAAAGGGCACGGACAAACAATGGAGGTAATCGGCCGGGTTAGGAAGAATACCCACAATGTGCTAAGTGCCAAAAGAATCATCCTGGTGAGTGTCGTGCAAACACCAGGGGATGCTTCAACTGTGGTCAGGAAGGTCACCAAAAAAGGCAGTGTCCCAAGCTCAAGCCAGAGGGAAAAAAGGAAGACAAGATGGTTCCTACCAGGGTATTTGCCTTAACCCAAGGAGAAGCTGATGCTAGCAATAAAGTAGTTACATGTCATGTTTCTATCCTCAATAATGTATGTTCTGTATTATTTGATTCGGGAGCCACTCACTCGTATATCTCGTTAGGAATGATAGAGAAATTAGACAAACCTTGTGAAAGATTTAGGACTAGGTTTGTAATTGAGTTGCCTTCGGGCAAAGTAATCCTATCATCACAGATAGTACGAGGCGTACCGATCAAGATTGAGGATGTAGAACTAGAAGGAGACCTGATAGAACTGGAGATCAAAGACTTCAATGTAATACTAGGCATGGACTGGCTAGCAAGGCATGGCGCAACCATCGACTGCAAACGCAAGAAAGTGACGTTCGAGACTCCTGACGACCAGAGAATATGCTTTATGGGACAAGTTTTAGGATTACACACACTGCTTATATCATCTCCCAAAGCTCAGAGGATAATAGAAAATGATGTCAAGCATTCTTAGCCAGCGTCACGGATGTGGTAAAGGAAACACCACTAAAGGTTGGAGATGTCCACATTGTAAAGGAATTTCCAGAAGTATTTCCCGACGACTTACCAGGGTTTCCACTGACTCGGGAAATTGACTTCACAATCGAACTAGTACTGGGCACTGAGCCTATCTCAAAGGCACCATACTGAATGGCACCTACCAAACTCAAGGAGTTGAAGACACAGCTACAAGAACTCCTAGACTTGGGTTTCATTAGACCGAGCCATTCGCCATGGGGAGCACCGGTTCTATTTGTGAAGAAGAAGGACGGAAGTATGTGAATGTGCATAGATTACCGTGATCTGAATAAGGTGATGATTAAGAATAAGTACCCGCTACCCCGGATTGACGACTTGTTTGATCAACTCCGAGGAGCGACCGTGTTCTCAAAGATCGATTTACGGTCCGGGTATCATCAGCTTAAGGTACGGGAAGAGGATATTCCCAAGAAAGCCTTTAGAACTCGTTATGGGCATTATGAGTTTTTAGTTATGTCTTTCGGTCTTACCAACGCTCCAGCCGCATTTATGGATTTAATGAATATGGTCTTTAAGGACTACTTGGATAAATTCGTCGTGGTGTTCATCAACGATATCTTGATGTACTCAAAGGATGGAAACGAGCACGAGGAGCATTTAAGGTTGGTCTTGTTACGACTAAAGGAGCATCAACTTTACGCCAAGTTCAAGAAGTGCGAATTTTGGCTTACGCAAGTAGCATTCCTCAGGCACATTGTATCCAAGGACGGAGTTGCAGTAGACCCATCTAAGGTAGAGGCTGTGAAGGATTGGCCAAGACCAAAGAATGCATCAGAGGTAAGAATCTTTCTGGGATTAGCAGGTTATTATCGGAGGTTTGTAGAAGGCTTTTCTAAAATAGCCACTCTGCTCACCAACCTGACCCGGAAGCAACAAAGGTTCAACTCGACTGATAAGTGTGAAGAGAGCTTCCAGTTGCTTAAAGATAAGTTGTGCTCAGCACCAATACTTTGTGTACCGACACCCAACGACAAGTTTGTAGTCTACTGCAATGCGTCGAAGCAAGAGTTAGGTTGTGTGTTGATGCAAAATGACAAGGTGATAGCCTACGCCTCAAGGTAGCTGAAGGAGTACGAGCAATGCTATCCAACACACGATATGGAGTTGGCAGCGGTGGTCTTTGCGTTGAAAATTTGGTGCCATTATCTTTATAGAGAACGGTGTAAGATTTATACGGACCACAAAATCTTAAAGTATTTTTTCACTCAGAAGGATCTCAACATGAGGCAACGCAGGTGGTTAGAACTAGTGAAGGATTATGACTGTGAAATCCTATACCACCCGGGAAAGGCAAACGTAGTTGCTGATGCGCTAAGTAGGAAAAGTTATGGAAGTCTAGCAACATTAGCTGGGATAGAAAAGTTGCTACAGCAGGAGCTGATCAGTGCCGGAATAGAAGTAGTCATCGGTAAGCTGGCTAACTTGTCTATCCAGTCAAGTCTGTTAGAAGAAATACAGATTGGGCAAGAGCATGATGACACATTAGAAGTACATATGGATGCAGTTAGAGAAGGTAAGGCCACAGATTTCTCGATATCAGGGCAGGGGTTATTGAGATATAAGGATCGGGTATGCGTGCCGAATGATAAAGGGGTTAAGATGAAGATCTTAGAAGAAGCGCACAGTACCCCATACTCAGTTCACCCAGGGTCAACCAAGATGACTCATGACATTAAGGCAATATATTGGTGGCTAGGAATGAAGAAAGATATAGCGGAATTTGTGTCTAAATGTTTAGTATGCCAGCAAGTGAAAGCAGAACATCAGCGACCTGCAGGCTTATTGCAACCACTTAGCATTCCAGAATGGAAATGGGATGACATAGCAATGGATTTCGTGACAGGTTTTCCACGAACAAGTAAGCAACATGATTCGGCTTGGGTAGTAGTAGATAGACTAACCAAGTCAGCTCATTTCCTGCCTGTCAAGACTACGTATATCGCAGATCAGTACGCATATGTTTACGTCTGAGAAATAGTACGACTAGATGGAATCCCTAAGACTATAGTATCTGATAGAGGATCGGTGTTTACATCGAGATTTTGGGGAAGTTTGCAGCAATCCATTGGTACTAAGTTAAGTCTTAGTACGACATTTCATCCTCAGGCAGACGGTCAGTCCGAGCGTACAATACAAATTCTAGAAGATATGTTGCGCACTTATGTACTTGATTTCAGACGATCATGGAGTAAGTATTTGCCGCTGATAGAATTCTCCTATAACAATAGCTACCAATCAACAATTGGGATGGCACCCTACTACGAGCTACTTTATGGAAGAAGGTGGCGAGCGCCATTACATTGGGACAAGGTAGGAGAAAGGCAACTTCTTGGTCTCGAAGTTGTTAGAAAAGCTCAAGAAGCAGTAGCACTGATTAGAAAGCGTATGCTCGCTGCTCAAAGCCGTCAGAAAAGTTATGCGGATGCCAAGCGGTGTGATGTGGAATTCAAGGTCAGAGATCAAGTCTTCCTAAGGATATCTCCTATGAAAGGTGTGAAGCGGTTTGGGAAGAAAGGCAAGCTTAGTCCCTGGTTTATAGGTCCTTTTGAGATATTGGACAAAGTTCGAGTAGTGGTATATAGATTAGCCCTACCGTCAGCTCTAGTAGATAGCCACAATGTGTTCCACATCTCGATGCTACGAAAATATGTGTCAGACACATCTCACGTCCTCAAGTACGATACGATAACACTCCAGAAAGACTTAAGTTACGAGGAACGACCGGTTAGCATCCTAGATAGAGGGATGAAGCAGTTATGGTCCAAGAGTTTTCCGATAGTCAAAGTCCAATGGAGTAATAGTTCTGAACGGGAGGCAACGTGGGAGTTGGAGGAGGACATGTTAGCTCGGTATCCATAATTTTTTTGTAAGTAAATTTTGAGGACGAAATTCTTTTTAGTAGGGGAGAATTGTAGAGTCCCAGAACTTTACTTAGCTAGTTAGATAGATAGTAGTAGTAGTTGTAGTAGTAGCTAGTAGTAGTTATAGTATGATAGTTACTGTGGATTTTGGTTTAAGCCGGGACTTAGTTGAACAATCGTAGCAACACTTATAAATTTTATAAGTTTAACCTATAGTTTAAGAATATTAATTATAACATAATGTTTGATTAATATAGCTAATTATAAAGATGTTATTTATTATACTACAAGGTTTAGATAGAATTAATAAGATCATGACACTTGTCGTGTGCATGCTTATTTAAGGATTCAATTATAGTTTAAATAAAAGAAAGTTCAAGAAAGCTCTAGAATCTTCCAAGACCATTAGGAGCATGGCATTTGTCACAATCTTGTTTATTTGAGGATTTATGCATTTTAAGTGGATAATTCAAAAATAGAAGTTTCTAGAAGCTCTAGACTCTCAGAACTTGCTGGAATCTCATATTACTCGGTCAAACCTGATTAATCAATTCAATTTATGCTGAAAAAGTGCAATTACGTGTTTAATATATTCACGTATGCCGATATATCGCAGCATAGGAGCTGATGTATCGCCACACGGGGAATACGAAAAACACGTCAACTTCGCACAAACGAAACGACGAGCACTCGGTACATAAGGCCAGGCGATATATCGCCTATGATGGGCGATATATCGACCCTAGGGCCATATTTTCAAACGTTGTTGAAACCGAGCTTGATTCATTTCCTAACCTCTTGACTAGCCTCTAAACATTCTGACCGAGTCTTCAGCACCTGCTGAACGAATATTCAAATATTTTTCAATTAATACTCATTATTTTATTCAATCTAAAAGAAGATAGTTCACTCCTTGAACTCTATAAATAGGACCTATTACCCA
Organism: Humulus lupulus; assembly: GCF_963169125.1. Taxonomy (NCBI): domain Eukaryota; kingdom Viridiplantae; phylum Streptophyta; class Magnoliopsida; order Rosales; family Cannabaceae; genus Humulus; species Humulus lupulus. The sequence continues at coordinate 164,695,479 of NC_084801.1, read as the reverse complement.
GCCATTTTTCTCATTCTTCAAGCTGTGTTCAGAGCCTTCAAGCTGTTAGGGTTACTATAGAGTGATAAACACTTGGGTTGGGATAAAGCTTTATAAACACTTGGGAAGTGAGATTTATAGTGTTTTTTCAATATCAAGGTGTAGTTCGGTTCTAGTACATTCAAATGTATTCCTAATCTTAAGTTCATTTCTGTATGGTTCCTTAGTTTCCTTTAGTTATCTTTACTCAAATCCTAACTCGTTGTTTCCATTCTTGGGTAGGTATTTAAGTTCTTTGAACTTAAGGTTTCTTGTTGGTAAGTTTCATCTTGGTGGTTTAGTTCATTTCTTTATCATCTCTTTCTTTAGAATTACTCACATTCTTATTGTTGGTTTTAGGAGTGTTCCAAATCCTGTCCTTGTTCTCATAAATCTCAGTATTGGTAAGGAAAATATGATAGATTTTGTATGCTTTTATGTTTTGATATATGTTTATGTTATATGTATGATATGTTTTTAGTTGTTTTAGTATATGAATTGTTTAGATAACAATCACATAGTTTGTTTAGATAACAAATATATAACTTGTTTAGATAACAAGTCCCAATAATTTATTCCTTGGGCATATGATTGTTTAGATAACGAGCCCCATAAATTTATATGAATTGTTTAGATAATTAAGCCCCATAAATTTATGGGCATATGATTGCTTAGCTAGCAAGCCCCAAGAAGTATGATGGCCATTATAATGCATGTTTTGTAGTCTTATGTTTATGTTTTATGATATATGTGCTAGTAGAATTCCTTGCTGGGCATTAGGTTTATTCCTTTATTTTTTTGTTTGCAGGAAAATAGTTATGGCAACGGAAGGATTCTTGGCAGCTTGGTTTGTGTATTAAGGATGAAGGGATTCGATGGACTGCTCGAACAATTCGAGGACGTCATTTTAGTCTCTTTAAATTATGTTTTTATGTGTTTTTCGCATTTAGTTTTGTAAACAATTTCCTTTAGTTTAAAGTTATGTTTCATTTCAAAACAATGAGATCCCATACCCCGCATTTATGTATTTCAATATTTACTTTGGAGTTTTCAATAAAGTAGTGAATATTTCTTATGTATGTTTTTTTCAAAAGTAGTAGCTAAGTCTAGTAGTTTTTAATGGTCCAAGGTCTTAGAATTAGTTGGGTCATTACACTATTTTACTAAGTGGGTTGAGGTCGAGCCTCTGGCAATTATAAACTCAAAGAGAGTAATATATTTCGTCGTGAAAAACATCGTATGTCGTTTTGGACTCCTAAAGAAGATTGTGTCTGATAACGGAACCCAATTTCACAGCGACATATTCACAACCTTTTGCAAGAAATACGACATAATGAAAAATTTCTCTTCAGTGGCATACCCTCAAGCTAATGGGCAGGTCAAGGCAGTAAACAAAACCCTAAAGGTGAGCTTAAAGAAGCGACTAGAGGATGATAAAGGGCTATGGCATAAATAACTACCGCAAGTGCTCTGGGCCTATAGGACCTCACAACGCACTTCTACTGGGCATACTCCATTCTTTCTAACTTTTGGAAGCGAGGCTATGCTCCCAGTCGAGGCTCTAGTGACGTCACATAGGCAAAAGACCTACAACCAGGATTATAATCATGACCTGCTCAATGCATCCCTGCACCTAATTGAAGAGCGATGGGAAGAGTCTCAGTTGTAGCTCGCCCATTACCAACAAAGAGTAGCTCGATATTTTAATTCAAAAGTCAAAGGATGAAGACTTAAGCTGCAGGATTTGGTGCTTCAAAGAGTGTTTCTAGCTAACAAAGACCCTAAAGACGGTGTACTGGGATCGAATTGGGAATAACCTTATTAGATTGTGGAGATCTTACGGGAAGGAACCTTCAAACTAGCTCGGCTAAGTGGAGAGTTGGTTCCAAGAACTTGGAACAGTCATCTCAAGAAGTATTATCAGTAATATGACATCTTTTTTATATTTAATACTTTTTTCTTTGTAAAGCTTATTTATAAAATCCATTTCATTTTGTTCGAATTTGAATAATAAAGGGTTGCTACGTATTTTAAACGTGGTACCACTTTCTTCATTTTACTTTGGTAATTTAGCATAGGTCGATTATGTAAAAGTGATCTAGAATATTTATAAATTCTAATCGCTTAGGGGCATATAACCCTCTAACAGTCTTTGAAACACTCAGAAAATTTAGGATTTAGGTTAAAAAAATTGCAACTTAGAATTTGAAAAATCGATTACTCTACGGCTTCTTAAAGTTTGAGTTTTCAAAGAAATTCTGAATATGAACTAAGTTAAGAAAATTCAAAGCATAACAAACAAAATCCTATAATTTAACTAGGTACAAAAATCCTGGAACTAAACCAGGTCCAAGGCCTGATCACTAACAAGTATGCACGACTAGGCGATCAAACTCCTAGAAATAACCAGGTCATTGATCAAAAATTCACTAGGCGAGCCATCAGGCAAAATATCTTGATCTAAAATTACCCTTATAACTATTTGGATGTATAAGGACTTTGAAGGTTCATAAACATAAATACTTGATAGAAAATAGGAGTAAACAAAAAATATTAGATATAACAAGTTGAAAGATATATCAAAACATGTAAATTATATTGAGGATAAAAATAACCTAGAGGTAAAGCCCAAAGGAAATTGTCTCACCCTAAAAGGCCCAAATACAAAGGGCCCAAAGCACCCAATAAAATAATAATAAAAAAGAAGAAGTATAAAGGAGGGCCCCCATCATCCCTAAGCTCTGGTAACTTACTCTCGGGATGACACCTCTTCCTCCTTGCCATCTATTGTAGCTTCTGAAGCCTCCACTGTCTCTGCATGCTCTTTTGATACTCAGTCCTAGAAATTGGTGAGGTATTTCCCTCAAAGTTTCGCGTTCGGGAATGAGAAATCTCCTTCCTGGTTGTACGCCAAGCACCGATAGAACATTTCTTCCATAGAGCTCTCCGGTTCAACATCATCCTCCTTGACCTTGGCTTCGACCTCTGCAAGCTTCTACTTGAGACTATCGACCTCTGCAAGCTTCTGCTTGAGACTGTCGACCTCCAAAAGATTCTACTTAAGATCGTCGACCTTGAGCTGAAGTTGGTCCACCGCTGGATTACCTCCAAGACTTGCAATTTGGAAATTTGCTCGTTCTCCTAGGAATTCTTCAAGGCTTTGTTGGCCTCATCCAAGGCAGCCTTTGTGGTGTTGGCCTCCTCCAAGGTGGTCATGGCATCGTCCACCTCAATTCAGATTCGAGCAATACCACATATCTGAGCTATGCAAGACTGCAACCAATGATTAAAGAGGGGTCAGTTGTGAAAACATGGAACTAAAGAAGGAGGATAAGGATAAGACTTATGGCCAGAGTAATCCCCAATGCAGGGTCGAGGACGATCATCGAGGGTCTCGTCTCTATGGCCTGCAACTCTTTGGTGTTGACAAAGTTTGCATGCTTCATCAGATGGTTCATGATCTCTTGAAATGAACCACATAGAGGTTCTAGATGTTTCCCTACCTTGATGGGAAGACCTGGGATCGTTATGGTTGTGGCTTAGACGACCTGCGGGACAAGCAAAGGATCATGAGGAGCTGGTGGAGGAGCTACTAAGGTCATGACTACAGTGACCCGAGGCTGCTGCTGTTCTTGGGTCGAGCTGGTACCCTTGTCTTTCGCAGGAGACCCAGTGGCAGCTCCAACTCCAGGAGTGGTTTTCATCAAAGTTCTCTGCCTCTTTATGGCAAGTCTGGTTTTGAAATCCTCTTTTAGATTCATGTCTTTGCTTGCAGAAGAGTTAGGTCCAGAAAGTGTTAGTCAAAATAATACAAAGTAAAAGATAACATAACAAGAACCCTACCCTCCGAACTAGAGGAGGAAACTATTACGATCAGTCCCAAACTATGGATCGGGTTGTATACAACCTCTAACTCTTGGATTATTAGGGGTGAGGAAGATTCTAACATCACTACTTCATGGGACCTACTGGGTTCAGGCTTCTCATCTGGATTGTGCTCATACTCGGCCTGCTTAATACCCGGGGAAAAAGAACCATGACACAAGGAACGCCATGATAGGAGGATTGTACCATACTGTTCAAAAATGGTGGACGAAAAATGTAAGGTGTTATCTACAACTATGGTATATTTGGGGTAGGAAAAATCATGGCGTACGACCAATTGGTCAACGCACTGATGTAAGGTCACATTCAAGTCTGACTTTTCAGGATGTCGGCTCACAAGTTGCCTCGGATTGAATCGGACTAGTCTAAAACTAGCAGTAGCTCGATTTATTTCTCTATCTTGATTACTTTGGCCGGAGGTGCTGGCTGCTGCCCATGATTTAACACGATCTTTATCTAAATTCTGCCCGCCTTTAGTGACCTTTCTTTTACGCACCAACAGTGTGACCTTCTCTTCTTCATCGACCTCTTTAATGATTGGAAGAAGCTCCTTAGGAGGACCTTGAGGCTTGATGGCCAGTTTCTGATCCTTTCTAATCAGCTTATAGGCCACCATGGTGGCATCATTTATCACTGCCCTAAACTCCTTCTCCTTAGCATGAGCATTGTCTAGAGTTTTTTATGGGCCCCCAAGGGTCTCAGATCGCTCTGTTCTCTTGTAAATATTTGCATAAGATAACAACTCGATCAGAATAAGTAAAACTTAGTGAAAGTGGTAATAGCTCAGTCAGGTGAAGAGTTTAAAAGCAGAGATACTTACGAGGTCGATTGAAATAATGGTAATCGCAGTTTTGGAAGTCGTTTGACATAAAGAACTGGTCTTTAAAGTCATTCAGATGGCTGGGGAGGTCGATGATGTTGGCGGACTTGGGAAACCGAGTGAGGTAGTAAAAATCATCACCTCAAGTTGTAATGTCTAGATTGGCTTTCAGACAAAAAAAATACAAAAATGTCCTCTAGAGTGAGGATCTCCCACTCATTGTTGAGGAATAAATACTTTAGCTCCAAAATGAGGTGATATGAATCTGGTGGGAGCTGGAAAGGCTTGAGCTTCTCGTAATTCAGGAAGTCCGCAGAAATACTGATCCAGTGGGAGGAAGGCACCTGCCTTTAGGTGTTCGTCACTCCAGGCCCCAAAGTCATCCTCCAACGGGGTGCAACTTCGCTCACCTTCAAATGGAGGTCAAGCATAGAACTTGGGATTCATCTAGATCCTGTGACTTAGCATAATTTTATTTATTTTGGATTGAGAGGTAATTCGAGACACGATAATAAGCTATCTAGTCCTACCTTGACCTCCTTCTCCACCACTAGACCAAAGTGGGGAATGGGGGTCTCAGGGGTGACCTGCTTATCCTTGCCATGAGAAGAGGAGCATGTCACAGTCTTTTTCTTTGGAGGGGCCATGATGAAGATGTTAGTTCGCCTGATCAGAAAATGACTCATTAGATTTGACTTGGGAATGTAACCTCATTATAACAATGGAAGAAAGGGTGACCTAAGATTCTAAGGCTTTATTACTCGACCTAAGGAATCTATGAGTTAAGTGTAGGCTTAATACCCCGATGCCTGGTCCCATGCGCGTCTCTAGTTCACACACCCGAATCTCGGGAAGGTGTTGAAATTTCAGGATTCGTGTGTCAGACCTAATGGTTTTGAAAAGCGGTTTAATGCAAAACCACTCCAATACCGTAACCCTTAAGCTACCCAAAATTGAAACTAAAACCCTTGAGTCTTCAAACCCAGAAATTCAAACATTCATCCTTTGAACCCAAAAAACCCAGAAAATAACCTATTTTTTGTGCATTATTTTTAATTGCTTCTAGTGCAACTATTTTTGGCCTAGTAAGAACATAAACTAAGCCCGCACAGAACCAAAGTAAGGCAAAAAAACGTTGGAAAATTTCATAAAAGCTTATTGAAAAATGAGAAAATGAAATTTAAACAAGGGATGATCATACTTACAGATTGGTTTTTTGATCGATGAGTGAAGGACGAATAGAAAATGCCTAAAAATCCAAGCGTGAGGGTTTGAGGATTTATGGGAAGCAAAGGATTTCAGAGAGTTTGAATATTTTGAGAAGAAGAGAGATAAAAGAGAAATTTCGAATGCAAAGGTGGCTAAGAACATATTTTGCCCTTCTATTTATACGCAAACTTTGGGGACAAATCTAAGTCACACAAATAAAGTAGGCAGAGATCTAAAGGTCAGGATTAGATAAACCAAACAATGACAAAAGGTTAACAAGAAAACTGTCACAGTACTCGAAACCCGAATAGACACCTATAACAAGCAGGCATGCGTCTTGTACTCGAGTGAATGGGTGGGCACGTTTTCTCATAACAGAAGCTGAAAAACCCTTATTGTGTGTGTCAAAAGTGACATCATACATGGGCATAGGCTTGGGGGGAAAATGTTGTACCCTAAAAATATGAGCTCAACTCGGGGTACAACTGTGCGAAATAAATAGAGGAGGCAAGACTTCGAAGATGACTTCCTTAACTCCGAACCTAACAACTCGAGGTTGTGTCGTTGAGTCCAGAACAGCCCAGGATCTTCCAGAATGTTAGAGATGAAAATGACAGAGGTCGAGGTACCAAGCGTCCAAATCTCCTGCATTAAGCTCGAGCATTATCTAAGTCAAGCCATCTTGTTCCAGTCATATCCAACTCAAGAATGGAATTTAGCCCAGGGTAGTTCAACGACGCAAATGAGAGAATCCCTACAGACTCGGATGCTCGATATGCGCAATAAATGCTCATAATCATTATATACATTTATTGATTAATGTAAATGGAAATAGGCTTAATTAGGATATTAAAATGTCCATTAATTTGGGAAGTTACCCAATATTGTATATTACTATTTATAGTACGTGTAATGCCCCGAAATCCCTAATGCGGTTTAATGGTTGGATTAGTAGGCCGGGAGGGCCATAATTGTTTTATTATGCCATTAAATGATTATATGCATGTTTATGTGAATTATATTATAATATGATATTAAATGCATGCATGTGGGTCCACATTTCATTACAGGGGTGTTTTGGTAATTTGGCCCGTTGAGGGAGAATTGTATATTTGTATGCATGTCGGTGACATATTGTTGAGACCACATTATGATGTGGATTTGTTCGAGCTATTCAGCATGAGATGATCTTTGAGTAAAAATTAGCGGTTTAGTCATAACGGGATTAAGTTCGGGGCTCGGGGCGAGTCTCAGGGTGATTATAATGATTTGAGCGTTGCTTGGAATTAAAGGGTAACGGGATATGAATTATTAGTATTTGAGAATATCGAGAATAGTGGGAATTGGAGGGTGTTAATTATGATTAACGAAATAGGTGGAAAATGTCAATTTTACCCTTGGGAGTCTTTAGAAAGCCTTAAGTGACCTAGGGGAAAAAGGGTCTTTTCATCATGTGATATGTATTAAGCCATTGAAGGCTGTAGAAGGAAGGGAAAAAAATGGAGCATCTTTAGCACTTCTCCCGTACTTATTTTCTCTCTTTTTCTTGGATTTTTGAGCTTAAGTTGAGGAACCAAGCTTGGGAAATAAGTCTTGAGGGCTTGGGAGTGTGTTCCACCATTGAAAAGCGTCATAATCTGAACTTGAGGTACGTTTATAGCCATTAAATTCCTGGTTTGCTCTGTGTTTTAGTTATAGAATTCAGTTGAGATTTCTAGTTTGGTTGATTGGTTTTGTTGGGAGTTTTTGGCTAGGGGTCTTGTGGTTATGATGCTTGGGACTTGTGGGGATGGTTTTTGGGATCATTTGGCATTTAATTTGAGGTTTAGAAGCATTTGAATCAAGTTGGAAATGGAGGAGTCGAAGGGAGAAGATGCAGGGGCAAATCTGGCTGGGTGTAGCGCTACAGCGCCCACAAGGGGGCGCTACAGCGCTACCCAGGGTTATGCTTGGGCGGTTTTGCTTCTGAGATGAGCGCTGGGGTGCTACTCTGTTCCTTCAGAATCCCGTTTTGAGTGTTTTTAAGGGTTTTTGGCTCGGGGTTTCAATCCTTAAGGCCCGAGATCGAATCTACTCACTGTGTGGGTACGTCCGAGAGTGGGGTTTAGGTCAAGATCCTATTATTGTTGATTTTCATTAATGGAGGTTATAATTGGTTATAATTGCTGGGCTTTGGCTCATGGGTGCTATGTGGTGCAGGTAAAGGGAAAGAAAAGCTCACCTAGCCTTGAGTGGAAAGCTTATGTGGTGCTGTGTACATATGCGGCCGCTTGACCACCACGGCCAAGGTGTTCTCAGAGGAACTAGGGAGTTTACCCTATTTTTGCCGCTTAGGTCGGCGGGTTGTAAATTTAAACAGTAATGACCATTTTGAATTGTAAATAACTTGTAAAAGTTTTTTTATGGGCCCATGAACAGTTTTATGTTTTAAATAAAATATATCATTTCCTTTTGATTGGTTTTCCACCTTACCCTATTAATAACACCTAGAAGCACGTTTTTAACCAAAGAACTCGGGTAGCGAGTTAAATTCACGGTTCATCATTCACCGTAACGGTCTTGGGGTAACCAAGGCGTTACAACTTGGTATCAGAGCGTGCCAAGGTTAGGGTTCCTGTAGACTGGCTGGGCATGTACACTCACCACTAAAGACAAGCTTGACTCATGGTTTGGTAACTATTTATGTAGTTATATGTATAACTGCTTAAATATAGTATAAATGATTTACCTGTTTACATGAGACACCATGTTAAACCTATGCCCTGAATATTACATCCTCAGCAACCGTGTACTAAATAGTACTGAAATTGCTGGAACATACTTATTAGTATTGCTGATTGTGAATTATTATGTGATACATGCTAAGTGCTAAATGCTATAATCATGTATCTATTTGTATATATGTATGACTGTGGAATACGATAATTGTCTGCTTATTCTTGGACCGTAAGGCGGCAAGAGGTGTAGTTATCACTACCTGACTGGCCGTATTGACTATTGTTTCAGCAAGGTATAAGTGATAAGAATGAATCCAGTGCAGACAGATACATCAGCTGGCCAGAGTGATCAAGGCCAAAATAATAATAATAATCAGGGTCAAAAGAATGACCAGGGACAGATTCCACAGCCAGCTCCTACAAACTGGCAGCAGTTGTTTAATGATCTATCGGCTACAGTGTTGAGACAGGGAGAAGAACTACGCCTCCTGAGACAATAACAAGCTCCTGTAGTGGCCAGTGTATCAGAGGCACCTCCTGTATCCGTGCAAGTAGCTGCCTGAGGTTGGTAATAAATGGGAGCCTCTCTATGAAAAGTTCAGAAAGCAGCAACCTCCAGTTTTTGAAGGCAGTGCAGATCCTGCCAAAGTAGAATAGTGGATGAGTATGATTACCACCATCCTGGACTTCATGAGGGTGACTGGTAATGAGAGGGTGGCCTGTGCCACTTATATGTTTCAGGAGGATGCCCGAATATGGTGGGAGGTTATTACCCAGACCAGAAACGTTAATGCCCTGAGTTGGGAAGAGTTTCAGACTCTGTTCAACAAGAAATATTACAATGATGCTATCAGGGCGGCAAAGGCTGAGGAGTTCATTAGGCTACTTCAGGGAGGTTTTTCAGTCACTGAGTATGCCTTGAAGTTTGATCGTTTGTCAAAGTTTTCCATGGAGTTGGTGCCCACTGATGGGACCAGAAGGGAGAGATTTCTTCAGGGGCTACAACCTAGATTAGCCCGTGATGTTCGTATTACCACTGTGCCTGGGGTTACTACCTATGCACAAGTGGTTGAGAAGGCACTCATAGCTGAGAATGCAAAGAATAAGATCTGGCAAGACAATGCTGCCAAAAAGGAGTTTAGGAGAGCAAGTTCTCCTTTTGTGGGTTCAAGTAGGGGTGGAGGCCCCAGTGAGCAGAAGAGGAAGGTTCCTGACACCTTCCCAGTTTTAGGTCCTGATAGGCGGCCCCGTGGTATTTCAATGGATCGTCAAGGTGGTAGTGAAGCTTGGAAGACTCGTCCTGAATGCCCTAGATGCAAGAGGCGTCATTTGGGAGAGTGTAGGGCAAAGGCCTGCTATTTGTGTGGAGCAGTAGGTCATTTTAAGAAAGATTGCCCTAAGGTAAGAAAAGAAGAACCCAAGAAAGTGGACAGCTCGGCCCCAGCTCGAGTGTTCGCATTAACACAAGCAGAAGCTGAGGCTTCTCCCTTAGTTGTTACAGGTCAGATTCTTAGTGCTAGAACCCCTTATAATGTTTTGATTGATTCTGGTGCTACACATTCTTTTGTTGCTAGTAGAATTATTGATAGACTATGTAGACCCTGTGACTTTTATGCTGTGGGGTTTGGAACTTTGTTACCCACTGGAGAATTAGTGGTATCCAGGAGACGGGTCAGATCTTTGCCAGTGACAGTGGAGGGCAGAGAGTTGTCAGTGGATTTGATAGAGTTAGTTATGATTGACTTCGACATGATATTGGGAATGGACTGGTTGGTGAAGTATGGGGCAACCATTGATTGCAGAAGGAAGATGGTCACCTTTGAGCCTGAAGGTGAGGATCCTTTTGTGCTTGTTGGTACTGTGCATGGACCTTGCATACCTATGATTTCTGTATTGAGGGCTAGAGATCTATTGCAAGGAGGTTGCATTGGATTCTTAGCCAGTGTGGTTGACACCACTCAGGTCATGCCAGTGAGACCAGAGGACACCAGACTTGTTTGGGAATTCCTGGATGTGTTTCCAGAAGATTTTCCAGGGTTTCCACCACACAGAGAAATAGAGTTCGTGATAGAACTGGCACTAGGGATGAAGCCAATGTCTAGAGCACCTTACAGAATAGCCCCAGCTGAGTTAAAAGAATTGAGGTACAATTGCAAGAACTGTTAGATTTGGGTTTTATCAGACCTAGTTTTTCACCTTGGGGTGCGCCAGTTCTGTTTGTGAAAAAGAAGGATGGTTCTCTAAGGATGTGCATTGATTACAGAGAACTGAATAAGTTAAAAATCAAGAATAAGTATCCTTTGCCAAGGATAGATGACCTGTTCGATCGGTTGCAAGGTAAGAAGATATTCTCAAAGATCGACCTTCGTTCTGGTTATCATCAGTTGAGGGTCAAGGAGGGAGATATATCGAAGACTGCTTTTCGTACCAGGTATGGGCATTATGAGTTCTTAGTCATGTCTTTTGGATTGACTAATGCCCCTGCTTCTTTTATGGATCTGATGAACCGAGTGTTCAAGGATTATCTGGACCAGTTTGTGATTGTCTTCATCGATGATATCCTGGTATATTCTCAGTCTGAGTCATAGCATGAGCAGCATCTGAGGTTGGTTCTACAGAGACTGAGGGAACATAGATTGTTTGCAAAGTTCAAGAAATGTGAGTTCTGGTTATCTCAGGTATCTTTTCTTAGGCACATTGTCAGTAAGGAGGGGATTAAGGTAGATCCAGAAAAGATTGAGGCAGTCAAAGATTGGCCAAGGCCAAAGAATGCTTATGAGGTTAGAAGTTTCCTTGGATTGGCAGGTTATTATGGACATTTCATGGAAGGGTTCTCAAAGATTGCTACTGCATTGACTGAGCTGACACGCAAGAATCAGAAGTTTGTGTAGTCAGATAAGTGTGAGAACAACTTTCAGGAACTGAAACAGAGATTGATTACAACACCGATTTTGAGTCTTCCAACAGATCGGGAGAAGTTTATGATTTATTGCCATGCTTCTCATCAGGGTTTGGGCGGTGTTCTGATGCAGTCAGAGAAGGTAATTGCTTATGCTTCACGTCAGTTGAAGGAGTATGAAAAGAGATATCACACTCATGATTTAGAGTTGGAGGCTGTGGTCTTTGCTTTAAAGATATGGAGGCATTATCGTTATGGAGAAAAGTGTGAGATCTATACAGACCACAAGTGTAACGCCCCAAACTCCAGGGACCGTTACGGTGTGCCTTGTAAACAGTGCTAAACTCGCTAACCGAGTCATTTGGCCAAAATTGTGAACTAAGTATGATTAGCGGTTTAGGGATTAAAAACTTTGGTAAAGATGTAACGTTTCACTAGAACGTTTAATATATACATTGGGATCCCGAAAATATAATTTCAGAGTCTATTACAGAAAATATTTACAACAGGCCGTTCTAAGCGGCAAAACAGGGTTTAACCCTAGTTCCTCTTTAAACCTCGGTCGTGGCGGACGAGCAGCTGCATATGTACACGTCATCACCTATGCTCTCCAACTCAAGGATGGTCCAGCTTCCTCTTGCCTTTACCTGCACCACGTAGCACCCGTGAGATAAAGCCCAGCAAGAAAACACAATAAAGCATGATATAATATCAAAAACGATCATAATAACTGTTCAGGACTATCAGTCCAAGCAAATAGGTGACAATAGCCAAAAGTCACAATAATGAGCGTAGCTCCCCTCTAGCCATGTGACGATAGGGTCACCAGGGCTTAACTGATAATTGATTCTTTCATAAGTTTGAACAGGACAGGTGCATGGTGGATGGTCACCAACATAACCTTCCTCCTGACTCTAGAGTCGTGATATGGACAGCGTCCCCTAGCCGTGTGACAAACAGTCACCGGGGTCATATACCTTGGCCATAAACATCTGGTCATAGACCAGGCAAGCACTTATAAGTTCTTCGACCTTAGGGTCGGTCTGGCATTAGTGCCTTAGAGCCACTCAATGCACGATTCTCGACTTTAGAGTCGGTCCAGCATTAATGCCATGGAGCCATTCAATGCATGATTCATTGACCTTAGGGTCGGTCTAGCATTAATGCGATAGAGCCATTCAATGCATGATTCTCGACTTTAGAGTCGGTCCCTGACTAGTCAGTGTCATACACAAGTAAGTCATGCCGCCAATCATATATCACGTGTTCCATATCCATAAACAAGGTATTCAACATGCTTACTAAACAGGTATTTGTACAATTAGGACCATGCGTAAACACAGAGGCTCAAGCTCTGGACGATATCATACTCAGTATACAAAGCATGTCCTAATCACATGTTTCTCATGCATCATATGCAATATCCAGCAATCCAACATGCATCAATAACAGCCATGCATGTCACGTTTAACAGTCAACCAACATGCATCGGGAATAGCCATGCATGTCACACATAATAATTAACCGACATGCATCAATAATAACCATGCATGTCACACATAATAATCAACCGACATGCATCAATAATAACCATGCATGTCATACTCAATAATCAACCAACATGCTTCAATAACAACCATGCATGTCTCATATACACAGGGTGCAGTTTTCTTACCTCAAAGTCGAGCTAGAATGATTAAAAGAACGACCCTTGAGAACGATCCACTTCTAGTCCATTAGCGGTCACCTAGTCATAACCAAATATAAAACCCCATCAAAATGAGTAATTAAATACTTCCAAACCCAACCCAAGCCTCCGGAACATCAAATCCCACTCAACTAAGTAGTAGAATCGATCCTAGGCTCTTAGAGTTAAGTTTCCATCACAAAAACACACTTTTGGGCAATTTTTCCCTTAAGGACCGCAGCCCTACATGGACCATGCCGCGGCCCGCCCCCCTGGCAGAGCCTCCTCCACCTTCCTCAAGCTAGGGCCGTGGCCCAACTTCGCACCAGCCATTTTTCTTCGTTTTTCCACTTCTAAAACCTTCCAAAAACCCATCCAAACATCTCCAATCCATCAAATAAAAGTTCCCAAACTTCCCAATGGTCCAAAACCACCAAAACCTAAAGCTTAAACCAACCAAAAACTCAACAATTCACAAAGTCCAATTCTAAGCTTAAAAACTTTAGAAACTAAAAACTTCAAACTTAGATTACCTTTGATTGGGTTGTTTTCCGTTAAATCCTTCGGTTAAGAAGCTTCTAATCTTTCCTAGGATCGCTATGCATCGACCCTCGCTTGATTCTAACTCCTAGAATGCGAGATTCCTTCAAAAAGGCTTCGAACGGTAAAATAAGCTATCTGGAAGGAAGAGAGAGATATTCTAACGTATGTTCTTATCTGACAAGCTACTTCAAGCTTAAGTAACCTCAAATAAAACCTAAGGCTCGGGGTCCCGAAAACACCCCCGGGGACATTATAGTCAAAACTTTCAGAATTCCATCCTAATCTCAAATATTCCCAATTTATCATCAAATAAACATTTCTATTACCCCAAAATTGACCCCGTTATGACAAAACCGCTAACTCATAATCTAGGATCGTCTCATGCCGAATAGCTCGAATATATCTCCATAATAATAAAATCTCATTCACAAATTACAATATGCACCCAATTTACAAATATGCCCTCAACAGGCCAAATTACCAAAATGCCCTCATAACTATAAATACTCCCATATGCATGCATTTACCATCATATAATAATATAATTCACATGAACATACATATGATTATTAAATAGCATAATAGATCAATTATGGCCCTCTTTGCCTCCTAATCAAGGTCCTAAATCTTATTAGGAAATTTGGGGCATTACAACAAGAGCGTGAAATACTTCTTTACGTAGAAAGATCTGAATATGAGACAACGGCGTTGGCTGGAGTTAGTGAAAGATTATGATTGCGAGATTTTGTATCATCCAGGAAAGGCCAACGTGGTAGCCGATGCTTTAAGCCGGAAGGGTCCGGGGCAGATTTATGGTGCGAGGGTGATAGCCAGAGAGTTAGCAAATGATATGAATAGAGCTAGTATAGAGTTTCTGGTGGGCCAGTTGGCCAATATTACACTACAATCTACATTGTTGGAGAGAATCAAGGAGGGTCAGTTGAATGATCCACAACTGATTAAGATTAGAAAGGATGTTTTGGCTGGAGAATCCAGAGATTATACAGTGTCTGATTTGGGCTTGTTGAGATACAAGAGGCGGATATGTGTTCCGTTAGACACTGTTTTGAGGCGAGAGATTCTGGATGAATCTCATACTACACCTTACTCCTTGCATCCAGGCACCACGAAGATGTATCAGGATGTGAGATCGTTGTATTGGTGGCCGAGGATGAAGAGAGATATAGTAGAGTATGTGGCTAAGTGCTTGACATGTCAACAGGTTAAGGTTGAGCATCAGGGGTCGGCATGGTTATTGCAGCCTCTGGATATCCCAGAGTGGAAGTGGGAAGACATCACGATGGATTTCGTCGTGGGCTTACCCAAGACTGTTGGTCAACATGATTCAATTTGGGTGATAGTGGATCGCTACACCAAGTCAGCTCACTTCTTGCCAGTGAGGACTACATATACAGTTGATTAGTATGCAGATCTCTATGTGAGAGAGATTGTACACCTTCATGGAGCGCCGAGGTCGATCGTGTCAGATCGTGACCCCACTTTTACATCCAAGTTCTGGGGGAGTTTACAGAAAGCCATGGGAACACAGTTGAAGTTCAGTACTGCTTATCATCCTCAGACAGATGGGCAATCTGAGAGGACGATCCAGATATTAGAAGACATGCTGCGAGCATGTGTGCTGGACTTTGGTGGATCTTGGAGTAAGTATCTACCTTTGATATAATTTTCTTACAACAACAATTATCAGTCTACCATTGGAGTTGCACCTTATGAGATGTTGTATGGTAGGAAGTGCAGATCTCCCATTCATTGGGATGAGACACGTGAAAGGAGATACTTAGGTCCTGAGGCAGTTCAGAGGACCAGTGAGGCCATTGAAAAGATTAGAGCTCGGATGCTCGCTTCTCAAAGTAGGCAGAAAAGTTATGCAGATCCCAAGCGCAGGAATGTGGAGTTCCAAGTGGGAGACAATGTCTTCCTTAGAGTCTCGCCATGGAAAGGGGTGAGAAGGTTTAGGAAGAAGGGCAAGCTGAGCCCTAGATTTGTAGGTCCATTTGAGATCCTGGAGAGGATTGGTCAAGTGGCTTACAGATTCGCCTGGCCTCCGGCGTTGTCAGCTGTGCATAACGTGTTTCATGTTTCAGCTCTTCCGAGGTATGTATCTGATGTGACACATATTTTGGGCTATGAAGATCTGGAGCTTGAAGCAGATCTCTCCTTTGAGGAGCAGCCAATCCAGATACTTGGCAGAAAGGAGAAGGTCCTCAGGACTAAGACGATACCTTTGGTTAAGGTATTGTTGAGGAACAACAAGGTCGAGGAAGCGACCTGGGAGCTGGAATCAGATGTGTAGAATCAGTATCCCAAGATGTTCAGGTAAATTTCGAGGATGAAATTTTTGTAAGGAGGGGATAGTTGTAATGCCCCGAAATCCCTAATGCGGTTTAATGGCTGGATTAGTAGGCCGAGAGGGCCATAATTATTTTATTATGCCATTAAATGATTATATGCATGTTTATGTGAATTATATTATAATATGATGTTAAATACATGCATGTGGGTCCACATTTCATTACAGGGGTGTTTTGGTAATTTGGCCCGTTGAGGGCGTAATAGTATATTTGTATGCACGTCAGTGACATATTGTTGAGACCACATTATGATGTGGAATTGTTTGATCTATTTGGCATGAGAAAATCTTTGAGTAAAAATTAGTGGTTTAGTCATAACGGGATTAAGTTCGGGGCTCGGGGCGAGTCTCGGGGTGATTTTAATGATTTGAGCATTGCCGAGAATTAAAGGGTAACGAGATATGAATTATTGATATTTGAGAATATTAAGAATAGCGGGAATTGAAGGGTGTTAATTATGATTAATGAAATAGGTGGAAAAGGTCAATTTTACCCTTGGGAGTCTTTAGAAAGCCTTAAGTGACCTAGGGGCAAAAGGGTCTTTTCATCATGTGATATGTATTAAGCCATTGAAGGCTGTAGAAGGAAGGGTAAAAAGCAGAGCATCTTTAGCACTTCTCCCGTACCTATTTTCTCTCTTTTTCTTCTTGGATTTTTGAGCTTAAGTTGAGGAACCAAGCTTGGGAAATAAGCCTTGAGGTCTTGGGAGTGTGTTCCACCATTGAAAAGCATCATAATCTGAACTTGAGGTAAGTTTCTAGCCATAAAATTCCTGGTTTGCTCTATGTTTTAGTTATAGAATTCAGTTAAGATTTCTAGGTTGGTTGATTGGTTTTGTTGGGAGTTTTTGGCTAGGGTTCTTGTGGTTGTGATGCTTGGGACTTGTGGGGATTATTTTTGGGATCATATGGCATTTAATTTGAGGTTTGGAAGCATTTGAATCAAGTTGGAAATGGAGGAGTCAAAGGGAGATGATTTAGGGGCAAATCTGGCTGGGTGTAGCGCTACAGCGCCACAAGGGGGTGCGACAGCGCCACCCAGGGTTGTGCTTAGGGAGTTTTGGTTCTGAGATGAGCGCTGGGGCGCTAGTGAGTAGCGCTGGGGCACTACTTTGTTCCTTCAGAATCCCATTTTGAGTATTTTTAAGGGTTTTTGGCTCGGGGTTTCAATCCTTAAGGCCCGGGATCGAATCTACTCACCGTGTGGGTACATTTCGAGGTCCTGAGAGTGGGGTTTAGGTCAAGACCCTATTATTGTTGATTTTCATTAATTGAGGTTATAATTGGTTATGATTAGGTAACCGCTAAGGAATCAAAAGGTCGATCATTCTCAGGGGTCGTTCTTGTTCTATTTCTCGCTCGAACTAAAGGTAAGAAAATTGCACCCCATATGTGACATGCATGGTTGTTCATGAGGCATGTTGAATGTTTAAATGTGGACATGGATTGAATATTGAATGCTTAGCAAATCTTGCTCATTTGTGTATGGCACTGATTGAATAGTCAGAATTGGCAATAGTGTCAGTATAAACTGTGAAGCTGTAACTCATTAGTCAAGTTCGGCAGTGGCTGGTCACACAGTGTTGACTCATAAGTCAGGAACGGTCTTAGTGTGTTCAACGCAAGCCAATAAAGATTAGATCTAATCGACATCTGCATTAAATGTTCAGAAGAGCATTAATGCCGGACCGACCTCAAGTTCGATGAATACTAAAAGCGCTTGTCTAGCCAAAGACTAGTTATTTAGAGCCACATTGACTATTTAGTCACATGACTGTGGGTGTTGAGCCCCGTGTGACTTACCCATTAGTCACTCATCTGTTTAAGCTAGTGACTTACCCATCAGTCACTCATCTGTTTAAGTTATTGACTTGCTTGTCAGTCACTCATTATGGTTTACCGGAACCTCAAGTGTTAAATCACTCACTTAATTAAGAGCTATAAGCTCCTTAATGGTTAATGTAACCACAAACTGTTAAATCACTCATCTGTTATAAGCTATGTATGATTATCATGATCATAATTTGATATTATATGCTTGCATTATTGTGTTTTCTTGCTGGGCTTTGGCTCATGGGTGCTATGTGGTGCAGGTAAAGGGAAAGAAAAGCTCACCCAGCCTTGAGTGGAAAGCTTAGGTGGTGCTGTGTACATATGCGTCCGCTTGACCACCACGGCCAAGGTGTTCTCAGAGGAACTAGGGAGTTTACCCTATTTTTGTCGCTTAGGTCAGCGGGTTGTAAATTTAAACAGTAATGACCATTTTGAGTTGTAAATAACTTGTAAAAGTTTTTTTATGGGCCCATGAACAGTTTTATGTTTTAAATAAAATATATCCTTTCCTTTTGATTGGTTTTCCACCTTACCCTATTGTTGGCGCGGTTCTTCGCCAACAGGTAATTAGAAGAAGAAGAGAAAGAGATTAGTGCTAATAATGAACCGTACCAGATATATGATCTTAGAGAGTGAAAGAGGTGACTCAAGACACGGTTTTTAAGTGGTTCAAAGGTTAAAATCCTTCTACTCCACTAGTCAGTATTATTGATATATATTGGGCATTTGATTACAAAGTATTTTTTACAATTGAGAGTCCAACCCCTATTATCTCCAGGGTCTCCATATTTATAGGAGAAGGCACCTGGGAGTTGGTAAGAAAGTCATCCCGTGACCCTCTTACCTATCGTATCAACTCTGTGACATTCATGATTAATTCCTAAACCTGACACATAAGTGTGGTCAAATCAATAGGTAAGGAGATAATGGGCCGCACGGCCCAACCCAGTCGCGGGTATCTGAATACGCACGTTCCTGCTGCGTGTCCGAGAAGTCAGGGGGATATCAGACACGTGATGTCTGATATATGCACATTTACCTTGCGTGTGCAGACTTTACAAAGGGTCACAGCCTCCATATCTAGATCGTACCACGAGCTGGATACTTAACTCGACCTTCGGCCTTCATAGTCCGGACGCAGGTCCTAGGCAATCTTGGCAAACCCTTGGGTTATCCCGAGCTCAAGAAGAGGTACGACCTCTTGACGGGAGCTCTGGTCTTGGGGATGTCCCTGGGATAATCATGATTAGGTCGCAGCTCCGACTGCTAATCAGCCCGTGGTAAAATCAGGGCGTACACCTATTAATAACACCTAGAAGCACATTTTTAACCAAAAACTCGGGTAGCGAGTTAAATTCACGGTTCATCGTTCACCGTAACGGTCTTGGGGTAACCAGGGCGTTACAGTACGGTTACCCAATATTGTCCACCATAATTCCCTATAAATACAAGGGGAATTTATAGTAAAAGGGACCGACATTATGTGTGCAAAAACTCTGCCGAAATTGTCATAAACAATTTCGTCTAGGGTTCCTAAACAAATCAATAATATTGACTCGTCGACTAGGTGGATTTTAACCACTGAACCACTTAAATTGTGTGTGAGTTCATATTTCTTTACATTCGGTTTATTGTAAGCTTAATCTCTCTATTTTGGATTTCTAAATCCCCTATTGACAAAAAATCGTGTCAATAATAACTTCTAAAAGAAAGTAAAAAAAGTGATGAGAGATCAAATGAGGAGACAAGAAATGAGAGAGAGAAAATGATGAGAAAAAAAAATAAGGAGAGAAAATATAGAGATAATAAGTGAGGAGAGAGAAATTGATGAGAGATAAAGTAATATGATAATAAATGATGTGAGATAATAATAATAATAATAAATATAATTTTTTTTAGAACAATATAAAATAACCTTTTGTTAAACTCAATTTTTTTTTGTTTTTGTAACTTTGTTTTTAAAAATTGTTTTATGAAAATAATGCCAAACACCATATTTATTTTGAAAAAAAAAATAAATTTTAGCTTTTAAAAACAAAAAATAGCCTTTCAATTTTTAAATTTTTTTTTTTTTATCCAAACACTCTCAAAGTTATTTTTTTTAATCCTATAATCTAAAAGCACCTTAAAATAAGCAAAGCCAATTTGGAAAAACGAGGCTGGTTGGCTATAGGGGTGGCAATTCGTGTTATCGTGTCATAATCGTGTCGACACGATTATGACACGATACGATTAGAATAAACCCGTACACGACACGATTATTATTCGTGTCAGAAATCCAAACCCGTACACGACACGATTATCTTAGCGGGTCACATGTGTCGACACGATAACACGTTTAATAAATTTGTCATTTGACACAAATCTAAAACTGACACGATTAATACACAATTAAACGTGTAATGACACGACACGAAATTGACACGACACGAAATTGACACGATTAACATAATATAAATAAATTAAAATGTTTATATAATCTTAAACGTGTCTTAAGCGTGTCATTTTTGGGTTAAGTGGGTTGACCCGAAAATGACACGTTTAATAAACGTGTTAAACGTGTCGACACGATTATGACACGAAAATTAAACGTGTCACCCAAACCCATTTATTTCGTGTCGTTTTCGAGTCGTGTCATCGTGTCGTATCGAAAATTGACAGCCCTAGTTGGCTATAGAAAAGCACTTTTGGAAAAATCCACTATTTTTTAAGATTATGAGCTCTTTTAAATTTCAATACCCACCTAGGAAAATTCTAGTATACGAGAAAATGTTTTGTCCCCATAACATACTAACATTTTGTTGACTATAGATGTAGATGACTTCTAGAGGTATAGGTTAACTATTATGTAATTGCATGCACTAAATTAAATATGGTGTTGATAGAAAAATCACTTTAATTCTGGCAAAAATATAAAAAGTTTGTTCTCCACTTATAAAGCATAGAAATAAAGATTGGTAAAAACCAAATAAATTGAACAATTCTCCTCCGAATCCGCCATTCAACCTCAAGTGACTTTATTTATTATTATTTTTTTGAACTAGTAAACTTTCATTCAATCAAGTAAAAAATGGCTTACAAAGACTATTATCGTCTTCCAGGGGAAGACAAAACTCCAAGAGTTCCACAATCTCATTAGCGAGATAACCCAAAGATGGCAAACCAAGTCGTTTACATTAACGAAACAAAGTACCCAAAATCTAAGTCCTTCCATTCCTAACACCTTAGGGCATATAGCCATACAAAAAATAAAAATATTGGTTATAAACCCTCAGTCCCCCACATGGGAAACAAAAGGAAAGTCCCACGTAGGGGAAACCATCAACATACATTCAAGCAACAACTCAAAGAAATAACTAATAAAAATAAAGTGTTAAAGATACTACCAAAATAAGATGAAGATATAGGCCTCCATAAGACATAGGGGGTCCAGATCTGAGGAAGACAGAGCGATAATTAGACCCGGGTAGCCCCTTCGCCCTTCGTCATGGACGACGCCGGAGAAAATCCCAAGGGGGTGTTTGGTATGAGGGTTTGGTTTGGTGGTGAAATTCCATTTTTTAGTACTTACCAAATTAATTAAACCAAATGAATTAATTAAAGTGCGGAATGGCAATTAACTGTTTGCACAGAATACAGTTCTGTCGGGACAGAACCCAAACTTGTCACGACAGAAACTGAACACAATAAAAAGACAGTGCAAAAGAATAAAGAACACAACGAATTTTTACAAAGTTCAAAAACCATTTCGGATAACCTACTCATTGGGGCCACACCCAGAGAATAAAACCAATTAATAAAGAATCACAAGTACAAAAACATTGACTTAAACAAAACAAGACTCCCTCTTGAGATTTGCCGCAACTTGTTGTACTTCTCTTCACTAATCTGATCTTGATTGAAACGCTCAACCACTTGAACTCCCTTCAATGGTCAGCGAGTGCTTGCATCCTCCCGACGCAAGGCTTGTAAAAAATCCTCTCCCGAAGACTACAAACGTTGTGTTCAAATTACAATGTGTATTCACTCATGAACATGGTATAAGCTCACCACTAAAAACTAAACACACATAATTCTACAAGATCACATAAATACTTATGATCTTGAATACAGAGAGGAACTCTCACAAATATTACAATAAAGCTCACGAATAATACACCAAAGAGTTCACTTTTCTCACTGCCTTTAGAGCCCTATTTATAGAGTCTTTTTCGTGCTCACAAAGGCAGAGAAAAAAATCTTCTAATAAAGGCAAGAATCACAGTAGTTATTCTTGATTGATGAAGAGTTGCATTTTTTAGAAAATGCTGATCCGACAGATGCGATATCGGTGGGGACAGCTCAGACCTGTGTCGGATAAAAAACAAGCTCAAAAAGGAAACAACAATTAATGACATTAAGAACCAGTTTCCTGATTGCAATCCTTGAGCTGCACAAAAATATATCAGCAAATAATCCAAAAATAACTTTGGGTAAGTACCGAATATTTGCAATATACTTTGTTTCCTTTATAAACAAAATGAGACAATATATGATAAATAAGGAAGTATATTATTGACCAAAATTCACACAAAAGGAAAGTGGATTTCCGAAATTTGAAATAAAGGAAACCAAACAATTCCGAAAATTATAATAAAGGAAAAAAAATATTTCCGAAAATTATAATAAAAGGAAAACAATTATTTCCGAAAATTATAATAAAAGAAAACAATTAAATCAACCAATTTATCTTTCAAGAAAAAAAAAATTCTATAAAAATGCCAATTATAGGATTAACAGGTGGGAATGAGAATGTTAAATCTAACCCATGTTTGGTAAATTTATTTTTAATGGCTTGGGGGTTTGTATTTCCAAGTGCTCCAATTTTTTAGTTTGATTTGAGGTAATCTTAACCCCTTTAAACACTTGAGTTTCATTTTCTCTTAATATAAACTCCATCTAACTCTACTCCCCTAAACCCAAACCTTATACCAAACACCTCCCTCCAAACACCTCCCAAGGGAAGAGAGGTAGCCGAAGGTTCTTCCTCTAGATCTCTCGCATCAATGTCGAAGGTGCCGAAATCTCCACCACCACTAGTATCTTCGTTGAGAGTAAGTAAGAAAGATGAAGAAACTACCGAGTACTAATTTTAATAAAATAATTGTAAAAAAATATTAATAAAATATAAAATTGACAGAAAAAGTAATTTTCTTTTAATATTAAATATTAATAAAATAATCCCAACATGTACAAAACAAAACACATTAATACACTTAATCTTACAACTTTAAACCTTAAATGATAAAAAATATTTTGGAAAAAAATTACATACACCACAATCTACCCTAATCTCATGTACCCTACACCTTCTCCACCACTGGATTACATATCAACGACCTAAAAAGTTACCTCACCCATACGGAAAAAACCAATTTCCCTACTATAGCCTTACCACCCCAAAACATAATGATAAAATAGCTTTTAAACTTTTATAATAGGGATGTTCATGGTGTAGATGGTGCAGTTTTCTCTAATTTTTTGGACTGCATCGCATATGCGGTTTTGACAAATTTTCAAACCGCAACCTGCATCACAATGGCCTCAAACCGCATAAACCGCACCGCATTTTGTGGTGCGGTGTAGACGGTTTATACATATTACCAAATAATTTAATAATTAAATATTATAATTAATAAAATTCATAATAAATCTTATAACTAAAGAGTGTTTAACAAAACAATTAAACGTACAACAAACTAATAAACTTTTAACAAAACAATAAAAATACTACAAACTAATAACAAAGAAAAAATGTATTATAGAATTAAAGATTTAAATTAAGTAAGATTATCTTTAGATTGAAGTAGAATATATGTTAGCATCCTATAAAACATTACATTTTTTTTTTATAGATATTGTGTATATTATAGTATATAAATATTTATACATTAATTTTAAATGTAATAAAATTAAAAATATATATAAAAAAGTTAATATATATATAATGATGCAGTGCGGTGCAGTTTGAATTACATTTATAAAATTTAAAACTGCAAATTGTACTGCACTGTGCAATTTGACAAAAATGATAACGGCTAACGCGAAGGATTCCAAACTACAAATTATGACATGGTGTAGTGTGATTGGTCAGTTTTATGAACAACCCTATTTTATAGTATGCAAAGTGATTTTGTAATGCAAGCCTACGAGAGCCGTAATTCTATTACCTTTAAACAAAATTAGGGGCTAAATTGATAAACAATAAAACTTCAGGAGTCAAAGATGCAATACCACTAAATTGACAATTGAATCGCTGTTAGCACTTGATTAATTTCCCGCTCTTCTTCTTAACCCCAAAACCCAAAATCCGCAGAGTAGAAAAATATCATTTCATCGCCTATGTGTTTTTCTGAACAAAAGAAAAGTTAGCGAAAATTCTGGTAAGCCTTTCTTTCTTTTTTCTTTTTGAATTTTCTCGGGAAACAAACAGACATGCAATGAAGTCCGACTTAATCCGCAGCTTTATTTTATTTTTTTTAAAAATTAACTCTAATTTATTTGATATTCTTCACCAATATATTGTTTCGTTCTTTGTGTTTGAAGCTCAGTTGCTACTAATCCCAAAAATGGGAGATCTCTCGAAAAATATCGACAGCGAGAAGTCGATTTCGTACTGCGATGATATGATTAGGGTTTTGAAGGATAAGAGGGAAATTGACGTCTTGATGCAGTCCTTTGATAATGTGAAGATCTTGCAATCTTCCAGCCTCGCTGATTTCAATGAGGTTCAAAACATGCTTCAAGGTCTGTTTTTTCTCTCACCTTTGTTGTTTGTTTCCTGAGAAAATTGAATAAGAAAATATTTGGTGCAATAACAAAAAAATATTCGTTCTTTGTTGTTACTCTCATTGAAATAATGTAACTTGGACTTAAAAGAGTGGTTCGAGTGGTCATGGTTTGACCCATGACTCGATAAGATTTAAAGCTTGATTCTTGAAATGAAAATGGTTTCAACTTGTTCATAATGAAGTAGTTGTGAGGCGTCATTTAGAAAACCCTGGTTTTTGAAAAAAATTCGTGGAAAATTCTCTTAGAGAGAAGGGACCATTTACAAAGTTTATGAGAATATGTAAAGTTAAATGCGAGACATGACTGCTGAACTCTGCTGCAATTTTCATAAAATGACTTCTTGGACTATTTTTCTTTTGATTTGAAATGAAATTTGAGTTGAACTGAGTTGAGTTGAACTGAGTTGAGTTGAGAGCACTAAGAACAATTAGCCAATTATATGAATGTCTAATATCAGCATGTTCTTAACTGTCTTGCACATATTTTGACATGCCTTTGTCAACTTTATTATACAGATTATGAGGGCAAAATAGCGGCGTGCAAGCAGAAAACTGAGGCAGCAAAATCTGAGGTTGTTTCTGATGAGGAATTAGACCTTCTTAACAAAGAATTAGAAGAAGAACGTGACAGAGAATGTTTGCTTTTGGAGGAGCTTAGATAAGTATATGGTCAGCTGCATACTATTTAGATTTCAAGTTGATGTTGCTGGTTGCTGATTTGTGTTTCTGGTATTGTTTGTGTCAACACAGTTATCACCAAAGAAATTGATGAATTAGAACGCGAAAGGATAACTATTCAGGAAAAGACACAGATATTGAGGGAGTCCAAGCAAGATGAGCGTAGGGCAGAGTAAGTATATGAACTGAAACTTGATGCTAATAATGTAACACTTAGTGCGCAATCTCTTTTACATTCTCTGTGAACAACTGACATCAAATTTTATGCCTCATAGTACTAACTTAGTGTAGTCATTAACAACAAAAGAAGAAAAATGTTATCTTTGGTTGAGCAATTTAGTCTATAATATCATTTTTTTGTTAAAATTTTTATATATGTTTTTTTCTTTGTGTGTGTGTGTGTTTATTAATTCTAGATTTTCACTTTCATGGTTACAAGTTACAACTCTTAGAATTTGTTGGAATCAGATGATCTGTTCATTAAGGAGTGTAGTCAAGCTTTACCGCCTGCTTTGTAATACAATAATTGAAATTTGTCATGTTAAAATACGAAATTTGCTGTATGTAAATAGTTCTACTAGCCATTTTAAAGTGAATTTAAGTTATTTTCAATATCAGTTTTATGACTTCGATTTTCTTGGTCAGATACTGATGCTTGTTCTTCTGATCCTGCAGGAGAACACTTTCTATGTTTGCATCTGTCACAAATATTATTCCTGACCTGTATGACCCATCTAAAGTTTCAGGCCGTATCCTTATGGGGCAACTAGTTTTTATTTCTTTTATCTATTTTCTTACATAATCTTTTGTGTTTCTATTTAAAGAAAATGACCTAAGGATGTTTCAGCGTTGAGCGATAATTCTGTTCTCCTTAGCTACGTCAATTACAGATATTGTTGACAGAGATAAGAAGCTGGTCAAGCAATTTGAATTTGACCAAGAACAGATGATTCCCTTTGATACGTGTGATAGCATTTGGAAGATGATAGGTTCATGAAGCACCCTTCGGTTGCCTTGTGTAATAATAATATAAAGGGTAAGTTATTTCGAAACCGTCAGATAATTGCTGTTATCAGAACCTTTTTGTGATATGTGAATGGCATCTGTTCTATAGGGCAATAGAACACTTTATGTTATGTCATAAAGAGAAATTCTCTCTTGTTGCTTTGATCGTGTGTAATTTTATGTCATCAGCAATTGCATTGTACATATAAACATAAATATATTCCTAACATGGTTAATATTGGAAAATAAAGTATTTGAATGGAGTTTTATTTAATAAGTATACACAAGTCAATTAATTATTGTATAATGTTTTCAGGTCTATGGCACTGGTTTTTGATGTGCGGGTATGTGATTGTGACATGTGCGAACACAATAAATCAGTCATCACCAACGAGATTAATGAGTAAGAACCAGAAATAATTTTTGCCCAAATCCTATTTGGCTTTGTAGTTTTCTTCTCAATGACCTCTTTTCTTTCCTTGATCAATTATACCGGTTTTTATTCTGGATAAATTACATGTAATTATTGAAGCTTAATCTAGATTTTGAAGTAACCCATGTGATGCACATTTTGTTTAACGAGAAACCTTTTTCTCATCTAATGTCACTAATAGTTATTTTCAATCCATTTCTCTTATAATCCATTAAAGCACGTATCATATTTGATTTGCCTGATCCACTGGAATCAACAACAATACTATAATAGTTTGGCTTCTTGCAAAATCAGGTTTAGTCATTTTCCAATTGTGCCTTTTAAATTTAGAGTAAATGATGCTCCTTCAAGTATGTATGCTAATACAGTATTTTGCTCCATTGTGTTTATTCAAGCTTTACAAACATAACCAACCCTCACCATCTTCAGAGACTATAATAATAATAATAATAATACCCCCCCAAAAAAAATCAGCTGATCCTTCCAAGGGAAAAATTAATGACAGGCCATTGGCACTGGGATACCTTTGTAAGCTTTGCATACGTAGCTTGAATAATTTCTATAATCCTGCTTGAGTCAGATAAATAGTTGTGCTTGATTAAATATTTAATTGACAAGAAAAAAGAAAAAGATAAAAAAGAGATACATTAAGGTTGGCTTACATTTCCAATAGATTGATTATTAACAACCACCCAAGGCAAAACTGTGTGAGGAGGATTGAGTTGTGCTGTTTCCACAGCATGTTTTTGTTCAAGCTGCAAAGTCAGTCGAAAGGTAAGAAAGAATTAAGCTATTGTAGTAAATGAAAATACTTGGTGGGGTTAGGGTATTTCTTTTAATGCCAAATTATTGCACATGATTTTTAGACAAGTGACCTTAATTCAGAAATAAGAAGCCTTAAATATATTATGTACCAACATACATAGTATAATACAATTTAAGAGAAACTTGATGAAAGTTTTGACAACTCAAAAAGAAACAATAGAATATTCTGTTTACTTTCTACTTTGTGCAAGTATTATGCAACATTTAATAGAAATTGGTATATGGATTAGTAAAATAGATTTAGTGAAGATTAAAAGTACCAATGTTCCATTTAAGCTATTGAAGCAATCCATGACCAATTTTGGAGGCAAACCCAATGAAGTGAAACAACTTCCCCATTCCTTGTGCCTTCCTTCAATGGCCAGAAACTCAAAGCAGTAAATCAAAGCAAAATGCTTGTTCTGAATTATTTGGGAGAAAAAAAAACCACTTAACATGTATTAACAACAATAATGAATAATGGTTGAATAAATAAACCATAGAGAATAATAATAGGATAAAATAAGGCTCAAACCACATCATGCAACACATTAATGGTGCAGGCTTGCAGAGTATTCAACTTGCATTCATCTGACCCATTCTGAAAATTTTCACAACAATCACTAATAAAAAAAATAACCAAACCAAACATTTATAGCAAGAGTTTTTGTTATTTTTATTTTTCCTAAAAAGGGTATCTTTTGAAAACACTGAATTTGTCGGTGGAAATTGGGAGCATGCTAGTGATAAATATCATAAGAATTAATAGAAAATACCCAGTTGAGTGATGATATTTTGATTAGAAAATAAATAAAATAAATGGAACCTGGCAAACGGTGGTGTTGGTAGATTTGTTGAAAAAAGCATTGCCCCAAGGGACCAGCCTGAGATTGATAATGGTGTGGAGACCATTGTCGAAAATTTGAGCAAGGTTTTTAACTATGAAAGAAGAACAAGATGGGTTCAAAGCTTCATAGTAAACTGACAGATTTACTTTCTGAGAAACCATCTTTGAATCCTCATCATAAGCCTCAGTTTTATTATACTGAAATGTAAACAAGAGCAATGAAAAGATAATGGCATATGTGAAAACCAGACTTTGATCATCAGATTGAGAACCCATTTTTCTGATATGGCTGCTACTTTGTGTGTCTTATATAAATATTATATATATATATATATATAGAGAGAGAGAGAGAGAGAGAGACATATTAATGAACATTTTTCAGTAACAGTTAACACTGAGAAGTAATTGCACCTTTGCTATAATAGCCAGAAGTATTCATAGTCAATATTGTCCACAGCCTTTATTAATTACTCAAATAATTGTACGTTAAAATTGTTTTCTAATTTTTTTTTTCATTTTATTTATTCAAATAGGTATATATACTGATGTGTGGTTCTCAAGAAATGTATGACCGTAATAGTTGAATTTGTTTGGAACACTCTTTATTAGTTGATAACATGTTAATTTAGTTTAAGCATACCCAAAAGAAAAACAAATAATAAATAGCAAGCGGGTACAAATATTATTTATATATTAAAATTTCAATTAGAAACTTTGTAAAATCAAAATTAAGCTGTCTTAAATAGTATATATATTTTTATTAATTTATTTTGTACATTTTTATGTCTCTATATACTTTGGTTTTGTCTCTCTTATTTTTTTTAAAAAATAATATGAAAATTATTTCATCATACGCGTTTTTATGTCACCATAGAGATAGACATGAGAGAAATCCACCAAGTTTTTTTTCCTTATTAAGCCTTTGATGTAACAAAAAAAATGGTAGAAAAGGTTATGATAGTTTGGTAAAGGATTATAATTGGTTGATCTCTCTTTCATGGTCGGCAAAGATGACGATGTTAATGATATGAACATGGGCCGTACGAAATTATTAATGAATTTGGTCATTGTGGCTTTAAAAAGAGTCAAAATCATGATCACTCTTCTTAAATATGTTTGGTAGAAATGTGTGGATTTATCCATGTGTTGGTGTTTTACGTAGATATTCCACTGCTAATTAGTTATTCATCAAAATGGTTAAGAGTAAAAGGTTACCAGTCCATATATTATCATCAATGTCGATTAAAATGGACCATTGTAAAAGTAACGGTACACTTCACTAATTATATTCCATTCTATTCATAGTTATTATTATTACTGTTGTTGTTGTCAACAACAAGCATCTACCCTATCAACTTATTTTCCTTTTCTTTTTTCACTTATATTATTTTCTTGATTTATTCTTTTTATAGCTCAAAATGGTTTTTCATATTTCCATAATTTTTCTTTTAAATTTATGATTTAACAAAGATATACTTTATCTAAAATCAAGTATCATAAATTGAATTATTTATTTACATATTTTTGTAATTTTTTCTAATAATAAGCGTGTAGTTAAAAAAATATATACAAAAATATTGTATTTATGCAACTTACACAGATTCAGAGAATGTGTGTTCTCCACCTTCATTCCTGTCTTCCACTTTAGCCTTCCGTCCTCTCCTCGCCCTATCTATCTATGTTTTAATCTTTGGTAAATATGGGAGAGAAAGCCATTAATTAAAAACTAATAGAGAAATGGTTAGTTAGGGGAATTTTTGGAAGTATGGGAACAAATTTATTGTTTTGATTTATAATTTTATTTTCCATCTATTTTTCATAGCATTTTTCTTTTAAAAAAAAGTACAGGAAAAAACTCATTTGAATGTATGAGAATTTTATTTCTTAACACTGTCATAAGAATTAGTTACCAGTTTTCTCACTTTCTTAGTGATAACCAGCTTCTCACAAAACTGTCAAAAACGAACTTGCAAATATAAGTCTGATATTAAGCTTTGATCGAAATTCGATTGTGATTGTATCGTGTGAAGATTGTGACTTCTTTCCTCAACCAATCAAAAGATTAGCAAAATGAAAGCTCATAGTTTTCTGGTGTTTTCAGTTGCATCTGCATGGACACCAGTAAGTTGTGACAGACTAACTAATTGTTGTTAGTTACAGTTAGTTTCTGTTTGTCTCTTTAGTTCTTGTATCTCGACCCTATATATAGTTTTAGGCCTGATCAACCTAAGTGTATTCAATTTCTGAGAGTTTTGGCTGAAAGCAAGAACTGTGTTGTAATACTCTAGTGAGAGAGTGTATCAAGAGAAGTTGGATGAGTGTTGTTGTAATCTTGAGAGCTTGGAGGGTGTAATTTGGTTTCAGATATAGTGGATTTGACTTAGGCATTGCTGCCTAGCCTTGGATGTAGGATCAACCAAACTGGTTGTATCTGAACCAAGTATTCTTGGTGTTCTTTCTTTTGTGTTTTACTTTTGATTATTTTGGGTTTGTTTAAATTGTCTATTACTTGTTCTTCTTTGTTGCAATTCTTTGTGCACTGTACTGGCTGTGTTGTGCAGGTCCTAATCAACCCCAACATATCGATTATGAGATATCCAATAATAAAACCAATTGATCTCTAGTTCCACTAAAAGAAATGATGCATACATTTGAGTTAAATTTACTACAATTTTTTTTCAAAATTCGAAAAGTACGACAAGTGACTAGTTACTAGTTTTATTTCTTCCAATTTTATAATCGTAATCGGTTGCTAATCTACCAAAATATAAAAACAAGACACCACAGAGTAATTACTGCTTTTTTCAATTTACAGAGTCGTAATCAGTCACTAGTCAATATAAGAACGACAAGTGTCCAAAAACATCACAGATTTGGACAAAAATGTTCAAAGAAAATGAGATAGCCGAGTTGTGCTCGACCTTCTTTGTTAGCCCTATGGAAGTAAACATAGGAACACCACGCATATCATCGATGTACTTGCCATCACAGCTGGAGATGGTACACACTTTTGCATATACAAACAAATAAAAGATGTATTTCCAAACATTATTTTATTTAAGACCACAAGACTCCTATCTAATGAAAAAGGAACTCAAAAAAAAAAATACAAAAACCAAAAGAAATGATATGTATTCTTTGCTCCAAAAGTCAGCCATTAAAATTATATTTTCTCCAATTTTTTCTATATATAAACAAGTAATAATAATAATACTTGGCCCTTTTTTTTGTTGAGAAATAATAAAAGTCCGACCTTCTAATTTATACCTATTACTAATTATTTAAATGATCCCCTGTAAGACTGAAGTATATAGTTCAACAAAATAAAGTTTGAATTAAAATATATATTTTTTGAATTTTTCAATATAAATAAAGTTTGATTTTAACACATGAGTTGACAAGTTGCTGTAATCTTCACTAAGGTTTCTAATCATTCTAAGCATGTGGACTCTCTCTCAATATGTAGTTAATTAGCCCTTGGAGAAAGAAAAAAAAAAGAGAAAATGGATCATAAATCTAAAACGGAAGAAAGGTAGAATTGATAGAGAGAGAAGGTGTATTTTTCTATATTATACAAATGACAGAGTACACTCTATATATATATATACAAGAGAGACCAAGTGGGTCTATGTACACCCGAAACTATAACAGAATAATAATGTAACTAATTATATACAAAAGCACTATTTAATTAGTCTTAACAAAAACTTATAACCACATGCGGTGATGGATTTCTTCTTTTTTGCTAATTAGTTATGAGATTCTTAAAAGAAAAAACTTCCCATCACATACATAATTTGATTCAATGAGCACCCTTTTCGTATAAACAATTTCTCATGATTCGAATAAATATTTTCTTTAGGCCTAGGTGTTATATATATATATATATGTATATATATATATATATATTTTGTGACGTACCAAATTTGTTAATTAGGCTTGATGCTTTAATTAGTGTGCCATGTGAACATAAATGAATATTATGTGTATTTTTGTGATTATACATGTATGATTATGTGGAATATATGAGTTATATTATAATATGGTTGTTTATGCATGCTTAAGTGTATTAAATATGCTTGTGTTAGGCCTATAGACAAACAGTTAGATAGTTAGAATATGCTCTCTGTTTTGTAACTGTTTCTATAACAGATTTCAGTTTAGTTTTGTATAGCTGTCATTTTCTGTTACAATCTTTTCTATAATCCATGCATATATATACAAGTTATCTTGGCTATCAACAGTAAGTTGAGCCATCACATTTTTCATCATCATCATCTTTTCTTCTTCACTTTACATTTTCTCTGTTTCTTTCTCACCAAAAGTTCAAGCTATCTTGAACTCTTTCATGGTATCAAGAGCCCCATGGAGTCCACAGCTAACTCTACACCAACGGGAAACGTCACTAGAGCTCGTCCCGATCCTCAAGTTCACAATGACGACAATGCCGATCCACCAATTGCTCCAGTGCAAGCTCAACTCCCTGTTCCAGATTCAGTTCAAATCGGACTACCTAACAACAATCTGCTGCCTCTAACTCTTCGTTTGGATCGATCACACTACTCATTCTGGCGATCTTTAGTTCTTGCAGCCGTTCGTGCATATAATCTCGATGGATATATTCTTGGAACATTTCCAATTCCAGCTCAGTTCCTTGCAGGTAACATTCTCAATCCAGCTTATCAGAATTGGATTCGATTTGATCAATTCATAATGCACTGGCTGATGAATTCCATTTCTAAACCAATGCTTGGCTATGTGATCAACTGTTGAACATCGTCGGAAATCTGGAATGTCTTTGCTCAACTCTTTGCAACTCGATCTAGAGCGAGACTTCTTCAAGTTTGTGGCCTTCTCCAATCGACCAAGAAAGGCTCTATGAGCATTGACGAATATTTCTTGACGATGAAGCAGCTTGCTGACTCTCTAGCTCCTGCTGGTCAACCCATCTCCGATGATGATCTTGCCTTATACATTCTTGGTGGTCTCGGACCAGAATATGAAGCTGTTGTGGTCAATTTAACCTCAAGAACTGAACCTCTCTCTCTTCAAGAAGTTCAGTTCATGTTACACAGCCAAGAAATAAGAATAAGTCAACAGACCAGTGCTACTCTCGACAATATCCAGGCAAACTATGCTGGCTTATCTTTCCGTGGTGGTGCTGGACGTGGTGGTCAGTCTGTCAATAATGGTTCATCCTTCACTGGCCGTGGATATCGAGGATCTTATAGAGGTGGAAAATCTTACAGAGGAGGTGGTCGTTTCGGCCGTGGTAATCGATCTATTTGCCAGCTATGTGGACGAAGTGGCCACACTGCACAGAAATGTTATCACCGGTTTGATATTTCTTTTCAAGGACCTCTTCCCTCCAATGCAGCTTCAACCTCCAATAACACTGAGAATCCTCAAGCTCTTCTATCCACCACTCATCCCATTGAAGATCTCTCCACTGCCTGGTATCTTGACACAAGAGCAACTCACCACATGACTTCGAATGACCAAAATCTCGATCACAAGCAAGACTACAAAGGGAAGGCCAAAGTAACAGTTGGTAATGGTCACTCTATTCCCATTTTGCATATTGGTTCTAACTCAATGCATACAAACCTTTCTAATCATCCTCTAGTTTTAAAAGACATCCTGCATGTTCCTAATATGACCAAAAATCTAGTTAGTATTTCACAATTCACCAAAGACAATCATGTTGTGCTTGAATTTGATGATACTTGTTGTCTTATTAAGGACAAGAAGACCAGCCAAGTACTTCTTCGGGGTACCCTCTGTGTTGGACTATTCCAGTTGCAGCTTCTTAATCCATACAACTCCAGCTCAAGTGTCAATTCTTCTCAATTCCCTGTTCTTCCAAATCTTTGTAATCCCAGTAGTTTCAACTGTACAACCACTAGCAATCCAGTTTTTAATAAGACCAAAGCAGCCTCTGTTTGGCATTGCAGGCTTGGTCATCCATCTAAATACGTTTTAGGGAAAGTTCTTGCCACTGTTTGTCCTGATGTCAAATGTAATAATGTAGCCTTTTGTGATTCTTGTCAATATGGTAAATTTCATCAATTTTCCTTTAAGTCAATTGAAAATAAAACCATTGCCCCCTTTCAATTGATATATTCTGATGTTTGGGGTCCCTCATTTCATGTTTCTCTAGATGGCTATAAATATTATATTATTTTTGTTGATGATTTTACCAAATTTGTGTGGATTTATCCTATGCAAACAAAGTCTGAGGTAACCACCATTTTTAAACAATATAATGCCTATGTTGAAAGAATGTTTGAGGTGAAAATTAAAAGTATTCAATTAGATTTTGGCAAAGAATACCTCCCTCTCTATAATCTGTTCACACAGTTAGGTATTTCTAGAAGAAATTCCTGTCCCCATACTCATCAACAACAAGGGAAAGTGGAAAGGAAACATAGACATGTGGTAGATATTGGTCTTACTTTACTTGCTCAGGCCAATATGCCTTTAAAATTCTGGTGGGAAGCATTTTCCTCAGCTGCCTATCTTATCAATCGGCTTCCTACACCCACTCTTAAGTTTCTGTCCCCTTTTGAGAAATTGTTTCACCTCAAACCAGATTACAATATGATGAAAGTGTTTGGCTGTTCTTGCTTTCCTTTACTTCGACCTTACAACAATCATAAGGTGTCCTTTAGATCAGCTAAATGTGTCTTCATAGGTTATAGTATCTCTCAAAAAGGTTACAGATGCTTACACCCCAGTGGTAGGATTTATGTTGCTAGAAGTGTCACCTTCAATGAGGAGGAATTTCCTTACAACAGTCTTTTTCCGTCTGCTTCTTCATCTAATTGCCACCCTATCTCTGTCATTAATATCAATGACTATAGTCTCCCACAGCCTATTTCTACTGGTCTTTCCTCTTCACCACGGTCTCAAATTCATCAACCTAGTCCACTAAATGTTACCCCGAACAATGGTTCTTCCTCACATAGTCCTGACATTTCTCTGTCTTCTGTCATTCCCTTCTCTTCTTCCTCTCATGACCGTGATACACCAAATGTGCTGCCTATACCTGAGTTACCTCATGTCTCATCACAGTCTTCTAGTGTTCAAAATATTCATCCTATGGTCACGAGATCAAAAGCAGGGATTCATAAACCCAAAGCCTATATTGCCCATTCTATCACTGAGTTAGAACCATCTACAATCAAACAAGCTCTTGCCTAACCTAAATGGAAAGGTGCTATGGACACTGAGTTTGATGCTCTTACAAAGAACAATACCTCGTCATTGGTTCATTATTTTGATGGAATGTGTTTGATTACTAACAAATGGGTTTATAGAGTCAAGTACAACTCAGATGGGACTGTGGACAAATACAAGGCCCAACTGGTAGCAAAAGGCTTCCAGAAAACTCCAGGTTTGGACTACTTTGAAACCTATAGTCCAGTTGTTAAACCTTGTACTATACGACTTATTTTTACTCTTGCTGCAACACACGATTGGGATATACAACAAGTTGATATTAATAATGCTTTTTTAAATGGGGATCTTCATGAAACTGTCTACATGACTCAACCACAAGGTTACATTCATTCAGATTTTCCCAACCATGTCTGCAAGTTAAACAAGGCAATTTATGGTCTTAAATAGGCCCCCCACGCCTGGTTTGACAAGTTAAAATCTGCTCTTGTTCAGTGAGGATTTCATAACTCAAAGGCTGACACTAGTTTATTTTTCACCAAGAAAAGTGGCAAACTCATTTTACTACTGGTATATGTTGATGATATCCTAATTACAGGTGAAGACTAAGCTCAGATTTCCAAAGTCATCTCTGATCTTCATCATCAGTTTGCTTTGAAACAGTTAGGTTCGGTGCATTATTTTATGGGGTTTGAGGTGTTTCGAGATTCTACTGGCATCTACTTAACTCAAAGCAAATATACTAAGGATTTATTGGTCAAAACCAATCTTCTTGATACTAAGCCGCATCCTACACCTATGTGTTCTAGTGCCAGACTAACTCTAACTGCAGCAACACCTCTTGAAGATCCAAAATTGTACAGGAGTGTCCTTGGCGCTTTGCAATACCTTACACTTACAAGGCCTGACATTGCCTTCTCTGTAAATCGACTCAGTCAGTTTATCAAAGCTCCCACAACACATCATTGGGCTGCCTGCAAAAGGGTGCTTCGATATTTAGCTGGTACCATCAGTCCTGGTCTTCATTTCACTCCTGTTACTCGGTTTGAACTTCATGGATTCAGTGATGCTAATTGGGCCGGCTGTTTAGATGATCGTAAGTCCACATCAGGGTATTGTATTTATCTTGGAGGCAATCTTCTTAGCTGGTGTTCCAAGAAGCAATGTATTGTAGCTCGATCAAGTACGAAATCCGAGTATCGATCCTTAGCTTTGGCAATAACTGAACTCATATGGCTGCAGTCCTTACTCAGTGAATTACAAGTCTCTCTTGCCTGCTGCCCTATCATCTGGTGTGACAATCTTGGTGCAAGTTCCTTGGCCTCCAATCCGGTTTATCATGCCCGCACCAAACACATTGAGATTGATCTCCATTTTCTCAGAGATAGAGTCATTGCTCAACAGCTTGATATCAGATATGTGGACTCCACCAATCAAGTAGCAGACATTTTAACCAAACCTTTGCCTATTCCTGAGTTTCAATTTCTGGCAGACAAGTTGACACTACAGTTTCCCCCGTGTCACTTGAGGGGGGATGTTAGGCATATAGACAAACAGTTAGATAGTTAGAATATGCTCTCTGTTTTGTAAAAGTTTCTATAACAAATTTCGGTTTGGTTTTGTATAGCTGTCATTTTCTTTTACAATCTTTTCTGTAATCCATGCATATATATACAAGTTCTCTTGGCTATCAACAGTTAGTTGAGCCATCACATTTTTCATCATCATCATCTTTTCTTCTTCACTTTACATTTTCTCTGTTTCTTTCTCACCAAAAGTTCAAGCTATCTTGAACTCTTTCAGCTTGTGAGTCTATTTCTGATTAGAAGAACATTTTCGTAATTTTGACCCGCTGAGGGTATATTTGTAAATATATGTGTTTTGTGATTTAGACCACATTACTATATCGATATATTTGAGTTACTCGGTACGAGGTGATCCTAGTGAACAATGTAGCGGAAAAGTCACAACGGGAATAAATACCCGACTCGGAGTGAGCTTAGGGGTATTTTGGTAATTTGGTACATTACCGGGATTTATTGTGTGATGAGAATTATTTTGGTGTGTTGAAGTTACTTGGGAATTTATGTTATCATTTGAGGATTAGTGGGAATCTCAGGAAAATGACTAAAATGCCATTGGTTATTTGGTCAAAGGGGCATTGACTTGGGTGAGGGTAAATTGTTCTTTTGACCATGGTATTAGATAAAGTTGAGGCTAAGTGCTTAAGCACTGTCTTGTAGCATTTTCCCCACTTTGTCTTGAAGTCCTCTTGAAACACCAAGTAGTTTCCAAAGCTTTTTAAAGCTAGATCAAAAGGAATTCTTGAAGGGAGTTATTGTCAAGGGAATTCATAATTTGGAGGTATAGATTTTTGAAACTTAGTGTTCTTGTGTTCATCTACGTTCTTGAGAAAGTTTGGGGTGATGGGTTGATTTTTGAATTTTTTGAGTTCTTAATGGTTTTGTTAGGAGCTTGAGATTATAAACTTGTTTTCTATTGTTTGGGAGGTCTCAGTGCAGCTGGGAATTGAGATTTGATTTGAAATTCTTGGATTTGGGAAGAGATGGGTTTAGAACCCTAAAATCTTCAATTGAGTTATTGGGTTAGTTTTTGGTGATCCTTTGGTGTTTTAAGGTGCATAGTTAGTATTCTATCTGTTTGAATGTTTGTTTTTGAGGTGGGTTTACATTTGAGATTGATTGGGGTGAGACTTGTGGATTTGAGTTGTAGAAAACGCAACCTAGAATTCTAGGTTTGCGATGTAGCGCCCCTGCGCTAGGAGTAGGTGCCCCTGCCCTTGGTTTGGGCGCCCTTGCCCTATGCCCTTTTCAGCACGAGTAATTTTTAGGGCTTGGGAAGGACTTGGGGGCTTGGGGGGACGATTCTACCACCCCGTTTGGTGGAACTGGAGGCCCTGAGAGTCCGGGATTGGTCCTGGAGTTTGTTTTTGGAATTTGAACTTCACGAGGACATCATTTATGGTTGTGACTAGGGTTACTGCTAGGCTATAGGAAGGATCGTGCTCGGGGTCGTACTCGTTCTTCAGCATAGTACTAGATGTAAGAAAACTGCACCTAGTCTGTGGTTAGGGCTTGAGCCCGGTCATTGAACATGGTTATAACTATGATTAAGATGTTTTTATTAAACATGTCTAATAGTATTGAGCATATCTATGATTAATGATTTATGCATATTTGTATTATCTGATTGAAATGCTTGACTTATGAGTCAAAGGCGGCAATAGCACGCCGAGCGCAGACCAGTATGGTTAGGCCTATCCAGGAGTGTGACATACGCTTGAACAACCTTATGGTCGCTTGGAAATCGAAGCGTCGGGTACGCTTGACTAGCCCTATGGCAGTATTAGTAAATAGGGCTACATGCCCCAGTGTGACTCTATAATCACTTAGCTAAATTGAATGCATGCATGAGTAGAGTTATTACTGCTAGACATGCCATATAAGATTCTAAAATCTATTATTAACTGCTTATGAGCATGTCTATATTTTCTTGCTGAGTCTTGGCTCACGGGTGCTATGTGGTGCAGGTAAGGGAAAGGAGAACCTGGACCAGCCATGAGTTGGAGAGCTTTGGTGGCGACATGTACATATGCAGGCTGTTTGACCACCACGGCCGGGGATTCAAAGAGGAATTAGGGTCAAACTCTAATTTTGCCGTTTAGGCCGGCATGTCTTGTATTCACCCTTTTGAATTGTAAATAACTTTTTAAATGTTTATTTTGGGATCTCATGTACGAATTTAAACTTTGCTTAATGAAAGTAAATATTCCTTTGACAATTTTTTTAATCATAACTCGTTAATTATTTCTAGTTACACGTTTATGTCCAAATGACTTGATTAGCAAGTCCAACAATATTTAAATTACATTGTGTAACAATCTTGGCTATCTAGGGCGTTACAACTTGGTATTAGAGCTGCCAAGGTTTAAGGGTTCATGAAGACTGGCTGGGCATGTACACTAGCCGCTAAAGACAAGCTCGACTTAGAGTTTGGTAATTATTAAGATGGTTATGTGTTCAATTGTTTAAATGAGATATATAAGCCTTGTCTTCCTGTCTAATTAGGAAGCATGAGCTATTCTAATACGGACTGACCCTTGACTATTGTATGCATGTTAAAGATGTCCTTCTTAGCACTATTGTTGCTTGTAAATGCTAAAGAAATGCTTATCAACATCATTGTTGCTTTTGAATGCTAGAAAATGCTTATTAGCACTGCTATCAATTTATAAATGTCAGGTTGTGCTTATTAGCGCTATGTTTGAACATGAGTATGAAACAATTTGCTTATTAGCATGACTGATGTGTGTGAAAGCTATTGAAATGCTTATTAGCATTGTGATTGCAAGTGAATCCTTATTTGATTAGTTTTGGACCGCGGGGTGGTGTTGGATACTTTTATCATTGCTTGATAGGCCGAGTTATTGACTACAGATAAACTTGGAAGTATGCTTCCAAGGCGGTCAGACCGACTAGTCGACCAGGAAATACAGGCACAGAATGATAACTAGGGTCAGGACTCTCCGCCAACCCTTGAGAACTGGAAACAGATGCTTGTTGAAATACAAGCTAGACTGCAAAGACAGGAAGAAGAAATTCACCAGTTGAGATAGCAACAGGTTCCAGCAGACTGCAAAGACAGGAAGAAATTCACATTTTGTATTAATTTAGAAAAATGTGCATGATGACCATTCACTAAAATGGCTAGGTTAATATTAATAATAAGATTTGATTTTTCAAAATCATATTTTATTATTAATGTTTCAGATTTATTTTGTAAACATTATTTGTAGTTTAATTTTTTTTAGTCATTTTCTTCTTCTATAAATAGGGACTCTTCTTTCACAATTGGATGTAATTTTTAGAGTAAATAAACTATCTCACAATTTATACTCACTTTCTTCTCATACTTTATTCTTAGAATTTTGTGAGAATGATGAGCATAATGGTCTAATCTTCCTAGGAATGTTAGGAATGATTCCATATGCTAGTGATGTTATTTTGCTACTTTGATTTACTTTGTTCTTAATATAATGCATTTGAGTTGTTTACGTTCTTTCAACCTCATCTTTATTTTGTTATCTTTATTTACTTGTGCTAATAATATATAGGATTAGTCATGCTCTTTCTATGTATTTCTAATTAGTAAAAGTAATATTGATACATAATTTTATGTCTAATCTTCTATTGCATTATTACCTAGGGTATTTTGTCAATTTTAGATTTTTCATAAAATTAACATTGTGCTCCTAAAAGAAAGAACTTTATAACTCAAGTGGATTTTTGTTAGTAAATAATATATACTTTAATGTTAGATTTTCCAAGTAAATGTTGGAATGCAAACTATTTACTTGTGTAGTTTTGTAAATTAAGTAACTATGTAACTAAATAAGCATATGAATGATTCTTGAAACCGTTCTACTTTTCAACTATTGATTACATCTTATTTTTATTTCACTTGTCTCATTTTATCATTTTATCAAAAAGACAACAAAAAAATCTCAAATCTCTTTTCATTTCCATTTCTATTTATTTCATGTTACTAACTTTTTGTGTTATTTTTCTACTAATCTTTTGGTTTTAGGTTACCTCCTTGTGGATCGACCGTCCGATTTTTACTAAAACT
This sequence comes from Humulus lupulus, assembly GCF_963169125.1. Lineage (NCBI taxonomy): Eukaryota > Viridiplantae > Streptophyta > Magnoliopsida > Rosales > Cannabaceae > Humulus > Humulus lupulus. The sequence continues at coordinate 164,654,072 of NC_084801.1, read as the reverse complement.
ACTACTTAGTGGTTGTCATATTTTTGGCGTTAAACAATTTATTATAAGATAACAGAAAAATAACAAAAAAAATTCAAAATCTATAAACATTTACTATCTACAACATACTAAAGCTTTCGTCTTATGTTAAGGGTATCACTAATTTAGGAAAAATATCATCATTTTCTTAACTAGATTTTACAAAGTTAAAATTGTGGAAATTTCTTGTTTATTTTAAACATCAAATCTTATTTATCTGGAAAAGTGGAGAACTACCCACTTTTAGGAGTATTTAACTAAAATTAGACATTAAATATATGAGTAATGATATGTGCACCCACATATTACACCTAATTTTTACACCATCTGAGGTGGCAGTGCCATGTCATTCAGTCTTTGTAATATTTTTTATTTACAAAATAACCCTATATGTTATCTACTATCACTTTTAGAACCCTATGTCATTTGGTCTTCTTTCTTGAATATTGAGAATAACTGAACATATTTTTCATTCACATTTATTTTACTCTTTATTTTGAATTTCTCATTTTACTGTTCTTTAAACTATACAGCTGCTAACATTTGATTTTCACGGTAAGTTTTTTAATTAAATTTCAGTCATTAATTTAGTATTAAAATATTATTATGCTTTCATATTTAGTCGGCTATTTTTTGAGTTTTTAATTTTTTCTGGTTCGTAAGCTTTTTACTCTGTTATATTTGCTTCTTTGTTGTGGTATTTCGTTTCTGATGAATGAAGATTACGGTTGTGTTATTAGCTTTTTGGGAGGATGGTTATATATGTTTCTGATGAATAAAAATTACGGCTGTGATATTATAGTTTGTTTTATTCACTTTTTCACTTGTTTAGTCTTATAGTTTTGTTTTATTCACTTTTTCAATCCCAGCTTTTATTCATTATTTTGGAGGATTATTAGTATATTATTATACACTCACATAAACAAAAGACTACAACTCTAGGATTGTATATTATTATACTATTTTGTTGTGGTCTTATTAGTATATTATTATAATATTTTTTTTATATTATTATACAACCAATATTTTGATTAAAACATTCTCCAAATTAGACAATTATATACTTATATATAAGTTTTCAATTAAACGTTTACACCAATAATTGATATTGCTATAGACATATATTCAACCAATTATATGTATAAAAAATAATTAATTTTTTTTAAAATTTATGTGTTAATATATAAATATTTCTTTGTTTCACTGTGTAAAAGACTCCAACAATCTCTCAGGCGATTTGGTGTAATTTGTATTTTATTATATTGAATTTTTATGTGCTTAATGTAAATGTAATACATATTATACATGTTTCATTTGTACAGTGTCCAAACCATATAGACTAATTTCATGTCATAAATACTAATTGTTTTATTTCTTAGTTTGTGGAATTAATCTATGGATGAATCTTTGAAAGCAAACCAATCATCAATAAACTCTAATAATAGCCAAGAAGAAAAACATGTTGAAAAGTCTTATGAAGACTTTGATCATCAACAAGCACACAATGAGGAAGATGACAATGATTGCAAGGTAAATCCATTGATCAGAATAGAATTATTTTTCTTCATTTTCTCCTAAGTAATAACTTAAGAGCTTCTTTTTATGTTGTGTTCATTGTTGTCCTCTTAAATTTTGATATATTATTTTTTGATTAACTAGGATGCTATTGATATCAATGTGAATGATAAAGTTGTTGAGCCAAGTATAGGAATGATGTTTAATTCAATTGATGAATTACTGGAATATTATAGAAAGTATGGAAATCAATTCGGATTTGAAGTAGGTATAAGAAGTTCGACCAAGGGAGATGATGGAGAACTAAAATATGTTTCAATGGCATGCACTCGTAATGGAAAGCCAACACACAATAGTAGCAATGCTTTGAAGTTGTATCCATCAATAAAGATAGATTGTAAAGCTAAAATTAGAGCAAAAATATGTAGTAGTAAAACCGTGCAGGTAGTTTCTTTTGTGCTTGACCATAATCACGAACTAAGTACACCTAGAAAAGTTCGGTATCACAAGGTGAATAGAATTATCCAGTCATATGTGAAAAAAAATTTGGAAATAAATGATAGAGCTGGTATAAGACCAAATAAGAATTTTAACTCTTTTGTAGTTGAAATGGGAGGTCATGATAAGGTTCCTTTTTTGGAGAAAGATTGTAGAAATTTAATTGCAAAAGTAAGACGTCTACGACTTGGAGGAGGAGATGATGTTACACTTCAAAAGTATTTCATGAAAATGCAAAGTGATAATGCAAACTTCTTTTACGTGATGGATTTAGATGAGAAGAGTCGAATAAAAAATATATTTTGGGCAGATGCAAGAAGTAAGGCTGCATATGAGGAGTTTGGTGATGTTGTGAGTTTTGCCACTACTTACCTCACTAATAAATATGACATGCCATTTGCTGCATTTGTAGGGGTGAATCATCATGGACAATCCACATTATTAGGATGTGCATTACTATCAAACGAAGATACTAAAATATTTATTTGGCTATTTGAGTCTTGGCTTGCATGTATGTCTAATCATGCTCCAAATGCGATAATCACTGATCAAGATAAGGCAATGCAAAATGCAATTGAGATCACTTTTCCTAATACACGACATAGGTGGTGTTTGTGGCATATAATGAAGAAGATTCTAGAGAAACTAAAAGGTTATACTCAGTATAAGTCTATTAAGTCTTCCTTATCAAATGTTGTTTGTGAGACATTGACAAAAAATGAATTTGAAGAGAAATGGATGGAATTCATTAAGCTTCATGAGCTGCATGCTAATGAGTGGCTATTAGGTATTTATAATGAGAGAAAACGTTGGGTGCCAACTTTTGTGAAGGATACTTTTTGGGCTGGAATGTCTACAACACAACGTAGTGAAAGCATGAATGCATTCTTTGATGGGTATGTGAATTCAAAAACTACTTTGAAGCAATTTGTAGAACAATATGAGAATGCTTTGCGAGACAAGGTTGAAAAGGAAAATCATGAAAATTTTAATTCTTTCAACTTGCGAATATCGTGTATCACTATGTATGCAATGGAGAAACAATATCAAGATGCATATACAACTTCAAAGTTCAAAGAGATTCAACAAGAGTTCAAGGGTAAACTTTATTGTGAAATATCTTCGTACAAAGATATCAATGAAACTATTTCTGAATTTGTTGTGGCTGAAGATGTTTTATTTGGAGATCATAATCGATGTGTATCTTTCATGGTGAACCTAAACAAAGAGAATTCAGAAGTTAATTGCAACTGTCAGTTGTTTGAATTCAAGGGAATCTTGTGCGGACATGCAATTTCTGTTCTAATCCACAAAAAGTTTTTTGTGTTTCAGATAAGTACATATTGAGGCGATGGAGGAAAGATGTAAAAAGACATCACACTAAGATAAAATAAGTTATGACAATTGGAGTGACAAACCGAAATCACGTCGTTTTGATAACATGTGTAATTTTACAAAGTTGCAGATTTGGCAGCCGAAGATGAGAACAAGTGTAATTTAGTGATGGAGATGGCACACGATCTTAGTGAGAAATTCATTTCAAATGGTGACAAGTGGGAAGTGAAAAATAAGATACAAAACAATGATTATGTGAATGAAATATCACAGAAAAGTACTAAGATTCATAGCCCATGTGCAGCTCGAAGTAAAGGTCGTCCTCCTTTCAAACGAAAGCAATCCAAGATTGACCAAATTGTTCACAAAAAAAAAGACAAAAGAAAATTACAATGGAGTCAAACGACCAAAAAACAAGGTACGTTCAACCTTAATTTATTGAATAAATTTTGCAATTTTCTTTATTATTTTCACTTGTTGTGATATTGTTATTGTGGAGTGGTGATGCTTATTCACTGATGTAATGATATTGTGGCTACATTGCTGAATACATATTGAATTTTTTCAGATTCTTAATATTCCTACATCGAGAGACAATATTGTGCAGCCTCCACTTTGTGAAACGGTAATAATTGTACCAAATTATTTCAACTGAATGCGTGTCAAATTTAATCTAATTTTTTTTCATGTTTTTTATTTGCTAAACTTTAAGTGAAATGAGTAAAATCATGAGTGTTTTGATGCTTCTTTTCTTTGTTTGGGGACAATGTTTAAGGTAGTCTTGGTTTTTTTTTTTTCAACTCATTCAGAACTAAACTTTGGATTGTTCCAAATACTTGCATGTTTTCCTTTTGCCTTGGGAAATTTCTCAAATGAATTGTGTGTTGTTTATTTCTTTGATTGTAAAAATAAGATCTTGGTGAAAAGAGACACTATAGGTTTGATTTTTCTTTATTACATGTTCATCTTTTTCTTTCTTACTCTTTTGATTTTAATTTTATTGCTGCATATATCCTTTTAGATTTGGATGATTTGATTATGCTCTTTTGCTTTATAAATGATGTAGATAATATATTATTTTAATTATATGGATTTAGTTTTTAAACAAAAAAAGAAAAAACTCTCTAAATATAGTTTGTAATTATATGGTGACAAAGTTTGTAATAAATTTATGACTTTCCAAATAAATTAAAAAGAGATATAAAAAAGAATTGATATATTTTCTGAAATGTAAATTATAAATAAGAATGGATGTAATAAAATCATGACCTATAAATGTATAATAATATACTAAAAATCTTCCAAAATAATAAATAAAAAATGAGATTGAAAAAGATAATAAACAAAAGTTTATAAATAGAAATTCATCACTCTCCAATATAAACATACATATAAACATATATAGTTTTAAAGAATATTAAAATGAATAAGTGTAAAATATATGTCATTGATAAGTGTGATCCGATGGTACTCAATATTCAATAAAGAAGATTAAAAAAAGTGGGGTTCTAAAAATAATAGTAGATAAAATATAGGGTTATTTTGTAAATAAAAAATATTACAAAGACTGAATGACATGGCACTGCCACATCAGATGGTGTAAAAATTGGGTGTAATATGTGGGTGCACATATCATTACTCTAAATGTATTTAGTTAAACTTTACTCGTTATTATCATGAGGCTTCCCAAATTATCTTTATTTGAGTACATGGTTCTAAGTATTGTTGTAGTGTGTATTATATGTATCATATTATAGTTAAATTGGAAATGCATATTAATTGTAGTGTGTCATATATATGTGTGAAAACTATATTTATAGGATTGTATTCAATCTATGAAAAATGATTTTTTAAAATGTAAACATCAAGGCTTAAAATCTAAACCACAACTATTTAAAGTTTAAACCACAAAACTTAAAATGTAAACCACAATCCTTTATAATATAAATCTTAAGACATAAAATCTAAACCACGATCTTTTAAAATTTACACCATAACTTTTCAAAATGTAAACCACAAAACTGAAAATTTAAATCATAAAGCTTAAAAGTTAAATCACGACTCTTTAAAATTTAAACCACGATTTTTAAAATTTAAACTCCTAGGCTTAAAATCTAAACCACGACCATATAAAATATAAATCATGATCTTTTAAAATTTAAACGACTTTTTAAAATTTAATCCACTAGTCTTTAAAATTTAAAGCATGACTATTTAAAATTTAAACTACATCTCTTTAAAATTTAAACCACAATGCTTAAAATTTAAACCATAAAACTTAAATTTAAACCACAATGCTTAAAATTTATACCATAAGGCTAAAAATTTAAACCACAAGGCTTAAAATCTAAACCATGACCATATAAAATATAAGTCAAGATTTTTTAAAATCTAAATCAAGATTCTTTAAAATTTAAACCACTAGTCTTTAAAATTTAAACCACGAGACTTAAAATTTAAAATACAAGGCTTAAGATCTAAACCACGATCATATAATATATAAAACATGATCTTTTAAAATCTAAACGACGACTCTTTAAAATTTAAACCACAAGACTTAAAGTTTAAACCATAAGGCTGAAAATATAAACCACGACTCTTTAAAATTTAAACTACAAGGCTTAAAAGTTAAACCACTAGGCTTAAAATCTAAACCATGACCATATAACATATTAACCATGATCCTTTAAAATTTAAAGCGCGACTCTTTAAAATTTAAACCAATAGTAATTAAAATTTAAACTATACGGTTTAAAATTTAAACCAAAAGGCTTAAAATCTAAACCACAATGCTTAAAAGTTAAACTACTAGGCTTAAAATCTAAACCACAACCATATAAAATATAAATCATGATCCTTTAAAATATATACCACGACTCTTTAAATTTAAATCACTAGTCTTTAAAATTCAGACCACAATGCTTAAAATTTAAACCACGACTCTTTAAAATTTAAACCGCAATGCTTAAAATTTAAATCACGACTCTTTAAAAATTAAACCATAAAGCTTAAAAGTTAAACCACTAGACTTGAAATCTAAACCACGATCATATAAAATATAAATCATAATAATTTAAAATTTAAACCACGACTTTTTAAAATTCAAACCACAAGACTTAAAATTTAAATTACTGACTATTTACTATTTAAACCACAATGCTTAAAAGGTAAAATACTAGGCTTAAAATTTAAATTACGACCGCATAAAATATCCACCGTTAAAAGAAAAACACAGTTCTTAAATTTTGATCCAAGTCATGCCAATCTTAACAAACCAAACATTTTGTTTGGGGTCAGATTATGATACCATTAATATTGCTATATTTTATATAAAAACATTACATTATACAATATAAAATAATATTATTTACGAATTTTCTCAGCTAATCCTAATGATGTAAAGCTTCTTGATTCACCTTCATAGCAAACTTCAGGAATTGAGTCTACTTGCTGACCATTTAGTTCAATATTCTCAGCTGAAACTGATCTACAAGCCTCTGGTGTAGGAGACCCTTTGTAAGCCTTGCAAATGTAAGCCATAAAGTTTTCATAATCCTGCATTTTAAAAACAATTTGAGAAAAAATATTCATATATATTTTTTTAATTATTACAAAATAATTATATTTTGATAATTTTTTACAAAATGTTATTACTAAAGAATGTCGAGTAAGCCAAAAGGACTAACCTCTTGAAGTGGTCGATTATTAACTATGACCCATGGAACAAATCTATGTGCAGGGTTAAGCATAGCTGTTTCATTTCCATATCTATGCTCAATCTATCAAAACCAAGATTATTAGCAAAAGAATGAGTTTTGGATGTAGTTCTCGCACATTACAAGTAATAAACAACATTATTTGCACAATATCGCAATAATAATGTTGGATATTAACACAATATTATGTATAGCGTGCTACGGGTCGGTCCCAAAAAAGAACTACATCCTATACCTACACATAAATGGAATAAAAGATAGGTTAGTAACTAACCACATTGCCATAGCCAGTGTTGTAGCAGTCAATGGGGACAGTGCCCAACCTTGAGATTTCAAAACAATTGGCCCACTCTTTGTGCCTGTTCTTCAAACTCAATTTCTCCACACAGTGGATAAATCTAAAATGCCGGTCCTGCAACCAACTCAAACCAAATTGTAACCAAATTATGCATCATTGTTAAATCATCATCTACAATAGTGATGACAACATACAGTCACACATTGGGACCACGCTATAAATTGAAATGAGGCAGCTAATTCAGAATTCTAAATTGTAAAGGGTTTTAGATGTAATTTTCTTTTTTAGAGACACTTTAAAAAGAAAAAATAAAACTTGAGGGGCTTCTAAAAATGTCGATTTCCCAAACCTAATAGGGCGGCAATTCTCCATCTTAGAAAAGCTACTTTATGCGAAATCCTCTCTTATTAATTTTTAATTTTTGTAATACAATTATAATAAAAAAAATTAAACTAAATTTATGTTGTACATTATATATACTATTATGTAATTTATATAATTAGTAATTAATAAATTTATAAAATATAAATAAATATTATAATCATGTAAAATAAGGTACCTAAATACCCATCTATATCCAATATAGTGTACCCAAACCTTATTTTTTTTAAATCAACAGGTAACACCCACCTTATCTAGAATTTATTATGAATGCATCAATGCTCTCACAAAATTTATCATTTTTTTTTATATACTAATTTTACTATTGTATTTTATTTTATTGATTGACATGTGAATTACAATATTAATTTATAATAGGGAATATACTTATTTGGTACCCTGTGTTTTTGCAAAATATCATTTTGGTACCCTCTGTTTTCAATAATGCTCATATGGTACCCTGTATTTTAAAATCGTACATATTTAGTACCCTAAACTCAGATTTGATAGATAAAATTTTGTCAATATGATCAAACTGTCATCAGTTATATGCAATTATGTAATTAAATTTAAATTTGTAACTTACATAATTGACAGCAGTTTAATTAAATTGACAAAATTTTATCTATCAAATCTGAATTTAGGGTACCATATGATCATTATTGAAAACAGAGGGTACCAAAATGATACTTTGAAAAAAAAATGAAATTAACTTTCGACAATTTTTTAAGTTAATTTCTTTGGGGAAAAAGAATTGTTGTACTTTTATACATTTCAAGGCTAAATAAACAAATGAGGGTGGTGGCCTACTAATTTTGATGATAAAATAAAAGAATCGAAATGATATAATTTTGATAAATTATAAACAATGTGCATCGTAAATACAAGTTGATTTTACTAGGACCCAAATAGTTTATATTTCACTATACTAAACAATTACTAAATGTTACATTATATTATAAATGACTTTTTTAACTTTTTTTTTATTTGCATATTGATATTTCAAAAAATAAATTTTTTTGGTAATAAGTCTTACCACATCGGGATATACAGTAATAGTGCAGGCCTCCATTGTGTTCAACAAGCATTCATCTGCTCCATGCTGCACCATAAAATTTTAACAAAAAAAAAATCAATTAAATTTTTCATACAACTCATCAATTAAATAGAAATTTATTTTATTTTATTTTATTTTGATGTTGAGAAAATTAAATGTAACAATCAACATAATAATCAGTAAGTTGCACGTGGAAACCCTTAAGTATACAGCACAAATCATAAAAATGGTCAACTAAAGCATTTAAGGACATGATCCAAAACTCACCATAAATAGAATTAATTCTGTAAATACCAGTTATTAATTTTATAAATCACACTATTATAATTATTAAAGATTAAAACAAATACATTTATTGAATTATGATGGCCCCATGGGCCCATTTCTATATTGGACTTCGGAGGACTAGAAGGCTAGGCCGCTTCTTACTTATCCATAGACATGTCTAAATCACAAACAATTAAACCAAAGTGATGTAATTAAGATTATTAAGCTAAATATAGTGTAATAGTATGGATATAAAGCTTTAGTTTGATAACTTTTTGATTAAATTTCAGAAACGAGATGGTTGGAAATTAAAAGAAAATTTACACACTTTCATCAAAAATAGCATTTATTTTTAAAGCCATGAATTTTACCATAAGATTACAACTTAAAGATTTATACCGATTAGCGAACGTTACTGTCGTAATCCAGAAGACAGAAAATTCCAAAAGCACAAACCAAACTTGGGTATAAAGTCACAAAGTTCTTATTCCACATTATCAGAAAAAGTAACCCATTTTCCAAAGTTCAAGCCAATAATGATATTTTTAAAAGAATAATCATAACAATAATTTTGGGGAGAGAGAGAGAGAGAGAGAGAGAGATGATGAACCTGGCAAACGATAGAGCCATCAGGTTTGGTCCAAGCATTACCCCAAGGGACGAGTCTGAGATCGACGACGGAGATGAGACCGTTTTGGAAGAGCTTCACCAAATGGTTGACGATGAAATTGGCACAGTACGGACACAGAGACTCGTAGTACAAAGAAACTTGGACCTTCTGAGCATTAGAACCCAGAGACCCAAGTGGGTTTATGGAGAGAAACAGAATCAGGAAACCCACCAGTCCCAGAACGCTCGACGAAGGTACAACACCCGCCATTAATGTCAGATCGAATCCAAGACAGAGCTGACCAGAGAAAAAAAAAAAAACTCTTTGAGAGTTTTGCTTGCTTTTGTTCTGTTCTGTATCTATATAATGAATCCCCTCATAGCATTTTTATTTGGACTCGAAATATGAAATTACCAAAATGTTTTCACAACTGAGAGTAATTTGTGGTTGTTATATGATGAGAGACATTAATGTTGAGGGTATTTTGGTCTTTTTGTTGATTTGTTTTGTTTTACTGTTCTAGTTGGCTTTTTTTTTTTGGTCAGTTACCATGAATACTTTGTCGTGCAATTGTCCACTGGAGGAAAGAATATTGATGTAGTTTTGCTGACATTATTCGTGTCAGAATAAATCTTGACCTTTCATTTGGGTAAAACTCACCTAGTTAGAGAATGGAGTGCTGAGATTTGTCACTAAAAGTTTGGGAATTCTAAAGGAAAAATAGGATGCAGTGAATAAAATCATCTACAATAAAAAAAATACAAATAACTTATTATATTTGGCACCAAAAGTGAATATATTATATATAGCACAATTTTTAGCAAAAATTGTTTTAAAATTTATTATTTTATTAATGTTAATTTAATATTTATTAAAAATATACAAAAAAAAATAATTATTTTTCTTTATATTTTATTATTAGTAGTATAGGATAATAATAAAAGAAATATGAATGTGTAGCATTTAATGCAAATAAATAAAAAAAAATGACATAAAAGTAAATAAAAAAATGTAGTATTTATGATGATACAAAATATGTCTTATGTTATATTGTATGTCAAATTTTGCCAAATTTTTAGCATGTGCTAAATTTGGCACAATTTTATGCACACCATTAGAGTAAGTTTTTTTGTAAAGTATTAGTGAACTATATTTTAACAATCAATCACCAATTTGGCACTAAGTATATCTTTTATTAAAAAATCAACAAGTAATATGAAAGGTTGTAGTTAAATTATTAAATAATTTTCTTTTTGTTGCAAAAGCTACTTTCTGCACTAATTTTGTATGAATTTTTTAATTAATTAATAAAAACCTTAAAATATATATTTAACATTGAAAATTTATTTGAATTTTTTTTAAATAATAAATAATTTAAAAAATCTAACGTAAAAAATATTTAATTATAATTAAACTAAAGTTTAATTCAATTTAAGTTGTATAACTTTTTCATGTTAGAAATTTTAAATTATTTTTTATTTTAAATAAATTTTTAAAGTTAGAAATATTTATTTTAGATTTTTATTAATTAATTAACATTTAAACAAAATTGGTGTAAAATATAATTTTTGTAACAAAAAAAATTACTTAGTTTGAAGCAAAAAAAAAAACTAATTAACGATATAAGTGCAACATATTAGACTACATACCGCCGCAAAAAAGAACCTACTTAATGATTTTTGTGCAATTTTTTAGACTATTTATTTAATTTTGCTACAAATTTCTCTTAAAAATATGTTGGAGTTATGTAGTATAATGTGTTAGGATTCAAAACTGTCCTTTTTGTCTGTATTTATTTTATCACGATAAAATAAATCATTAAACTAAAGTAAATATAAACAAAAAACTCAGTAGTGGCATTCAAAATCACTTGCTAATTTTGGAATTTGATGTAATACTAATAGGGAATTGAAGCACTTTAGACTTAAGCTATACTTTCTAACTCTCATATCCCAAGAATTTATGTAATTACATCAATAAATAATACTAATTATTTAACTTTTTTATTTTTTAATTTCAAATTAATATATTTTTAAAAATTATATATTTTCAACTATCTTCATTTTTTAGTAAAAATATTTTTCATCTTTCTAAAATTATTATTTTTCTATTGTATTAATTTTTCATGTGAATTTTTTATAGTAGAAATAGTTATATAAAATATTGCGGGAGATTATAATTCCTTTATTAAATTTTAAGGTAACAGGGGACTAGTACAGTATTGTGTCTTTTTTGTAAATGGTGTATCAGTGAGACCTAAAGAAATGTGTTTATTTTGAATATTGCTAAAAAAAGGATATTCAAGGGAGAGGTGATAAATTTTCAATTGCAAATCTTTGTTGAAGAATATGAGTCTTTAACCTCAAATCCATCAAAATCTATTTACCTAAATCTTTCAACTCATTGGCGTTGTAATTCTTCCATTGAAAGGCAAGTGACTGAACTCTTCAAAAATGGGCAACTAACCTCAATTTGTCGTCCACATCTCACATGTGGTTAACAGATCGTTATTATTTTGGCGAAGTCGCATTCATGACGTACCTAAAGATATATATGTTGTGATTGGTTAAATAGATAGTGAAATTAGTTAGGCACAAAGAGGTTGTGCAAAAACCATAACGATTTCACAAAAGTCAACATGTGAGAGTTAACTTTCAGTATAGATATTTATAAATCATCTTTTTGGGTCCAAAGTGTTTCTTTGGAGTATATGAGAGTACTTAAAACGTTTGGGAGTATTTGGGGATGTTTTGAGACAAATTTTGGAGTTTCAATATAGAGGCATTAATTGGCGATGCGTTGCCTCTGGGAGGCAACGTGTCACACAACCAAAATTTCATAGACCATGCGACATGTCGCCTAGTGCTAGGCGACGCATCGCCTATTGCCAGGCGACGCGTCGCCTAGGCCGTCCATACGTGTCCAAACAATGACATGTTTTGGCTCTAAAATTCAAATTAAAAGTTTCTATTCTCATTGGTTGAGTCTAATGAGGTTCCTATACTATTTAAATGGTTCATTTTAGTTAATTAGTGACATCTTTCTCCCTCTAAAAAGAACTCTCTCTCTCTCTCTAGCTTTTAAGATTACTAGTTTTCTCTAAGATCATCATCAACAAAGCTTGACATGTATGAAGGATCAAGGCTTGTAAATCCCAATCTCATTCCATTGTAGTAGCTTCAAGCAATTTCAATAAGATTGCTAGGAATAGAGATTTTTGGACAATAAATCTACATTTGTGTCAAGCCTTTTTACTTTTGTGTTTCACATAAAATCATAGCTTTGTAATTTTGTGTTTGAAGGTTATTCTTCAAGAAAGGTCCACTCTACAGTTTGATTCTTTTGAGTTTATGTAATTTTTTATTATCTATACATATAAAGTTAGATTATTTGTTGTTTATGCTTTGAGTTGTAATACAAAACAAGGTTGATTAAGCCTAATCTCCAACAATAAAAAAAATTATCTCTTAACCTTTGTTTTGTATCAAAGTTTGTATATCTTTAAGGTTCTACTAACCAAATCCATGGAAGAAAGCTCCTCAATCTCAGCTCTCAAATTTATGTCTCAAGATCTAGTAAGACTAGATAGGTTTGATGGCTCAAATTTTGTAAGATGGCAAAACAAGATCAAGTTCCTCCTCACAACTTTGAAGGTGCACTACATCCTTGACAAAACTTTGAAGACTTTGGAGCCCCCAAAGGATGATGATTCTTAAGATGTGATCAAAGAAATGAAGAAAAGGGAAGAGAGTGAACTCATTTGTAGAGGCCACATACTCAATGCGTTGTCAAATCATCTCTATGATCTTTGCACAAATACTACATTGATAAAGGAGATATGGGAAGCTCTTGAGAAGAAATACAAAACTGAAGAAGAAGAAGGTACCAAGAAATTCTTTATCACTCAATACACGAAATTTAAATTCTTTGATGCTAAACCATTACTCCCCCAAGTACATGAACTTCAAGTTATTATGAATAAGGTGTCTACTCTTAAGATAACATTGTCGAAACCCTTCATTGTGGGAGGGATTATAGCTAAACTACCTCCATCTTGGACAGGCTATAGAAAGAAGATCATCCATAAGAATGAAGAGATATCTTTGGAAGAAATCTTGAAGCACATAAGGATTGAAGATGAGTCTCATTCTAAAGACAAGTGCATGGAAGAGTCCAATGTTGAGATATTCAAGGCTAACACCAAAGAGAAACCCTCTCAATCTAAAGGGAACACTCACAAGAAGCCCCAATCAAATAAGGATACTCATCTAGCCCCAAGAAAGAATGAAGATCAATTCAAGGGTGTGAAAGACCCTTGTTTTGTTTGTGGCAAGAGTGGCCACATGGCTAGAGAATGCAAGTATTGAAAACCCCATAACCATGGATCAAAAGTCAACACAACTGATGAGGAGTTGGTTGCAACCTTGAGTGAGGCAAATGTCATCCAAGGAAAAGTTCAAGCATGGTGGTATGACACTTGTGCCATCATTCATGTTGCTTATGATAGAGAGATCTTCAAAACTTTTGAAGAGTCAAAGAATGGGTATGAGATCCAAATGGGGAATGAGCATAGGTCCAAGGTGTTGGGCAAGGGGAATATTGATCTTTACTTCACATCTGGAAATAAGGTTTTATTAACCAATGTGTTGTATGTTCGGGATATGAGTAGGAATCTTGTGAGTGGGCATTTGTAGAGCAAACGGGGCATCAAAGCGGTGTTTGAGTTCGGCAAACTAATTATATCCAAAGGCAACTACGTTGTGGAGAAAGGGTATGCATGTGATGGGATATGATTAAATTGTGTACCAAAGACAATGGTTTTGATAATAATTCATGCTCATCTTCCTCTTATGTGCTTGGTTTTAATTCTAGCACTTTGTGGCATAATAGACTTGCTCATATAGGATATAGTACAATTAAAAGAGTTATCAAATGTGGTTTAATTGTATGCAGTAATGTTGAGCATGATAAGTGTGAACTATGTGTTAAATCTAAGATGGTAAAGAAATATTTTTCAAGTGTTGAAAGGAAAACTAATTTGTTAGATTTGATACAAAGTGATTTATGTGAATTGAATGGAATAATTACTAGAGGTGGACATAAGTATTTTATTACCTTTATTGATAATTGTTCTAGATTCACATATGAAATTCCGTTTTTAATAATTACCAAATTAATTAAACCAAGTGAATTAATTAAAGTGCAGAATGGTAATTAACTGTTTACACAGAATACAGTTCTTTCGGGACAGAAACTGAACACAATAAAAAGACAGTGCAAAACAATAAAGAACACAACGAATTTTTACAAGGTTCAGAAACCCTTTCGGATAACCTACTCCTTGGGGCCACGCCCAGAGAATAAAACCAATTAATAAAGAATCACAAGTACAAAAACATTGACTTAAACAAAACAAGACTCCCTCTTGAGATTTGCCGCAACTTGTTGTACTTCTCTTCACTAATCTGATCTTGATTGAAACGCTCAACCACTTGAACTCCCTTCAATGGCTAGCGAGTGCTTGCATCCTCCCGACGCAAGGCTTGTAAAAATCTTCTCCCGAAGACTATAAACGTTGTGTTCGAATTACAATGTGTATTCACTCATGAACATGGTATAAACTCATCACTAAAAAACTAAACACACATAATTCTACAAAATCACATGTATACTTATGATCTTGAATACAAAGAGGAACTCTCACAAATATTACAATAATGCTCACAAATAATGCACCAAAGAGTTCATCTTTCTCACTGCCTTTAGAGCCCTATTTATAGAGTCTTTTTCGTGCTCACAAAGGCAGAGAAAGAGTTCTTCTAATAAAGGCAAGAATCACAGTAGTTAATCTTGATTGATGAAGAGTTGCCTTATTTAGAAGATGCTGATCCGACAGATTCGATATCGGTGGGGACAGCTCAGACCTGTGTCGGATCAAAACAAGCTCAAAAAGGAAACAATATTTAATGATATTAAAAACTAGTTTCATGATTGCAATCCTTGAGCTGCACGAAAATATGACAGCAAATAATCCACAAAATAACTTTGGGTAAGTACCGAATATTTGCAATAACCTTTGTTTCCTTTATAAACAAAAAGAGGCAATATATGCTAAATAAGGAAGCATTTTATTGACCAAAAATCACACAAAAGGAAAGAGAGATTCCGAAAAATGGAATAAAGGAAACCAAATATTTTCCAATCAAATCCGAAAAATATAAGAAAGGAAAACAATTATTTCCGAAAATTATAATAAAAGGAAAACAAATATTTCCGAAAATTATAATAAAAGGAAACAATTAAATCAACCATTTTCTCTTTTAAGAAAAAAAGATATTTCTATAAAAATGCCAATTATAGGATTTACAATCTCCCCCTTTGGCAATTTTATAGACAAGGAATATCTATTTTTAAAAGATCCCTGCAAAACACAAGTAGGTGCTTAAAACCATAAGAGTCACAAAATAAACAAAAATGACTCCCCCTGCGAAAGATAACCAAAGCACAGTTAACGAAAGAAACCAATAATAACCAGCAGGTGAACATAATCAAAGTATAATCAAAGTACCAAAAATAGAGTCACTCTCTCCCCCTCATTGTCTGAAAAAATGCCAAAGAAACATAGAAACCAAAAAGAAATGAAACCAAAAGAAAGACACATGAAGTGTTCTTTTACAACTAACAATAGTAAAATAGATCAAAGGAACTGAGATTATCATGGGGCAGGAGAGCTGGATGCATGGAGAGTGGTCAATGAAGCAAGAATTTGGCGCTGAGTTTCCTCCATGAGTGAGAACCGGACAGAAAGACTTGTGATTCCTGTCTGGACAGCACCAAGATCAGTCGGGACAGCAGGAGTGTCAGTAACAACATTGCCAGAAGCAGGACTAGCCAGATTAATTCCTTTGACTTTTCGAGCGGTGGACGGAGCATGATCATCTTTGACAGTATAGGTGGGACCAACCAAAGGAGAAGTCAAGGTCTCATGGGACTTCTTCAAAGGACGTTGAGAGTCCAAAAGTTTGTAAATGACTTGAGGAAACATCAAGTGTTGCCCCTTACGTTTGGCACCACTTAGAGACATGATTTGGTCAAAAATAACAGGTCCAAGATCTATGGCGACTCCAGTACCAATTTTGAACAACAGGAAGGCCATATCTTGAGTGATGGTGGAGGAATGTGTGGTAGGCATCCAATTAAACATAGCAAACTTGAAAAGAGCACCATAGAAATGAGTGAGATCGGTGACACGAAGAGAGGTGCTTGGTTCCCACACCATAGCCTGACCAACCAGTTCAGAAAAAACTTGATCCTTTGCAAACTCAATAGAATCACCAATCTCCACAGGGACGAGATTGAGAGCCTTAGTAATTTCGGACGGGCTAAAATTATACCAATGACCCCTAACATAAACTTTATGAAACATGAAAGAAGATTGGTCTAATAATTCATCATTCAAATTTGCATAAAATTCTTTAACAACCCAAGGCACAAACCCAGACAAGGATCGCAACCAACCTCTTTCCTCTAAAGTAAGCAATACCCCAAAAACACGATGAGGAGCAAAAAGAAAATTTTGCTCACTAATAAAATGGCGATGGTCATAGAATTGCATGTTCTTCTCATTATCATTAAAACAGAATGTAATAGAGTGAGCTTTGAAAGAACCTGAGGTACGGGCAGGAGCACCTTTTTGCTTAGCAAGTTTGGACGACAATTCAGGAAAAACCAAAGGAGTGGTGCCTTTTGGGTCCGATGCAACTGGAGAGGCTTCAGATGGGTCTTCTTCAGAGTCAGTCTCCTCAGCCAAATTATCAAGAGGTACTTCAGGATTGGGCTCGATCAAAGAAGGATCCAACTCAGGCTGAGAGTCTTCCGTCTCGGGAGAGACATCCTCCGATGAGGTGCATGGGGGAGGATTGATTTTGGCCTTTAATTTAAAACGAGATAAAGGAGATGAATCAGAGATGGAACTGGTACCTTTAGATTTAGTCACTTTGGCCTTTTTCCCTTTCTTCGACCCAACAACTTTGGACTTACGTTTGCCCTTTGCCTTGGGTGTCAACACATCAGGAGATAGTGAGGATTCAGAGTCATGATCAGATGGAGCAGACACATCTTCAGTAGAAATTGATTTGGACTGACTAGTTGCCAAGGCCAGTTTGACTTTTATTTGATCTTTGGGAGAGGCGAGTGAAACCGCGAGGCAGGAATTTGCTCAGCATCCAAATTCGGGAACGTAACTCCTTTGCTAGAAGCACCAAGAACAGATGAACTGATAGGACCCGAAAGAGCAAGAACCTTCTTTCTTGCTGTGGTTTTAGAACGACGGCCTGGAGTAGGAGAGACAGCAGGAATTGATGCTGGGACCGAAGGAGTGGCAGTGGGAACAGATACAGGAAGTGTCTCCTGCTGAGATTTCACGGACTTGGAAGAGGAACCACGGCCTCGAGTCTTCATGACTGCTAAGAAAGAAACAAGTGAAACACACAAAGAAAGAAACCCTAAACACTTCGGTTATATGTGAGAGATTTAACAAGAAAACACTGATCATAAAACAACCAAAGGGACTCCGAATATATAAAGTATTCGGAACACAAATGAGGCAAGTTCAAGATTGGGTAACCAAAAATGGGTAACCGGATTTTTAGTGATAAATGCCAAAATATCTCCCTTTTTAAAACAAATTCTGTCACACCTCAAAATTGGAAACTTTTGAATATTTTTAGAATATATTGAGATAAAACAAATAAATTGCATAAATTAATTTTTCAAACCCTTTTTTTTTTAAGTACACGGTAGATAACTGATTTTATTTTTCAAAATTTTTATTATTTTTTAATACAAAATTGCCGAAAATAAAGTGTAAATTGCCATACCATATGTGTCCATGTAAATCCCAAGTCCTGTTCAGAAGAAACAAGATAACCATATTTTTCACAAATTAGAGAAATGAGTTATACTTCAAATACTAAGAGACCATAATTCGAAAAACATACCACACACAAAACATATTTGAGTCAATTCATTATATGTATGAGTCGTACAGCCATCTTACACAGTCTAGAACAGACATATGTGTGTGCAAGTGTAAGCAATTTGGCGTTTCTTTTTGGCCTTTTAAAGCTAGGGTCATTGCCCATATTTGGCGATTTTTAGCCTTTTTCCAATTTGTAACCATAATGGAGGCTATAACTCTTATACTGATGGTAGCCCTTTACGCTGGTAGAGTATCCTCCAATATAATTGCTAATTACCTGGTACCAACTTACTCAGTGTCGGCTTTCACACATCAGTATAGGTAGCACTTTTCCAAAATGGAGCCTGAAAAAGAAACTGGATTAGGAATGCTCATACAAATATAATGATTTGATCAAATATAAATTGGATGATCTATAATTTTTCAAATATGGTTTTTTATTCCAACAAAGTATAGGACTTATAACAATCATTCTCTAAAATAAAAAAAAATATGCTCATCAAATTTCTTCCAATCAGGACAAGAGATTTACAAAAACACATATGCAAGGCAAGATAATCAATTTATCGGCAATTTCAAATAAAACAAACCCCCAAGGACTTCCTGAGGGAATCAAATCTGACAGTGTCTAAGGCTTTAGTAAAGATATTTGCAATTTGTTTGTTAGTCTCAACATATTCTAAAATCAATGTTTTGTGTTCAACAAGTTCCCTAATAAAATGATGACGAATGTCAATATGTTTGGTGCGAGAGTGCTGAACAGGATTTTTGGAGATATTAATAGCACTTGTATTATAAAAAAAAATGGTTAAAGTTTTAACATCAAACCCATAGTCTGCCAACATTTGTTTCATCCACAAAAGTTGAGTACAACAGCTTCCAGCAGCAATGTACTCAGCTTCGGCTGTTGACAAGGAGATGGAGTTTTGTTTTTTACTATGCCAGGAGACCAAATTGTTTCCTAAGTAAAAACAACCACCACTTGTGCTTTTTCGATCATCAGTGTTTCCTGCCCAATCTGCATCACTATAACACACAAGGTTAGAATTTGTTTCTTTGGAGTACCAAATGCCTAAATCAAGAGTATTATTGATGTAACGAATAAGTCTTTTTACAGCAGTCACATGAGACTCCATGGGGTTCCCTTGGAAGCGAGACCACACTCCGACACTGTAACTTATGTCAGGGCGACTTGCAGTTAAGTAAAGGAGACTCCCAATCATACTCCTGTAAAGAGTTGGATCAACTTTCTTCCCATTTTCATCTTTAGACAATTTGACCGTGGTACCCATGGGTGTTTTAGCAGGTTTAGATGTATCGAGTCCAAATATTTTCACAAGACTTCTTGCATACTTGCTTTGTGAAATAAAAATTCCTTCATCAGACTGCTTTACTTGAAGTCCTAGGAAGAAATTGAGTTCTCCTACCATGCTCATCTCAAACTCTTCCTGCATTTGTTTCACAAATTCCTGCACTAGAGAATCATTAGTAGAACCGAACACTATATCATCAACATAAATTTGTGCTATCATAATATTTTCATCAACATTTTTGATAAACAGTGTTTCGTCTACTCCCCCTCTCTTGTATCCCTTAGAGACCAAAAATTGAGTTAGTCTCTCATACCAAGCCCGTGGGGCTTGTTTTAGCCCATACAAAGCTTTTTGCAATTTAAAAACATGATTAGGATTGTAAGGATCCTCAAACCCTTTGGGTTGTTCCACATAAGCTTCCTCATTCAAAAAACCATTTAGAAATGCGGATTTTACATCCATTTGGAACAATTTAAAACCAAGAACACATGAAATAGCTAGTAATAATCTTATGGATTTAAGTCTTGCAACAGGGGCAAATGTCTCATCAAAATCAATTCCTTCAACTTGAGTGTTCCCCTGTGCAACTAATCTAGCTTTATTTCTTATTATGGTCCCAAATTCATCAGTTTTGTTTTTAAATATCCACTTTGTACCTATAACATTGGTATGACTCGGTCTAGGGACAAGAATCCATACCTCATTCCTTGTGAATTGATCTAACTCTTCTTGCATAGCATTGATCCATGATTCATCATTTAAGGCCTCCTTCACATTTTTAGGTTCCAAAGTGGAGGTAAAACAAACAAATTGAACCAAATTTACATACCTCTTTCGAGTGACCACACTCTCTTCAAGATTTCCCAGAATAAGGTCAGAAGGGTGATTCTTTTTTACTCTGGTTGATGGTTCTTTTTGAACGGAGTCAGAGGAAATAACTGGATTTTCCTTCTCTGTTTGCCCTGTTGTTGTTTCGACAAACTTGTCATTTGATACGTCAGCAGTGGCTGTTGTCCCCTCCGAAAGCTATGTTGTCGGATCCGCCACATCTATGAGCCTATCAATTTCCTCCTCATGGGAGTACTCAGAAAAATCTTTAAAATCATCTACAACCACATTAGCTGATTCCATAATAGTTTGGGTTCTCATATTATAGACACGATAAGCCCTACTATTAGTGGAATAACCAAGAAAAACTCCCATATCACTCTTAGCATCAAATTTGCCTAGATTCTCACGATCTCTAAGAATATAGCATTGATTAGTGCTCAAAAGATGTCATTTTATCAAGTTTAAGTTCAAATTAAATTAAGTTTTGAATAATATTTTCTTGAATTTATTATGATATATTCTTTAAATGGAAAATATTAGTTTTAATGTAATTTAAAAATATTTTATATGAATTATAATGCATTTGAGCCTAATTAAAAGAAAAAAATATAGAAAAGAATTAAACTTGAAAAATGAGTGCTAAAAATGATATTATTGTAGTAACTTCCTTTTCTTTGTTCCATTTGAGGCCCAATGGAGGCCCACGGTCCAGCAGCCCGCAGCCAAGCCTCAACCGAGCCGAGCCGCGCCGCCACGCCACCGAGCCGAGCCGCCTGCCACCCTGACTTCTGCGCCTGCCGTCTGACGCCTGCAGCGCCTGCCACGCTGCTGCGCCTGACGCGTGTGTCAGCAGCTCCCTCTCCCAACAAATTTCGGCCCAAATTCCCCCCAGCTGCTACAGTGCTCCCAGCCCAATATTTCAAGCACTTTGGGCCTTGCAAAACTCCTATTTTGAGCTTAAAACTCATCTTTTTGTGGTATTTTAGAAAAAGAACATTTTGACCATACACCAAAATAGCTAGGGTAATGTTAATAATAAGATTTGATTTTTCAAAATCATATTTTATTATTAATATTTCAGATTTATTTTGTAAACCTCATTTTGTTGTTTAATTTCTTTTTAGTCCTTTTCCCCATCTATAAATAGGGACACTTTCTTCACATTTGGTATGTAATTTTTAGAGTAGAGAAACTATAGCAAAATTTCCACTCACTTTCTTCTCATATTTTCTTCTTAGAATTTTGTGAGAATCATGAGCATAATGGCCTAATCTTCCTAGGAAGGTTAGGGATGATTCCATATGCAAGTGATGTTATTTTGCTACTTTGATTTACTATGTTCTTAATGTAATATATTTGAGTTATTTATGTTCTTTCATCTCTATCTTTATTTTGCTATCTTTATTTACTTATGCTAATAGTATATAGGATTAGTCATGCTCTTTCTATGTGCTTCTAATTAGTAAAAGTAATAGTGATACATAATTTTATGTCTAATCTTCTATTACATTATTGCCCTTGGGTATTTTGTCATTTTTAGATTTTTCATAAGATTAACATTGTGCTTTTAAAGTAAAGAACTTTATAACTCAAATGAACTTTTGTTAGAAAAAAACTATGGACTTTAATGTTAGATTTTCCAAGTAAATGTTGGGATATGAACTATTTACTTGTGTATTTTTAAATCAAGTAACCAAGTAACTAAGCAAGCATATGGATGATTCTTGAAACCCTTCCATTTCTCAAACTCTTGATTACATCTTACATTTATCTCACCTATCTCACTTTATCATTTCATCAAAAAATACAATATCAAAATCTCAAACCTCTTTCCATTTACAATTTTATTTATTTCTTGTTACTAACTTTTTGTGTTATTTTCTACTAATCTTTTGATTTAGGTTACCTCCTTGTGGATCGACCGCCCGATTATACTACAACCACCGCTTAGTGGTTGTCACATTTTGGGCGTTAAACAAGCATAGACACCCAAAAACATGAAAGTAGTTAACATTGGGTTTTCTACCTTTCCAGATTTCATAAGGACTTTTGTTTGTACCTGGGCGCAGAAAAACACGATTAATTGTATAACAAGCTGTATTAATAGCTTCTGCCCACAATTTCTTTGTGAGTTTTTTGCTGTTAAGCATAACTCTGGCCATTTCCTGCAAGGTACGATTTTTCCGTTCCACTACCCCATTTTGTTCAGGGGTTTTGGGAGCAGAAAATTCATGCAAAATTCCAAATGTTTTACAATAATCATCATAAACAGAATTTTCGAACTCCTTACCATGATCACTCCTTATTCGTACAATCTTTCCAATGTTACAATTTTTTTCAACTCTCAATCTTGTTCATAGTGTTTGAAAAGCTTCAAAAATATCTGATTTCTCTCTTAAAAAATCTACCCAAGTAAATCTAGAAAAATCATCCACACAAACAAAAATGTATCTCTTGCCATTAATACTTTCAACTTGAATAGGACCCATGAGATATATATGCAATAATTCTAACACATTTGAAGTATTAACATCAGACAATGCTTTATGGGAAATTTTCAACTGTTTTCCCAATTGGCATGATTCACACTTACCAAGCGATTCTTTACCCAACTTGGGTATACCACGGATGAGACCTGCATTAGCAATCTTTTTCAGGTTTTTGAAATTTATATGACCAAGTTTTTCATGCCACAAGTCAGTAGTATTAAAGCTTGATGAAGATGCATGACATGTGAATTTTTGTGTGAGAGTGTAGCAATTATCCAAAGAACGAGAGCCTTTGAGAATAATATCACCATTTTGATTTAAAACATTACACTCATCATGTGAAAAATTAACATAAAAACCTTGGTCACAAATTTGACTTATGCTAATTAAGTTGGCTTTCAGCCCATCAACAAGAAGCACATTTTTCAGTTTCGGTAACCCTTCAATGTTTAGAGTACCTTTACCCAGAATATTTCCTGTCATTCCATCCCCAAAAGTTACTACTCCACACTTCAAGGATTTGAAGTTGGTAAGTATGTTGGCATTACCTGTCATATGTCTCGAACAACCGCTATCAAAGTACCATGAACTAGATGCATGCATTTTGTGACAGGTAAAAGTAGCCAAGCAAACAGAGTTAACTTTCTTGACCCAAACTGTTTTCTGATTTTGAATTTCTTTCGGTCAAGAATTGATTCATACCACCAAAGTGCTTATCATAATTCTTTTTGAACAATTTTAACAGAGAAAAACACTTAGGTCTTATGTGACCTTTCATCCCACAAAAATGACAAACTGGTACAAAATGTTCAATGTTTCTTTTTGGAGAAATTTTCTTCAGTTGTAGATCTATTGCAACAGATGGCAACTCTGTCCTCTCAGCTTCGTGACTTGTTCCTGCAACATGGTTAGTTGACACAACAGACGGATAATTCATAGATTTTACAAAAATCGTTTTTCTTGAGGACTCAGATCCATTAGATCCTAATCCACTGTAGTCACCAACCTTTTTTCCTACAGAAAGAATATCATCCAAAATTCCAGATCTAGGATTAAGCATTTTGACACCTTTTTGCAAAAACTCAATTTCTTTATTCAAAGAAACAATTTCATCATTTTTGGAGGCAATAATCATCTCAAGACTTTCAATTTTTTTAACAAAATTTTTATTATTGCCAGCCATTAGACGATTCTCAGAACATACTTTCAGCCATTGATCATACATTATTTTATAAGACTCTTGTAATGACTCCTCATCTAAATCAGAATCATCAGAATCACTATCTGAATTCTCATTGTTCTGAACAGAATTATTAAGGCATAGTACATCCTTGTAATTGAAAACAATACCTTTGTGAACAGAGGTTAAGGCAACACTATTTTCCTCCTCATCACTCTGTTCAGAGTCTTGATCACTCCATGAGGTTGTCATGACTTTCTTTTTCTTTAAGGTATTTGCACACTCAGATTGAATATGTCCAAATCCTTCACATTTCCTGCACTGAATACCCTTTTTATTAGTCTCAAAGGGTTTAGAAAAATTACCTTTTGGGTTTTTGGATTTGGCCTTTTTGTTTCCCAATTTCTTTATGTATTTTTGGAAATTTTTTGTCAACAGAGCCATCTCATCATCCTCATCATCCGAACTTTCCTTCTTTTCTTTAGAGGATTTCAAGGCAATAGATTTTTCCTTGTTTTCCTCTGTCTTACCTTTTTGTCTAATTTTTTGGTTTAGCTCAAAAGTTCGAAGTGAACCCATCAGTTCCTCTACTTTCATTTTGTCCAGATCTTTTGCTTCTTCAATTGCTGTTAGCTTTGTCTGAAACCTGTCAGGGAGAACTCTAACAATTTTTCGAACCAAAACATTTTCTTCAAGTTTTTCACCAAGAGCAAAATATTCGTTAGCAATATCTGACAATTTCTCATAAAATTCAGTGAGGGTTTCATTTTCATTCTTTTTCAAATTTTCAAATTTTGTTGTGAGCATAACAAGCCTAGAACGCTTGACATCAGCAGTTCCTTCAAATTGAGTTTGAAGAATTTGCCAAGCATCTTTGGCCGAAACACATGAAGAAATCAATTTAATGTAACCTTCACCAACACCATTAAAAATGGCATGTAATGCTTTATTGTTGTAACTTGACAGTTTATCTTCAGCATCAGTCCATTCAAGTTCAGATTTTACCTTAGTTATATCATCGCTTTCTGCTGGAGGAGTCCAACCACTTAAAACAGCTCTCCAAGCCTTTTCATCTTGAGATTTGATAAAGGCTCTCATTCGAACTTTCCAATATGGATAGTTTGAATCGTTGAGTAAAGGGGGGCGAGTTATGGAACCTCCTTCTGTGAAAAAAGACATTGCAAGAACAAGAACAACAAACGGAATAAACCAAGATCACACTCAGAAATGAGTGACCCGCTCTGATGCCAATTGAAATTCTGTTTTTAATAATTACCAAATTAATTAAAGTGCGGAATGGTAATTAACTGTTTACACAGAATACAGTTCTGTCGGGACAGAAACTGAACACAATAAAAAGACAGTGCAAAACAATAAAGAACACAACAAATTTTTACAAGGTTCAGAAACCCTTTCGGATAACCTACTCCTTGGGGCCACGCCCAGAGAATAAAACCAATTAATAAAGAATCACAAGTACAAAAACATTGACTTAAACAAAACAAGACTCCCTCTTGAGATTTGCCGCAACTTGTTGTACTTCTCTTCACTAATCTGATCTTGATTGAAACGCTCAACCACTTGAACTCCCTTCAATGGCTAGCGAGTGCTTGCATCCTCCCGACGCAAGGCTTGTAAAAATCTTCTCCCGAAGACTATAAACGTTGTGTTCGAATTACAATGTGTATTCACTCATGAACATGGTATAAACTCATCACTAAAAAACTAAACACACATAATTCTACAAGATCACATGAATACTTATGATCTTGAATACAAAGAGGAACTCTCACAAATATTACAATAATGCTCACAAATAATGCACCAAAGAGTTCATCTTTCTCACTGCCTTTAGAGCCCTATTTATAGAGTCTTTTTCGTGCTCACAAAGGCAGAGAAAGAGTTCTTCTAATAAAGGCAAGAATCACAGTAGTTAATCTTGATTGATGAAGAGTTGCCTTATTTAGAAGATGCTGATCCGACAGATTCGATATCGGTGGGGACAGCTCAGACCTGTGTCGGATCAAAACAAGCTCAAAAAGGAAACAATATTTAATGATATTAAAAACCAGTTTCCTGATTGCAATCCTTGAGCTGCACGAAAATATGACAGCAAATAATCCACAAAATAACTTTGGGTAAGTACCGAATATTTGCAATAACCTTTGTTTCCTTTATAAACAAAAAGAGGCAATGTATGCTAAATAAGGAAGCATTTTATTGACCAAAAATCACACAAAAGGAAAGAGAGATTCCGAAAAATGGAATAAAGGAAACCAAATATTTTCCAATCAAATCCGAAAAATATAAGAAAGGAAAACAATTATTTCCGAAAATTATAATAAAAGGAAAACAAATATTTCCGAAAATTATAATAAAAGGAAACAATTAAATCAACAATTTTCTCTTTTAAGAAAAAAAGATATTTCTATAAAAATGCCAATTATAGGATTTACAACATATGTGTACTTGCTTAAGATTAAGGATGAGGTCTTTAGCATGTTTAAAATCTATAAAGGTGAAGTTGAAAATCAATTGGAAAATAAATAAAAGTGATTAGAAATGATAAGGGTGGTGAATACTTTTCCAATGAATTCAATATGTTTTGTGAGATGCATGATATAATACATGAATGTAAAGCTCCTTATACACCAAACAAAATGGTACAACGGAAATGAAAAATATAACATATGTTGAAATGATAAATGCTATGATATTACATGCAATTTTGTGTTTTGCGTTATGGGGAGAAGCCTTGCTTACTGCTTGTCATACTCTAAATCGGATTCCTCTAAAGAAGAATCAAATTTCACCATATGAGATATGAAAAGGAAAGAGACCCAACCTAGGGTACCTCAAAGTGTGGGGATGTCTTGCTTATTACAAGAGCACGGCGCCTAAAAGGACTAAGTTGGATCATCAAATGTGTATTTGTAGGCTATGCCTCAAATAACAAGACCTATAGGCTAATAGACTTGGAGTCTAATGTGATAATTGAATAAAGAGAAGTTGAGTTCTTTGAGAGTTTGTTGTATAGTGAATATGAAAGCCAATAAGTTGCACGTGGGTATTTTGAAGAAAATACAACAGTAATGGGACCATTCAAGCCTATAAGGCAAGTTTGGTGGCCAAAGGGTTTAAACAAAAGGAGGGCATATATTATTTTGATACCTATTCACCGATAGCAAGGAAAACATCTATAAGAATGTTGTTTGCTTTATCATCAATACACAACCTATATGTTCATCAAATGGATGTCAAAACGACATTCCTAAATGGTAACCTCGGTGAGGAGGTGTACATGGAACAACCGAAAGGGTTTGTGATAAATATCGAATTTGTCTATTTTTAATTCATTATTCTTCTATGATTATGCACTTGATTATTTATTTACATATGTTTAATTAGTTTATTTTGTGTTTTTTGGACTTCCAAGGCATTTGAGTGAAAATAATGAATTTGGGATGTTTTACAAGCAATGGTTAAGCTCAAAATTACAAGTTTGAAACTTCATACTTTATTTTTACAATTTTCCAATACTCTTTTTGAAATCTTTCTAGAAATACAACTTTTAGATCATTTTTCTTAGCTTTCCATAGCTTTTTGAATCGTCCAATTCTGAGTTATATCAAGGAAGTTATGATTAAAATATTGTTGGTGGCTGCAACTGAAGAAAAATGAAAAAACGGAAAAAATTCTACGACCACGGCCAGCCACATCCTAGGATGCGGCCACACCAATAGAGCCCAGTGGCCGCGGCTAGCAATGTCCCACGCCGCGGTCGATGCCCAATTTTCTGGAAAAATTAATGTTCTAGCGGCCGCCATCTGATTTGTTTCTTAATTTTTTAATTTCAAATGTATTTTCAATGGGCTATAAAAGGAGTTAGGGTTAACTTTTAATATAAATTTGGATTGTAAATTTTAGAGTCTAGAGCAATAGAGTTGAAGAAAATACATCGTTATCTATATTCTTTAATCTAGTTTTTCTTTCTTCGCAAAACTTCTTTATTTTCATTGAATATTTATGTTTGTGAATATGAATTTGATTATAGAGTAGTTTTCTTTGTAGTTAAGGGTTATTTCAAAACCCTAGACATGAGATCTTGAATACATTGATAAATTTTATTCCTTATATTCCCTTATGTTAACTTGCTTCTATTTTTTGTTTAAATGCTATGAATCTTGTGAGATCTTGTTAGGTGGCCAACTAAATAGGGTTTTGCATTATTCTACTTAGGGGTGCATATTTGACCCGAAAAACCCGACAACCCAACACACCCGACCGACCGAGCCCGTTGGAACTGTTACCCAAATCCAAACCCTTTTATTTAAATATATATTCTAAACCTACGTAAACCTAATAGTATAAAACGTAATTTTCTATCTCTCTCTCAGTTTTCTCTCAGTCTCACACCCACGAACGCCTAAAACCTAACCCTGACCCTCCCCCTTCTCTCTTAAATCCCGAGCACAAGGCTGATACGCAGCCACTCACGGAGTCGTGAAGTCACTGATGTCAGAGGTCTCTCACTATCTCTATTTCTCACAAATCACAGTATCATTGGGTGAGTACTCTTTATCTCTCTCTCTAATCTCTTCTATAATATATATATTTCGATATTGTTTATATATAAGTTACTCTATCAGAAGAATAAATAAATGTATATCTATGTATATATTTATATATAATAATATATATCTCAGTGTATATATATGTGTATAATAGTAATACATGTAATAAATGTGTTTGTGTGTGTATAGCTATATATGTGTTTCTTTGTATATTTTTTTGTATATTTTTTTGTTTAGATTATATATGTGTGTGAAAATATATAATCATATTTGTTTTTTATATTCTAAATAATATATATATATATATATGAATGAGTAGTGATAGTGAGAGTTTATTTTTTATTTGGGTTGTGTATATATTTTAATTTTAAAATATAAGTTTGTTGACTTTGTATATGTGTGTGACTGATTTTTTATTTCGATGTTTCTAGTCAAAAGTAAAATTTGTTTTAGATTATATATATAATATGTTTGTTTATGTGTCATTATTTTTATTTAGAATTTGCTAAAATTATTTTGGAGTTTTGCATATATTTTGAGCTATTCCTTTAAAAAAAATTTGATTTGGATCTTAATTCTAATAAAAATTGTTTTGGATGCTGAATTTTTAGTTGAATTAAGCTATTTTGTGGTTTTGCCTATTGGAGCTGACTAATTGTGGTGATTTAAAACAAAGTGGATTATGGTTATATATTAATCTCTCTTTGTATTTTGGAACTTTAGAGACACTATGTTTTGTTGTAATTTCTTTTGTGTATTTTATAGTTGTATTTGGACCTTATGCATATGGATATTTTATCCTTGTAATATTTGGACTTTAGACATTAGGAGTTTTCAAATATGTTTAACTATGATTTTTTTTTTGTAGTTTATTTTATTGAATGACTTAAAATCACATTTCTATAATTTTTGTTTCATAATTTGATTTAAAATCAAGTTCTTAGAGATTTTTGTTTCATAAATTTTTTATGAAAAAAACATGTCAAGAATAAATTTAACAATTTTAATTGAACAAACTAACAAGTTGTTGGGCTTTTAGAATTTTATCTTAATTTTTTTAGTGAAAAAAATTATCAAAAAATGGCATTTTTTTAAAAGTATCGTTAAGGCCCACAAAAAGCTCAAATTTGAAAATATGCCCAATAAAATCTGCAACCCGACCACACCCTACTTGTACAAACCCGGAACCCGAAATCTGAAAATCACATAAATCTGAAAATTATTCGGACAAGTTCAGTACACATTTTTTACATCCGAAACTCGCCAAATCCGAACCCAATACACCCGAAACCTGAAAATCTGACCCGTGTGTATCCCAAATTCTACTATAATCTTAGGATTGCTATTCACCTAATAGTTTAGGATTCTAAGTAGAATGATAATTGCAATTAAGGTATTGTGACAGGTATCTTAATTATGATGAAAAATAGAACCTAGGTTAAATAAATTGCATGCTTAATGAATTTATTGCTTAGATTAACTTGTTTCCATATAGTATAATGCTTTTCCTGGGTTAAATAAATCATATGCTTAATGGGTTTATTACTTGGTAAAAAATGTTAATTAAGAGCGCTTAGTTTTAATTAATTATAATAGGGAAACTAAGATAATTGACGGCTTAAGTGTTATCTGCGGATTAATAGTTTAATTGGGAATATGAAATATTATTTATCTTTGTTAATAGATTGATTGTCAAAGGTGGAAAGTAATTCTTGACTATTTTTTTAAAATCGTTTTATCCTTAGTTCTATCTTTAATCATTATTTTATTTTATGCTATTATTCTTTAAAACCAAATCTACTATTTAATTTCTGTTTATTTTTTATTTTGAATAATAATTTGAATCATAATCCTCGTAGGTTCAACCCTTATTTACCGCTATACTGAAGTAGCTGGTATAAGTAATTCATAAAATAAATAATTAAATTTGGCACACATCAAACTTTTGGTGTTGTTGCCGTGGACTTTTTTATTTAATTTGTTATTCATTTTTTATTTTATTTTTACTAACTTGGTCTATTAGCTGTGGTTGATGTTTTCAAAGCTTACATAGAACTTGGTTTGAGACATGTTAATGTACTATCAACCCTGTTATGATCCTCAAATGAATAGATATGACCGTTATTCTAACAATTACAATTCACAATTTGGGGGGGGGGGGGGGGGGGGGGGGACTTTCTATGATGGAAATCAATATGTTGAGCCGAAATACTACTCTCAATCAAAATATAATGAGTTCACACCACAATATTTAGATCCATGAATTGGAGATCTCATCAATGCATCGAATGCCAACAATCTCCAACTTCAACAGATGTCACAGCAGACTTATGGGCCTTTCCTCAACAGCCTCCTACAGGAATGTAACAAGATCAAGAACCATCACTTTCAGATGCTAAAAACCTTGGTGGCTTCAAATATACAGACCCAAGTTATTCTTCAAAGTACTCAAGTGTCCATCAAGAATTTTGCTAGTACTATGGGACAAATTGCTACATCATTGAGTAATCTTAAGGTTGAGAATTTTTGGAGAATTACCCACGAACCTGGAGTGTACTTTAATAGAGAATGATGTTACCCTAACTCTCAAAAGTGGTACACAACTTGACACTCCACCTCACCCAGACACAACATCTGATCCAATTCCAACTCAAGAAGTCAAAAATTCACCACAGAAGCATCTTCTCCACCAGAGATCGAAACTTTCACGTCAGTTGGTCCATCATCATAGAACATGCTACACAAATCAACTGTCAGATTTTATGTCCCTCTTCCTCCTTTTCCGAGCACATTGACAAAATCTAAGAATGAGGATAAGAATAAGGTGATCCTTAAAATCAATATTCCGCTCCTTAAGATCATTAAGAAGTACCACAATAAGTTAAGCTTCTTAAGGAGTTGTTGTAAGAACGCCCTAAGTTAATTTATTTTTTTTGTAAAAAAATGTCTCTCAGTTCATATTTATTAAAAAAAATACAATTTTAGAGAAAAGGTTTAGTGGGACCTTGTCAAAACATGCAATTTGGGTCCAATAGTTTAAAATAAAAATAAAGTGTCTTTATGCAATCTTAAAAAAATAAAAATATAGGTCCCACTGTGACAAATGAAAACATAAACCATAACATAAAAGTTCATAAACCTTTTTGGCGTTCAACTAGATTGTTAATCGCTCATGGACACCCTGTGTCATACATGTCTAGACATCGGAACTCCCTACATTACTGTGCATGCAAAAAAGAAATCCTGTTGCCTACCTGAAAGGGGAAAATAAGGGGATGAGCTAAAAGCCCAGTAAGGAAGTACAAACAAAATACAACAATCAACAAGAAACACAAAGCAATCTACGTACATATCGTAAACTCATGGCATAGCATAATAAATAATAATCATATCGTAATCATAAGACTTCATAAACATAAGCATAACCATACATCATGTGATCATGGCACCCTTATTGCCCATGTCACATCAAGAGGTAACCAGCAAAAGCATAAACCGGTAAAACCTCATCTATGAGGTAAACATGAACTTTGGTCCTTGAATAATCTCGGTGTATCCGCCCTGTGAGTTGTTAGGAATATATGGCTTTACTCTTTGCAAATCAACAATGAATTATGATAATAATGCAATATTCCAAACCCTAGATGTTGATCAAGATTCAAATTCAAAGTATGAAGGCAATTATTGATAATTAAAGAAACATGTTCATGATATGAATGTTAATCTTGAATATAATGAACTAAATAATTAAATGATGATAATATGAATTTAAATCACTTAATCATCAATACTAACAATGAATAACATAATAGAATCACAAAATACAAGATTAGGGTTAGAGAGATACAACCTTTGTATTGAGCAACTTGAATCTTCAACTTGGGGAACTTCTAAGGCTTATACACAATATGAATATTGTTGTCCAAAAATATCTATTCCAAGCCTTCCCAATTTCTTGAAGCTTCAACTAAGTAGAATGAGATTTGGGATTGAACAAGCCTTGAAACTCATGCAAGTCAAACAAGCTTGATGAGTTTCTTGGAGAAAACTTTGGTCTTAGAGAGCTAGAGAAAGAATGAGTTTTAGAGAGAGAGAGTTGGAAAGTGTGATCAAGACTTTTCAACTCTAATAACCCATATATATAGTGTAGGCATCATCATTAGTCTAACTAAAAGGATTAGAGTATTTAAAACACATCATTTGGAGCATTTTACGTAAATTGTATGGCCCTAAAATACTGCCCAGGCGATGTATTGCCTGACAGGCGATACGTTGCCTACTAGCAAGCGACGCATCGCCTGCTAGGGCTTTTGAAGCCCCTCACATTTAGGCGATGCTACGCCACTTAGGGGGCGATGTATCGTCACCCTCTCTGACTTTGGACCACTCCAATGGTCCTAAAATTGCTCCAAATGCTACCAAAATTTTTGGGAATGTTTGGATACCTCATTGTATCACTTTAGACCCATAAAACTCACTTTTAGATGTCTTCTACATAATCTCATGTTTTCACTTCTCTTTAAGTGAAAATCGTTAAGTGTTTTGCACCTCAACGTGTAAACAACTTAACTATTATATTTAACCAATCTCAAAAATCCCCCACTTGGTTAAATATAATCCTCTCTTCTTAGCTTAACAGTTTTGGTGCATAAAATAAAGTATCTTTTGATTTGAACTTTATCTTAGAGAAAGTATTACAAAGCCTTATCGAAGTCATTGGTGTCTAAAGATTGAACCAAGTACTCCTTAATGATAAAAGCAGTAACACCACACACACCTCCCCTTGACCATTCATTTTCCCACTTTTCTCGCTTAACACTCATATGGCCATGTGCTCATCCATTTCATGAACTTTCCGGGGAGAAACTCCAACTTCCATGAGAGGCGGCACCACCTCTAAGTTCACATAGGTGAATTTCTTACAACATATTTGCTACCTTTAGAGATGCTTATTGCACACAACTGAACTTCATTAAAAGCCTTAGGCTTAACCCTCACTCGGTAGCAACCAACACTAATCATCCTTGGATAAACCTCATGATTTTGTTAGTGTTAAAACTATTCGCCCAATAAATTGGTCTTGCCCATTGAACTCTTACCCTTGATGTTCACAAGTTTGGAGTTGGGTTGCCATCATTGGTGAATATATTATTCTAGGAGTTTTAGTCCCATCCCTTTTGAAGTAGAACTTACTAACCTCTTCGCAAGAGGTTTTGTAAATGGATTCGCTAAGTTCTCACTTGTCTTAACATATGAGATTGATATGATTCCTCCACAAATCAATTGTCTCAC
Source organism: Humulus lupulus (assembly GCF_963169125.1). Lineage (NCBI taxonomy): Eukaryota > Viridiplantae > Streptophyta > Magnoliopsida > Rosales > Cannabaceae > Humulus > Humulus lupulus. The sequence goes on along the minus strand of NC_084801.1, from coordinate 164,619,718 downwards.
ATACTCATGTCTTAGACTTATATGTCTAGACTTCCCATTATATGCTTTAGCCAATGTGGCTTGACTATCACAAAGTATCGAGATTGTCGATACCTCATCCACGGAAATTGGGATCTCCAACATGAGATCCCTAAGCCACTCACCCTCTTTGCTGGTTGCCGCTAGAGCTATAAATTCAGCCTCTATAATGTCCCAAATTACATAATAAGGCTTAGGGCCCTAATTAGGGGGCCAGGATGGAAAATTATGTGATTATGTGAGTTATATTATTATATGACTTAATATGCATGTTTAGGTGTATTAATTAAGCATGTGGGCCCGTTTCTTATTAGAAGGGAAATTTTTATAATTTGGCCCGTTATAGGTATATTTAGTATATATGTGATATATGTGTGGGACCACATTATTATGTGGATATATTTGGGTTACTCAAAACGAGGCGATCCTAGGGAGCAAGTTAGCGAGAAAGTCACAACGGGACCAACACTTGACTCGGGGTAAGTCTAGGGGTATTTTGGGTATTTAGCACATTATCGGGTTATTGGGTAATGGGAATGATTATTTGATGATATATTGGGAGTTAGTGAGATCATGAGGAAATTCTGGAAATTTTGACCATTTTACCCTCAGAGACGTTTTTGGGACCCGAGCCTTGGGATTTACTTGAGGTTACTTAAGCTCAAAGTAACCTGACAGAAATAGATATACGTTCAAAACACTATTTCTCTCTCTCTCTCTCTCTCGCTATCCCTTTTATCGTTCGTCGCATTTTCGAAGGAAACTCGAGTTTTAGGACTCAGATTCAAGCAAGGATCGAGTCATAACAATTCTAGGAAAGATTAGAAGCTTATTAGCCGGAGGATTTAATGAGAAATGACATAATCAGAGGTAATTTAAGCTTTGAATTTCAGAATTTCCGTTTCCTAAAATTTCTTAAGTTTTAAATTTGGATTTTACGTGTTGAGGAGTTTTTGAATGATTTGAAGCTTGGGTTTTGAGGATTTTGTGCCATTGAGATGATTGGGAACTTTATTTTTGAGATTCGGGTATGTTTGGATAGGTTTTTGGAAAGATTTAAAGTGGGGAAAATAGAGTTTTTGGGCTGTGCTCATGGTTGGGTCGCGGCCCTTTTATTGTGTGTCGCGACCCAGGCTTGAAAAAATGTGGATTTGGTTGTTGGGGGAACTTTGGGTTGCGGCACCTTTTAGGCAGGCCGCGGCCCACGAAGCAGACAGAGGAGGGGTTAGCCCCGATTCTTGAGTAGGCCGTGGCTCGGGTTTTCAGGGCCGCAGCCCAAAAGGGCATAAATGGCCAAAATGGGTTTTAGTCATGGGAACTTAAACCTAAGAGCTCGAGATCGATCCTACTACCCGGTTTGGTAGGATTCGACGTCTCGGAGGCTAGGACTTGGTCTGGAAGACTTTATTTACTCATTATTGATGGGATTCTATACTTGGTTGTGACTAGGTTATCGCTAGGGGCTCAGGATCAGGATCGTGCTCGAGGGTCATTATTATTTTTTTATTATACTCAAACGTGAGGTAAGAAAACTACACCCATTACGTGATGTACATGATTAGGGCTTGGCCCGAATGTTGAATAAAGTTTTGATTGAGCATTGGTCCCTGTAAATGCGCATGCTTATGATTATGCTTGTGATTATTGATGAAGCATGTTGAGTGCTCTATATATGGATATTTGTTATATGATGAATGCTTGTTTGCAATATATGCTTGAGTAAAGCATTGACTTATTAGTCAAAGACAACAATAGGTTGAGCACTGGTCATAAAGCATTGACTAATGAGTCAAGGGCGGTAATAGCGCGTCAAGCGCTGGCCAATATGATTAGATCTAATTAGGAGAGCATTACACGCTCGTTCGACCCAATGGTCATAGAAAACTAAAGCGCTTGGCTCTATGGCTAGTTACTTAGGGCTAGGGCAAATGGCCCCAGGTTGACTCTATGGTCATCTATTCAGGGCAAAGGACTCTAGGTTGACTCCATGGTCATCTATTTAGGGCTGCGAGCCCCAGAATGATTCCATAATCATTTATTGTATCTGTATGCATGCATGAGTAGGTTATCACTACTGGGCATGCTAGATATACATCTGAATCTGTATATATTGTTCATGCACTTGTATTAAGTTTTCTTGTTGGGCCTTGGCTCACGGGTGTTACGTGGTGCAGGTAAAGGGAAAGGAAAGCTGGACCAGCCATGAGTTGGAGAGCTTGGGTGGTGATGTATACATATGCAGCCACTTGACCACAACGACCAAGGTTTCTCAGAGGAACTAGGGTGTAACGCCCTGGATAGCCAAGACCGTTACACTGTATACTTATAAAGGTGCAGGACTTGCTAATCAAGTCATTAATTTGAAAATGTGTCACTAAACATGTAAAAGCTGAGGTTAAAAAGGTTTTGGTCTCAAAAGACTCATTTCATATATTTAAACTGTAGTAAACATGGGATCCAATATGAAAACAAAGTTAGAACAAGTTTACAGACTCCCAAAAATACATGAATATCCTCTAGCCATACTAAGGCAAAACAGACAGTCTTTAGGTTCCATGTCCTTGCTTAGACCTCAACCGTGGCGGTCGAGCACCTGGCTATGTACATTCTGCTCGCTGAGCTCTCCAATCAAGGCTGATCTAATTTGCCCTTGCCTTTACCTGCACCACGTAGCACCCGTGAGCCAAGGCCCAGCAAGAAAACATCATAAACAACTTAAAAATTAATAAAAGACAAATAGTTCAATATGCATGTATTCCCATCAGATAATCCTCAACAGGTATTCAGCATATACAATCCAATTCAAGATACATTCTACCACATATAATACTCATATCACACAATATTCAGGGCCAACGACTTAGGTCGCACCCTCTGTTTAACCCACTGACTTCGACCCGCTTAAACCGAGCTCAGTGCATAATAAACTGTCCTCGGCTACCAGTGGCCGAGCCGCACCCTGTGCGCTAGTGTAACCCTTGGCACCCTTAGGCCGTTGGTTCACCAAATGGCTTGTATGGCATAATACCATCTTTTCAAGCATTTACAATAGGGAGCCCTTAGTCCCGTCATATATACTCAACCAGGTGCAGTTTTCTTACCTTTAGTCTGTGCGGTTATTGAATTACGAGCAATGCCCCTCAAGCACGATCCGTTCCCGAGCCTAAGCTTTTATCACCTAGCCACAGCCAAAGTATAGGGTTTCATAAATACTCAAATATAGGTTTCCGATGATAAAGCTAACTCACGGGAATTTGAATTCCACCAAGCACGGTGGTGAAACAAATCCCAAACACACTAGACCACCTTCCCGAGCCTAAAACCCTCAAAAACTCATGTGTGCAACCAAGGGTTGCGGCCCCTGAAGCCTAGCCGCGACCCTTCCCCAAAACAGAACCAACACCCACGCTGAACCACACACGCGCCGCGGCCCTTGCCTTGGGCGCCGCGGCGCTCTCCCTTGGCCGAGCCTTCTTGGCTCTTTTGCATGCTAGGGCCGCAGTGCTCTAGAACAGAGCCGTGGCCCTACCTTTCGAACCCAGAATTTACACCATTTGTAAGCCTGAAACCTCACCTTAAACCATCCCAAAACTTCCCAACTCCTTTAGCATGATCTAAACAACATAATTCCTGAGAAAACACAGTCTAGCACACTCTAATCCTCTCTTTTCCATTTCTGAAACCCAAGAGCTATAAACACTCAAACCCCAATTTAAAGCCTCTAAACCAGGAGTTGAAACTTACCTTTGTTGTTGAATCACTTCACCAAGCCATAGCCAAGCTAAGTTCCCAAATTCCCTTCTTAATTCTGCCTTAAAACATCAAAACCATATTTGTTTCAACACTTAACCAAAACCCAGCTAGAACTCAGAATTCAACCACAGAAAATAGAATTAGATGCTTACCTTAATCCCTGTTTTAGTTCTTGATTTACTCTTGAGCTAAACCTCCCAATCCTCACCACAAATCCCAGAAATTCCAGCTTGTGTCCCCTATTTTCTGTGTTTTCTTTCCTTTGTTTTCCCTTGAGCGTGAAAGAGAGCTGAGACAAGAGTGTTTAGTCGGTTTGTGTTTTTCTTCTAAAAGCTTCTCTATGTCTAACTTATCTGTTAAGTTAATCCCGAGGCTCGGGGTGCCGGAACCGTCCCTGAGGCCAAAATGGTAAAATCCCCCAATATTCCCGCCTAGACATCCTAACCTCAAATATATCTCCATATATTTATTTTCATGACCCGATAGTCCAGATCACTACCTGCTATCTAAAAATACTCCCGACTTATCCAAAGTCATATCTTAAGCCTCGTTGTGACTTTCCTCACTATCTGACCCTAGAATCGTCTTGAGTCGTGCTCTGCGAACCTGTCCACATAATAATGTGGTTCTCACATATATCACATATTTATTTCATATCATATTACCACATAATATAATCAATTATCATATAAACATTATTAAACATATAATTACTCATTGAATCACAATTATTCCATTAATGCCCTCCTGTCACACTAATCAAGGCCCTTAAGCCTTATTAGCGAATTTGGGTCGTTACATAGGGTGTAACCCTATTTTTGTCGCTTAGGTTGGCGGGTTGTACTTTTGAGTTGTAATGAACTTTTTGGAACTGTAAACAACTTTGTAAACGTTATTATGGGATCTCATGTACAGTTTAATGTTTTTAATGAAACATCCATTCCTTTTAACCGAAATTTTTAACCCTGGACCACTAGTCACACTTAGATGCACATTTATGGCCTAATGACTCATTTAGCAACTTAAGAATTATTTAAAATACACAGTGTAACGAGCTTGGCTAACCAGGGCATTACAACCTCCATGGTTGAGTGTGAAATACATGTTTGTTTCTTAAAACCCCAAGAAACCACTCCTCCTCCGAGCATAAACACCCAACCTCTTGTGGAGAGATTATCTCCTACACTTGATATCCAACTCGCATCGGAATATCCTTCAAGTATCTTCGGGAACTTTGAATATTGGAGACCTGGCTGCTTGGTCCTTTTAAGGTACCCTACAACTCTCTCAATCACTTTCCAATGTTCTATACTTGGATTGCTAGTAAACCTACTTAGTTTACTAACTACATATGCAATATCCGCTCTTGTACAATGAACGGTGTACATTAGACTCCCTGATGCACTTGCATACTCAAGTCGAGCCACTGCTCTACCATTATTCTTTTCAAGTTTTATACTTGAGTCAAATAGTGTATTTGCCTCTTTGATTTTGAGATGACTAAACTTGTCAAGCACTTTCTCAACATAGTGTTCTTGACTTAAGGCATAACCCCCACTATTTCTTCTCACTTTTATACCCAAGGTGGTATCAACCTCTCCAAGATCTTTCATCTTGAAAGTGGAAGATAGAAACCTCTTCGTTTCCATTATGCCTTTCATATCATTACTCAAAATCAACATCTCATCAACATATAGACACACCAAGATGACATAGTCATCACAAGTCTTAGAGTATAACCACTTGTCTGCATTATTGTGTCTAAACCTATCCGAAATTATGGCTTTATCAAATTTCTCATGCCATTTTTTTGGTGCTTGCTTTAAACCGTATAATGATTTAACAAGCCTACAGACTTAATGTTTGTTTCCCTTTAAAACAAAACCCTACGGTTGTTCCATATAATTCTCCTCATCGAGATCTTCATTTAGGAATGTCATTTTGACATCTATTTGATGAACATAAAGGTTATATATTGATGATAAGGCAAATAATACTCCTATAGTGGTTGTCCTAGCAACTGGTGCATACGTGTCAAAATAATCGACTCATTCCTTTTGTTTAAATCCTTTGGCTACTAGTCTTGCCTTGAAGGTTTGTAATGTGCCATCGGTGTGATATTTCCTCTTAAATACCCACTTGCACCCAATTGGTTTTGAACCTTGTGGAAGGTCTACCAATTCCCATGTGTGGTTTGAAATAATTGAATCCATCTCATCATTTATTGCCTCCTTCCAAAAAGCGGATTCTCTCGAAGACATTGCTTGGGGTTCAAGAGGGTCGCGACACCCCAAGAATAGGGTCGTGGCTCGCCCCTACGAACCTAGAATTTTCTGGTTTTTCTTTAGCCAAACTCGATCAAAACCACCCCAAATCAATTCTAAAACCACAATTTAATCCCCATAACGATTATGACATGACATGATTATTAAACGGGTCAACACAATTATGACACGACACGATTATGGTAAATACGAACACGACACGATTATTAAACGTGTCAAAATATCAAACACAAACATGACACGATTATTAAATGTATCAACCAAACTCATTTATTCCCGTGTCATGTCATCATGTCGTGACCCAAATTGCCACCCCTAATCCCAAGGGTTCTAGTGGATCCGGACACCGCTGGGGGTGGTTGATAGATATTTGCCGGATACTGCACTCCGTATCCGAGAAAGATTTACGTTGTCAATGGTGGTGCTGGCTGCCATCCAAAGGCTTGGATTCGAGCCTCCTCCCAATTGATGAAACCTTGCGCCCTCCTTATAAATTCTTCGAGAGTGGCCGCCTTACTGTGTTGCATGTCATCCTAGAGAGGGGACCCAGCTCTGATTTCGGACTAGAGAACTTCCAGGCGTTGTCCATCATCCACCTTAGTTTTGAGGCTTCCTCCATGAAGCGTTGGATGTAAGCCCTAAGGGTCTCCATGTCCAGCTTTATGGCGGCCATGAACTGTTTACAGAAAGCTAATTGCAATCCAGACCAAGACTGGATCGATCTTGTCTTGAGTCTTTTCTACAAATATTCTACAGGTCCAGCCATAGTGATTAGAAACCTAGGAACTTACTGTTGTCATAGACGTGAGCTACAGTTATCAGAAAATTGTAGCAGGACAAGTGATCTCTGGGGTCCATGTTCCCAGTATAGGCAGGTATGTCCGTCATCTTGAACCTCTTAGGTAACACAACGTCAAGTATGTGCTTAGCGCACGACTCCTTTTCCTCTTTTTTGGAATCGGAACCTCCACCTTCTTGTTTTAAGACCAAACGGTCCGTGACCTTTTTGAGAGTGGCCAGCTATTCCATGAATTGCCTAGCCATTCCATCGTCAAGGGGGACTCTTTTGTTCCTCATGTCATTGAGGTTATTCCTCAAGTCACCTCCTCGAGGGCATATCTTTTCTTTTCGGGCCTGCTCCTTCCAAGCGTTGAGGCTGTCTTGTAAATCCACTCGGGATGTGTCATCTCCTGAACTGACCACTTTCGAGTCCTCTCCGCGTTTGCATCCTATGTGATACTTGATCACGAATGCATTGGGATAAAAGCGCCTTCCCTGTTCATCCTGTTTGGGGACATTCCGGGGTTTGTACCCTACCCGCGCTTCCCTTGCAGATTGTTCGGAAAATCCTGTTGATTCCATCCTAGGACAGAATTCATCCTTTCTGTCCTAGGGAATTGCCCTGGGTCAGCCCTGGATTTTGAGCAGGAGGAGCTTTCTTCTGGGGTTTTTTTTCAACGGGATCGACCATCTTGTCTTTCCCTTTGTCTTGAGCAGGATTTGATGGACCAGCTCTGGGATGCGGGGATTGTCCCGGAGGAGGAATTGGTGCAGTGTTGTTGGGCACGCCAGTCCTCACAGGTGGGATAGACGGCTATGTTCCTGGGGGAGGAATGGCTGAAGGATTGGCTGCTACTCCTTGGGCAGCAATGAAAGCTTGAAGAGCAAGGAGGGACTCTTGCATCTGGTGGGTGGCCTCTTGTTGTTCAGGCATCCTGGTTTCTTGATCTAGGACCTATTTTCTCAAACGGACAACCTCTGGATCCTCCTGTTCAGGATCCACATCCTTCTCGCCAGGATCAACGAGGTTCTTGGCCTCATGATCTTCATACTCCCCTTTGTCTTCCTTATAATAGCCTTCGTTGTAGTTACCCCCTTCCCCGAAGTTTTGGGAGTCTTCAGCTCTCAATGAAAGCACCAAAATGTTGATTTGGTTCAGCATCAATATGGCATCGATATACCATCAAAATGGAATCACGTACAGATGGTGACCATCAGCATCAATTATGCATCGAAATGTCATCGATGTGGCATCGATGTTGAACTGCAATACAGATTTACACAGGCATCGATTCATCATCGATTACACTTTACTTTATAATTTTCTAATGCTTTTTTTTTTGTAAGTTTGCAGGTTCCAGAGCTAATATAATTGTTTCTTACAACCGTTTTTGGGAATGAAAAGGAGAGAAATGGAATTTCAAAACTGGTTTTAACACTATAATACACGTACCAATTGATGTTGGTTACATAGAATTATTGGAGAAGTTGTATTCAAAGCTGAAAGTGGATAGGTCATTGTTTGACTTAAAGTTTGAAGTGCCATTTACATGCAATGATTTTAGCGTAGATCTCATTGAAATCACAGATGATGGAGTTAGTGTTATATTATTTTAAATAATATAATGTTAGATTAAATAATGTGACATAATGTGATTTGTCACACCTTGTAACATATTATTGAGAGTCACAAAATTGGACACATGTATGTGCCCAAATGCGACATATTTTGGAGTTACAAACTTGTAACTCCCAAATATTACCCAATAATGTGTAGATTTGATATTACACATTTTGATTTGAATTTCTTAAATCCATATGTGAAATATGGCTGTTAGAGATGAAATTTTAACTCCCATAATGTGTATGGAAGTTACAAAATCAAGTGGGAATGAATTTGGAACGTTTTGGAAAATTTGGAAAATTGGTTGCTGAAAAAATGACTTAGGCCGCTGCCTATGTTTTTCAGGCCGCGGCCCAAGAGGCAAAAAACAGATCGTAGGCCGCGGCTCGTGTTTTTCAGGCCGCGGCCTGAGCGGCTGACAGCATTTTCCAACTTCGGTTTTATCCAATTTTGAACGTTTCCAACAACCAAGTAACTCCCAAATCTCTATTTTAATTCCATAAACATCCAATTAATCATTGGTAACAACCAAGGGGGTTGTTGGAATTTGAAATTCAAAGGGTGTCTCAAAACTCTATAAATAGGAGTCTAATGCTCACTTGTAAGACACACCATTTTCCATCCATAAAGCACTTGGCTAGAAAATACACCATAGAGGCTTGATAATTCCAGAGAGCTATTTCCTAGAGAGATCCCTTAGTGCTTAGAGAATAGGGGGAAATAAGCTTTTGGACAAAGGTTTTGAACCTTGTTCAAGTTGGTGATCCCCACTACTCTACACTTTGGTTGTGTGAGAGTTTGTTCTTTTTATTGATTTTATTTTCATTCTTTTGATCTTGTTGATCTTATTTACTTGTATTATTATTGTTTTGAGTTTGTAATCTTCTTCTTCTACCTCTTTATATTTACTTGTATTTTGAGCAATTGAGTTCTAATGTTTATTTAATCAATTATCCTGTCTATTGTATTTTTGCATAAAGTTGTATTTTGGTTTTTCTATATTTTCATTGAGTATAAAAATATATTCTCTAACAATCAAAAGCTTATATTCCTTTTCAATGGAAGGAGAAACCATGGAGATCTTGTGAGAATCCAACCTTGGAAAGATGGTAAGATAAGGTAATGTTCTTCTTTGTTTTCTTAGAAGATCTAATAGTTTTCATATAGTGATAGAAATGAGAAGAAGAACAGTTTTAAATGAGGTTCATTGTTTTCTAATCTCCTTTGTTTCTTAGTAGTTAGATTAGAAAATAATATAATATCTTGAGTTTTTGTTATATGTGATTAATGTGTAAATAATCTAGTAGATTATTGGGTAATATGCTAGCATGTTATGTAATTGTCTTATTATGTGATTATGAGAAATTATTAAATTAGAAATTTTATAAGTTTATATGACATGCCTATATATTGATTTTGTGAATCAATAGAAATGTGAAATCATATGTGTTTGATATTATTAATTTATGTTTCATATTAATAAAGAGCCATATTAGTTGACAACAATGTGAAATTATATTGAAATATAATCATGCAAACATTTGTGAGATGTTAATATGTTTATCATATATTATTGTAATGTGATGAGTTACCATTTATTTGGTAAATAAAATGAATTATTTGAGAAATGAAATTTCTCATTTAAGTGTTTACCATCTCACTTTATGAGATAAGAAAAGATGAAACTAAGGGGGGGTTACATCTTTTAATGATTGTGTCTTGCCATTGCAAGAAAAATGGATTAAAGTGGATTTAAAAAAAAAAAAAATTATGGGATGACATATTGACTCAATAGACTTATTGTCTAAAGAATGGTCAAAAGATAAAATATTTGAGAATTATTTAGTGACAATAATTCTTAAATATTGAATATCTCAATGAGGAGACATTACAAAATTGGAGATGCAATTTTGAATCTTTACACCTATGGTGAATAAAAGAGAACTTTATTCATTCTGGTTAAAGATGGTGATATGTTTAAATTAATCTCGATGATGAGATAATTTTAAACTAAAACATAAGAAATTAAAGTGTTTAAATAAATCAATGAGGGTTTATTTTCTTTGATTTAAAGTGTTTAAAACAAAAATTAACATCTTCAAATTGATTTTGATGAGAAAATCAATGGATGTAAAATTGGTGTTTTCAAAAGAATCTCAAAGAGACTTTTAAGAAATACACAAAAGTTGTTTAAGTGATTTTGAGATTATTTAGACAACTAAAAGTGAAAATGAGTGATTATTTGTTTGAGAAATTTTCACATGACATATGTATTCACATATTTTATTTTGTGAAACATATAAAAGAAAGAAACTAAGTAAAAGTTGCTTTGAGAGAAGTGTGCCTTGCTCTAGCAAGTAAATAAATCAATATAAACATTGAGGTTTTATCTTGGGAGTTTATTATGTGGCTTAGAGGACTCATGATGAACTTTTAGAATTATAAGCCTAGATTTATCTTGGAGGATAAATGACTTAATAGAAATGAAGAGATTTCTATTTTAAAGTGATTATCACTATGTAAGAAATGTGGGGGTGATGCTCCAAAGTTAATCAATTTATTTTGTTGATTATAATTTATTAATTTGGTCATCCTATCAAATAGGTGATTTGGAATTTCACATTCTAAATCATATTGGCTATATGTGTATAGAATGAACAAATCTAGACATGCTTGGAGTCTAAAGTTATTGTTTTGTAATATTTTGATTCAAGAAGGAATCAATTTAAAACATAAAGGAGAATTCTAGAAACAAATAAGTTTTTAGAATTAATATTCAAATGTTTATCTTGGATATTAAACTATAAAACAGTGGGGGTATTGACTATGGTCAAAATCACTATTTTAAAGGGGTAACTATTTTAATCAAACTATGGCTAGTAACAAAGTTTGAATAAAATAATGAGAGTGTCTAAGTATGTATACATGAGAAAAGAAATGATTCAAATGGAATCAATTTTACATCTCAAGAGATGGGACTTAGACTCCCTAAAGAGATTCACGGTTGATGGTAATCTATCTTAATACTAGTAACCAAACTAGTATTAGGTTCAATAGGTAATAACAAGTCAATCAAGTGAATAGATAGTAGTACTCAAATTTTGTCTCATCTGAGATATGAGTACTAGTGTGTTACCAAAATGAGGGTTAAAACCGAAAGGTTTTTTAATAGAACTCAGTCTTGAAAAGACAAGTATTTTAGGGTAACAAAATATTGTAAGAGTTCTACCTATATAGACCTAGGGGTGGTGCCGCCCCTCATGAGAATTGGGAGTCATTCTCAAGAAAAGTCTATGAATGGAATGTGCACATGGCCATTAACGGTGCAAAAGCGAGACATTGAGGTCTCAAGTGAACATAACAAAGGTGTCTGTGTTATCACCGGTTTGTTATCAAGGGATAGTGGTTCAATGTTTCGGCAACCAAAGTTTCAACAAACTTTGTGATAATTACACTAAGGTAAAATTCAAGTCGAAAGACATTTTACTTTATGCGCCAATGCAAAGGTTTCTAGAGAGTGATTATTTAATCAAGTGGGGGAATATTATATTTTAATATAATGTTTTGATTGATTAAATAAGTGTTACAAAAAGTGATTATTTAATCTAAGTGGGGGAATGTTATATTATTTTAAATAATATAATGTTAGATTAAATAATGTGACATAATGTGATTTGTCACACAACTGTGATTTGTCACACCTTGTAACATATTATAGAGAGTCACAAAATTGGACACATGTATGTGCCCAAATGTGACATATTTTGGAGTTACAAACTTGTAACTCCCAAATATTACCCAATAATATGTAGATTTGATATTACACATTTTGATTTGAATTTCTTAAAGCCATATGTGAAATATGGCTGTTAGAGATGAGATTTTAACTCCCATAATGTGTATGGAAGTTACAAAATCAAGTGGGAATGAATTTGGAACGTTTTGGAAAATTGGTTGTTGAAAAAATAACTTAGGCCGCTGTCTATGTTTTTCAGGCCGCGGCCCAAGAGGCAAAAATAGGCAAAAAGCAGATCGTAGGCAGCGGCTCGTGTTTTTCAGGCCGCGGCCTGAGCGGCTAACAGCATTTTCCAACTTCGGTTTTATCCAATTTTGAACGTTTCCAACAACCAAGTAACTCCCAAATCTCTATTTTAATTCCATAAACATCCAATTAATCATTGGTACCAGCCATGGGGGTTGGTGGAATTTGAAATTCAAAGGGTGTCTCAAAACTCTATAAATAGGAGTCTAATGCTCACTTGTAAGACACACAATTTTCCATCCATAAAGCACTTGGCTAGAAAATACACCATAGAGGCTTGATAATTCCAGAGAGCTATTTCCTAGAGAGATCCCTTAGTGCTTAGAGAATAGGGGGAAATAAGCTTTTGGACAAGGGTTTTGAACCTTGTTCAAGTTGGTGATCCCCACTACTCTACACTTTGGTTGTGTGAGAGTTTGTTCTTTTTATTGATTTTATTTTCATTCTTTTGATCTTGTTGATCTTATTTACTTGTATTATTATTGTTTTGAGTTTGTAATCTTCTTCTTCTACCTCTTTATATTTACTTGTATTTTGAGCAATTGAGTTCTAATGTTTATTTAATCAATTACCTTGTCTATTGTATTTTTGCATAAAGTTGTATTTCGGTTTTTCCATATTTTCATTGAGTATAAAAATATATTCTCTAACAGTTAGTGTTCTTATTCTTGACAATTTGAAGTCCTTAACACATCGGGTTCCTTTATGCGTTAGTTCGATTGCAAAGAGCATTGCTCTTCTTGATCCATCTCCTAGAGCGAGTGTTAATATGGAAAATCATAATCAATCCTGCACGGCTGTTCCACAAACAACTCCTGAGCCAAGTGTATGCATGGGAGGTCCTAGTCATAATGAAACTTTTTTTCCCCCAACAAATTTCCCGCATGATGATGGGTATGAGTATGAGCCTTATGTCAATGATGATCCAGTTGCCTATTTTGGTGATAATGATGAAAGAGTTGAGGGGTGCAGTAGTTCTGATGATAACTCTGAGGATCGGTTGTCAATGCTACCTGTGATTCAAGTAGATAATTTAAATGTACGACCCTTGCCAAGACGTCAAGAAAGCCAAGGACGGAGGACTGCTGGCTCAAAGAGTAGTCGTCCATGTGACAGTCAGTATCCCGTGATCCGTAAGGGAAAAGACCGGGTAAAGCTGTGCAATCCCACATCGCCTGGGGAAGGTCAAGTATGATGATTCTAAGACTGTGTAGGTATGGGACTACATAGTTGAAGATGACTTAAATGGATTGATGGATACTACCTATATCAACAAGATGCATCTTCTTTTCAGTAGCCCATCACTTGAGAACTCCAAAGTTAAGCATGCTTGACCTGGAGTAATCTTAAGATGGGTGACTTCCTGGGAAGTTTTCCCAGGAAGAGTGTGAGTGAGGATAAAGCACACTGGAAAAACTCGTGTTGGTTTGTAGGGTCAGTCGTCATTCTAGGAAGCAGCCATAGTGACGTGGAGCGTTACAGTCCAACTACACAAGACAATAGAAATAGATAGAGTTCTTCGGCATATATTGCTGAAGATATCCCATGCCCCTCTTATGTTATCCCCACGTTATCTGGAGTGAGTTATGGAGTAATAGAAGTTGGGAAGGTTTTTGAAAACAAGTTAGAGTTGAAGACAAAGGCACACTTGTATGCAATGAAGCAAAACTTCGAGTTTGTGGTGAAGAAGTCAGGTACTGAAGTTTGGTATATCACTTGCAAGGATCCTGATTATGGGTGGAGATTGATGGGGAAGAGAAGGCCTAAATCTGATATGTTCGAGATAACTCGTTTCACCAAGAAACACACTTGCTCACTTGACCTCCGACATAAAGGCCATCGCCAAGCTACACCTCATCGCCACGCGGAGACTTCACCTTCCGCAAAAGAAGTGTGTGCACCAATGCCCCAGAGAACGAAAAGGCAGGGGCTGTCAAGAATGGTCCAAAAATAGCTCATTCACCCTCCCCAACAATCCATGCTCCTCAAACCTTTTCTTCAATTTTGTTAACCACCCGAAGCCCCTATAGGTCATACGACTGACATAATGATCCTTTATAGGGATCTCAAGCGGTAGGATACGTTTGGGTGGCATCTGCAAAATATCCAAAAAAAAAGATAATTAGTTGAATTTACAAAAAATACTCAGTCTGTTGTTGTCATCGAATGTCATTGAATTACCATCGATTTGGCATCGAAACAGAAAGCAAAAATCAACATATACAAGCATGCATCGAAACAACATCGAAATACTATCGATATACCATCGAAACTGATTTTACAAATAAACAAACAAACTATCGATGTGCCATCGAAATGGCATCGAAACACATCTAAATACTATCGATATAGCATCGAAATGGCATCGAAACACATCAAAATACTATCGATATACCATCGAAATGGCATCAAAACACATGGAAATAACAACTGACTAAGCCACCCTCGAATCAGCATCAAAATACTATCGATATACCATCGAAACTGATTTTATAAATAAACAAATAAACTATCGATGTGCCATCAAAATGACATCGAAATACTATCAATATACCATCGAAACTGATTTTACAAATAAACAAACAAACTATCGATGTGCCATCGAAATGGCATCAAAATACATTTAACAAATAACAACTGAATAAACCACTATCGAAATAGCATTGAAATTGCATCGATTATATACAAAATAAAATCAACAAACAAATCTCGATATTCCATCGAAATAGCATCAATGGAGCATTGAATTAACATCGATGCATCACCATCAAAGTAATGTGCTTGAACAACCATCGGAATGATATCGAAATAGCATCGACATAGCATCGAAATTAATAGATTTATCAAAATATAACTAAAACCAAGAAATCATCGAAATACCATCGAACTATAATCGAAATTGCATCGAAATACCATCGAACTATAATCGAAATTGCATCGAAATCAGCATTAAAATATCATCGAAATTTCATCAATTTTATACAAAAAACTGAAAACCATGCAAGCATTGAAATGGAATCGATATGCCATCGATTGACTATCGCCTTCATTTTATGGTCCATCGAAATACTATCGATGGAGCATCGATTGCGCATCGATGAACAACATTTCAATTATTTAAAAATATACACATGCACTGAATGTCATCGAATTGCCATCGATTAAGCATCGAAAATGGCATCGATGTAGAATCGAATGAACATTGACCACAAAATTTTTGCAGAACTCAAAAACACTCTTCCAAAATGATGCACATAGAATCAAACCCATTTAAAGCTACATTTTTGCAAAATAGAGATTAAAATCAAACCCATTTCATCGATTTTATACATTATTATTCAAATTTAAAAAAAAAACATAAAAACAGACTTACCATTGTCGGCGATGGAGAAGATGGTGGCGACAGCGGCGATGGAGAAGATGATGGAGAAGATGGTGGCTTGGGAGAGTTTCGACTGAGAGATAGTGAGAATGTGAGGTTTGAGAGAAAATTTCACTGAGAGGGAAATGAGAAAATATGGCTGGAATGGGAGTGTTTAATGTTAGGGGTATTTTTGTCCAAAAAATTAGAAATGGCATATATTTAGAAGAGTAAGTTATGTTGGCATTTTAAAAAAATTAGCTATGTTATGGTGGATATAGTGTAAAATTTCCCAAAGAAAATAGGCATAAAGAAAGAAATTACACAAAGAAGAAGTCATACTATCCTTTATTTATTTAATAAAGTTTTAAATGAAATAATACAATGTGGCATGACTCATAGTTCTTATCATCTATCTCTCTAATTAACCGTCCCCTTTACCATAGAAATACCTTAAAATTTATGTCTACATTGTATTTTTTATTTTCAAGGGTTTCCATATTTTGTGAATTTGTAGTCTAATTTTGTTTTCTAATAATTGTTTTTCCATATTTTGTGACAACAAATTAAGTAAACACAATAATTGTTTTTCATATATTGATAGACCAAGTGGTGTTACAAGTGTTGGAAGAATTTATGATATCTTGGTCATGATTCCTTGTTTTCTACAATTAGGATGAAAACAAATGTGTAATTACTAGATCGTGTAATAACTATGGTGATAATTATGTATCTGAGTAATTATATTATATTTTAAAATATAATGTATGTTTGGATGTCAAATAATAATTGTTAATTAATTCTTGTTATCATATTGACAAAACATTTAGTAATTACACATAAATATAATATTATGTAATAAATACTATTTAAAATTGATAGTAATTACAATCAATTCTCATGGGGGGCTATGTGAATTGGAGAATGTAACTAAGACCTCTCAATTATCTCAAATTACATAGTTATTGTGTAATTACATGGTGAGATAAACACACCAAATTAAATAATTACTCTGAATTATAGCTAACTCTAATTACAGGGTGACTTTCCAAATACACTCATAGATATGAGAATTTAATCTAGAAAGTAATTTTTGCAATTCTCTAATTCATGGAAATTCTGTAAATTACTATATTTGAACTAAGATATAGACATAAAAATCAACGTACATAAATTTTTTATATAGTTGAATCATAAATTTTTCCAATTTAGATTTATAAGTTAAAACTTTGTTTACCAAAAATATATATTGATTATAGAGAAAGATTCACAAAAATAAACACAATATTAAAACTCTCTTAATTATTTATTTCGCTTTTGATCTTTTTCACACTTTTTGTGAACTAGTAGACACTTTAGAATCCCTCAATATTAAATTAAGGAGATGTTTGATTATGGGTAATGGAATGGAATGAAATGAAAATGAATCAATTTTCATTTCATTCTTTTATTTGGTTGCATTTTAGAGTATTGGAATATCATTCTAATGTAATTATTTTTCCACCATTTTAGGGAAATGACTATTCCATTTGAAAATAGAAAGAAAGATCATTCAAACGTAAGTAGAGGTGTGCACGGTGTGGTTTGGGCGGTTTGAACACTTTTTAATACACCACGCCACAAGTACGGTGTAGTAGCTAGAACACACCGTGCGGTGTGATTTCGTGCACCAAACCGACCAAACCAAACCATTTTTTGCGGTGTGGTTTGGGTGGTTTTCCACGGTGTAAGTGTGTTAAAATATATGTGTGAGATAGAGATGGTGATAGGGAGGAGGCGCAAATGAGATGAGAGAGGAAGGAGTTGTTGTCATGTATGATGTGTTAGAGAATAAAGTTATACCCTAATTTAAGTGAGCTCCTAATTTAAGTGGACTCCTAGTTTCAGATTGGGTTACTAAAAAATGGTAAATATGTAAAGTTTAATTTTTTTTTAACATATTTGTAAGTATACGGTGTGGTGTGGTGCAAACCAAACTTTCACACCGCCAAACCACGCACCGCACCGCACCGCACCGCGCGGTTTAGCTAAGATACAAATCATGTCGAACCATTCCATTTTTGACACCGCGGTTTGTGGTGTAGTGTGGTGCGGTGCGGTCGGTTGCCGCGGTTTGCCGGTTTAGATGCTCACCCCTAAACGCAAGATTGAAAAAAATTTAATAATTTTTTTTATTTATATTAATTTTTAGTCCATTCCTATTCATTTTCTTATTCTCATTCCTATTCTTCAATTTTCATTCCCTCTAACCAAACGGTATCTAAGGGTACGCTTGATTGTTATTAATGAAAAAATAGAATAGGAATGAGAATGATGATAGAAATAGGAATGAAATAAAATTCAATATGTGTAAAAAAAATTAATAATTTTTTTATTTGTGTATTGGAATCACTTTTTCTTCAATTTTCAAATGAAATAATAATTTCACTAAAATAGTTATTCCTATTCCAATACTTTATAAAGCAACCAAATAAAAAAAATAGAACAAAATTTCATTTCATTCCATTCCTTTCTATTTCATTTCACCTAGCTAAACATCAACTTAGAGTATCTATTTCATTTCACCTAGCTAAACATCAACTTAGAGTATCTCCAATATAACATTAAAGACTTGCATAACAAATCATCATTGTAGGAAGAAAAACCTCATAGAAGCAAGAAGAAATGTTGCCCTTTTCACTATGCTGAAGCATGATTGTACAAAATATGTATGGTTAAAATAGAGACAAACAAATGAGCAAAGAAAAATAAAAATATGGACACACAAAATTTACGTAGAGACTCTTTTGGGAAAAAATCACAAGAAGATGAGAGAAAATTCATGTCAAAAAATACAAATGAGAGTATTTATTACTATATACTAGGTAGAAGCAACGTACAATACAAGTTTATTTAATTTTAAAGTTGTAAACATTGTCTATAATTTTAATAAAATTTGATTTATTATATATATATATATATGTATAATAAATGAATTATAGTTCTATACTATATATAAATATTTATATCAATAATTTCTACATATATGACATCTAAACACAACGTTGACATATATATATTTACATGACTACATAACATATATATATAATACAATAATATTTAAAAATAAATTAATAATAGAAATCAAATAAGAATAAAAAAAGTCATAGTGTAGACAATAGTATATATGCATTAACTATTTTTAGTTTATAATGTATCTCACAATATCTTTTGGTGAATTTGATGAAAAAAAGAGCTCCAATCATTTGATAAAAACAAACTATCACACAAATTTATAAGATAAAAAATATGATATATATGCTTTTATTTTTATTTAATTATTTAAATTATCATAAAATATCTTAAAAATATTCTATTTTAATTAATATATTTATTTATTTTTGTTTAAGTTTATATTTGTTCTAGTTTTTAAATTTGGTAGTGACAACAAAAAATTATATATTATATGTTTAATATAATATTAAGTTTAAGTTGAATTAAATAGATGAATTTATTATTTTTAGATAATTATCATTGTTAAATATCTCAAAAATATTTTATTTTAATTTATTTAAGTTTAAAATATGTTTATAATCTATCGTTAATATAAAAATAATTCGTTAAACTTAACATAAAAATATTAAAACTTATTTATCTACCTATTTTATATAGAAGAAATATCCAGTCTAACAAGATATGGAAAAAATGAACTCAATAGGTACATACCGCAATGGCTTCATCCCATTACCCCCAGTGGACCGATCTCTTCGTTAACACCACATACCGTAATCCTATATTTTTTATTCATTGAAAACATCGCAGCTCGAGCTCTTCAGATTGGATCATAAACAAAACATGTATATATTTTTACCATATATACTCAAAATATTCTAACCTAGTTATGAGAAATATAAAACTAACATTTATAAAAATGTTGATGAAGAACTATGGATTCATACAGATAAATCTGTTTCTGTATATGAAAGAGTTATCCATAAGCATAAACATTATTGAGCAAGTAAAAAATACAAATGATGTAAGGAAATTAGATTGGCCGTAACTTATTATTTCCATACTTTTTTTAGTTACAAGTTAACATCAAAACAAGTTATTAATAATTATGGCAAATTATGAGATTAGTTACCAATTGAGTAACTTACAAGTATTATTTGTTGCTAAAATAGTTATTTGCACTAATATGAGATGATTGTTATGTAACCTATATAATGATTGTGATTTGACAAAAAAAGAAGAAAAAAAAAAGCCAAATCTCCCTGAAACCACAATTCATATATAATTATATCAAAGTTATATATACTATTTAATTTTATCATCTAAGTTTAAGATTATTTCAATATGTACTTTTTATTTCTAACTTATTCTAGAGTTTATAAAATTGTATTATAATTTATTTATTAATATTAAATTTTTAAATTTGATGGAAAATTATAAAAAATGAAAAAGAAAATCATAAACTATAAAAATTTTATAGTTTAAGAAATGACTCAAATCGAACATACAACGCAGTTGATAACAAAAATACCATAAATCACGTTTGCACCACAAACACCTCTTTACCAATATTGTCAATTTAAGAAAAAAAATTGTTTTAAGATATTTTTATTCTCTTGTCACCTTTAACTAAATATAGAAATTAAATGATTTTTTGTGTGGTTTATTAGTAAACTTAAAAGATAAACGGTATAATTCATCATTTTAAAAACAAGTGGTAGCTATGAAGTTAAGCCACAAATTGCTTACAATGTTGGCCCATACAGAACAAAATGGGCCTTAAGAGCGTCTCTTCAGGCCCATACTTCGTTTCTCCCGTTCTTGTAACTTTATCCATTGAACCCTCCTTCTACCTCGCTGGGAGTCCAACTCAGTCCTCCGTTTTCAACCTCGTTGAGACTTGAGAGCTTAAGTTTTATCTTCAATGGCGTCCATCAACTTCAACCCTTTCGAAAGCTGGTTCGGAAAACCCCTGAAGCCACTTCCTCCCCTGAACCTCCTCCGGCTCACGGACTCATTCTTCCTCAAGACCCAAACCTCTACGAAATTCGCCTCACTCAGCGCCTCCAACCTCTTCGATCAAGCCAAAGAGCCTGTAAACAAGAATTCTGACGAACCCAAGTCCGAAAATTCTGAGCCCGAAGAGGAGAAGGGTCATTTCGGAAAAATGCTGGACCAGTACTTCTGGGAATGTGAGAACTTGCCGGATTACAGGTACACCCCAGAAGTGGAGAAGATTCTAAACGACGACCCTTTTTTTGAAAAGAAGGAAAACCCAACCGAGGAAGAGATTAGAGAGAACGAGAAGTTGTTGGAAGCGATCAGGGCTAATCCAGTTATGAAGTTTTTGGTCCAAGCAGAGGAGATTGCGGACAAGTACAATGAAATGGAGCTCAAAGAGAACGAGAATCCGTACAGAAGAGAGGACAGGAAGCTATGGCGATCGGTGCCTCATGTTCTTGGCCTCGACGGCCGGCCTATGCCTAGGAAGGCCATAAAGACGAGAGAGGAGTCTGATGATAAGTTCTGGGATTTCGCCAGGCAGTTCTTCTTTGGGCTTTGGGGCTTCAGGCAGAGGCCTTACCCTTCGGGGCGACCCATTGATGTTGCTCAGGCAATTGGGTACAAGCGGCTCGAGAAGCGATACTATGACTGTAAGTGTCTAATTTTAATGACAACGAATATTCAAGCTGGTTTGAGAGTTTTTTGGTTTAATGTTGGTTCAGTTGATGAACTTGTTGTCGTTATTGGACTTGTATTATTAGCTGTTAGAACTGCGTGAATGGATTTTAAGAGCTTCAAAGGAGTTATGCCACTACTGTTCTATTTAATTTAGTGAATTTTTTTGATAATATATAGCATGTAAACATGTGTTCAGGTGTAACAAAGCATTTCTTTACCGTATTCTCCAAGAAAAATCTTAGCTTTTAGGTATAGTTGGGACTGTGTACTTGTAGGACCGGAATACCCCCTCACAAAATGAAAGAGACAGAAATAAATTATGTTGAGAATGCTGTTCCATGTGTTAATGTGGCTATTATTGTATATTGATGGCAGTTATCATGAGGAGTGGTGGATTTTACTATAAGGATCGCTTGGGTCGTACTCGGGGACCTTGTGAGTTGATAACCCTCAAGACTGCGTGGGGTGGTGGCATTATTGATAAAGACACTTTCATTTGGGCTGAAGACATGGATGAATGGGCACCAATTCACATGGTTTACGGAATGGAGCGTGCAGTTGCCACTTGGGAAGGTTTGTTAGTTTTTCTTGCTTCTTACAATACTACTTAAGATAGTTCGTTGATCTATAAAAAGTGTTGGGACATGGAAACATACATACATTGATTAAAATATGAAAGATGGTTTTCTTTTTCTGATGCAATGCCGTTAAAAAAAATGTGCATCAAATCATGCCGAGTTAAGCTGGTAATGATGGAAATTTTTTAAATCTCTATTTAGCTCAGATATTGTGCAGCTAAATGTGACCTTAAGTAGGCTATTAGAATTATTTTAGTGAGCTTCTTAAGCTGTGTTATTTTAACACTCTTTTAGCATATATTGTCTTACCTTTATAATTTGTTATGTTGCCTCTGTCATTTTATCTTTTCAAAATTGTTATATGTACAACTATATCAGTTTGTGTTTCAATCAAACTGATTCTTGTTTTATAGTTAGGCTTGGTGCTGCTGCTACTGCTTTTCTTCACAAACTACAAAAAGGAATTCCTCCTTGGGTTCCTCTAAAGGGACGTGAGCCTAAGACTTATAAGCAGGCTCAAGAAGAAGCTTATGAAAGCAAAAGACGTGATTTAGCAGTATTGAAAGCTAATGATGGGATTTGGCCTGGTGTGAGAATTCCTAGTCATGTTCTATTTCTCTGGGCTGGTGGTTCTGAACTGACAACAATTCTCGAAGCTGATCACATGCCAAACAAATACATTCCAAAAGATGTTAGGTATTTGTGTCACTAGATTTTTTTTACAATGTATGCTTGGACTGCATTTTTTTTCCCTAATTTTAGTTACCTTTATTTACTTGTACTTGTTTGGTATCTTTTTTGTTTTATTTTTTTTAAATATATACAAAGTATAGGGTGTAAGTTATCTGGAAATACCTGCTTAAAAGGGTCTTCCCCGTTCTCTATGTTTAACAAACAAAAAACAAATAGCAAAAATGATTTGCAAATGCTGCTTTTGATTTGCCGTAGTATATCAGGATTCCTCCAACTTTGTTCTGTTTAATGTATTCATTGAAAGTATTACTTCTATTGTAGCATACAAAGAGCTGCTTTATCATGATACTAATCCACTATTTGCTTATCTGGGACAGGCGTCAATTGGCTGGAATTATCCCTGGTCTAAGGCCGTGGGAGGTTCTAAGTGTAGAACAAGCAATGGATCAAATAACGTATGGTGGGGAATGGTACCGTGAACCTCTTGGTTCATACACCACAGGCCCTCCATACATTCAGGAGTGGAACAAGGAAGTCATGGTATAGACTGGCTTCTTACTTCAAAACCACATACTATTGAACTCTTCATTTTCCATCATTACTTGAAAATGAGAAAACGTAAACCATGATTGCATATGCAATTAATTAATCCATAACACTGTTTTTAAGTATACTAACCTGATCATTTCAGCAAAAATGTATACCATAAATATATATTTCAGTGACGTGCTAACCTCTAACAAGTTCTCTTGTCCTATTTGTTCTTGCAGAGACTGATAGATGTTTATACATTGCTTAGCACCCATGTTTACGAAAAACTGAAACAGACAATTCCTGGTTTCGATACTGTACTTGAAAGTGTCCTTGCTGATGCATCAGTGAGGGAAAAGAAAAGGAAGGAGAAGAGGGCAAGAGAGAAGAAAGAACAGGAGGAGAAAGAATTGATTCGTCGGCTTGCAGGTGGTCGGTAGCATCACAAGAATCAACCAATTTTGAGTTAGTGGCAAACAAGATTCCACCTTCACTTCATGGAAAATTTACTTGTGAGTACCTCTTTTGAAAACAAAAGACGAGCTTTGGTTCATCAAAATGCTTGTCTTCCTTGTACTGGTTAATTCTACCAACCATATCTTAGACTGAACCATGCAAATAGCAACTTCAGATCATGCTTTGGATTATATAATAAGTAGATATAGGTTCTCTTTGTTCACTTGATTTTGACTGCACTACATATAGTGTATACAAGTATCAATCAAACTAATTATGGGGTTGTTTCTATGGATAAATCATGTTCTGAGCTCCATCTACAACATATCATGAGCTTTATTTTAGGCTCTCTAGTTACACTGCTATTTTATAATCATGGAAAGAACTCAAGAAGGCAGGCACTGCTTGTTGCTCATGTTTACCTTGTTGTAAAACGTATTTTCCTAACAGTTGGCTTCAAATTTGCTATACCTGGACTGGACATTAGCATTATCAAAGTTGTCCAAAGTTTTTGTATTCATCAAGTACGATGAACTTTGTTTATAATCAAGCAAATTTGGTTGGAGTTTGGACTGACTTTTTATTCATTTTACTTGAAATTTTTACACATCAAGTGTTTCTTTTGTTTTTTGTAAAGTACCAAATGTTCCACTAATTTGCCCTGGTTGATTAATTTTGGGAAATCTACAAAAATATGAAAACTACGGTGCTTTACAAAAATATAGAATTTTTTGATAAAAACAACGAGTAAAAGTATAAATATGAAGTGGTAAAATTGTAAATAAAAGTGGTAAAATACAATATTTTGTGATCAACATTTACAAATTTATTACATGTTTGTAAATAATATTTACAAAACTTAGTTATACAATTGTAGATTTTTTTTAGATAAAACTTAGAAACAAATTCGTAATTAATTATTTTTATTTTTGTAACAATAGTTTACAAATCTAGTTTCACAATTAAGAAATATATTTTTGTAACTAACATTTACGAATATGTTGTTAGTTCATTTTGTAATGTTGTGTTTAGTTGTTCGGATGTACTCCCATCTATTATAAAAACTTGCTTGTTATGCTGGAAAGAAGACGCCGTTTATTTATTTACATTCAAATTTAATAATTTAGATTAGAAAGTCGCTTCGCTTTTTCATAACCAAAATAAATATAAAAATATTATGATTTTCCATATTGTTACAATATTGTACCAAAAAATTACAGGAACCTTCATATTTATGCTATACAACTTAAAAATATAAATTTAAATTTACGATATTCATTATTTATAAAATACTTTATTGAATATATATAATGGTGAAATACAATATTTTTTTAAACAAGTTTTATATTTTTGTAACAACAGTTTACAAAATTAATTTCACAACCAAAAAATTTATTTTTGTAACTAACATTTACATAAATATTATAAATTTATTTAACATGATTGCTACAAAGATTTATAAAATTAAGTTGTGAATTTAGTACATGTTTGTAACAAAAATTTATAAAACTAAGTTTCTTACTAAAAGATACTATTTTATTTTGTAACTAATATATACAAAAATGTTAGATTGCATAAAACAAGTAACAAATATTAGAAAAAAAATATACAACTACTAGTATAGAAATAGATTATATTTATTAAAAATATAATAATTTATGTAAGCATAAATATTTGTTTCATATTAATAATACATTCATTTTAAATATATAAAAAAAAATAAAAATAAAAAGAAAATGATTGAATATTATTATATCACATTAATATGATTAAATTACATCAATTATTGATGTTTCTTTTTTACGAGTACACAACAAAATAAAAGTTCATCATACTTCTGACAAAAAAAAAAGTTATTCATTACTTATTAGAGTCCAAATTGATATATTAATGAGTTGTATTCTTGTTTTATTTTTCTTTTTATTAATCTCTATATATATTTTTTAAGGCATCATATACTTGTAATTATTTGTATTCACTGTATATTTCAAACTTTTTCTAAACAGGCAGTGTTTTATGTAATTAATCCATTAAATTTTGTATACATAATTTGTTAAGGTTGCCACCTGAATAGTACAATTTCTTTGGGTCGATTTCTATTATTTTGCTCCTAACTAGTTAAGGTTCATCTACTGACTCAATTGAGTTTTGTTAGAGGACTAGTTCATTCTTTTACCATTCAGTGGAGTTTAACAGCACAGGAAGAGTTCATTTTGGCATAACATTGATATATTTCAAAATATATTTAGTAATGTGCTAAATGGAAAAAATTAAAGTTTTCTCTAAGAGGGACCAAGATTTGTAAAATATAGTGAGAAATAACAAAAGAATGGGCCAGCTCAACCTAATTAAGGTCCACCTAAAGAAGCCCAATTTAGCTTAACACTACAATAGCCGGACCCTAATGTGGGCCCCAATCTGAATTGCATAACTTGGACATTGCGAGCCCTTAAAATCAGGGCCTTTTGCACCGACTTTCCTTGTCGGTAAACGGTAATCATACTAAACTACTTGGAAACGTGTTCTCTGCACACTGGTCGACCAATTTCATGAGACTAATACTATGGAATACGTGTAACAAAGCAGTGATTTTTCATTAATATATACGATCTTTGTTCTTGTCTTGGGTGATTTTTTAGTGTCTCAATTTTTTTAGCTTATATTAACATCTCACTCCCAACTCCCATTCCCCAAATATCCTACTCTCTCATTCGATTCGGTGCCTAGTGAGACTGAGAAAACTCCTAAAGGAACACCCTCAAGAAAACAAATACCAAAGATGGATGATCTCATGCCAGTACCAGAAGAAACTAGGCTTCATTTTACCCCTTTAAATGAAGAAAATGGTGAGAGTGAAAAACATCAAGATGCTAAAGTTGAAGGAGACCAGAAAAGCTCAAGTGGGTTCATAGAGAAAATTCTGCCTAAACTAGTTTCTGGGAAAGAAGATCAAGAAGTTGATAAAGATGATGAGAAAAGAGGTGGACTCATAACCCATCTCATATCCAACTTAGTCTCTCCTTCTAGTCCCAAAGGAGGGGAGTTTACAGCTCAAAAGGATGAAACACCAAATGGGGATTCTAAGTCTGAGAAAGAAGGCCAAGAAGTTGATAAAGATGATGAGAGAAAAGGTGGGCTTATAACCGATTTCATATCCAACTTAGTCTCTCCTTCAAGTCCCAAAACAGGGGAGTTTTCAGCTCAAAAGGGTGAATCTCCAAATGGGGTTTCTAAGAGTGAAGATGAGAATGGAATAAGAGAGAAAAAAACAGATGGTGAGAAGGAGAATGGTGGTGGTGGTAGTGGTGGTGGTATCATTGAGACCATTGTTTCCCGCTTCCCAACTTCGATTCCAGGTAACTATTTTCTTAACTCTTTCTCATGCTTTGGTTTCTTTCTTCATATATGAGCTATTCTTGGATTCTTGATGCATATAATACGACATCGTACCTTGCTATGTGTTGTTGACAAGTGTTTATTCTTATGACTAGATGATGTTGTTCCTACACCTGACGAGGCCTGTATTCTAATCAACTCCCTTGTCAAAGATTAGAGAATGAAAAAAGAAAAGAGAAAAGAGATCTTGTTTTGTTATGGTAATATTTTTTTTGGGGGTTTATGAATAGTTCAGATTTGTGTTCTGAGGTGTGATTTGTTAACATTTGTTATTTGTTCTTAAAGAGTTGGGTGTGTGTGAATGTATATAACAATTGCATCGGCATACTACACTGCTCACAGTTTGCTTGTAATGTTTTTATCCTTAGTTAACAAAAAAGGAAAAAGAAAAGAAAAAAGTACCCATTTGATCCAAAGTTATTTTACTTCTCCTTTTAAATTCAAAAGTATGAAAAAGAAATAAGAAAAAGATTGGATTGGATTGGATTAATGAGTTTATGTAGATGAGCTATATGAAAGTCAAATAGCTTTTTATTGATATCATAGTGGTTAGCAATTGACCATTGTAAATATCTTTTGATTGTTCGTGTTATGTATTCGTAACTATTGTTACAAAATCTTTGCATCATTTTTATGTAAATTTATCTTTATTTAATAGTCATTGTTAACTTCCCAAGATGATAAAACATGAGGATTCTATCTTACTACTATTCTTTAAAAATATCTCTTTCAATGTGAATATAGTTGAAAATTAATTGGCTCATTGAAAATTTTACTATATTCATGCAATGTAAATTGATAGCCACAACAAAAAAACATGGGACATTTAAATACCAATTTCAATTTCAAGGACAACCACTACAAAATTTGGGCCTTTTTGGTATTGTTTTCTATTTTTTGTTTTCAAAATTGTGTTTTCAGAAATGATAACAGAAAATACTTTTTATAGTTTTTAAAAAACAACAACGATTTGGTTAATGTTTTCTAAAAATAATTTTTTAGTTTTTTTAAAATCTTAAATAAAAAATTAATAAATATATTAACAAAGAGAAAAATCTTTTAAAAGTTTATAATAAATAATGAGATAATGTATTGTAAAATGGTGAGACCGAAAAAAAATGAGGAGAGAGAAAATGAGGATATAGGAAGTGATGAGAGAAAAAATGATAAGATAATAAGTGATGAGAGAGAAAATAAGGAAATCAAAAGTGATGAGAGAGAAAGTGAGGATTGAAAAATTAATGAGAGTGAAAGTGATGTGAGATAATAATAATTAAAAATGTTACGTGAGAAAAAAAAATTGACAAAAAAAATTTGAGAACAATTGAAAATAATTTTTTATTATTCTCAAAATTTTCTGTTTTTTGTAATATTGTTTTTAAAAATTATTTTCTGAAAACAATGCCAAACACCCCTACTTGTTTTCAGAAAACAGTTTTTAGGTTTTAAAAACAAAAAACAATTTTTTAGTTAATGAGTCAAACACCCTCTAATGTCCTCATTTTTTAAATTGTAGAGAAATCACAATTTTACATTATTGATTATCTAAATTGTCATTTTCTATAATTTATTTATTTATTTAGGAGCGTATGAATTTAATATAGTGGTATATGTATATTAGTTCTGTTTAATTAGGTTTTATTTTAAAATTATATTGATTTTTAAAGTTTTTTATTAGTTGTTGGTATACTATTTTCCAACTAGTGTATATGGTTTTTGTGGTATGGTATATCTTTTTTTTATGATATATAATTTCTATCTTATTATACATAATTGTAGTATATAATTTTGTATCATGGTATATACATTTTAATGGTAGTATATAATTTTGTTAACATAGTATATACATTTTTTAGTAATAATTTTGTAAGTTTTGTTGGTATATGTTGACATGTGAAATTGGCCAACGGTTGTATGTACAGTATACAACACCTTTTGAACGAAATAAATGACAGAGTACGATTATCTTAAATAAACACAAAAATTTTATAGTGGTTCAGCCCTGTTCAGATGAACAGTAATAACTTAATCCACTTAGCTTTAGTATTGAGTCACTCGACAATTACACGTACAAACTGGTGAGTTCACTAGTCAGTAAGATTTTTCTCTTAAAATTCCAGAGAAAGAGATCAGATCCAGAAAAGAGACTCCAAAAAAAAGTCTCCTTAAATGAAGCCCTGGGTCCTTTATTTATAGTACCTAGGGGCTGTTACATGACCAGTCATACTGAGATCGTGGTTTGGCACACGATTATCAGGTAGTAGAGACACGTGTCCACCTCCCCATGATCATGAGATGGTAGGTCTTCTTGTTGTTTCTTTAGATCGTGGTAGACAATGCACGATTGAAACTTCTAGAAAAATGTCAAGTCTCTATCGGTATATAAGACTTAGGTGCTAGGCCCGACGACTAAAGCTTGGTTGCTAGACCTGTGACTTTCTGGGTGCTGGACTTGTTGATCCTCTGGGTGCTAGACCAATTGATCTTCTGGGTGCTAGGCCTGTTGATCTTCGGGGTGCTAGGCCTACTGATCTTAGTTTGAACAAGAGTGATTATTTCTCAATGGAGTGTACTTGGGGGTTTAGGCTGACCACCCCATGAAAGATAGGGTGGGCCGATCACCCAGGTGGCTCTTGGGCCTGCTTAGGTCGATCATCCTAGGGGTTGAGGTCAGGCCGACCACCCCTAAGGGTCCTTGGGCATATTGGGGCCAACTACCCTAGGGGTTGGGGTCAGGCCGACCACCCCTAGGGTTCCTTGTGTATGCTGGGGCCGACCACTTCTAGGCCTTTGGGCCTGCTTAGGCTGACCACCCCTAGGGATAGGGGTCAGGTAGACCACCCCTAGGGGGTTTAGGCTTGGTCGACATTCCTAGGTCCTGGACCTATCTGTTTTGCCCGTCAGTCTTTTCTCAATACTTTGTCGTTTTTCCTTGATTGGTGGTGTCACGTCTCTCATTCTCATTTGCCATGTCATCTTCGTATTTTTGAGGGATAACATTTGCCCCCCAAGTTTATTGCAATGTTTTCAACATTACAATAAACTTGATCCTAGCTCGAGAAACATACCGTAGCAGTACTTAAATAGTCAAGTCCCTCGGGATATTACATGGTACTTTTTTAACTATCGATACTTTGTTCGGTATGAATTTTTCAGGGACAATTAGTAATTCCTAAAAATAATTAGGTTTTTCAAAGAAAATTAATTTCCTAAAAATCTAATATATTTTTCAATTAAATTTAAAATCCTAAAAATATAACATATTTTTCAAGGAGTTTTAAAGTCATAAAAATATAATATATTTTTCAAGGATATTAATTCCTAAAAATAATAAAAAAAAATCAAGGAATTTTAAATCCTAAAAATATAAATATTTTTCAAGAAATTTTAAATTTTAACCATATTAGATATTTTTCAAGGAAATTTGAATTCCTAAAAATATCTTGTTTGCTTGAGAGGTTATAAGTAGATCGTCTCTCTCATTCCTGCTCCATGCGCCACTTTCAAACAGATCCAAGTCTGATTTCCCCAACTCCTCATCAAACTCAGATCTTTGGTAAGTACTTTATTCTAATCATTACATCATTTAATTTCAATGTGCTTAGATTCATAAGAAACACTTTGTATTTTTGAGGAATTTTTGTCTGAATCTTCTTGCTCTGTTGTATCCTGATAAAAAATAATTTGACCTTCTTGAATCAAGATTTCTTTGTAAAAATCCTTAGTCTGGGCGATTTCCAGGGATGTCAGACCCTAAGTCGACCACTCAATGGTCCTGGCGATTTTTGGGACTCCAAACCTGGTTCCCGCGATTTCCAGGGATGGGCCTAGGTTTGGGTCGAGCACCTCCTTGGCATGGGCCGAGTACTCCTTTAGAACTTCATAAGCTGAGCACTCCCTTTTCTTCCTTAGGCGACTTTTAGGGATAGGCCTAGGTTTGGGCCGAGCACCTCCTTGGCATGGGCCGAGTGCCTCCTTAGCATGGGCCAAGTACTCCCTTAGATTCATAGGCTGAGCACTCCCTTTCCTCCCCTTGGGCGATTTCCAGGCTTAGAATTAGGGCTAGGCCGACCACCTTAGGGGTCCATGTGCTGAGTACCCCTTGCCTTAAGCGTTTTTCAGGGATTCAGGGTGGTCGGTCCAAGCATAAGCCGGCCACCTGGGATCTTAAAAAAATATTCTGGAGAATTGAACTGTCCTCAGGCACCTTTCTCAAGATTATTTCCTTGGGGTGCTCAGCCTATGCTTAAGCTTACTAGGCCGACCCCCTATATAGAATCTTGCTCCTGATTTCTTCATTTTGACTCTTTAGTTCATGAACATGCCCCCAGCTGTTGGCTTCATTATGCTCATTTACTAACTTTAATATTTATTTTTCTTCTGTTGCAGATGTCCAGGTCCTCTTCATCAAACAAGTCAGTAAGTGAGCGTACTTCCCAGAGGTTTTTGGAAAGGTTGAAAAGGATTCTCCCTCGTTCCGCTTTATACTTATTTAGTGAGGAAGATTTCTTAAAGAGGTATTTTCCAATGGCGAGAGTGAAACAAACAACCCGAAAACCCTCTAAAGATAATCCTCAGATTGTCAGGCATATCACTCAAGGCTCCTTGCCGGCCTCTTCTCAGATTACTTCTCAGCACAGTATGCCCCGTGGCTCCCAAGGCACCCAAGGCACACCTCAGCGGAGTCATTCTTCTCAGCGGGATAGGTCAGGTCAACAAGAACCATTGCAACGCCCTTCGCACCGAGATACTAGTTAGGTTCCCCATCAATCCTCATCTCAGCAAGATTATACCGAGGGCTCACGTCGCCATACTACTCATCCTCAGGAGTGACCTATTCACAGATTCTGTCCTAAGGTAGTTCGCCCTCCTTCCAAGAGCAAAACAGTCTCGCCAGCTGAGAAACAGAAGAAGAGACGACAAAAGGAGTTCATTTATCAGATTCTGGGGCCACCTTCGCCAGTGAGATCATATGGAAACTGGTTGAGAAGCCTCGCCCTGTTGATTATGAGGTTCTTTGGTTCAAGGGGGAGGCCTCTAACATGACTGAGGAGAAGGTAAAGAACTTGAGGAAAACATTTGACCTCTTTGGAGTTTCCATCACTATCCCTGGTCTAGATGACAAAGTTGAGGACCCCCCTCTAGGTATGTGTGCTTGGACATGCTCTGCCATTAGGTCTGGGGCTATGCTTCCTCTTCATCCGTACTTTCGAAGTTTAGCAGACTATTTTGGTATTAGTCCTTCTCAACTGGCTCCTAATGCGATCTTGGCCTTGTCTGCATAGTACATCATAATCACCACAGAAAATGGGTTGCCCTAGTGCCTCATGAGATCCACTATCTATGTGACTTGAAGACAAACCCTTCCCAGCGCAACTCGGGATATTTCCACTTCCACCATTATATGAGCGAGGGAACCAACACTTTCTTGGAAGAGATCTCTGGAAATAGCAAGGCACTTAGATATGCCGATAGCTATTTCTTTACTAGGGACGCAGAGGCCAATTACTCCAAGTTTAAGCACGTTGGGCCCTTTTATAGACCACTCTCGACCCAGGACATGATCGTTAGGGCCAAGGCACTGATTGCCCTGACCTCTGAGGAGAAGAATGTCAAGACCCTCGTTACTCCGGAGAACCTTAGGAAGGTGGGGCTGTTTCCTCCTACCATATCAAATGTTCCGGATGACGATGGTTCCGAGCCCGTGATAGCCATAGACTCCCCGAGACCCATTCATGTCGAGGATGTATCCTCTTCGCCAGTATTAGCCAGACATGAGGGTGATGAGGTGGGTGCATCTGCTGCGTACTCATCGCTTGCTTCAGACGACTCTGATGAGGCTGCGTTCGAACTCGAATCACATTCAGAAGATTTGAAACGTTATCACTTTTATTTTATGGTTCATCGGTACTTAATATACTTCTAACATTTGATCTTCTTTTGCAGGCTCAGACATGTTCGGTTTTGTCCATACCCAACAGAGGTCGACTCCCACCGAGGCCAGTCCTTCTATTCGAGCGGCAAAAAGGGCCAGGGTTGAGGCTGAGTTGGTCATGGAGGTTCCTCTTGAGGTGTCTCCTCTGACTCCTTTGGAATCTAGTCCAATTATTTTGGCGTCTAGCCCTGTCGCAGAGGTAGAGCCATCTTTGTCTACACCAGTTCCTCCCACTTTCAATGATGCGGGTGCTTCTTGCTCTGCACCCATTCTTTATCTGAGCCACATCAGTCTGCTATACGGAACTTAAGCGCCCTCATGGACCAAGCATCACATCTGGAGCAAACAACAACAACCTTTAATGGGATCAAGAATGAGGACCTGAACACCATTCTCAGGAAGTCACTCTTAGACATTTAGAGTGTGAGTCCTTTACAATTTCCTTCTTGTCTATTTTGCTTGTGTTTAGACGCTTATCTAACACTTGTATATTTTTTGCAGGCATTGATGCTGGTCTCTCATGTCTGTGATAGGTCTATAGAGTGTACTTCTACGCTTTCCAACCTTCGTTCTGAGCTTGGAGCTGTCTGCCAAGAGGTACTGGACCTTAGGCGCGTTCTTGGCTCTAGGGATGCTGACATTGCTTCAAAGGATGAAGAGATCAACACCCTCTGTAGTACCATGGAGCTCAAACAGAAGGAAGTGACCGAGTTGACTCTCAGGATAACTCAGATAGAGGGGGAACTTGCCGATCAACTCCAACAGTCTGAAGCGGAGAATGAGAAGCTGATTGTCGACATGGACCAATTGTAGAAGGATTCTCTTGTCAAGAAGGAGCGAGAGGTCAAAGTTGCTTGGGACAAGGCTCGAGAGGAGTATTAGAGACAACCTTCTCTTGCTTCTACTTGATCTGGAAGTCCAACAAAGATTTGAACTTGGATTTCCTTCCCGAGAAGATGCGAGCGAAGGAGCTTAGGAAGTGTCTGGCTTGTGAGGCTGCCGAGGCTCATGATAGTTTTTCAGATGATACTCCTCACCCTAGTTAGTCTTCTTGGTCCTTTATTCTGTTTTTCCTTTCATGCCATTGGTGGGGCACCTTGTACTTGACAGATTTTACATATGACATTTTATGCCTTTATGCTTTTTTTTTTACGAGTACTCAGTGTATTGATTGAAAATTTTTATTTCCAATGCTTACTAAGTATATCAACTCACAACCCTCATTGGTTCAAGTATTAGTATACTCTGAACACATGTATTTTGCGTGCCATACTAACTTTACTCTTTTACGTTTTTCATGCTAACGACCATGGTAATGTGAGTAGTATAGTACTTCACCAAGTACCATGACCAAAACGGTCAGGTCGACCACCCCATGGGTTATAGGCCGACCGCCCTATAGGGTTGATGGACTGGCCGACCACCCCATAAGGGACATGGCTAGGAATCTCCTTACCAATGCATTTTTTGTTTTTGTTTTTTGCACTTTCGGAACATATGTTGAACAAATGTCCTAGAAAAACTTGAGCTTGCTTAGTACTTAAGGTCACGCCCTCATTGCTCGTGTATAACCAGATCGGTATGTACTATATGCCCCCCAAGTGATCATGGGTTTAAAAGCCTTGGTCACTTGCTACTTGACCATGCCTTGCTTCGAGCACTTAGACACATAGTGCTATCCTTTTCATCCAACGATGCAAGCAGCAAATGCTTGTTCCTCATTGGTAGTCGGGTGATGGTTTCAAACTCAGTAGTAATGATACCTATATATAGATGTAGATTATGTAGCAAGTGTCGATCACGATCTACGTAATCTCTCTTGTACTCATTATAATGATTGTAGACAGAAATGTCTAAGTTGGACCAATCGGGTTTAGATGGGCTAATTGAGCCTGTAACAAGTCTTAGATCAAATTATCGATTGGTCCCTCAAGGACCATATTCGATTATGATCCGATAATGGCGACTGGTCCTCGGACCAGTCTCTTGTTTTTTGATCGTATGGGCCGATAGGTTCCTCAAGAACCATGATCGAACATGATCAAATAAGTTGGCAACAAGGTCCATGGACCAGTCTCTCATTTGGATCTTATGGGTCGATAGGCTCCTCAAGAACCAAGATCGAACATGATCCACTAATTTGGCGACAAGGTCCTAGGACCTGTCTCTTTTTTTTATCGTGTGGGTCGATAGGTTCCTCAAGAACCAAGATCGAACATGATCAAATAGTTGGCGACAAGGTCCTCGGACCTGTCTCTTGTTTGGATCGTATGGGTCGACAGGCTCCTCAAGAACCAAGATTGAAAATGATCCATTAATTTGGCGACAAGGTCCTAGGACCGTCTCTCGAGTGGATCGTATGGGTCGATAGGTTCCTCAAGAACCAGGATCGAACATGATCAAATAGTTAGCAACAAGGTCCTCAGACCTGTCTCTTGTTTGGATCGTATGGGTCGATAGGCTCCTCAAGAACCAAGATCGAACATGATCCATTAATTTGGCGACAAGATCCTAGGACCGTCTCTCGAGTGGATCATATGGGTTGATAGGCTCCTCAAGAACCAAGATCGAACATGATCCAATAGTTGGGCGACAAGGTCCTAGGACCATCTCTCATGTGGATTGTATGGGTCGATAGGCTCCTTAAGAACCAAGATCGAACATGATCCAATATTTGGGTGACAAGGTCTTAGGACCTGTTTCTTGTTTGGATTGTATGGGTCGATAGGCTCCTCAAGAACCAGAATCGAACATGATCCGATGGGGTTGATAGGTCCCTAGGACAAGTCCCTTATTGAAAGAAATTTAAAGAACTATAGAAATTTCAGAAATAAAATTCATTCATTGGAGCATAATGGCTGTTACATAGATAATTCGTAAATACTACATTTGCAAGTTAAAACTTGTGTTACTGCTGAACAGTCTTCACTGATAATACCAGCGGAGGTGTTCGCCATTCCAGTAGTTTTTTATTAGTTCTCCATTCAGTCAAGCTATCTTGTACGTCCCTAGTGGGATCACCTCCTCCACAAGGTATGATCCGTCCCAGTTAGGTCCTAGTACCCCTGTCGTAGTGTCCTTAGTGTTTAGGAACACCCTCCTGAGTACTAAGTCCCCAACCTGGAATTTTTGATCTTTCACTCTGGAGTTGAAGTATCTGGCCACTTTTTGTTGATGTGCTGCTACTCTAAGACTTTCCTTTTCTCATCTTCCTTCGATTAAATCGAGCGAATATTCTATTAGTTGATGGCTCCTCCCCTAATCGTATGTCTCCCATCTATGCGATGGGGGAGTGAGTTCAACTGGAAACACGGCTTCATATCCAAATGCCAAAGAGAATGGTGTATGTCCTGTCGTTGTTCACACCGTTGTTCGATGTGACCATAGGACCTCAGGAAGTAATTATGGCCAGGCTCATTTGGCTTGTTCAAGGCGTTTCTTTAGAGTGTCTTTGATAGTCTTGTTCACTGCTTCTACTTGGCCATTAGCTTGGGAGTGTGCTACTGACAAAAAGCTCTTTGTGATTCCATGCCTCGTACAAAAGTCAGTGAACATATCACTTTCGAATTGAGTCCCATTGCCCGAGACTATCTTCTTTGGTAGGCCAAATCGACATATGATATTTTTCACCACAAAGTCTAAGACTTTCTTTGAGGTTATGGTGGCGAGCGGTCTGCTTCTGTCCATTTGGTGAAGTAGTCCACAGCTACAACAACAAATTGGACTCCTCCCCTTCCTGTGGGTAGCTTTTTGATTAGGTCAATCCCCCATACAGCAAAGGGCCAAGGACTCTGCATCTATGTTAATTCGTTAGGTGTCGGTCAGTGTAATGCCCTAAATTTCCTAATAAGGTCGAGGACCTTGATTAGGAGGCCGGGAGGGCCATAATTGATTTATTATGTTATTAAATGATTATATGCATGTTTATGTGAATTATATGATAACATGATGATAAATGCATGCATATGGGTGTATTTATAATTATAAAGGCATTTTGGTAATTTGGCCCGTTGATGGCGTAATTGTGTATTTTCGTGCATGTGGGTGAGTTATGAATGGTACCACATTATATGTGGATTTTTTCGAGCCTTTCGGCATGAGACGATCATGAAATGCAAGTGTTCGGTCTGGTCATAACGAGATTAAGTTCGGGGCTCGGGGTGATTTTTAATGATTAGAGCATTGACGAGAGTTAAAGGGTAACAGGATATGGATTATTGGTGTTTGAGAATAACGGGAGTTAGAGGGCGTTAATTATAATTAATGAAATAGGTGCGAAAGGACGAGTGTGCCCTTGGTGGCTGTTAAGGTTTATTTTAAACTTAAGGGCATTTAGGTCTTTTCAGCCTAAAGGATTTGATTCAGCCATTTAAGCTTAGAAAGCTGTAGAAACCTTCTCAAAAATAGAGCACCAAAATCACCTTCTCCCGTACATCATTTCTCCCCCATTTCTCTTTGAATTTTCAAGCTCTTTTTGAGGAACCAAGCCAAGGAACCAAGTTGTGATAAGCTAGGGTTATGCTCCACCATTGAAGATGGTGTGTTGCTAAAATTGAGGTGAGTTTTTAGCCATTAGAATTCTTGTTTTTGTTCTATTTTCCTAGTTGAGTTTCAGCTGGTTTTTGAGTTGGAAAGTTGGGAATTGATTGGAGTTTTGGCTAAGGTTCTTGGGGTTGTGGTTCCTAGGACATGTGGAGATGGTATTTGGGTTCATTTGGGACTTAATTTGATGTTTGGAAGCTTTTGGTTTTGGTTGGAAATGGTGGAATCGAAGGAAGAGGTTTCTGGGCAATTTATGGCTGAAAGTAGTGCTACAGCACCCAGTAGGGGGCGCTACAGCGCTACCTGAAGAGGTACTGAGGCGGTTTTGGTTCTGTGAAGAGCGCTGGGGCACTAGGAAGGTAGCGCTACAGCGCTACCCTGTTTCTTCAGAACCCTGTTTTGAGTGTTTTTAAGGGTTTTTGGCTCGGGGTTTCAATCTTTAAGGCCCGGGATCGAATCTACTCACCGTGTGGGTACATTTCGGGGTCCCGAGAGTGGGGTTTAGATCAAGACCCTATTATTATTGATTTTCATTAATCAGAGATTGTATTTGGTTATGACTAGGTGACCGCTAAGGGGTTAAAGGATCGATCGTTCTCAAGGGTCGTTCTTATTCTAATTCTCGCTCGAACCAGAGGTAAGAAAACTGCACCCTGTGGATATGTGACATGCATGGTTATTCTTGATGCATGTTGGATGTTTAAATGTAATGCATGTGGTGCACGAGAAACACGTGATTAGGGCATGCCGTGAATATTGAATATGAGATTGATCAGAGCTTGTGCCTTTGTGTTTATGCATGATCCTAATTGTGCTAGCAATTGTAAAGTAAGCATGTTGAATGCCCTGTATTCGGATATTTGACATATGATATATGTTTGGTAGCATTGCTTACTTGTGTATGGCACTGACTAGTCAGGGTCGGCACTGGTCGCGTATTACTGACCTGAGAGTCAGAAACGGCATAGCGTCATGAACGCAGGGCCGATAAAAGATTAGATCTAATCGATATCAGGGTTGAATGACTCTGGGAGCATTGATGCTGGACCGACCCTAAGGTCGATGAAAATTCTAAGCGCTTGACTAGTCTAGGCTAGTTACTCAGAGCCAGGGCCAAAGGCCTAGGTGACTGCTTGTCACATGGCTAGGGAGCGGAATCCCACAGTTGTGACTCTATGGTCATGTGATAGGTTATATTGGTGACTAGTTCATCGAGCACCTATCTTTTTTAAGCTAGTGAAATGATCACTTATCTATTAAGCCCCGGTGACCCTATCGTCACATGGCTAATGGGAACGGAACCCACCTTAGTGACTATTACAACTGTCACTCTTCTATTTAGGGCTATCAACCCGGTATGGTTACTGGAACCACCAGTGTTTAATCACTTGTCTAATTGAGATTAACTTGATAGTCATCCACTCAGGAGGGCAGGATTCCTTATCCTGGATACCCATCATTACGTGAATTTGTTTGCCTGCTTGAATATGGCTATATTTGCTAGTCGTATGCCTTATAATTTGATGGCATGTTATTGCTGTTCATGAGCATATTGAGCTTTCTTGCTGGGCTTCGACTCACGGGTGTTATGTGGTCAATGCTAAAACATAATATTCTTTGCGTAAGATGTGTCATTAAATTGTACACATCCATGCTTAGAACAAAAATATTATGTTTTGCCTTATAAATAATGTTCATTGATTTATTTGTTATTTCATTAGATTGATTTACACTAAATGCTTTGAAATTATAACTTTTTGAAAAGTGAAGAAAAATCCCATCTTTTTAGAAGTAATTTGTGCTTAAAATTATACATCTCTTTGGAAAATGATAGTTTGATTTATTTTAACTATCACTAAAACTTGAGAATCAATGTACTTATAAATATTATTGAATTTATATTTGGTGGATTCTAATCCTTAATAATCTTAGTTTACTATCTTGATTTCTACTTTTAATTTATGTTATATATATTGTCTTTAATTTCTTTATTATTATCTTTTATTTTATTTTTATTCTACAAAAATCCCATCAATCTTTGGAACTAGGTTAGAATTTCTTAATTTTGATTTAAAATAGTTTTCTTTTCGATTTTAGACAATTCCTTTGGGTTCGATCTCGTGCTTACACGAACACTATTTTATAAATACGATTTGTGCGCTTGCGAGTATAAATATTTAAAACATACCCGTTTCGGGTCCATCAAGTTTTTGGCGCCGTTGCCGGGGATGTTTAAAAACTTGATTGACCTAAAACGGGTATGTTTAAAAATTTATAAATCACAAGCGCACGAATCGTTCATATAGAATAGTGATCGTGTAAGCAAGGATGTCGAACCCAAAGGAGTTGTCTAAAATCGAAAAGAGAAAACTATTTTAAATCAAAAGTAATAAATTCTAACCTCGTTCCAAAAATTGATGGGATTTTTGTATAATAAAAATAAAATAAAAGATAATAATAAAGATA
Organism: Humulus lupulus; assembly: GCF_963169125.1. NCBI lineage: Eukaryota > Viridiplantae > Streptophyta > Magnoliopsida > Rosales > Cannabaceae > Humulus > Humulus lupulus. The sequence continues at coordinate 164,579,585 of NC_084801.1, read as the reverse complement.
TTAAAGATAATATATATAACTAAATTAATAATTGTAAACAAGAAGGTAAAATAAGATTATTAAGGATTAGAATCCACTAAATATAAGTTCAATAATATTTATAAGTACATTGATTCCCAAGTTTTAGTGATAGTTAAAATAAATCAAACTATCATTTTCTAAATAGATTTGTAATTTTAAGCACCAATTACTTCTAAAAAGATAGGATTTTTCTTCACTTTTCAAAATTATAATTTCAAAGCATTTAGTGTAAATCAATCTAATGAAATAACAAATAAATCAATTAACATTATTTATAAAGCAAAACATAATATTTTTGTTCTAACCATGGATGTGTACAATTTAATGACACATCTTACACAAAGAATATTATGCTTTTGCATAAATGAAGAACAAAGTGTAAATATGTGCTAACAATCCAAAATACATAATATTTAAGATGAAAGAAGATATTTAAAGAAGAAAATTCCATAAACTTTGTTGCACAAAATGGGAAATCAACATACAAAATAAACACTATCTAGTAACATATTGTTTCATCATCACCTTAATAATCTTAAAAAGATTAGAAACTCATAACTAAAATAACAAATACAAACTAAAAATTACAAACATAAATAGGGAAATTTGGAGGAGAAACCCCCAAATTTTTTCTCTAAAAATACATAGAAAAAAAATAAATAGAAGAAGAAGATGAAGAGAATAGAGAGGTTTTGAAATGTGTAGAAATTTTGGTATGGTAATCTCTCTCCAAAAATGGACACCCTAAATGGTCTTCAAAACTCCATATTTATAGCCAAAAAATGAGTTTAAAATAATCAATTTAAATTGATTAAATTAAATTTGAAATGATGAATAATATGACATATAGGGGTAAATTTATAGGGGTGATGATGAGTTTGGGTCAAATGTGTAGGGTAAAAAGTTGGTATTTTGGAGAAAATGAGACAAGGGAACATTGATATTTTTTTGTTGGGCTCAAGAGAAAAGATGAGCTGGGTCGAATTGGCTTGGGTGTGTTGGGGGTTTGCTGGCAGGAGCTTGGGGCGGCTGGCAGGAGCTTGGGGTAGGTTGCTGCTTTGCTGAGCGGTTGGCAGGGACTTGGGTGAGAGAAGCTTTATTAATGCTGGCAGGTGGGGATTCGACTGCTTGGAGGACATGGGACCGTGGGCTGAAGCTGGGAGTCAGGTGGCGGGCTGGGCTCGAGCCTGGACTGGCTGAAGCTTTAGCTGGTTGGAGTGCTTCAGGAGATGGGCCGAATGGGTGCACGGCTGGGAAGTCTTGAGGCAGCTAGGACTTGCTGAATGAGATGTGCTGAAGGCTGGCTGAGAGAAGACACGTGGAGGTGGAGAGGTTGAATGAAGGCAGCTGCTGGGAGCATCAGCGTGGGCTTGGGCTGGCCGTGTGCATTAGGTGGAGCAGTTGGGCCTTGTGCTGATGGGCCCAAATTTCTTGGGAAAATGCCAATTTCCTTTGCTATTCCTAACAAAAATGCCATCTTTTTTCATCATTTTCATTGCTTTTCAAGAGCATAAATTCCCTACAAAATAAATATAAAATAAATCATAATACAATATTTTCAATTATAAAATAAATCAATTTAATTCTTTGAAAATGTTAATTATAACTTAATTATATTTTACATTTAAGTTCAATAATACAATATTTTTTTACCACTAATAATTCAAATAATTAACTACAATATTTTACAACAAAATAATTATAAAAACACACAAAAGTATATAAAATCATGATAAGACTAATAAATTCAAAATTACTTAAAAACTTAATAAATTATTTAAAAACTCAAGAATTAAGCAACAATTAGCACATAAAAAGTGGTAAAATAACTCTATTTTGTAGAGTTATCAGTCAAGTAAAGGCAAAAGAAAGCTGAACCATCCTTGAGTTGGAGAGCTTAGGTGGCGATGTGTACATATGCGGCTGCTCGACCGCCACGACCGAGGGTTGAAAGAGGAACTAGGGTTAAAACCTGTTTTGCCGCTTAGATCGGCCAGTTGTAAATATTTTCTTGTAATAGACTTTTAAATTATATTTTTGGGATCCCAATGTATATAATAAACGTTATAATAAAACGTTATATCTTAACTAAAAATTTTAATCCCTAAACCGCTAATCATACTTAGTTACACGATTTTGACCAAATGACTCGATTGGCGAGTTTAGCATTGTTTATAAGGCATACCGTAACGATCCCTGGAGTTGAGGGCGTTACACCCAGGGTATCGTGGAGAACATCTGGCACTTGTCGCATCTTCTGACATACTCCATCAAGTCTTCATTCATCATCGGCCAAAAGTATCCTTGTCTTAGGAATTTCTTCGACAGGCTCTGCCCCCAGCGTGATCTCCACAAAACCCCTTGTGTACCTCGATCATTAACAGCTTTGACTGGTTGGGTGTAACACATGTAGCAGTGGTAGGGAGTACCCTCATCGGTACATTACCCCTTCGACTATCATATATCGCGCAACTTGTCTCACCAACTTCCTTGCTTTGTTCCTATCGCTGGACACTACTCCTTGGTTGAGATAGTTAATAATATGGGTCATCCATGTATCTCCTAACTCAACAGGTAGTGCCTTCTGCTCGGTTATGCTTCTTTCCACCAAGTATTTGACGATAACAACATTTAAGGTGTCTGCGTCTTTGGCACTGGCAAGCTTGGCTAAGGCATTGGCATTGGCGTTCTGCTCTCTTGGGAATTGTATAATTGAGTATTTCTTGAACTATGCCAACAAGTCCTTCACCTTGTTCAAGTACTGCACCATCCTAAGTCCCTTGGCTTGATACTCCCCCAGTACTTGGTACACCACTAGCTGGGAATTGCTGAATATCTCCAGGGACTGTGCATGCACATTCGGAGACAAGCGTAATCCATCTAATAATGCCCCATACTCAACCTCGTTGTTTGAAGCATTGAATCCAAATCTGAGAGCGCAATGGATTCGATGATTCTCCGGAGTGACCATTATGATTCCTGCGTCTGAGTTGTGTTCATTGGATGCTCCATCAATATATAGCTTCCATACAGGAGTATCTCCTTTCTTCTCGGTATCTCCATTCTCCGATTGGTAGGAATGGTCTTCAAGGTTGGTGTCTTCGACTATGAAGTCTGCCAATGCTTGTCCTTTTATCGCTGTCCTCGAATGATAAGTGATATCAAATTGTCCCAGTTCCACTGCCCATTTGAGTAATTGTCCCGAGGCCTCTGGTTTCTAAAGAACCTGCCTCAGCGGTTGATCGGTCAGGACTCAGATTGAGTGAGCTTGGAAATATGGACGCAACTTCCGAGAGGCGATTACCAAAAAATAGGCTAGTTTTTCAAGAGAGGGATACCTAGACTCTGCACCTACTAGCCTTTTACTAATATAGTATACAGGGTGTTGTACCCTGTTCTCTTCCTTTATCAACGCAGCACTGATTGCATGGTCGGTGAATGCCAAATAGATGAATAACACTTCACCATATATTGGCTTCGCTAGGATGGGAGGTTGGGCGAGGTGTTCCTTCAGGGCTTGGAAAGCCTCCTCACACTCCTCGGTCCATTGGATCTTCTTGCTGCCCCTCAATAAGTTAAAGAAAGGGACACACTTGTCCATAGACTTTGATATGAACCTACTGAGGGCAGCTACTCTCTCGGTTAAGCTTTGAACTTCTTTGATTGTGGTAGGTGACTTTATGTCGATCAATGCTTTGATCTTCTCGGGGTTAGCCTCAATTCCACGTGAATTGACTATGTATCCGAAAAACTTACCAGAAGCAACTCCAAACGAGCACTTGAGAGGGTTTAGCTTCATGCTATACTTTCTAAGTATTGCAAAGCATTCCTCCAAGTCTTGAACATGCCCTCCAGCTTCTTTGGACTTTACCAACATGTCATCAACGTATACCTCCATATTTTTGTCGATCAAGTCTTGGAACATGACACTCACTAAACGCTGGTAGGTGGCTCCCGCGTTCTTCAAGCTGAATGGCATCACCTTATAACAGTACAATCCCTTGTCTGTTCGGAAGCTGGTATGTTCCTCATCGGGAGGGTGCATACTTATTTAATTATACATGGAATACGAATCCATGAATGAGAGTATTTCATGTCCTGCTGTTGCATCGACCAGTTAGTCTATTCTGGGTAGTGGGAAGCAATCTTTGGGGTAGGCCTTGTTCAGATCTGTGAAGTCCACGCAAGTCCTCCACTTTCCGTTTAGTTTTGGGACTAACACGGGGTTCGATACCCAATCAGGGTAGTAGGCCTCCCTTAAAAAACCGTTTTCCCTAAGCTGCTCGACCTCCTCCTTCAGGGCTTGAGATCGTTCTTTGTCAAGAAATCTCCTTTTTTGTTGCACTGGTGGGTAGTTCTTGTCTACATTGAGGACATGATTTATTACAGATGGAGGAATTCCAACCATGTCCTTATGTGATCAGGCAAAGACGTCTTGGTTTTTCTTCAAAAATTCCACCAATCGTGCTTTAATTTCCATGTTTAACTCCTTCCCGACTTTGATTACTCTAGTTGGGTCCTCCTCATCTAGTAGGACTTCGTCAAGATCTTCGACTGGTCCTACCCCCATGACGTCATCCCCAAAGCGAGGATTGACGTCGTTTCCCCCGCTTTGGGAAACTTTCTATAATAACAAATCTTTGTTAAAAGGAGCCCTCGGCTTCAGTAGAATGTTTCTCTCAACATCAACTTCCATGCTGAAAACCTCATCGGTTCCTTCACCCTCTTCGCAGTAGGTTACTATCATGTTGTTTACGCATGGTCCTTTCTTTGCCTTGACTACTGACGCATTATATCATTCTCGTGCTTCCCTTTGGTTACCATGTACGCATCCTTGCCCTGCGCTGGTGAGGAACTTCAAAGATAGATGCCAGATAGATACTGTTGCATGTAATGCCATCAGGAGGGGTCTCTCGAGTACTACATTGTAAGCCGATGAGCAATCTACCACCAGGAACTCTGTCATCACACTTCCGTGTCTGGGGGCATCCCCCACTGTGACTGGTAGTTTGATAGTTCCTGCTAGTGCTAGGCATTCTCCTGTGAACCCATATATCACTTGGGAACACGGTGTCAGGTCCTTGACAGTGAGCTTCATCTTCTCGAGGGATGATTTGTAAATGATATCTACCGAGCTTCCCCTATCCACCAAGCATCTCTTCACTAGGGCATTGGTGATTTGAATGGTAAGGACCAGATGGTCATTGTGGGGGTACCTCATGTGTTTGGCATCATCTTCTGTAAAAGTGAGAGTTTCACTTTCATACTTTGGATTCTTTGAAGACCGCTCCTTGACTGCCATACACTGGGAAGACTCCCCTACCTCATGCCTAAGGGTCCTTGCATATCGCTCACGAGCATTGTTACTGTTGCCTGCTATGTGGGGTCCTCCACATATTGTATCCAGTGTGAAGTCTACAGCTGCCGGCTCAAATGGTGGACTCCTTTGCCTTCAGAATTCTGAATTCTTGCTTGGGGTCTCGGTCTTGCCTCAGTACCTCGAGAGTTTTCCTGATCGGAGAAGAAACTCTATCTCATCCTTCAATTGTTTGCACTCGTTTGTGTCGTTCCCATAATCATTATGGAAATGACAAAACTTATTCTTGTCCTTCTTTCCTTCTGAGCGCAAGGGTGGTGGCTTTTGGTATGGTACCTCCTGGCATGTTGCCAAGTAAATCTCAGCCCTTGATGTTGTCAGGATGGTATAATTGGTGAACCTCGGCTGGTAAGGTTAATGCTTAGCTTGTTTGTTGGCGGGTGCTGACTTAGCTTTATTCTCTCCACCCTGCTTGACCCTTGAGGTATTCCTCTTCTTACCGTTGCTCCCACTGCCGCCCGGAGGGTTTGCGCCGTTTTTATCCGCCTTGATAGTGGTCAGATGGTTTATGCCTTTCTCTTCCTTCATGATAGCATCATCTAGATTTATATATTTGTCGGCTCGGTCTAGGAACTCTTGCAAGGTATTGATAGGGTTCCTGTGTATACTATCCCACAAGGGACTACGATAAATTATTCTTGCCGAAATGGCAACAAACTTTCCTTCATCTCCTACCGTGGTCGCTCGGTTTGCCTCTCTCATGAATCTTTGAATGTAGTCTTTCAGGGATTCATCTTTCCCTTGCTTAATGTTAGCTAACTAATTGGCATAAACTGGTTGAATCCGCCCATCACTAAAGACCTTGTAGAATTCCTTCCTGAACTGTTTCCAGGAAGTGATGAATCCAGGTTTGAACTTCCAATACCATTCCTGAGCTAAGTCAGAGAGAGTGGTAGGGAATACCCTACACCTATAATCATGTTCCACACTGAGTAATTCCATCTGATCCTCAAACTTCCCAATATGCCATACAGGGTCCTCCTTCCCAGTGTATGTAGGAAGTTTCAGGGTCTTGTATTTCGGTGGTGGTTGGGCAGCTTGGATCTTGGCATTGAAAGGGCTCCCACTTTTATGAGCCAACTCGATATCTGAAGGTTTCTTTGTTAGACCCTGAACAGCCATAACAGGTGCATCTATTTGAGCTTGCACTACTGGTGGGATCGCTGCTCCAGGTGAGGTGGATATCCCTGGTACCTCCTTCTGAGCACTGGTCCTCCTGTTGATGACCTCCCTCAAATCCTGCGGTCGCGCATCTTTCCCCAACCTATCAAACACAGTACTTGTGTTATTCATCGATTCCTTTCCCTTGCGAGACTGAGGCTGTAGGGGCAGTAGGTCTGCCTTGCCCCTGTTAGTGCGACCCTGCCCCCGAGCCTCTCTTCCTACATGACTTTGAGATTTGGAGCGACCATTTCCACTCCTGTCACGCCTCTCAGATGTTTGACCCTCATCTTCGGTGTTGTTTCGTCGGTCCCCCTGGGAGGGGGCCTTCGGGTTGGTAATACTCATACTCCTAGATGGAGTGTTATTCTTCTTAGTCATGGAGGAGGCAGTCTTGGACTGTGCCTCTTCATCCTGGGAAAGTGGTTCTGAGAGTGTCCTTGGGGTCCTACTCCTCCCTTGGGACTCTCTGTTATTGTGGTCTCGCATTCCTGCTGCTTTGGCCTGAGCCTCTCTCATCGCCTGAGCAGCAGCTTCAGCGTCAGCTCGGGCTAACTAAGTAGCTGCCTCTAAGGCCACAGCAGCCTCCTGGTGCCTCCGGTCAGCCTCCTGCTCCCTCTGGATCATCCTCTAGACCTGCTCATCGATCTTGCGCTCTGAAGGGAAATTTATGCAGCAAAGGCCTCTTGCCTCGCCAGAAATTGCACCATCTCCTCCTGGTGAGCGTCCTGTGGATCTTCTGCATTAGGTTGATCTCTAACCTCCACCTGAGGTTCGTTAACGGGATCTATGGGATCATGGCTGGTGGAATTCTTGGGAGCAGTCTTCTTAGTCTGACTGGGTTTTGGAGGCATCGTAAAAATGATGAAAGTGTGTTTTTTGATTTCGTACTCTCAATGAAAGCACCAAAATGTTGAGCTGTGAAATTGGCCAACGGCCGTATGTACGGTATACGACACATTTTGAATGAAATAAATGACAGAGTACGATTATCTTAAATAAACACACATAAATTTTATAGTGGTTCTGCCCTGTTAAGATGAACAGTAATAACCTAATCCACTTAGTTTTTAGTATTGAGTCACTCGACAATTACAAGTATGAACTGGTGAGTTCACTCATCAGTAAGATTTTTCTCTTAAAATTCCAAAGAAAGAGATCAGATCCAGAAAAGAGAGTAAAAAAAAAGTCCCCTTAAATGAAGCCCTGGGTCCTTTATTTATAGTACCCAGGGGCTGTTACATGACCAGTCATACTGAGATCGTGGTTTGGCACACGATTATCAGGTAGTGGAGATACATGTCCACCTCCCCATGATCATGAGATCGTGGGTCTTCTCGTTGTTTCTTTAGATCGTGGTAGACAATGCACGATTGAAACTTCTAGAAAAATGTCAAGTCTCTGTTGGTATATGAGACTTAGGTGCTAGGCCCGACGACTAAAGCTTGGGTGTTGGACCTGTGACCTTCTGGGTGCTGGACCTGTTGATCCTCTGGTTGCTGGACCTGTTGATCCTCTGGGTGCTAGGCCTGTCGATCTTCGGGGTGCTAGGCCTACTGATCTCAGTTTGAACAAGAGTGATTATTTCTCAATGGAGTGTACTTGGGGGTTTAGGCTGACCACCCCATGAAAGATAGGGTGGGTGGGCCGACCACCAAGGTGGCTCTTGGGCCTGCTTAGGCTGACCATCCTAGGGGTTGAGGTCAGGCCGACCACCCCTAGGGTCCTTGGGCATATTGGGGCCGACTACCCTAGGGGATGGGGTCAGGTCGACCACCCCTAGGGGTACTTGTGTATGCTGGGGCCGACCACTTCTAGACCTTTGGGCCTGCTTAAGCCGACCACCCCTAGGGGTAGGGGTCAGGCCGACCACCCCTAGGGGGTTTAGGCTTGGTCGACTTTCCTAGGTCCTGGACCTATCTGTTTTGCCCGTTGGTCTTTTCTCAATACTTTGTTGTTTTTCCCTGATTGGTGATGTCACGTGTCTTATTCTCATTTTCCACGCCATCTTTGTATTTTTAAGGGATAACAATATATTATTTTTCAACTTAGTATTTGTATTTTTTTAATGGTATATCATTCAACAACCCATAAAAAAAAGAAAAAAATCATAATAATAATAAAATAAAAACTAATTAAACAAAACTAATATACATATACCATAATATTAAAATATTTAGAATAAAATACTAATTTGCTAAATGACATATTTGGTAATATCTAATATTAAAATATTAGTTAAGCTATTTTACTACAAAATTAAAAACATTGATATTTACTTACTTTCACACACCAATTTTTCACCAAGTCCCTTTTTAATTTTTCCATAAAAGTACCATTATTTTATTTGGGTGCTATAGTTTTTTTCAAAAAATATTTGATAGGAACATATAAAATTTGCACTTAATACTTTAACATATCATTTTAATCACTATGTGTGCTTTAATTAGTATGATTGCGACTTTATACTTTGTTGCTATGTTATTTTTGTAATATTTTCTATTTTCAAGAATAGCTTGTTAAAATCCCAAAATTTTAACCATTATGCTAAAATCCTAAAGTTTCAATCATCTGAACAAAATAGGCCCACTCGAGCAATATCTCCTCCAGGCTCAGTCCAGTAGCTTTATGCGTCGTCAAACAAAGCCCAAGTGGCCCGATAAGCAATATACCAATCAAGAAACTTAAATATTGCACTTTATTTATTTATTCTTCTTAGAAAATATTATTTTGGTTTTATAGTATTTTAAAAAATTATAATGATAACTATTTGTTATACAAGATCTTTCAAAATTAATCCTATACTTGATTTTGTTCAAAACAAAAAAAAATCAACAAGAAATTTTTATCCATATTTTATCATAATTGATAAAAATTTAGTTTATTTTAAACTAATATATATATTCTTTAAATCTCATAAATGACATTTTTTTATAAAAAATATTTTTCGTTATAGTTATTCTACCTTTTAGTTTTAAAAATAAAAATATATGAAAAATTATTAAGTTATATTAATTGTAATAAAAGGATAAAAAAAAGGTCTTTGTTAACTGATTTTTTCGTCAACTTGCGCGGAGTAATAAATGAAGAGTTTGTCTGTGTGTAAAATCCTAAGTGAATTTTTTGCTAAGAATAATGAACCAAAGAAAGAGAAATAAATGCGGTAATAAATATAAGATATATTTTATAGTGGTTTGACCCAAAAAAGATGACCTACGTCCAGTTTGGTCAATTGTATTTATGATGAACTTTAAGCCCAACAAGAATAGTGACACTGAGTATGATACTGTAATTGGGGCGGTTACAACAATGGAGAAGGAGAGATCTCTTGAAGATGAACAGTTATCGACTTAATGACCAACCCATTTTGCATTTCGATTTGTAGTATCTATAGACGCAGAGATGGGAAAAGCTGACGGTGGCAAGTTGTTTTCGAATCAGGCTGATTTTAGAGACACTCCGATGAAGGCCACATTCCTATCTCTCCAAAAATGGAAATCCAACGTGTTTGTTGCATGAAGAGGTTGTGTGCACATTTTGGTGTTGAGAAAGGCTCGGGTGACGATGACCACTAGCGAGTAGTGAGGGCCACTGGCGACCGGCTAGGGCTGTTGGCGATGGGGGACTGGCGAGAAGCCCCTTGTCCTTGTGATCGCAACGGCCTGGACGACTGGTGATCGATTTACTCGTGCAATTGGAGAAGTAGACTCTTGTTGATGAAGTCCATTTTTGCCTAAGTGTTGAGGGAGTGATGAGGATCACTCTCTTGGTGAGCAATGGTGATTGCGGTGTCTTGCCACTTCACCACTTGTTTTGACACGTCATCAGCTATGCAGACTACCACATGATAATACCAAGATTGGGTATAATGGTCTTATATATAATTTTCAATAAGATATTTCTATTCTTATTGTATTATAATTAATAAAATTTTAGTTAATTAAAACTAATATTAGTTTTTTTAATCTCATAATAAACTTTTTATAAAATTTAATTTCTACTATAACTTTACTTTTAGTTTCAAAATAATAAAATTATAATAAATTATATAAATTGTAATAAAATAAAGATAAAAAGCTCTTATCAGAAAAAAGTTTGACATTTTATGAAATTTATTTTTATTGATTTTATTAAAAAAGTAAAAATATAATAAAATATTTTAATTATAAAAATAAAAGTAAAAGGATCTTATTTAATTTTTTTTTTAACCAAAATCATGTAGATGATAAATTTTGGTAGTTTTTATAAAATAGGGTTATCATTGGAATTTTCTCAAATAAAGGTAAAATATGATAGCTAAAATACAAGGGAATAAAATTGTATTCTTCCCTTATTTTAAAAAAAAAAAAAATCTACACTGAGACCAAAACTAACACCAACTCTATAGCTATAAACAACTTAGTAAATCGAAGTATAAAAATGCTTACAGGCATCAATGATGCTTGATACAGATGATAATTTTTTCTTATAATAATACTCAACTAACTCGTGGGTTTTATTTGTGGCCCAAGTGCAAACCTGATCCATAATTCATGATTCTTCTTATTATTTTCTTTAATTTGGCACATTTGATTAATTTAATTGGTCCAAAGGAAAGGGTCATCTTTACGAGTGATTGTCACTATTATTAAAGTTATATATGTCTAATTAATCAAGTTAATTTAATTTTGGGACTTACGAGTAAAAGCTCTTTTTGCGAGTAATTAAGTGACATGAATTTTCTATCTTCATTTGTATCAAAGCCTTTATAACCATGAAGATAAAGCTAATAAATTAAAGTGCCTTTGAAAGCTCGACTTATATTTAGACACATTATTTTATATGGATTTTGTCTCGTTATTAACACTTTTTTAACGTACAAAAAATTTCGTGAAGCATAAGTAATACTAATGTAGTCACTTTCTTCTCATTGGTTATATAAAAAAAGAAAAAAAGATATATATTTATATATTATGGACTTAGCGGTACATTGTACATCGTCGTAATTTTCTTATGAAAAATTAGGGTTTATACTTTTTTAGACCTTGTATTTTATTTATTTATTGTTTAGACTTTATGTTTTAACAAATTATTTTTTAGACTCTATGTTTTGTAAAATGGTTAAAATAGAACCCTAAACCCAATTTTGGTCAATATTTTCTCAACTAAAATCACAAATAATTTACTAAACTAACAATTCAGAATAAAAATAAAATCATTCTGCTTAAAAAATGTGTTGTTATATTCAATTTTTTCTTCATCAAAATTGAGTTTAGAGTTTTATTTTAACAATTTTATAAAATATAAGGTCCAAAAAGTAATTTGTGAAAACATAGAGTCCAAACAGATAATAAAAAAAAATACAGGGTCCAAAAAAATATAAACCCGAAAAATTATAATAACCGGAGAAAGAGGGATTAAAACAAAAGACCAAGCTAAACATTATTATGAAATAATATAATCAATGAATATCCTTCCTAACAAGCCCGTTTTGACTTTACTTACATCGTATTATATATGTATGAATATATATATATATGTATAGTTAAGTTTGATAGAATATAATAGCTAGGAAACAGTTGAATCGTCATAGCTATAGCTTCCTAGTTGTTTAGACATCTTGTGACTTATTCAATGAATCTCTTAAAAGACTTTTTTGTAAACCCTAACAATAAGAGGACGATATAATTATTAATTATATGCTAAAGAAAGACGGTTGAGAATGAAAAATATGAAATAAAAAATGTATGTATGTCTATGTGTCACTCTTTAATTAACAAAAGAGTTATAATTATTAGAATGTATTAAGCCTAATGATTTATAGGTTTGAAGTATGAGGCTCTAATAATAGCCATCTGTCGACGACATGTATAGTCGGAAGAGAAATTAAAATAACAAAAAAATGCGGCAAAGGTGTTATCGGTGTACTCTCTCCTTCTCAAATATTTTAGATTTAGTAATGATATGTGCACTTAAAATATGTACTCAAACATTATACATATGTAATGATGTAACAGTTTAGTTAAACTAATCAATTTTATTAAAACTGAGATTCATTATTTTAAAAAATAGTAATATATCAATTATGTGTAATATTTGTATATATATTTTAGATATACATATTATTACTCTTCTCTATTTTCTTTACTAAGCACTCACAATAGTGCTGATAAATAGCTTTTTATATAAAATATACCCAATAATCCTAAAAAAAGCACTACAACAGCTGCTGTATTTTGCAAATTAATACATTTATAAAACACTATTCATTGGTGTAAACATATTTTAATTTTGTTTCTCTCCTTTTGATGATTGTTCTTTTTTCTTTTATATTTTATCTTATAACATATTTATATCTTTATATATAATAAATGTGAGTGTAACATAAATTTTTATTTTATGTTAGATTTAACATTTTTTTATTGTTTTCTAAAATTGTTAGTTTTAAAGTTATATAAATAAAGTAAATAGTTTTTTTTTAAAAAGTAATAAATTTATCTAAATAAGGTAAATAAATTGGACAAAAATAAGCCAAATAATAATTTCTCATCACATATTTTAAAATTTCATATAAAAGTATTTAAATTACTATATCAATTATATTTTCAAAACTATAATAAAAAAAATATTTATGTGTTTAAATATATTATTTCTTTCTTTTATTAATTATTTATTCTGTCATTCAATATATTTTGTTCATTTATTTAAAATTTACATGACAATTAAATAAATATACATATTATTTATAAACATATATAATAGTGAAATAAGACATAAATATACATATTTTCTTATTTTGCCGTTTAGGTTTTTTTCTTAAACGAGAACTTAAATAATTTAATTTTTCTAGCCATTAATTAAATAATATATAATTATATATAAATTTGAGTTGGTTTTTAAAAAAATTAAATTAAATTGTTACACAAAAATTTCGAGAATAGATAAATAAGCTCGAAATGTAGGCTTGTAAAGAGCAAGCTCAGGACTAACAAGTGTTAGTATTATACTTGTACAAATTGTCACGAAGTTCCAGAGCTACGATACCGGCGCTCAAGCATGAGTGGTAATCTCGAAGGCATCAATCTCCTCCAAGAGATGAGTTCGACAGATTGATCAGGCAAGGAGGTGGCGACAATTGGAATGGTGAGCTTGAGGCTACGAATGATCTCGAAAGCACATTGAAGCAGTGTTAGGGCTCGAGGACACATCAAACATACACATGGAAAAGTTGTTAGGAAATTCCCATTTCTTAGGGATTAGATTAAACCGTATATTAAATCCCTATTTTTATGAGATATTTATTGAAATAAGGCATTTTAATCGCATTATTATTCAAATATTCATTTGAATATATGTTGTAGCTTTCCTAAACTTGTGGGAAGATATTCTTGTAACCAGGTCTAAAAATAGCTTGGATCTGGTCATTTGTACTCACACACAACTTTGTACTGAGAAACGCTCTATGAAATTGCTCCTTCTTGAAGCTTTAACGTAGACAAGTTAATAAAAGTTACTCGTGGACGTAGGCAGATTTTAACAGCTGAACCACGTTAAAAATCTATTTCTATTCTTCTCTTCCTTCCTAATTGTTTAATTGCTCTACATAATTAAGTTGACGAAAAACGGCGCCAACAGTTTATTGAGAGAATTAAGCAATTCTTCCTACATTTTAGCATAAAGCTTCCCACTTAACAACAATAGCTGCCCTAAACATTCCTAGAACCAGTGGGCAACCACTTCCCCAAATGCCTGAGGAAAATACTCCACGCACTGAGGAGCATCCTCGAAGGCGTGGCAAAAACCCAATCGTGGACCGGAGTCCCGATGGGGAGCGCTTCATCGTCCCCCAGGGGAAGGCCTGGTCAAAGTTTTAGACCTAATGAGCAGGATTGTTATAATCCGAAGAGATATGTGCCAGCAGTTGAGCTTAAAAATTTGAGGTTGCATGAACAGTTAGTCGAGGCAACACGACTAAATAAGGAGATGGAAAGACAAGCCGTCAAGACCTAGGCACCCCCGCGGAGGTCTAGGGTGCGACCTCATGGAAGTACGGCTGCCAGGATGGCCGAGCAAAGGGTCCATCAGGCTCAGCCAAGGCCTAAGAAGATTACTGGAGAAAACCTGCCCAGGGTGTCATCACGAAACCCTGCCAGGAATAACCCAGCTAGGGACATGCTCGCAGACCCTGAGAATAACTATAACATCCCAAATTTTCTAATAAGGCTTAGTGTCTTGATTAGTGTGCCGGGAGGACAATAATTAATTTAATCATGTTATTACGTAGATTAAATGATTATGTGATTAGAAATGCATGTTTAGGTGAATTAAATATGCATGTGGGCCCATTTTGGTTAGTAGGGGTATAATTATAATTTTGGCCCGTGGAGGGCATAAATGTGAATTATATGTGTGTTGTGTTTGGTATCACAAGATTGTGGTGATATAATTGTGATGTGTGATTCAAGACGGTCCTAGGGAGCGGAATAGCTAAATAGTCACAATATGATCGAATACCAGGCTTGGGGAGAGCCTAGGGGTATTATGGGAATATATTACGTGTTTGGGATTACCGGGTAATGGGTAGTGATTGTTTAAGTATGTTGGGATTAAATGGGGATTCATAGGAACACTCGAGGAATTAGCGGGATTCGGCAAATGCCCGGATTGCCCTTGGAGGCATTAAGTGGCTAGGCTAGATTTTAGGGGTAATTTGGAGTCAAGGATGGATTGGACTTATCTTAGACTCTAGATTTAATCAGAAGAAACACTTAGACTTTTCTCAGGCTTCTCCCTTCCTCTCTCTCTCTCGACTCTCTCTCCATCTCTTTGGGCTTGGAAGCTTGGTAAATTTTGAGGAATTTAGCTAAGGAATTGAATAACTGGAGGTTTGAAGTGCTTGGGGATTAGCTTGGCTGAATTCTTAGTGAGGTAAGGGTTTCAAACTTGATATTTCCTATTGAATTCTGTTAATTCTACTGTGAACTAAAAGCTTGCATGAGGGTTGGACTTTAGATTGGTTTTGAGTGTTGGTAAGGATATGGAATGATTTTTGGGGTTGTTGTGATGCCTAGGCTGTGTGGATGAGAATTCTAGACTCAATTCTAGGTTTAGATGTTGTTTGGGGTATGATTTGGTGGTTTAGGCTCGAGGAAAAACATAGAAAAATGGTGGAGTTTATGGGTTTTGGGGCTCAAGCTGCGGCCTGCATGAACTCAAAGGCTTGGGGAGCCTCGAATTCTTCCAAGGCACCGCGGCGCAGGCTGAGGCGCCCCGCGATCTGTGTCCCTTTGATGAAAGCCCAAGGATCTCCGACTTGTGGTGCACCGCAGCCCTTAAGGGCTGGGTCGCGGCTCAAATAGGCAATGTTGGCCAATTGAAGGTTTTAAGCTCGGGAACCCAAATCTTAGGGTTCGGGAAGGATCTTACTACCCGGTTTAGTAAGATTTGAGGTCTCGAAGGCTAGTATTTTAATATGAAGTTCTTCATTGGTTAGAGATTGATGGATATCTATTTATTATGGCATTGTGACTAGGTTTTACATCAAGGCTGAGGTTTAGGGGATCGTGCTTAGGATCACGTTAATCTATTAGCTCGGGACACATGTAAGAAAACTGTTTATGCCCATAGAGCAGGGCATGACCCTATTATTTGTGTTTCAGGGCGTGGCCGTAATATTCGTGTTTAATATATGTGTGAATACTTGTAAATACTATGCTATGTTGTGCATGATTATGAATGAATGGTGAAGGCCGAGAATGGTGAAGGTAGAGAACGGCGAAGGCCGAAAGCGACGAAAGCACGCTATGTTGGAAAAAGCTTATGCATGATCTTTATTTATTTTCATGTATATCTAATATTAAACAAATTAATACGAGATAGCCTAAAACATGTTTCTAAAATTGAATTCAAAGAGAAACAAATAATATCATACTTACAATATACGCAGCGGAATTAAAGAGTCATTCCTTCAGTTTCTCTAACTCTTGTATCCTCTCTGTCACAGAGTATTACCAAGAAACTGAACCGTTCTTCTATTTTCTTCACGATCTTCCAATGTATCCTTAGAACTACCTAGACTAGTGTGGGCAATTCTCAACACATGAGATAGATATAGAGAGAAGAAGAGAAAATAACAAAGTGGCTTAGAAAAGGACTTGTGTTTAGAGAGAATATAAAACTATCAGAAAATCTGACTTGTGACTTATCTGTCGTCTCTGAAATCTTCTCTCTAAGCACTCCTTTTATAGACTCAATTAGGTCATTTAATTTAATTAAAAAATCAATAAAATAACAGCCATTTTGAAGCCCTAGGTCGAAATTATCATGGGCTATAGGCCCGTGAAATTTCCCATTTGATTATAAGCCCATTGGACTTAAAATCAAGGCCCGTATTATTTTCTATTGATTTGATTAATTAAATAATTATTTAAATCCTTTATCAAATTAATTATTTATAATTTGAAGCTTGATTTAAATTTATTTATTAATTTAGATACCAATTTATCTTAATTAATAAATCTGCCATAATTTCTCTTTTCTTCTCAAAATTACACAACTCTGTGAAACTATCCAAAATTGACCTGGTCAACTTTGATAATTCTAATTGATGATTAAATCAATTAATTGAGACTATCTAGATGATTTTATCCAAGGTACAATGGGGACCATGGGCCTATGAAATCAAGCTCCAATAAGTTATCATAAATTTAACAAATAAATTTACTAACTTATTAATTCCTCGTGACTCCACTATAGACTTGGAATTGCACTCTTGAATTCATAGAACGCTCTATAACAAATATAGATACGCTATTAATTATCCATTGTTACAACCATAATTGTCACTCAATCCACTATAGACGGTCTACAATGAGATAGGACTAAAATATCGTTTTACCCCTCGTTGTATTTTATCCTTAAAACACTTAGTTCCTTGTAAATGATATTTTGGTAAACTAATTTAATTACTGAAATGAGATCTCTATCATTTAACACCTTGAACCAAACTAAAAGGAAACCATCGTTTCACTTCTTCATCAGAAGCTATAGATGTTCATATCTATGATTAACACTCTCACTCAATTATACTACCGAGTTCCCAAGATGTAAGTATGGGCTAGTCCGTAGGGTAAGCTGGTAACGAACAAGTCAAAGAACTCAAATAATACAATCAATTAGAATACTAACCACTCAGAATTGAGATTGAATTGACCTATGGTCAACTATATGATATGACTAGAATAGATAATAACGGCATGTTTACTTATCTTATCAACTGTCAATATCGGTCCTGTCCGATGTAACAAATACATCCGATCTTATCTACTTTGCTAATGTTCTGGAAAGAACATAACATTGTAATGTGTAAGTAGATCATATCGTAGATTGGCAAGTCAGTGTAAATCCGGTGCATTGACTAATCTTAGGACTAACTTATTTTTGAACATATAATCATATTTATATTCCACTGTGATTACGTCACTATAAATAAGATTAGCTATATGCTCGGGATTTAATAGAAGTTTATATTAAACAAATAATCATGAAAATAAAAAATGTGAGCAAAGTGATTGACCAAGTCAAAAAATGATTTCTATTCTTTTATTGATAATAAAATGAGATTACAAAGAATTTGGGTTTTAATTAGGGCATAAAACCCCAACACGCTAAGTGCAAGCAGCTAGGGCGAGACCCTCTAAGGGTGTTGTATCCACCCGATCGGTGAAGAATGCAAACCCAGGGCTTGGTAAAGCACCTAGGTCGGCATAGGCCACTATATGTTTAATCTGTTGACTGTTTATGTTGTGTATTATTTGAATGAATTGTGATTTGTTATGCGTTGAGTTTTCTTGTTGGGCCTCGGCTCACAGGTGCTCTATGGTGGAGGTAAGGGCAAGGGAAATGTCGATCAACCATGAGTTGGAGAGCATGGAGCGGCCTGTGCATGTTCAGCCTACCTGGCTAGCACGACCAGGGTTATTTTGAGGAATATGTTGTAATGATTGGTTTTGTCACTTAGGTCGACTGTATCCACATTTTGAGTTGTAAAACATTTTCAAACAATATTTTGGGATCCCAAATGTATAACTTATATGATTTTAAATGAATGTCCAAAACTTTATAATTATTATTATCCAATGAGTCTTTATTTCAATTTAATCACACTTTTCAACCCAAAACCTCGATTAGCGAGCTAGTGGCACATTTATAAATCACATGGTAATGACTCTAAGGTAGTAGGGCGTTACAACTTGGTATCAGAGCGTGCCAAGGTTTATGGTTCCTGGAGATGGACCGAACTTGTACGCTCGCTGTCAGAGACAAGCTCGACTCAAGGTTGGTCGGTATTAAATGAATTATGTGTTTAACTGCTTGTTTAAGTTTCCATATTTGCCTTAATATTATAGATAGAGCATGATGAATGTGTTTATATATGTATGATGCCAAGGCACGATCCCTTGATTGCTATATGCTTATGCAATGTGTACGATGTGTTGATTTGTTGTTTGTGACTGATTGATGGGACTAAGAGGTAGTTTTTGGATGTTGTTATCATGCTTGATGTGTGGCATCATTGATTGCAGGCATATTGAAGTTATGCCTCGGCTGCGATAGGGAGCTGGAGTTCCTACGAACAATATCCAACTACTAGTAGTGCAAGCTCCCCTTCCTGTGGATTTGGTTCAAGAGAGAATCAATAAGCTTGAGGAAGCATTCAGGCTCATTCAAGAAGGAAAAAGTAAAGAAAAGACTTACGATTTCAATGAGTAGCTCGAGCATTTTTCCCCTCATATCATAAATACACCAATTCCCAATGGTTTCAAGATACCCCACGTGGCGCCCTACGATGGGACTACCGATGTAACACCCTGGGTAGCCAAGATTGTTACACTGTGTATTTATAAAGGTGCAGGACTTGCTAATCAAGTCATTTAGTTGAAAACGTGTCACTAAAACCATTATGAACTAGGGTTAAAAGATTTTGGTCATGAAAGATACATTTTATATAAATAAATGTTGTGTACATGGGATCCCAAAAGAAATAACATTTGAAAGTCAGCTTACAAAATTTACAGAGTACAAACAACCACTAGCCACTCTAAGGGAAAAATAGACATTTATGGTCCTCATGTTCCTGTCCCACCCTCAACCGTGGCGGCTGAGCAGCTAGTCATGTACATTCCGCCTCTAGAGTTCTCCAAGTCAGGGCTGATGAAGCTTACCCTTGCCTTTGCCTGCACCACGTAGCACCCGTGAGCCAAGGTCCATCAAGAAAACGTAATATCATAGCACAAACAATGATAATAATCAAATAACTCTTTAAACATGTTCATACACTTAGTGGTTCATACTAGTCACATAGTCCATAGATACAATCAGGAAATTCACGAGCTAATACTCAACTACTCAGCATGTCAAATTCATCAATTAACAATGATAACCAAATCACATAATAATCATGGTCGAAGCCCTTAGGTCTCACCCTCTATTTACCCCACTGACTCCGGTCCGCTTAAACCGAGCTCAGTGAATATTAAGCTGTCCTCAGCTACCAGTGGCTGAGCCGCGCCCTGTGCGCCAATGTAAACTTCGACACTCCTAGGCCGTTTGATTATTATTCACATGGCGTAATACCATCCTTCATAATGCATACAAAAATAGGGAGCCCTTAGTCCCATTATAAACTCACAACCGGGTGCAGTTTTCTTACCTTTAATTCCAAGTGTTCTGGTTACGAGAGATGACCCTTGAGCAAGATCCGTTTCCTGAGCCCTAGCTTACACCTAGTCAAAATCAAGATAAAGGGATTCCATCAATAATAATTGTATAAAGGTTTCCAGACCAAGTTCTAGCCTTCGGAGCATCGAATTCCACCAAACACGGTGGTGGAGTCGATCCCGAGCACTCTAGATTAAGTTCCCGCGCCTAAAACCTCCCTAAGGCCAAATATTCCCTTAAGAGCCGCGAACCAAGCCTTCTATGCCACAACTCACCTCCTTCCAGAGGCCTAGCCTCGCCCACAAAACAGACATGGGCCGCAGCCCAACATTCCCCATGCCGCGACCCGCCCTTCTTTCTCAACTACCATCTGTTCTAAAGGGATGCGGCACACCAAGAATTGAGCCGCGACCTGACCCCTTCGAACCCAGAAAACCCACCATTTTTAACAACCAAACCTCACTCGAATCCACCCAAAATCATCCTAATGATACAATTCAACTATCACAACCATCCTAACATGTTTCAATCAACAAAACCCAACAAACACCTAGCTTAGAAAATCATCAAAATCTCACTTTAATCCTTAAAACCCACAAGCTTATAAACACCAAAACCCAACCAAAAAAACACAGAATTCAGATGCTAAACTATCATTACAAACTTACCTTTATTGAAGAACAAGTCCACCAAACAATTGTTGAGCTAACTCCCAAGTCTTCTGCCTTAATTCAACCTTTAATGTCAAAAACCCATAAACACTTAGAACCCAGCCACAACTACAGTATTTAATAACCAAATATGTAACTCAGAACTTACCTCAATCCTTGATTAGATCCTCTAGCTAACCCTGAGCTAATCTCCAAAGCCCTAGCTCAAATCCTTGAATCTCTAGCTAAGTCCTCCTTTGATTTCCAATGGCCTCCTTGAAAGAAAATGTTGAGTAAGTTGAGAGAAGAGGAAAGGGTTGGTTCTAGGTGTTTCTACTACCTTCCCTTGGTTTTGTTTTATCTTATTTAGTTTACTTAAGTTAAGTCCAAAGCTCGGGGTGCCAAAAACGTCCCCGAGGGCAAAATGGTAAATTTCCCCAATATTCCCTCCTAGGCTTCCTAACCTCAAATATATCTCCAATTATTTATTTCCATAACCCGACAACCCAAATAACCATCTAATACCCAAAATACCCCTTGACTTGCCCCGGGCCAAGTATTGGGTCCCGTTGTGACTTTCCCGCTAACAGGCTCCCTAGGATCGCCTCAAGTCGCATGCTGCAGATATATCCACATAATAATGTGATCCTCACAATTATAACATATAATCACATATATGCCATCAACGGGCTAAAATTACAAATATACCCCTTTAAGCTAAATAGGGCCTACATGCATACTAATACTCGTAGACATGCATTTCATATATTCATATAATCATACAAGCATGCTTATCACGGAATCATGCATTAGATTACTTAATTCATACATAAACCAATTATGCCCTCCCGACATACTAATCAAGGCCCTTAAGCCTTATTAGTGATTTTTGGGTCGTTACAACTGACCCAGGCACCCACCGGAGCACGTTCAATATTGTGATGTGAGCTAGAAATGTTGGATATGAGCTCAGATGCATGCTCTTCCTTACAACACTCACTGGACCAGCAAAGAACTGGTTTGACAAGTTTCAAAGACACTTGATCTTGTCTTGGGAACAGTTGCCTAGGAAGTTCAAAAAACAGTTCCAAGCTTTGAGGAGTATCAAGCCCGAGACTTCTGCCCTAACGAATGTTAGGCAATAACCAGGTGAATCATTGAAGAGCTACCTAGCGAGGTTCAATATAGAGGCAGCCTGAGCCCGCAATGTTGATGATAGTGGTCATCTTATGGCAGCATGAGCTAGAGTATTGCCAGGAAGTCCTTTTTGGGACGACATCTAGAGGAAGCTTGTGAAGACAATAGACAAATTCACCACTCGGGCCCAGAGGTTTGTCAATGTAGAAGAGGCGAGTTTGGCACTTAAACTGAATCCTCCCCCTCATTAACTACAATGACAAACATTAACTCAGCCACTACCTCGGCTACACCCTCCACGGCGCAACCTGTAGGAGATAACCATTCTAAAAGAAAGAAGAATGAATGGAACAACCCTGAGGCTGAAGGGGGTAAGAATAAGAAAGGAGGTAACTATTTATCCATTTATATAGTATATACCGAGCTCACAGAGACTCGGGAGAAGATATTTGTCGCAAACGAGAATCAGGTCCCTTTCTGGCGATCCGATGCAATGCGACATCAGAGAACCAAGAGGGATTCAAAAAAATTCTTCAGATTTCATAGGGACGTGGGTGTTTAACACCCAAAACGTGCATCCACTAAGCAGTGATTGTAGTATAGATCGAGCGGTCGATTCCACAAGGAGGCAAGGAATTAAAGTTAATCAATAAATAAAGTTTAGAGATAAATAATATGGGGAAAATAGAACAAGTGATATTTTTGTTGTTTTTGAGATTTAAATATTAGAAATAAAGATAGACTAAAGTGTGATGTAACAATAGGTAACAAGTAGGAAGGATCAAGAGTCATCAATAAGTACACTTATTTATTTGGATCTTTGATTCATAAAAATTACACAAATGAGTAGTTCACATCCCAACTATTCATTTGGAAGAGTTAACATTGAAGCACAAATATGTTTAAAAAAAATGTATTCAAGTGATTATTATTCTTTACCATGGAAAGATGAGATAAATCTTATGAGAAATCTAAAAATGAAATTATACCATTGGCAATAATGCAATAAAAGATTGGACATAAAACCTAACACAAATATTACTGCCTGGTCATACATACTTCTCCGATGGGATGGTAGGTTGACCTTGACAGGCAACATGGCTTCATATCCATATGCCAAGGAAAAAGGTATATGACCAGTTGCTGTTCAGGCAGTAGTTCTGTACGACCAAAGAACCTCTGGCAATTCTTCTTCCCAAGCACCTTTAGCTTGTTCTAGATGCTTTTTTACAGTATCCTCTAAAGTTTTATTCACGGCTTCAACTTACCCATTGGCTTGTGGATGAGCTACCGAGAAGAAACTTTTTATAATGCCATGTCTAGTGCAAAAATCAGTAAACAAGTCACTATCGAATTGAGTGTCGTTGTTAGAGACTATCTTCTTGGGCAGACCATAGCGACATATTATATTCTTAGCCACAAAATCTAACACTTTCTTCGAGGTGATTGTTGCTAGTGGTTCAACTTCGGTCCACTTAGTGAAATAATCCACAGCAACTACTGCGAACTGCACCCCTCCTTTTCCTTTGGGTAGCCTCCCGATTAAATCAATTCCCCACACTACAAAAGGCCATGGACTCTGCATCTGCTTCAAAACATTCGGAGGTGCCCTGCGTATTTTAGAAAATATCTGGCATTTATCACACTTCTTCACGTACTCCATGGAATCTTCATTCATTGTAGACCAGAAAAACCCTTGCCGCAAAATCTTTTTGGAGAGACTTTGCCCCCCAGCATGATCTCCGCAGAATCCCTCGTGAACTTCGGTCAATAAGTTATTTGATTGGTCGGGTGTTATGCATCTAAGCAGTGGCATAGAGTACCCTTTTCTATATAATACTCCATCCATCATAATATACCTAGAAACTTGCCTCATAATCTTCTTGGCTTCATTGCGATTATCTGGTAAGATTCCTTGTTCAGGGTAAGTAATGATGGGTGTCATCCAAGTGTTAGCTAATGTGATGGGCATGGCTTCCTGCTCATTAATACTCGGTTCTTCCAAGTATTCTACTGGTACTATATTTAAAGTTTCAGCATTTTTTGCACTAGTCAATTTTGCCAAAGCGTCTGCATTGGAATTCTGCTCACGGGGTACTAGCTTAATAGTATACTCCTCGAATTGTGCTAGTAGGTCCATAGCTTTATTCAAGTATGCCACCATGAGCAAAACTCTTGCCTGATATTCCCCTAAAATTTGGTAGATCACCAACTGGGAATCGCTGTTTATTTCGACCGACCAGGCACGAACATCTCTAGCCAGGCGCAATCCTGCTAGGAGGGCTTCATACTCTGCCTCATTATTAGAAGTAGTAAATCCGAACCTCAACGCACAATGAATTCGATGTTGCTCAGGTGTGATCAATATAATTCCCGCTCCTGAATGATGTTCATTTGACGACCCATCAACAAAAAGTTGCTAGGTAGGAAATTTCTCTCTCTGCCCAGTCACATTTGCCTGCCGGTCGGGAAGATCAGGGATTCCAGTGCACTCAGCAATGAAGTTTTCCAAAGCTTGTCCTTTAATGGCTGACCTCGGTTGATATTTGATTTCAAACTGGCCTAATTTGATAGCCCATTTAAGTAAACGACCAGAAGATTCTGGTTTTTGTTAGACTTGGCGTAAGGGATGGCCAGTAAGTACTTTAATGGGATGTGCTTGGAAGTACGGACGCAATTTGTGAGATGCAAGTAGTAAACAATATGCCAATTTCTCGATCATGGGATACCTCGATTCTGCTCCTATCAATCGCTTGCTAACATAATATACTGGATGTTGTACCTTATCTTCTTCTCGTATTAGAGCAGCACTAACAACATGCTCTGTGACTTCCAAATAAATAAAAAGGTCCTCTCCATCTACCGACTTTGAAAGAATAGGAGGTTGAGCCAAAAAAAAATTTATGGCTTGAAAAGCTTGCTCACACTCCTTCATCCATTCGAATTTTTTGCTACCTCTAAGTAAGTTAAAGAACGAGACACATTTGTCCGTTGATTTGGAAATGAACCTACTTAGAGTAGCAATCAGCCCAGTCAAACTTTGCATATCCTTAATCCTAGCTAGAGAATTCATTTCCGCGAGTGCCTTTATCTTCTAAGGATTCACTTCCATTCCTTGCGAGTTAACAATAAACCCAAGGAATTTTCCAGAACTTACTTTGAATGAGAATTTGAGGGGGTTCAGCTTCATGCTTCACTTTCTCAGTATCGCAAAGCATTCCTCCAAATCTCGTACATGTCCTTCAGCTTCCTTTGAATATCGCCTACGTATACCTCCATGTTTTTGCCGATTAAGTCGTGAAACATGCCATTCACTAAATGCTGGTAGGTGGCTCCTACGTTCTTCAAGCCGAATGGCATAACCTTATAACAATACAACCCTATGTATGTTCAGAAGCTGGTATGCTCCTTGTCGGGAGGATGCATACTAATCTGATTATACCCTGAGTAAGCATCCATGAAAGACAAAGTTTCATGACCAGAAGTTGCATCAACCAACTGATCTATCCTTGGTAAGGGAAAACAGTCCTTAGGACATGCTTTATTCAGATCGGTGAAGTCCACACAAGTCCTCCACTTCCCATTGGACTTGGGCACTAATACTGGGTTTGAAACCCAGGCGGGGTAATAAGCCTCTCTTACGAACCCGTTTTCCTTTAGTCGCTCGAATTCCTCTTTGAGAGCCTTCGCTCGCTCCTTGTCAAGCAATCTTCTCTTCTACTGCACTGTTGGGTAGCTTTCATCCATGTTGAGCATGTGGCTAATCACAGTTGGTGAAATACCCACCATATCCTTGTGAGACCAGGCGAAGACATCTTGATTCCTTCGCAAAAATTCTACCAGCTGTGCTCTCACTTCCAACTTGAACTTTTTTCCAACTTTGACCACTCTAGTCGGGTCACTTTCATCTATTGAAACCTCCTCTAACTCTTCCATGGGTCCCACTTCACTATCCAAATCCCCAAAGTGAGGATCAAAGTCCATTCCCTCGCTTTGGGCAACGCCCTATATGGTGACTTCATCACCAGATAGGGCTTGTTACTTATTGAAACCAAGAGTACTTTCTTGGTTGATAACTCCTAAAAATTTCTCTTGGTCGGCTACAACCATAATGTTGTGTTGGTCGATATCCATCTCCTCTACTTCTTCTCTATCTACACACACAATCATATTATTCTCCTTAGCTCCCTTCCGTGCTTTAACTACCGAATCATTGTAACACTCTCTAGCTTCTCTTTGGTCTCCTTGGACACAACCTAGTCCTGCACTGGTCGGAAACTTCATGGAAAGGTGCCATATAGAGACTGCCACATGCAAGGCCGTGAGTAGTGGTTGACCAATCACCACATTATAAGCCGACGAACAATCGACTATCAAAAACTCCGTCATGACTGTCTCGTGCCTAGGAGCATCTCCTGTTGTGACCGGTAACTTGATTGTTTCGGCTGGTGACAACCCTTCTCTAGTAAATCCATAAATAACTTGGGAGCATGGCTTCAAGTCATTAATGGATATTTTCATCCTTTCAAAAGACGCCTTGTAAATAATATTCACAGAACTTCCCGTGTCAACCAGACATCTCTTCACCTTCATGTTCGCAATTTGGATTGTAATGACGAGTGGGTCATTATGAGGATATCTTACATGCTGAGCATCATCTTCAGTAAAAGTGAGAGACTCACTTTCATACCGTGGATTCTTTGGAGGCTGCTCCTCTACATCCATGACCTCTAATGTTGATGTTGCATCCAACTCATGTCGAAGTGTTCGAGCATATCTCTCTCTTGCTTTGTTACTATCCCCAGCCAGGTGTGGTCCTCCACATATAGTGTCTAAAGTGAAGTCCACAGGCTCGGATTGCAAGGGTGGAGACCGCTGTCGCTTGAACCCAGGATTGTTGTTACTTCCTTCTCCTTGGGTCTTTTCTGCTCGATACTTTTTTAACTTTCCCGACCGGAGGAGAAACTCTATCTCGTCTTTGAGATGGTTGCATTCATTTGTGTCGTGACCATAATCTCCATGGAAATGACAATACTTATTCATGTCTCTCTTACTCATCTCTTTCCTGATGGGTGGGGGTTTCTGGTAGGGAACCTCTTGATGACTCGCAAGATATATTTCTGCCCGGCTGGCCGAAAGAGTGGTGTAATTGGTGAACCGAGCTTCATACTTGGTTGGCTTGTCATTTGGTCTCGACTTAGCCTTAGCTTTATTTTCCTCATGGCGGTCAGACCCGTTATTTCCACGTTTCTTTCCACCATTTTGTCCATTCCCACCATTCTTAGGAGGATCAGTTGATCCGCCCGGATTGTTTAGGCCCTTCTCTCCTTTCTCAATCGCGTCATCCAATTTCATATATTTGTCTACTTGGTCAAGAAATTGTTGGAGTGTTGAAATTGGATTGCGATGTATACTATCCCATAAAGGACTTCGATAAATTATACCAGAAGATATGGCAACCATCTTCCCCTCATCTCCAACAGCAGTTGCTCGATTGGCTTCTCTCATGAACCTCTGTATGTAGTTCTTGAGAGATTCATCCTTCCCTTGTTTGATATCTACCAAGTGATTGGCATAAACTAGAGGAGTTCGAGCAGCGCTGAACTGTCTACAAAATTCTTTCCTGAAATTCTCCCAAGAGGTAATGGAGTTTGGCTTGAATTTCCAATACCACTCTTGGGCAGTATCGGACAACGTAGTGGGGAAAACTCTACAACGATAATCATCACTAACCCCGAGCAGCTCCATTTGGTCTTCAAACTTCCCAACATGCCTTATGGGGTCCGCCTTTTCTGTATATACTGGCAGTACCGGTGCTTTATACTTTGCTGGCGGCTGGGCTGCTCTGATTCGGGCACAAAACGGATTGCCACTCTTGTGGTCTACCAAATCGATTGCAGAAGGTCATTTCGACAAACCTTGAACTGCAGCCGTTAGCGCATCAAGTTGGGCTTGGATGCCTGGGGCGACCGTTGGGGGCTCAAGGTCTTGACCGCCAAGTCGGGCATTCCTATCTGGCGCACTGTCATCAATTATTTATACTTGACTGGCAGGTCGGGTCAGATCTCGCCCTTCGACCGGGACGGTCCTTCTCTTGTCAGTGATGACATCTCTTAAATTCTTTTGGGAAGTGCATCCTCCTAACCGATCAAACACTGTGCTCTGAGTTTTTTTAGAAGGATTACCACACGGGACGTACTCTCTCCCACTGCGCTGCTGGCCGGGATGTAGTGGTGGCCTTCCTGTTTCTGCTGGGCAATCATTTCCTCCTTGTTGGTCGTTGCTGTCTTTTTCCTTTGATCGGCCGGTGTGATGACTATCAGCCTCATCATGACCATGTCCATATTTGAACTGTGAAGTTCCTTTACCCCGAGGAGTTTTGGTTTGATCCTGCCTGGGTGGAGTCTTTTTACTGCCCGATCGGTGACTTCCTGATCTAGAAGTTTCTGATCGGTGGCTCCTGGAGGGGGTTCTAGAGTTCTCCCTTTGCGCCGAGGCAGTTCCGGATCAGACCCCATCATCTTCTCGATCAGGGGGGTTACTCCTGCTTCTGTCCGGTCCCCGAGAATCGGCTCTGTCAGTAGTTTTTCGACCAGCATCTGTATTCCTTGCTCCCTGGGTAGCTGCTCCTCGTGCTGCTATTTGGGCATTGGCTTGGGTCAACTGCGTAGCCACCTCCAGAGCAAGTGTAACCTCGCGGTGTCGCCGATCGGCCTCCTCCTGCCGTCGCCTGATCTCTTCGCTCCTGGCATCCATCTCCCGTCTTTGCTGCTCAAATGCAGCCTTCTGTCTGGCCATCTCTTCAGCAAATGACTCTTGCCGAGCGTTGAATTGTGCCATCTCCTCTTGGAAGGCCCCCATGGCTTCCTGGATTTGTTCAACCTCTGGAGTTGTCTCCTCTAGAAAGACCCTGGGCTTAGTCTCAGGGTCTTGAGGGCCAGGACCTTCTGATCTAGCAGGCTCTTTGGATGTGCCTGACTTCTTGGAGGCCACATTGGTATTCTTGGGCACCATAATGATACGATAATAGTGTGTTTCTTCTCTCCAGGCTCTCAATGAAAGCACCAAAATGTTGACCACGATTTTGGCCAACGACGAATAGACCTCAAAACTACAGTAAACCTTCAAGAGAAAATACGACACTAGTAATTTTATAGTGGTTCAGCCCCAATTTATTGGTAATAGCCTAATCCACTTGGAGTTGTGATATATAGATCTACACTTAAGATCAGATGAACCTGTGTCAACTGAGTTTCTTAAGCGTAAATGAAAAAGTACAAGATTTCTCTCAGAAAAGTCACTAAAAAATTCCCGAGTTCCCAAAAGCTTAGACAGAAAAAATCGAATCAGAATCCCCTCAATGATGCCATGAGCTCTTTATTTATAGGCTCGGGGATCGGACAAATCAAAGTCCCTCCATAACCGGGATAATTCAGTTTCTCTAACCAATATTTAATTAATAATCAAATTACAAATACAACAATATGCAATTTCTTTTGGATAATCTGAGAGATTCCCGCCATGAGTACAAATAATTCTTGCTGAAGTCATTATTGAAATGTTGTCGCAGAGTCATGATCTGTCTGGTCGGCCAACTCCACTCCCTGAAGTGAGACTGGTCAGCCAAAACACCCTTCTAGTTAGGCAAAACATTTGACTGACCGGATAAACCTGACTCCAAAATGACTGGTCGGCCAAAGTGCTTTACTGGTCAGTCAAAAATCCTTACCGGTCGGTCAGAAATTTTACATGTTCGGTCAAATCACTTCCAAACCAGATAAATAATTTTTATGACCAATAATATCGCA
Organism: Humulus lupulus; assembly: GCF_963169125.1. Classification (NCBI taxonomy): domain Eukaryota; kingdom Viridiplantae; phylum Streptophyta; class Magnoliopsida; order Rosales; family Cannabaceae; genus Humulus; species Humulus lupulus. The sequence goes on along the minus strand of NC_084801.1, from coordinate 164,549,733 downwards.
ACTTTGAATATTAATCTCAAACCTTTTGCCTTTCTTGATGACACATTTATTGACTATTAATGTCTCTCACTACCATGTATTGCCACTTGTCACTTTTGATCGCCACGTCATCGTACTCAAATTTTGGGATAACAATTATCAAGATGAATTAGTGAGCTAAATTATGCAAAATCATTTAACAAAATGTTTAGTGAGAATTTAGAACATGCTATTTAAAACTATCAAAGTTGTAATTTAAGGGATTTGTGTGTGTGCACCAAACCTTATCGTTCTTTCCAAAATTTACAACACAAACAATATTGAAAAATCACCAAAGAATAAAGTCTCAACTCCAAATCCTTACAAAGGTATTGAAAGTATTTTTATGGGAGATGGTTGACATTCTTGGAGTTGGGAATTTATCAATTAACGCAAAAAAAAAAAATGTTATCGTTTTAGGACAAACAATGTTAACGAATATTGATCAAAAGATAGGCTAATCAATTAATTGGAATCTAAATGACATAAGAACCTTCGGGATTTTACAAAATGATATTAAGAGCCAAAATAAAGAACAAAACAAAAATAAAATACACAAACTTGTTTTTTGATGACATAAATTGAAAACAAATGTAGTAATGTTATTTTTTTTATTTGACAAAATTCAACAAAACTACAAAAGATGACGATGAAAAATGTTGCTCTTGTTCCTTTTTTTTTCATTCAATTTTTTTATTGATATATTTCTTCTTTTCCTCTTTTTTTTCTTTTATTTTTATTTTTTTGACAAGAGACAACACAAGAATAATAAAAAAAATTACAAGAAATTTAAAGGAAAATTACAATAAAATACAACAAAGGTTCTTTAAAACAAAAATTATCCCTCTAGTAAATGTCATATTTTAAATGCCAAAAATTAATTTTACCAACTCAAATGATCAATAGAAGTTTTCAAAGTTGTTTTCTCATTCTCACATCTCACAAAAATTAAAAGCTTTAAACTTTATGATTTTTCTCAACTGAATGTGTTAATTTTTTTTTCAATGTTTGGTTGTGCATGATATTACTCTCAAAAATCACTTCATAATAGTAAAAATAGCAAAAACTATCTCACAAATTTTTTTGTTGTCATGAGTTTTGCAAACATTTAACTCAAAATTTCAAAATGGTAATCAAAATATATTTCAACGCATGAATATGCCTACTACCCCCAACTTTAATTGAGACACTATCCTCAATGTCTAACGTTAAGCCCATTGTGAGAGAAAAATGGAATATGATAACCAAAAAAACCCCAAAAAGTAAAATTCGCAACATAAAATAAAGACACAAATTAAAATAAAGCACACTAAAAAGAAAGATAAAACCTGATCAGTCTTTGGTAGAAAAAAGCATCGCTCTCAGGTAAGTCTACCAACTGCATATTTGTGTACTATCATGTATCAAAAATGAATAGTCTTTTATCCTGCGTCTCAAAAATAGAAGCGTTAGTAACATTTTCAGGATAAAGAAAATGTTTGGGGTTCAAAATCATTGAGGAAATTGGGTGAATGTTGCATTGCAAATATGTGTATGATTTCCTCAACGATTAAGTCTATCACATCAGTATGATAGCTTCCATTTTTCTTTGGAGTGGTTGGAAGAATTTGGTATGGGAAAGAGTTTCACTCCAAATGGTAATAACATCATCCTCATCGGGTTTAGAACTGAGAGTAGGGAATGGTGTTATGGCTTCTTGTTGGGATGGGAATTGACGTAAATTGTGTGAAATAATAGCGTTGGTCAATTCTGAAAGTTGAGTACTAGTTTCCCTAAAATCTTCCACAAATTGTTTATTGAGTTCTCTTTGCTCCTTTATATATGTGTGTAAAGTTTCCTCTAAGGAATTTGTATTAGTGCAGACATGAGATGGAGGTTCATGTGGGAAATTAGGAAAATTTTGCTCAAAATTCATGTGAGGCGGTGCATGGTAGTTGTACTCAGGCTTCCAACTAAAATCTACGAGGTTGGTCCAACTAGAATTATGATTCCTAGGGTCGACTCTTTCAAAGTCACAATAACGTTCATCATAATCTACCTCGGGAACCTCGTAACTTCCTCTTTCAAACTTAGTTTCTAAGACCTCAAGTTCTCGGTATTCTCTTACACTAAGGTTGCATGCACTCCTAAAACGGCTAGTACCCTCAGTAGCACTAGAATTGTGGTTGTTTTCAAATGAAGATAATACATTGGAAAATACATCTCGAAACATTTCTTTTCTTCTTCATTCATTTTTTTTTGTTTTTTTTATTTGCTTTTGTGATTTTTTTATTTTTGATTTGTAATTTTTGTTGTTTGACTTATTTCTAGGTTGATTTGAGGTTTATAGAACGGTCCCATTTAAGACCCACACTTTATCTAAAACTCTCCGAGGTTCATAGATAATTGTGGAGGGGTCACAATTCATAAAAAGGGTCCTCTTACAACCAATACTTACTAGAACTCCCCGAGGTTACTAAGTAAGCATGGATGGAACTTTACTCAAATTGACCTTTAAGCAAAAATTGCTTATGTTGACAAAACAAGTTTTGTTTTTATTATTATTATTTTTAATTTTTTTTTTATGATTTTTATTTTTGTTAAGATTTAAAACCTAAAAATAAAAAATAAAAAAACTAATAACAAAAAAATGAAAATAAAGATACAAATCTAACAATAGAAAAACACAAATTATTTAAACAAAAGAAATAAGATTCTCACTAAACAACAAAAAATAATAGGAAAAGAAAAATACTAATACATAAAAGGGCTAAAAAAAATTCTAAGAAAATAACTTTTTTTTTTGTTGAAAGATGATTAAAAACTATCTAAGTAACAAAAAAAAAAAAACTAAAGTAACCTACAAACACATAAAAAAAATAGCACAAGAGTAAGATAAAATGAAAAAAAATATGTAACAAATCCTAAACACAAACAATTAAAATAAAAAAACAAAAGGAATAAATTAAAACAAAACTAACAAAAATAAGCAATTTTTTTTACTACAATAAAAGGAAAGAGAGCAACAAAAAGAAAAAAAAATGAAATAAGTTACCAAAATTAAATTAACAAGAGAAAAAAAAATAACTACACCACAACAAGCTATTTTTTTTTTACAACAATAATAAATAAAAAGAGAGAAAAATAAAACCAACAAAAGAAAAATAATAACAAAATAGACTAAGAATAAAACTAACAAACCCTAGAAAATAAATTATAGCAATTTTTTTTCTTTTAATACAACAATGACAAACTAACTAAAAAGGAACAATAAAAAAATGATAGTGATATATTTTTTTTACTTTTTCTTTAGGGAGTAAATAAGATAAATCTAAAAAAAAATCCTAGAGAAATATACACGAAAAGAAAATGATATAATTACTTACCTCTTTTGTAAAATTTATTAAAAACTTTTTTTTTTCACTATTACCTCATCGGCAACGGCGCCAAAATTTGTTTAATGCCCAAAATGTGCATCTACTAAGCGATGGTTGTAGTATAGATCAGGCGGTCGATTCCACAAGGGGGCAAGGAATTAAAGTTAATCAATAAATAAAGTTTAGAGATAAATAATATGGGGAAAATGGAACAAGTGATATTTTTGTTGTTTTTGAGATTTAAAGATTAGAAATAAAGATAGACTAAAGTGTAATGTAACAATAGGTAACAAGTAGGAAATATCAAGAGTCACCAATGTGCATACTTATTTATTTGGATCTTTAATTCATAAAAATTGCACAAATGAGTAGTTCACATCCCAACTATTCATTTGGAAGATTTAACATTGAAGTACAAATATGTTTCACAAAAATGTATTCAAGTGATTATTATTTTTTACCATGGAAAGATGAGATAAATCTTATGAGAAATCTAAAAATGATATTGTACCATTGGCAATAATGCAATAAAAGATTGGACATAAAACCTAACACAAATATTACGTTTACTATTTATAAAGTACATAGAAAGAGCATGACTAATTCTATATAGATTTTAGAAAAACTAAATATATATGAATGAGATGGAGAAAATGATAAAGATATTATCCATATTATTTTCACTAATTTGATAATACATAGAAAGTGCATGACAAAATCTATATACTATTAGTAAACATAAATATAGATAACAAGATGAAGAAGTAGAGATGAAAGAAAATAAATCACTAAAATATATAAACTTTAAGCACATGGTGAATAAAAAATACCAAACAAAGTCATAGTGCATATAGAATCATCCTAACCTTCCTAAGAAGGTTAACCTATTATGCTAGACATTCTCATGAAATTCTAGAGAGAAAATATGAGAAATGAGAATAAAATTTGGTAGAGTTTTGCTACCTAAAAATTACATAGAAAATGTGAAAGAAGAGTCCCTATTTATAGAGAGAGAAAAAGACTAAAAAGAAATTAAACAACAATTTGGGGTTTACAAAATAAATCTGAAATATTAATAATAAAATATGATTTTAAAAAATCAAATCTTATTATAAATATTAACCTACTTATTTTGGTGCATGATCAAAATGCTCTTTTTCTAAAATACCACAAAGTATGAACTTTAAAGCTCAAAATAGTAATTTGCAAGGCCCAATACCCATAAAATATGGGTTGAATGTGGCTAGTGGCAGAAGTGGGTTTTGACCCATTCCCAGCCAATGGGGAGGTGCCACATAGGCGCTGGCTGGGAGAGGAGAAGGGCCTGATTGGAGTGTTGGGTCTGCTGGGTTGCATTGGGCCACTGAGCCTATTTGGGAAGGTTGGGCTTGTTGGAGGAAGCTTCTTGGAAGAGGCTTCAGACTGGGCTTGCTACGCTGGGCTTGGAGGGCTACACTGGGCTGCTGGAGCTGGGAGTCGAAGGAGGATTACATTGGGCCGCTAGAGTTGTTTGGGCTGCTGGAATGCTGAGGAAGGCTGAGGGGAGTACTAGGCATGGCAGGCTTGGTCTGGAAGCTCGTGGGCTGGGCTTTCGGGAATGCTGAGGAAGGCTGAGCTCGGCTGGGCCTTCACGGGTCATCGGTGGAGCCTGGACGCGTGTCGCGTGGGAGAAGACGCCACTTGGCGCCACAAGTGGAAGGAGAGAAGAGGTGGACTGGGCTTGGGGTCTTTTGGGCCAAATTTTTGGACTTCAAGTTGCAAAAATTCCAATTTTTCCTCATTTCTTCAATTTTATTTGTTTCCTTCTTCTTTCTTTTCTTTTTTCCATAATGCAACTTTAATTCTTACAAAATAACAATAAATTAAATTATAATCAAATATTTTCATCCATAAAATATAACATATTAATTAAATGAAAATAATAATAAAAACTTAATTTATTTTGACATTTAAGATCAATAAAGGTGCACTTTTCACCTCTAATCAGTGGGTCACACAACTAACAAATGCAGACAATTATAAGATGAGATCGAAGGATTGATCTCAAGAGGCTACCTCAGATAGTATGTTCAAAACTGAAACCAAGTCCAGACTTCACCCAGTCAAAAGGCAGTTCCGACTCAGCCCGACCAGAGAGCTGCGGCCCCACCTGCGAGGGTGGATAATCAACCTCCTCTTATTGATGGAGAAGATCTAATAACCATCGCAGGAAGACCACACATTCCAAGGTCGGGCAGAAACGCCCAAAAGAGGTATGCCCAAGAGCTCAAAATAAGGGATGGATCTCCCTATGGGTCTGAACCACGAGCTCCAAAACAATAGAGAGTTGAATCCCAACCTATCACTTTCAGCGAAGAAGACACTTCGCACGTCCAATTTCCTCACAATGACCCTCTGGTCATAACCTTCCTACTCACCAATAAGAGGGTGCGTCGAGTCTTGATTGATAACGTGAGCTGATTAGTGTCCAAAAATACACATTTATTGATTTTAATAGTCAAAATAAATTAAGTTTTAATTAATACTCTCATGGAATTAATATGATTTAATTTATAAATGAAAATATTTGATTTTGATTTAATTTTTTTTTATTTTGTAGGAGTTAATTGATATTTTTGGCACTTGGAAAAAAGAAAGAAAACAAAAAGAAAATTGAAGAAAAGAAAAAAAATGGTACTTTTGAAGTAATGAAGCTCATGCCCGTTTGGCCCAAGCCCAACAATTGCCACTGCCACCAGCCCTCCTCAGCACCAGATGGCGCCATCGCAGTGCACCACGTGACGCCAAAGCCCAGCAACATCTGCCTCTGACCCGCGAGCGACCCGACCCCTCGACCCGACGACCCGCTTTTGACCCGCGAGCCTCTCAGCCATTCCAGCTCGTTGACCCGTCAACCAAGCCCCTACCTCATTCTGCTAGTTGTCCACGTGGCATGCCCTTATTGGCTGCGAATTGGTCAAAAACCCACCAGCTGCCATAGTGTTTCCAACCCATTTTGTGTGCTTTTTGGGTCTTGCACCATTCCTTTTTGAACTTTAAAGCTCATATTTTGTGGTGTTTTAGAAAAAGAGAAAAATGACCATTCACCAAAATAATTAGGTTAATATTAATAATAAGATGGGATTTTTCAAAATCATATTTTATTATTAATATTTTAGATTTATTTTGTAAACCTCATTTTTTTTGTTTAATTTCTTTTTGGTCCTTTTCTCCCTCTATAAATAAGGACTCTTCTTTCACATTTAGAAGGTAATTTTGAGGGTAAAGAAACTATAGCAAAATTTCAACTCACTTTCTTCTCATATTTTCTTCTTAGAATTTTGTGAGAATCATGAGCATAATGGCCTAATCTTCCTAGGGAGGCTAGAAATTGGATTTAAAATTCCACATAAACTTAAACCACACCAAAAAATTCACTTCAGAAATCAATACAATTCTTACCTTAAGTAGAAATTCGACCCTGAGCTGCTTTCAAATCCAGTTCCAAGCTTAAGTTACCAGACTCCTAAGCTTAACCTTGCCAAAACTTCATCCCAACAACCCACAAAACAAAACACAAATCAGCTCCCAACCATAACACTTCCTAGCAGAATTCAACAAAGAATTGAATTAAAAACTTACCCTTGATCCTAACTAAGCCTCTGAACTCTTGAATTTCTGGCCTAAGATCCTAAATCCAACACCATGGAGAGAGAGAGAACCGAATAGGAGAGAGCTTAGAGAAATTTGGTTCTTTTCCTTCCTTTCCTCTGTTTTGTCTATGTGTTTCTAGAGTCCCCAACTTCCAAATTGTATATATCCTTTTGCCAAAATGGCTGAATTGCCCCTTAAGTTAGTTTAAGTCCTCAAATACCACCAAGGGTAATTTAGTCATTTGCCAAATCCCGCTAAGTCTTCGAGTACTCCTACAAATCCCCGTTAATCCTGGCATACTCAAATCATTACTAACTTACTACCCGTTACTCAATAAATCCCAAACTCATATTATATACCCAAAATACCCCTAGGCTCCTCCCGAATCGGGTATTCGACCCGTTGTGACTTTCTAGCCAAACTGCTCCCTAGGACTGTCTCGAATCATGCATCACATATATATCACCTCTCACTCGTGGTGTCAATCACAATATTCATAAATATAGCATTTATGCCCTCAACGGGCTGAAATTACAAATATGCCCCTAACAACCAAATAGGGCCCACATGTATATTTAATTCACCTAAACATGCATTTCTACTCACATAATCATCAAATTCACATATTAACATAATAATATTGCCCTCTAGGCACGCTAATCAAGGACCTAAGCCTTATTAGCAAATTTGGGACGCTGCACTAGTGATGTTATTTTGCTACTTTGATTTACTATGTTCCTAATATAATGTATTTGAGTTATTTATGTTCTTTCATCCTCATCTCTATTTTGTTGTCTTTATTAACTTGTGCTAATAGTATATAGGATTAGTCATGCTCTTTCTATGTGCTTCTAATTAGTAAAAGTAATATGGATACATATTTTTATGTCTAATCTTCTATTGCATTATTGCCCTTGGGTATTTTGTCATTATAGATTTTTCATAAGATTAACATTGTGCTTTTAAAGTAAAGAACTTTATAACTCAAATGGACTTTTGTTAGAAAAGAATATGAACATTAATGTTATATTTTTCCAAGTAAATGTTGGGATGTGAACTATTTACTTGTGTATTTTTGTAAATCAAGTAACTAAGTAACCAAACAAGCATATGGATGATTTTGAAACCTTTATATTTCTCAAACTCTTGATTACACCTTACTTTTAATTCACTTATCTCATTTTATCATTTCATTAAAAAGACAACACCAAAATCTCAAATCTCTTTTCATTTCCATTTTTATTTATTTCATGTTACTAGCTTTTTGTGTTATTTTCTACTAATATTTTGGTTTTAGGTTACCTCCTTGTGGATCGACCGCCCGATTTTACTAAAACTACCACTTAGTGGTAGTCACATTTTGGGCGTTAAACAGGAGCTCAGTCAACATCCTCTATAAAACGACCCTGGAAAAGATGGGTTTGTCATTTCGAGTCCTTAAAGCTTGTGCAACAACGTTATACGGGTTCTTTGGAGAGGGAAACTCTAGTACAAGGGCTATCGAGCTCCCAGTGACCTTGGGATACTATCTGGTCTGAATAACCAAGTTGTTGGAGTTCATTGTAGTGAACACCCCATCAGAGTACAATATACTACTCGAGAGACCAGCCCTGATTGGGCTGGGGGCACTCACTGTATAGGGCATTTGTCCATAAAATTCCCAACTCCCAGTGGTATCGGGACACTAAAAGGGGATCAATTAGTAGCCCAAGAATGCTATAGCATCTCTATGAAGGGAAAAGGCCAAGATGGTACGCAGGCCCTAGTAATTATTGAGGAAATAGGCGAGGTGGTATACAAGGTCGGCAAAGAGATTGACCCAAGAATAGAAGAAGACAGAGCTTTTCTCAGTTCGATCAAAGAGCTCAAAGATATTCAGCTCAGTGAAAAGGACACCACCAAGGTGGTGAAGATTGGGAAGAACCTCACAAAGGAAGTGAGATATCAGGTAATTCACTTCTTGATGGAAAATTAGGATGTATTTGTGTGGTCCCACTCAGATTTGATTGGGATTAGTCCCAATGTTATAAGTCATGCATTAAACATCGACAAAAACTTCCCTCCAAAACAGCAGAAGCGAAGACTCCTCTATGATTAAAGGAAGAAAGCATTGAAAGAGGAGGTCGAAAGATTAAAAGCAAATCGGTTTATCCGAGATGCTTTCTACCCAGAATGGATTGCCAACCCAGTATTGGTTCCGAAACCCAACGGAAAGTGGCGAACTTTCATCGACTATTGGGACCTCAACAAGGCATGTCCAAAAGTCTGTTTCCCTCTACCTCGAATCGATCAGGCCATGGATGCAACCTCGGGTCATGACATAATGTCATTCATGGATGTGTATTCTGAATATAACTAGATAGTCATGCATGAACCCGACCAAGAGCATACGAGTTTCATGATTGACAAAGGGTTGTATTGCTACAATGTGATGCCTTTCAGGCTTCAAAATGTTGGGGCTACATATCAAAGACTGGTAAATAGAATGTTTGCTGAACGGATTAGGAAATAACATGGAAGTGTATGTGGGTGATATGCTAGTGAAGTCCAAACACAATAGTAACCATGTTGATGACCTTGCAGAGTGCTTTGCAATACTTCGAAAGTACAACATGAGACTCAACCCACAAAAGTGCTCATTCGTGGTATCTTCAGGAAAGTTTCTCAGATTTATTGTGAACGCTCGAGGCATCAAGGAAAATTCAGATAAGATAAGGGCCTTGATAGACATGCCTTCACCTCGAAAGCATAAAGACGTCCAGAGTCTAACTAGATGAATGGTGGCTTTAGGTAGGTTCCTCTCCAAATCTACAGACAAATGCTTAGCCACCTATCTTATGGTTAGAAGAGTGTGAGGTCGCTTTTCAAGATCTCAAAAGGCAGCTTGCTAATCCACCTATCTTAACCAAACTAGTTACGGGGGAAATATTATATTTATACCTCGCTACAATCGAGCATGCAATCAGTGCAACACTAGTTCGGGAGGATAAGAAAGTACAAAAACATGTTTATTATGTCAGCAAAATGTCACCACGAAAAAGTCTTGGATTTTGTGGTAAATAATATAATTTGCAGATATGGGATACCAAGGAAGATTGTATCAAAAAATGGAACCCAATTCGACAGCGAGTTGTTCACACAATTCTGCGAGAAAAATGGGATAATTAAGAGTTTCTCCTCAGTAGCCCATCCATAAGAAAATGGCCAGGTCAAAGCCATAAACAAGACTCTAAAGAGTTTCATTAAGAAAAGACTCGAAGAGGCTAAAGACAAGTGGCCAGAGGAATTACGACAAGTCCTATGGGCTTACAGAACAACATCTCGAACCTCAACTGGACATACATCCTTCTCCCTAGCCTACGACTGCGAAGCGATGTTGCCCATTGAGGTCGAAGTTCCTACCATCAGATGCGAAGCATACAACTAGGACTCAAACCAATCTCAGCTCGAAGAAGCCCTAGATTTAATTAAAGAAAAGCTAGAAGAAGCACAACTTAAGAATGTTGCATATAGGCAAATGGCTACAAAGATACTTCAAGAAAAAGGTTCGAGACAAACACTTTGGATTGGGGGACCTAGTGCTTAGGCGTGTTTTTTTGGCCACACGAGACCCCTCTGTAGGCATCCTCAGGCCTAATTGGGAGGGACCTTACCAAATTGAATCCATCATTCAACCCGAGGTGTACAAATTGGCGCAATTGAATGGTGTTACACCCAGATTTTGAGCTATGTTAAATATGACCTCGAAAGTGGGATTCGCAAATAAGTGGACTCATAAGGTTGGAAACATGCTCCAGGATTGAATGTCGAGCCTGCAGGACATAGACGAGTATGGTGACCTTGAAGTATTGATGATCTCGAAAGATAGCTCTGGGGACGCTCTCGTCTTCAGGGGTGACCTCGGATCAGGGGTCCCGAGCTCGACGCACATACGATCTCGAAATCCATGAGGCCTCGGGAGATGTTTCTAGCTTGATAGATGACGGGAAACCTGGGAAGCTAAACCCTTAGAGATATGTTATAACCACCTTGAATATCTACAAGTGTTATAAATACGAGATGTAATCCTCATTTATTATTGTAAATCCCCTAGAATCGTAGGATATTATTTGGTCAGTTATACGTCCCCTGGTCTTCAGGGGACGTTTCCTTTTATATATGATTATAGGCATTTAAAGCCATTTATTTGATTTACACAAAAAGAGTAACTACCCAAAATATGTGGGATAGTATTCTTCAATCTTCTCTATAAATAGAGAGGCCATGCACCATTGTAAAGGACCAAAATTCTGATCCTTGAGAGAAAACTCTGAAGAATTCATGCTTAAGAATTTTCAGAGATAATCTTGAGTTTAATAACAGAGACTCGTGGACTAGGCAGATTTAACTGTTGAACCACGTAAAAATCGTGTGTTTATATTGTCTTATTTCAATTGGCCATTATCAGTTATTGTTTATGTGCTTTCACTGTTTGACGAAAAACGGCGTCAACAGTTTGGTGCTTTCATTGAGAGCCTTAAGCATTCATCCCTGAGAAAATCATGGACACAAACAATCAGAACACACCTGAGGAAAATTACCCAAGACGTCCTGGAAAACAACCAATGGAGAACCCGGATGTTGAAGAGAGAAGTGGGTCCTCTGATTCCTGGGGACCACCTCCTCCACCAAGAGATGAGGATATGTACTACAATCCTGAGCGGTACGTTCCTATTGTGGAACTTGAAAACCGACAACTGAAGCAGCTGTTGGCAGAAGCCAACAAACAGAATGAGGAGTTGACAAGGATAGCTGCAAAGGCGCAGGTGGCTCAGCCCCCACCGCCGCGCGAAAACCAAGTCCCTCCTCCAAGGGAAGTACATGTTCCTCCCCGGAGGCCCCGCGGGCGTCCACGAAAGGATGCTGCTACAAGGAGGCCGGCTCAACCTCTGGCACCAGCAGAGCCATCCGCTCCACCCAGGCCCCAGAGGAGTACTCGAGCTCGGGCCCCAGCTAACCCGCCTGTAGAAGTGCCTGCAGGAGCTGAGAATAACCGAACCCCTGCAGAGGCTCGGACTCAGGTACCTGGGAGCGCACCGAATGCGACTGACCCATCTCGGGCAAATTCTGGACCCTCTAGGCCGCGACAAGGGTGGCAGCCACCGTCGCCTATACGGTTCCCTCCGTCACCCATAAGATATCCTTCGCCCCCACACAGAAACGCTCAACCTGTTCAAGATCAGGATCATGGGTGTGCGGGGGAAAGACAAGGAAACAAGGAGACTTTCCAGGAGCGGAGAGGCGCTCCATCTGAGAGAAGTCAGACGTCTCGGTCTCGCATTGCGGAGACGAAGCGACGTGGAAAGAATCCATCGCGAAATAACCGAGCAATGAGTTTCACCAGTGATGAGTCTGGAGAGACCAGGTCTGTCAGTAAACATGACCGAGGTTGTAAGAATACTGGAAGTCGCAAGAATCGTCCTGACCTGCGAAATCATCTGAATCAGAGTCGGGAGAATGGAGATCAAACAAATCCAGACCTGAGGGATCGCTTGAATAAGCGTAGAGATCCCTTGCGAAGACGCGAGCCTGGAATCACTATCAATGACAGTCAATTCCAGACAGCACCTCCTACTGACCCAGTCCAAGAAAGAATCGATCAGCTCGAAAGAGCCTTTAGGCTTTTAAAGAATGAACTAGGAAATGGTCGATATGAGGACTCTGATGAGGAGCTCGAGCCGTTTTCTCCCCATATTTCTGACACTCAATTTCCTCAAGGTTTTCGGATTCCTCACGTCCCTACGTTTGAAGGAAAGACCGACCCGTGTAGTCACCTGAGCACGTTCAACACTATCATGAGAGCCAGTAACGTGGGTTACGAGCTCAGGTGCATGTTGTTTCCAACATCATTGGCAGGACCTGCAAAAAGTTGGTTCGAAAAGTATAAGAGACACTCAATAACCTCATGGGAGCAGTTGTTTAAAGAATTTAAGAAGCAGTTCTGAGCAATGGTAGGGGTCAGACCAGAAGCGTCCACCTTAACTAACGTCCGGTAGCAACCGGGCGAAACATTGAAGAGTTACTTAACAAGGTTTAATCTGGAAGTAGCCCGAGCTCGGGATGTGGATGACAGTGGACACCTCATGGCTATCCGAGCTGGCGTATTACCGGGAAGTGCCCTTTGGGACGACATGCAAGGGAAACCGGTAAGGTCAATAACCGAGTTTAACAGACGAGCGCAGAGGTTTGTCAATGTAGAGGAAGCGAGGTCGACGCTCAAAGTGACCTCCCAGTCCGAAACTACAACGATAAACATCAACTCTGCCTCAACCTCGGCGGACCCAGCGGCACCAAAGCCTGCCTCGGAGAACCCCTCGAAGAGGAAAAAGAACGAAGGAAGTAACCCCAAAGCTGAGGGAGGAAAGAAAAAGAAAGGGGAGATGTATTTCTCCGTGTATAGAGTATACACCGAGCTCAATGAGTCTCGAGAGAACATATACCTGGATAATGAGAACCAGGTCCCCTTTAGGCGCCCTGACCCGATGAGAAATCAAAAATCCAAGAGGGATTCCAATAAATATTGTCGGTTCCATAGAGACACCGGCCATACAACCGATGAATGTCGACAACTGAAGGACGAGATCGAAGGGTTGATCTCGAGAGGTTACTTCTGACATTATGTCAAAAACCAGAGTACTGGTCAGGCGGCTGCGAGCCAGAGAGTAGTCGCGCCTCCGACCACGCAAAACAATAACTCCCGAGCTCGGGAAGAGGACAGGCCCCCGCCGATTGATGGAGAGGATGTAATAACCATCTCGTGAGGGCCTCACCTCGCAGGAGGGGGCAGGAATGCCCAAAAGAGGTATGTTAACGAGTTGAAGACAGGGGACGGGTCTCCTTATGAACCCGAACCCAGGGCACCAAAAAGCCAGAGGATTGAAACGCAACCAATAACCTTCACCGAGGAAGACGCCTCCCATGTCCAATTCCATCATCATGATCCGCTGGTTATTACTCTTCAGTTGGCGAATAAAAGGGTCCACCGAGTTCTCATAGATAATGGGAGCTCAGTCAACATCCTCTATAAAGCAACCCTCGAGAAGATGGGACTCTCCCTTCGCGACCTGAAAGCATGTGCAACTACTTTGTACGGCTTTTCAGGAGAAGGAACTGCCTGTATGGGATCCATTGAGCTCCCCGTGACCTTGGGAGACTATCTAGTCTCGGTGACCAAGATAATGGAGTTCGTGGTAGTAGACTTACCATCCGCCTACAATGTGCTGCTCGGGAGACCCGCCCTGGTCGGGCTGGGGGCAGTTTCATCAGTACGGCATCTAGCCCTTAAGTTCCCGACCCCCAGCGAAGTCGGGACATTAAAAGGAGACCAATTGGCAGGGAGAGAATGATATAGCATCTCCTTGAGGGGAAAGAAACAAACAAATGCTCAAGCACTCGTTATCATACAAAACAAAGACGAAACAGTTTTAGAAATCGACAAGGAGATTGACCCGAGGATTGAGGAGAAAACTGACCTCGAACCTTTGGAGGAGCTCAAAGAAATTCAGCTCGAAGAAACTGATACTTCGAAGAAAGTGAAGGTCGAAAAACACCTCCAAGTTGAGGCAAAATAGCAATTAATTTGCTTTCTGAAGAAAAACCAGGTTGTCTTCGCGTGGTCGCACTCAGACATGGTGGGGATAAGCCCGAATGTAGCAAGCCACACACTAAACATAGATAGCTTTCCCCCGATGCAACAAAAGCAAAGACAGCTGGACGAAAATAGAAAGAAAGCACTGAAGGAGGAGGTTGACAGGTTAAAGGCAAACCATTTCATTAGGGACACCTTTTACCCTGACTGGGTAGCCAATCCAGTTTTGGTCCCGAAGCCCAATGGGACGTGGCGAACCTGTATTGACTACTCAGATCTCAACAAAGCTTGCCCAAAAGACTGTTTTCCGTTACCAAGGATTGACCAGCTCGTAGACGTTACGGCGGGGCATGGCCTGATGTCGTTCATGGATGCATATTCTGGATATAACCAGATTCCCATGCATGCCCCCGACCAAGAACACACGAGCTTCATCACGGATAAAGGGCTATATTGCTATAATGTCATGCCATTCGGGCTCAAGAATGTTGGAGCCACATACCAGCGGCTCGTAAACATGATGTTTTCAGAGCAAATAGGGAACAACATGGAGGTTTATGTTGATGACATGCTTGTAAAGTCTCAACTCAACAAGAACCATGTTGATGACCTCGAAGAGTGCTTCAGCGTGCTTAGGAAGTATAACATGAAGCTAAATCCGCAGAAGTGCACTTTTAGGGTATCTTCAGGAAAATTTCTGGGCTTTATTGTGAACTCCCGTGGAATCGAGGCTAACCCCGACAAGATCAAGGCCCTAATTGACATGCCCTCACCTCGAAGGCACAAGGATGTCCAAAGTTTGACTGGCAGGATGGCGGCCCTAAGCAGATTCATCTCGAAGTCTACAGATCGTGGTCTTCCATTTTTCAACTTGCTGAGAGGAGGTAAGAAGTTTGAATGGACAGAGGAATGCGAGCTGGCCTTTCAGGAGCTCAAAAAGCACCTTGCGGAACCACCCATCCTGTCAAAACCTGAAATGGGGGAAATACTGTACCTATACCTTTCAACTACCGAACACGCGATAAGTGCAGTGCTCGTCCGAGAAGAAGAAAGGGTGCAAAGACCCATTTAATACATCAGTAAAAGATTACTGGGGGCAGAGTCAAGATATCCACTTATGGAGAAACTCGCGCTCAGCCTGATTCATTCATCCCATAAGCTTCGCCCCTACTTTCAGGCACATCCCATCCATGTGCTGACTGATCAACCACTTAGACAAGTCCTATCTAAACCAGAGGCTTCAGGCCGACTTCTTAAATGGGCTATTGAGCTCGGACAGTTCGAGATCACCTACCACCCAAGAACGACAATTAAGGCACAGGCATTGGCAGACTTTATAGTGGAATGCACTGGTATAGCCGACGAGGAGGTAATAACCACGGCCCACGAGCTGTGGAAACTTTACGTCGACGGCTCGTCAAATGAAAATGGAGCAGGGGCAGGGATCATTTTGGTTACCCCCGTAGGAAGTAGATTTCATTCTGCCCTAAGATTTGGCTTTAAGGCATCGAATAATGAGGCCGAATACGAGGCTTTACTCACGGGACTTCGTATAGCTAAGGAGCTCAAAGCTAAAGCTATACATTGCTACAGTGACTCCCAGCTAGTGGTTAATCAAATCCTGGGTGAATACCAGGCTCGCGGCATGAGAATGGCAGCTTATTTGGAGAAGGCAAAATCAGCGTTAAAGTGTTTCGAATTCTATACAATCGAACAGGTTCCCCGCGAGCATGGAATGGCGAACACCTTAGACCTTACTATCAGTAGTGTAGGAAAAGTGTTGCCTATAACCATGAGTTTCTATTTGTATTAGCTTATTTGTTTTTGAATGTCATCAAATAAAAGATCCATTTCGTTCAAATATGTTATTTCTTTTTATTTTTGCAATCTCTCTTAATTTAATAACCTATGGTCACACTCATAGGATATTAAGGGGGCATCATTGGTACATATACCATCAGCTTAAAAAATAAAATAACATATACAAAAAACATATAAAGTATTTGGATGTAACCAAATACGCGAGCCTAGATAGTTCGGACATAACCGAATTATCAAAAACATATAAAGTATTTGGATATAACCAAATACGCGAGCCGAGATAGTTTGGACATAACCGAATTACCAAAAACATATAAAGTATTTGGATATAACCAAATATGCGAGCCTAGATAGTTCGGACATAACCGAATTATCAAAAACATATAAAGTATTTGGATATAACCAAATACGCGAGCCTAGATAGTTCGGACATAACCGAATTATCAAAAACATATAAAGTATTTGGATATAACCAAATACGCGAGCCTAGATAGTTCGGACATAACCAAATTATCAAAAACATATAAAGTACTTGGATATAACTAAATACGCGAGCTGAGATAGTTCGGACATAACCGAATTATCAAAAACCGAAAACGTTTGGAGTTAACCAGATGTGCAAACTTAACAGGTTTGGAACAAACCAGCCAAAAAAAAAAAAAAAAACTAATCGATGGTAAGTAGGAACCTAAACCTATTTCGAAATCGAGGCTGGAATATCTTAAAGAAAATAGTTTCGAACTCTTAATCTTGGAGCAAAAACCGAGGATGAGAAAAAGTGACTAAGCTAAAAAGATATAACCAAACCATCCACATTACATACCATATAAGTACTTTTGGGTTCATGGTTGAAGTAATATCCGACTTTGAAAAATAACGAGGTCGGAAGCGGATAATTTGAACAAACTGTGCATGAATGCATTGAGCTTCGGACCTAAATCCACAATATGTTTGTATGACTAAATAAACATAACTGATTCATCAATATAAAATGTGCCAAATATTTCGAGCCAAGAAATGTAAAGCATATATAAGTAATATTTAAAGAAATTGTATCAGCCCCGAGGGCATAAATTAATATAATTACAGAAATAAGGGGACGCAGCCCCAATAAATGGTTTCCCCGAGATCAGAGTCAAGGAAGAGGAGTCTCCTTGGCCTTCTCAGCATCTGCAGCACCGGATTCCTCAGGACGAGTAGCATGGCTATCCTCCTGGGCTCCATCCGAAACGACGTCCCGAGCAGCCTTTTCCTTCTCGAGCTGATCAGCCTTCTCCTTCTCGAGCTGCTGAGCCTCTTCCTTCTCGAGCCGAGCATTCCACCTTTCAAGAAGCGGCGCCTGTGAGGACCTAAGAAGCTGGTGTCCAGATCTTCATTGTAGGCCCACATTCGGTACATGGCCGAGTCAACCACTTGTTCCTTCTTCTCTTTGTACTCAGCAAGGAGACGAGCCTTTGCATCCTCCATGATGTCAAAGGTAGCAGCCTTTTCCTCTTCAAGCTTCTTGTTGGTCTCCTAGAGCTGGGTGATCTCCTTCTTATGCTCCTTGAGCTCAGTCTTCAGCTTCCCGAGCTCGGTGGCCATGTCCTCACGTTCCTTGGCTCCTGCCTCAAGCTTCACATCCGCCACCTTCAGATCATCGCATGCTTTGAGTTGGAGATCCTTCGCCTCTTGAGCATGAGACTTGCTTGAGTGGATCTCATTGTTCAGCTTATAGTTGAGCTGGGCAGTAAAGGCAAGAGCCTGAAAAAGGAAGAAACCACCATTAGCTCCAGGTCAGTGTGATTATAAGCAGAAAAGGAAGGGATATAGAAGGATACTCACCGCGGCAGTATGCTCGATACTCTTCTCGTAGAGAAAGTGCAGTCTCGGGTGTCATTTAAGCACTGCCATTGGGGAGCTTCAAGACTGCCATAGCTCTGGCCGATCCGGGACATAACATCCGAGACCAGCGTAGATCCATGGGACCCAGCGGCATTTTCGACCACATATGCATCCATGTGGGTAGAGACTGATAGCTTCTGAGCTCGAGAAGCAGAAGGCCTTCTAGAAGGCGGACCTAAGGATGACTGAACCACCACGGGGGGTTGGGACTCAGCCATGGCGGAGGGACCGACCAGCGAGGTCGGCGCCACTGCCGAGGCGACGACCTGCGAGGACGGCATCGTTATGGAAGCACCGGCCTGGGAAGTCGCCGCAGTGATGGAGCTCAAAACCGGCAGATCAGGAGGAGGGGTTTTCTTGGACCTCTTGAGGCCCTTTCCCGGTCGGTCGGTCTTCTGCGCCCCCACTTTGGGGCGCTTGCTCCTCTTGGCGCCGGCGCCATCGATAATGTTGTCGAGGTCGGAGTCCATCTTGCCTGCACAAGTCACAACACAGAGTCAGTTAATAAAAGGGAAGCATACAAGTTGTTTCAGTATCACAGACGTATAAAGTGATGATAGAAGAAACCTAACTGGAACTCTCCCCCGAGCTCGAGCTTGGGGACCATGAAATTCCCCCGTCTTCAGAGGAGGCGGGGGGAGTGCCTTCCCTATATGTGGGTGATAACCTCGAAAGGTCCCTATAATCGTTGGTCCCATACTGAACAGCTATCCCGTTCCGCACCTCGTCCGTGGTATACATGGTGTCGTATTTCCCGAGCCCACTATCAAACCTATGGACACAGTCATCTACCCAACTCCATATGTAGAAGTGGTATCTATCCTGTGGGCACGAGACTAACCTATTGGGCCTGTGTTTTAGTAAGGTGGGGGACCATATTCTCGAGGTAGGAAGGACTTTACCTTCATCCGAATCTGAGCTCGAGGCTTCATCATTAGCCTCATTCCCAGACAGCGGACTCCTCGGGCGAACTGCAAGTGGCGGCCTCGTTTCTCTCCTCAGAGGAAGGGCGCCTGTGGGCAGTGGCACCTGCTCCCAGTGTTCGCATTTTTTATTGGACCAGTCAAAGGTGGACTGGCCCTCCCCCAAAAGTCCGCACTTTCGGAGCTTATCCTCGTGTAGAAGGTATAAGAGGGACCTCCTGCCATGTGGGAGTTGGAGCAGGGTCTCTCTATGCTCCTTCATTGTATCGTCAGGAGTGGGACGCTGAAAATTGGCTGAAAGACAACATATTTCTACTAAGTACGGATCTAAGAGCTAAAGTCACGAGCATAGAAATAAAGATAACAAGAATACTTACGAATCCGCCTGAACGAATAGTGTCGAGACGGGGACAGACCGTCTGTCCAGAAGAAGGCCCTTTTGAAATCGGGCGGATGATTGGGAAGATCTTCAAAGACCTTCTTCTCCTTGGGATAGTTCGAGAGGTAGTAAAAGCCATCCCCTCCCCGAGCTCGGGAGGGGTTACTTTTCTGACAAAAGAGATACAAGATCTCTTGAGGCGAAGGTCCTTTCCACCCCATCTCGTGCTATAAGGACCTCAGGGCAGACAGTACCCTGTAAGAGTTGGTGTTGAGTTGGAACGAGGCCAACCCAACAAAATCCGTGAAGTCCTTGAAAAAAGACTTCAAGGGCAACAAAGCTCCTGCCCTCATGTGTTCCTGGCTCCAGGCCGCGTATTTCGCACTGGCGTCGCGGCCCCCAGGGGCGAAGTAGCTTCGTTCATGGTTGACTGGAGGTCGACACTTCAAGGAGCCTGACAGGCTAAGGCTGTGGAAAGCCAGGATGTCAGTTATCTGACTAGTTGTGGTAACCGAGCTCCAGTAGTGCTCGGCCTCAAACATTTCTCTCCTCGGCTGCGAGGAAGAAGGTTCCCCCATTAGTGAAAATTTGAGCTCTCCTGGATGGTATGCGACAGTAACCTTTAATGCAGGATCGAGAGGAATCGACCTAGGTCCTGAATAGGATTCCGGATAGAGGGCCTCCCGAAGAACTCTCCTCTTCCCCTCTATGACCTCGTCTATCTGGCGGCGGTAGTGAGCTCGAATGTCCTCTTGCTCGCGCGCAAGCTCGTATTCTCTTATCCGACGTTGATTCCGAGCGAACAGCGATTCTGGGCTCGGAGATTTTGGCTCGTAAGGGATTGCCAGCAACGACCCCCACCGTCTTTCCAGATTCTGTGACATCTAGCGAGAAAGAAAAAATGGTGAGGGCCATGCATGCAAGAGTTCCGAGCTCGAACTTATGAGCTCGGGGTTTTAGGAGCAAAACAAGCTAAATATTAAGACCCTTATTGAAGAGTCAGGGCGTGCGTTCCACGAAAAAGAAAGGAGTGTGGATAATTTTTTGAAAATCCCAAAAATCAAGGGAAAAGAAAGTGGCGGTTAACCAGGAAAGGCAGCCTTGGGTTTCGTGCATTTATCAAGGCCCATGTTTTTTACCCGAAAACTTAGTGTACAAGAAACGTCGCCTAAAAATTTCAAAACCCAGAAAATTGGAACCTCACTCAAATATGAAAACTGGGTATAAGCCAGTGGTGTAAATCCAGTATGGAAGTCTAAAAAGTATAAGAGCCTATCAGATCAAAACCTCCTATCATATTATGCTAAGGATGTAAACTAGTATATACACATACACATCAAGAACAGTATGAATAAAAACTGACAAAATGGGAAACAAAGATTGCATACTTACACAATAATGGCGATTGCAGAGAGATTGTCGATTGAAGAAGAGGTTGCAAATAAGAACTCACGGACTCGAATAGACCGGGGTTTGTTTGTTTCTTTGGCCGAGAAAACGTGCACAGAATAGAAACTTTATGAGGAGGTCTCTGGTTTCATTTTTTTCTTTTCTTGCTTTTGGTGAACGAAAGTAAAAATGAAGATGAAGAATGGGGTCTCGTATATATAGATGGAAGAAGGGGGATAAATCCGGGGCGTTGAATGAAATCCTTGCTAGATCGGACGGATGGGAATCAATGACAAGATGGCGCCGAAAAGATGGCAGACGGATAATCGTGGGCATGTTTCCAAGGTACTCAAGTACCAAAAATGAGCAATACCCAACTGACGCGTGTCCATTTTCAAAAGTGTGACGGTACAGTTCTCACAGAAAGTAGTTCAAAAGTTTCCTTCTCTTAGGATTCGAACAAATACTTTTGAGGGGGCAAGATGTTACACCCAGATTTTGAGCTATGTTAAATATGACCTCGAAAGTGGGATTCACAAATAAGTGGACTCATAAGGTTGGAAACATGCTCCAGGATTGAATGTCGAGTCTGCAGGACATAGACGAGTATGGTGACCTTGAAGTATTGATGATCTCGAAAGATAGCTCTGGGGACGCTCTCGTCTTCAGGGGTGACCTCGGATCAGGGGTCCCGAGCTCGACGCACATACGATCTCGAAAGCCATGAGGCCTCGGGAGATGTTTCTAGCTCGATAGATGACGGGAAACCTGGGAAGCTAAAGCCTTAGAGATACGTGATAACCACCTTGAATATCTACAAGTGTTATAAATACGAGATGTAATCCTCATTTATTATTGTAAATCCCCTAGAATCGTGGGATATTATTTGGTCAGTTATACGTCCCCTGGTCTTCAAGGGACGTTTCCTTTTATATCTGATTATAGGCATTTAAAGCCATTTATTTGATTTACACAAAAAGAGTAGCTACCCAAAATATGTGGGATAGTATTCTTCGATCTTCTCTATAAATAGAGAGGCCATGCACCATTGTAAAGGGCCGAAATTCTGATCCTTGAGAGAAAACTCTGAAGAATTCATGCTTAAGAATTTTCAGAGATAATCTTGAGTTTAATAACAGAGACTCGTGGACTAGGCAGATTTAACTGCTGAACCACGTAAAAATCGTGTGTTTATATTGTATTATTTCAATTGGCCATTATCAGTTATTGTTTATGTGCTATTCTTTCACTGTTTGACGAAAAACGGTGTCAACAAATGGAGAGTTGGTTCCACGAGCTTGGAACGGTGAACATCTATGACCTTATTATTAGTAATGTAGGAATGATGTTTATTTAGTTGTAACCAAGCTTGTATTTACTTTTTGCTTTTATCATTAATAAAGCACTTTTTCTTGTTCAAATTTTGTTTATTATTGTTATATTTTTCGCAAGATCTCAAAATTCAATAACCTAAGATTTCACAATCATAGGAAATTAAGGGGGCATAAGTGATATACAATCATACCAGAGGCTCAAAAAAAATATAGCAGCAATAAAATTCATTAGAGTGCATGGGTCACTACTAACCAAGCACGAATTTAAAACCCTGGACGAAAACCAGGTATGAACATAACTTAACAAGTCTGGAATGAGCTGGCAAAAAAAATTGACACGAATAAAAGTTGTAATTCTAGATAAATCAACAATATTTCTAAAATCAAGACAAAGCTGAATTTTTTTGCAAAAAAAAACCTCGCAACCTTGAGACCATACTTGAGGATGAGGAAAAGTTACTTTCTTTAAGCAAGAAGTAACTAGACTAAGGAGACTACACACCAATAAATACTTTTAAACGCGAAAATACATGGTATAAGTAGTGTTCGAACTTGAATATAACGAGGTCGAAATTGTGCAATCGAACGAACTATGTATGAATATATACCTAAGAACGACAGTGTATTTGTATAAATAAACAAATATAAAAGCAAGTCCTTAGTAACACGCTAGAAATATTTTGAACCAGGAATATGATATATAATATTAAGGAAAAACGCTAAAGGTCTGTAATGTGCAAAAAGGTTTTCAAGATGGAACCTTAAGAGCATAAAAACTACCATTAAAGTATAGCATTCATCATTAGTAAAATATAGCTCAAGCTCGAGTTGTAAATTGTCTTTTCCCTAAGGGCATAAAAAATTATAATTACAAAGAAAGGAAAAAAACACCATGGGTCACAGCCATGTTTTGATCTTCATGGATTGGAAGCTTCAGAATCCACCGATCCAACTTGTTCCATGGCCTTTGTAGCCTCCTGCGCCTCAAGCCTGACTTCTTCCTCTTCCAATCAAGCATGCCACCTATCGACATACTTGGTCTCCTTGATAGATAGGAAACTAGTATCGAGGTCGAGATTTGTGGCCCATATGAGATACATCGCCATGTCGACGGGGTTATCCTTCTTGGTCTTGAATTCCTCAAGAAGACGAGCTTTCTCACTCTCGATGAACTTGAAAGTTGTCCTCTTGTCCTCCTCAAGTTTTGGAATTTAGTTATTGGACCCTCTTAAGCTCCGTGTCTTTAGCTTCCAGCTCTTGTCGTGCCTTCTTAAGGTCGTCTTCAACCCTAATATGTGCCTCCTTGGCACTTTGAGCATGCACCTTGCTCATTGCGACCTCGCGATTCAGGATGTAGTTATGCTGGATGAAGGCTAGGAAGGCCTACAATAAAAAACAAATATTAAGAGTAAAGAAACAAAGAATTGTTGTTAAACATAGAGTTTATCATTTTTCAAGGAAAAACTTACCGAAGAAAGCAACTCTTCGCTCTTAGCGAAAAGGGCGTTGGTGTTTTCACAGCTTGTTAAGAACTCCCATTGGGGAGCCCTGAGGTTGCTGAAACATTGGCCCATGCGAGTCAAGGCATCTGAACCTGGTTGAACTCCGGGAGTACCGACAACATTGTCAACCACGAACTCGGGGATGTAGGTCGCGATGTTGAGTTTGCAATTTTGGATTGGAGAGTGGGAAGGGCGATTTTTCTTCGATTGGCTCGGGGGAGAAAGAGCAATAACCTTCGGGTGCATTGGAGGAACAATGACAAGGCCCGACTCAGCCTGCTTTGAGGCCGACGGGGTTGCCTCGGTTGTTTTGTCGACTTTGGAAGAACGGGCTCCCTTCGAGGATACCCAATTGCGCTTGGACCCCCTGGACGCGGTGATTTGGTTGAGGGCGTGTAGAGGGCGCCCTAATTCTATTATTTTATAAAAACATCCCTCAACTAATATTTAATAAAAAAATGCCACTTTAAGAAAAAACTCAGTGGGGCCTTGATAAACCATGCAAATTGGGCCCAATAATTGAAAAAAAAAATGCTTCTTTATGCATTATTCATAAATGAAATAAATTTTTAAGTCCCACTGACGTAATTAAAATAAAAAGCATAACATAGTTTCTTTTATTCTTGGCGCTCAACTTGATCGTTGTTTGTTCATAGGACACCTCACGCCATACATACTCAGATGTCGAAACTCCCCACATCATTGCGTGTGCTAAGGAGAAACCTACTGTTTACCTAAAAGGGGGAAAGTAAGGAGGTGAGCTAAAAGCCCAATAAGAAATTACAACAAATACAACAATATCAAAGAAAACGCAAGAAGGGCATGTATCGTAAATCATGGCAAAACATATCATCTTCATACTCATAGTTTATAATCATAATCATAATTGTAATCATAGTCATACACCACAATCACACATCATAAACATACTCTTTGTGATCATGGCACCCCTATTGCCCATGTCACATCTTGAGGTAACCAGTAAAACATAAGCTGGTGAGACATCCTCTATGAGGTAAACAGGATCTCAGGTCCTTGAATAACCTCGGCGCGCCCGCCTTTTGAGTTACGTCACATCATTAGTAACTCCTTTGTTGTGTCACATTCATCATGCTAGAAACCTTTTATTTTCATTCATCATATAAGCGCATGTGCCACAGTTCACATCAAAACATAGAAATTTCACATTCCATTGCACTTGAATTATCATAACAAATCAAAACATAGAATTTACACTTTTCATAACACTTGACTTATCATGACATATCGAAACATAGAATTTACACTTTTCATAACACTTTATTTCTTGCAACATAACAAGTCATACCTTTCATAAAATAATACATAGAAAATTCTATCTAACTTCCTTACCTTAAGTCCAAGCAAAGTAAAGCGCGAATACGTCACAACGAGCCTATAATCATAATCAAACGGCAGTCTTTAAAATTATGTAAGAATACACATATCCAACATACATACTGTTATCCCCAAAAATTGGAGTTCGATGACGTGGCAATCAGAAGTGAAAAGTGGCAGTACATGGTCCGTGAACGACACATTAATAGTCAATAAATACATTGGCTCTTCAGAGTTGTGATAAAGTGATTTGACCGACCTGGAAGAGATTCTGTCAGACCGATAAGGATTTTTGACTGACCAATCAAGTGTCATGACCGACCAGTCATGTGCTTGTCCAACCAATCAGGTGCTTGTCCGCCCAGTCAGGTGTTCGTCCGACCAGTTAGGGTCTTGGCCGACCAGTCAGTCATTTTGGCCGACCAGTCAGTCTGTTTTGCTAGACCAGAAATGTGTTATACCGACCAGAGGTGTGCTAGAGGTGTGCTTTGCCGGCGAGAGGTGTTTGCCTATGTCCTCAGTAACAGCTTCAACCCGAATCATTTCTCAACTTCCGCAGGAATCTCTCAGATATCCCGGAATAATAGCCATATTGTTGTAATATTAGATTTATTTATATTTTATTAATTAAAGTCTGTTGAAAGAACAAATGACCCGGAAAAAGGGAGATATTTATGTACGATCCATGAGCCTATGAATAAAGAGCTCATGGCATCATTTGGGGGATCTGATCTTTTTAGACTGAGAAAACTCTCTCGTTTTGAGATTTTGGGAGTGTTACTTGGGGCATTCTTGAGGCATTTTCTGAGAGGTTAGAGAGAAAAAACTTGTATTCTCTAGA
Organism: Humulus lupulus; assembly: GCF_963169125.1. Lineage (NCBI taxonomy): Eukaryota > Viridiplantae > Streptophyta > Magnoliopsida > Rosales > Cannabaceae > Humulus > Humulus lupulus. The sequence goes on along the minus strand of NC_084801.1, from coordinate 164,523,670 downwards.
GAGAGAAACTCTATATTTTTCTACTTGCACTGAAGAAGCTCAGTTGGCTTAAGTCCATCTGATCTTAAGTGTAGGCTAAATATATCACAACTCCAAGTGGATTAGGCTATTACCAACAAATTGGGACTGAACCACTATAAAATTATCAGTGTCGTATTTTTCTCTTGAAGGTTCATTGTAGTTTAGACGTCTACTCGTCGTTGGCTAAAATCGTGGTCAACACATACCCCACGTGTGCATGGGTCATGCACACGTGGTACACGTTGCACTACAATTACAAACATACAATAATTCCATAAAAATCATAAAAGAATAATGTTAATTCTACCAATCAATCATTCATGATTACAAAATAAAAATCATATGTTTGAATAATAGGCGTATGCTTGAACGTAAAAATACACTTGCGTGTAACATGCATATGTGGGAGTGTTCTTAAACTTTAATGTTTAAAGTCGATAATTTCTACATGCTCATTTCGTTGCTTTTTCTTAAAAATTCAGCAAGCATAAATAATTCACCACTTAATTATTACTTCATCATTTCTTTTAACCATATATTTGTCATTCAAAAACTTTATTAGAAAATTTTAATTTACTAAAATTATTCATTAGCTTTTAATTCCTCATAAAATAATAATCTTATTTATTATTAAATAACAATTAAAAGAATGTGACAAAATTTATAGTTACTTATAATTATTAAATGAATTTCTTGATCACCTTTAGAAAAAAAAATTTACTTATCATAAAAAAAACTGCATAATTATAAATGGGAAAATACATATTTAAAGTGTGGAAAAATCACATTTATCATATATAAAATCTAAGACTTAATTTATTTGAGCACATGCTTTACTTATCACATTTTCTCTTAATAAACCAAAAATTCCAGCAAGCACATTATTTTATTAAAATCACTTAATTGAATTAAAACCATATTTTCTCTCACAATATATATATATATAAACTGCATGTGCTTATTTTGAATAAAAGCCTATTATCACGTGAAATAAAATGTCTCTTATTTATATAAATCAGAACATCATTTTGAGGCTTCTCTTCTGCATTTAAAAATGTTTATTTACCATTACCATCACAAAAAAAAAAAAAAAAAACAGCAAGCATAAAATCACCTGGCATGTTTACACAATGCTTATAATTCTTTTTATCAATTTAACATTTTACCCTAACATGTTTTCTACATTTTGGACACCTTGTAATACAATTAGCATGCAAAGTTAATAACAACACAAATCAAAACAACTCCAAACCACAATAAACACTTATGGCCAAAATCTATATTGCATAATAACATGAAAATACTACAATCACCCACATGCTTATGTTAGGAACAACTCCTAGTGTGCAGCGGAAAATGCGGTAATGATAGTATTGTATACAATAACAAAATTTCATATAAACAACTTTAAATGAGGATCCTTCAATATGCAATATGTTAATCAATATATAATATGTATATGTAAAAATAATACGAAATGATTTACCTCTTGTAGCTTATCAAGAATCCTTGAATCTTTTTGTATATATTTCGATATTCCTATCCTCGCAAGAGTACTCACACCTAGATCTTCCAAGACATTCTCTACACCTCAAGATGTGGGTGGGCACATAGAGAACAAGAATCAATTTTGTGAATAAAAAGTATTCTCAACACATGAGACTCTTGATTATAGGTTAGAGAGAAGTGATTTTTCTTTTGTGAAAAAGATGATAGTTTTTCTTCTCTGTAAACACTTGTTGTTTCTATTTTCTATCATATAGAATATATAGACATTATTATCATAATAATAATATTAATAAAATCAATCATCTTTAATAATAATAATGATAAAAGACAAAGTCTAGCATTCCATTTTAAAACCCATTTCAAAATGTTTTATTAATTAATTAAAAATAAAAAACCAATAACTGATTACATCAGAAGTGCTACATGCATAGAGCAGTCCAAGCCCTATGCATGTGGCATATCCCTGAAAATGAGATTTGATTTTTCATGTGTTTTTATTTTAATTAATTAATAATTAAAAATTCAAACAAGGTATCATCTTTTTATGGAGAAGATAACAACTTAAATTTCAAATTTCAAATTTCAAAATTTGAATTTCCATTATCATCTTATTATTAATTAAATAAGTATAATAATCAAAACCAATTTTGACTATCCACATTTATCTATTCACACTTAAATAAAATAATTGATTAAAATCAATTTCTTCTATTTCTACAGAATTTAAAAAATTGCACAAATGCAATAATAAATTGTGCAACTTCAATTATCACATAATTGCACATTTATCCCGAAGAATAAATATTCTCTCAAATAGCCCATTCACAGTTTGACCATTGTATAAACTCTTACCTTGATTAGTGTCGATAGAGCCACTCCGAGGACCTATGGACCAATAATTCCAAGCTCCAATAAATAAAATATTATTAACCAAAACTCTTTGATTCAATAATCATATTTATTAATATCCTGATTATTCTACTATAAATATGAGATTGAACTCTTGAGAATTAAAGACATATATTTACAGAGTACTTTATTGTAACCATAAAGTGTTCATTGATATAATCATTACATACAAATTAATCCTCTATTGATGATTCATAATTAAGTGGGAATAAAATTACCGTTTTACCCTTTTAGTTATATCTTGATTCCTAGTGTAGATTAATTCATAATCTGATTATGAATTTGATGTCAATAACATTTTCAGTTCCAAAAGTCAACCCAATAGGGAATCATCATTCAATCTATAAGAAGGTATAGATTCCATGTTTGTTAAGCTATGTCCCCAGCCATATACAGCAATGATTCCCGAAAACAATAGTTCTTAGCCTGATCATTCTGACAAACCATAACGCATGAATCAAACGATCAAATGACATATATAGGAGTTCATAATAACTTCAGGATTAAGATTAGTTTGTATATGATCATCAGTTGATGTGTTTTATAATACTACGAAACGGTATTTAAACAAGTATTATTAAATCACATCTAGTCCAGATCTGCATACTCTCATCATGCAAAGTACCTCCACTAAATTGTCCTACTACACTAGTAACCCGGATCTAGGTCACATGTATTCATAATACTAGTGGATTGTACTAGCAGTGTTTAATCTATAGATTCAATAACTTTATTTTACTGCGAACTATTTAAGTTCATTATCTCAATCTCGATCCTCTCATACCAATATGAGATTGAGACCACATAGATGAACTTGGGAATTTTCTGATATTTACTTCATATTAATAACAATAATATAGTACATTAGCTACATATATACAATAATTCAATTCATTCATTTATTTCATTAAAACCATTGTCAACTACAATTGCTTTAAGGGCACAATTCCCAACAGCTCATTACTCGATGATTTAAAATAGCATAAAGAGCCAAAATAAACACTAATACCCCTTTTAATAACCTTGATCGAATCATACTCATAACAAATTAACAAAATAATTTCCAAATTTTATCATGCTTTTATCCAACACATCAAAAGAAAATTAAAAAAAAATTAAGACAACAATTAGATCCCAGCTCCCCTAGTTAGTCGAAACCTATATAGCATGGTCAACCAACTTCAAATCTCTTTGCATGCTTATACGAATATAAAGGAAAACAACATAAACCCTAAAACATTCACTTAGGCTGAAACACACATCAAATCTCAAAATAAATTACAACATCAAATAATTCTAGCATGCTTTCTAAGAACAAGAATAAACCAAAATACAACAACACCATCAATGACCAACTCCCTTGCCAAAACCTGTAGGCAATTGGAATCCCAAATAAATATTCCAAACTCATAACAACATTCTAAGCATGCTTCTAAATAGATATTGTTGTACCCTAAAATTAGCACGAGTTCAATTACTCAGCTCGGGTACAACTGACAGATGAATATGTGGAAAAATAAACAAGTAAAATATCTGGCTAACAGTGATGTGAACAGCTTGAGTTTGGGGGTCTGACAACATGATACACAGGTTATTATCAGACCGCCTCTCAGGATAACAATTGAGTTTGAGACTTATAGTGACTAGATCCAATTTCGGGCGCTCTGAGCTTACTATGAGCTAGGGTTCATATAGTCTTTGAACACGAGCTCGGGTTAGATATTCAGCTCGGGGAAACCTGGATAGAACGTATACTGAAGGATCCCAAGAGATTTGGAGGCTCATTAATGCCCAGGCTATATTGCATATCTATCATTTATTATCCGAGATAGGAGGATTATATTCTATTCTAATATCAAATCATAACCCAATGTAAATGGGAATAATCTGTATTAAATGTATACCTTATTTATTCATGCTGTTACCCAAACCTGACCAGGAAATTTCCCTATAAATACCATAGATAATGGACAGGGAAGGGGACGACCATTTTTTTATTACTAAAACTCTACAAAATTGAGAGAGAAAAGCAATAACATTGTCTCGTGGACTAGGTGGATTTAACCACTGAACCACGTAAAAGTTGTGTGTGATTGAGAGGAAATTAGTGCTTCGCAAGTTTCAGTCGACATTCATCATGGTGCTCACACGATCAATGCATGACAATGAGATGGAACAACCTGGTTGGTAGGAGGCCCCTCATACTGCTATTCTCGATGAAAATGGCCTAAATGTTCAACAACATCCTGGAAAGCAACCGATGGGTTAGAACGACATTGGGAGTTCAACATCGCTCCCACCAAATCATAATCCGGGATATTTGACTATCGTCGAGATGGAAAATGTCCAATTAAGTAGCATATCGCTAGGGAAAATAGTCAAATCAAGGAGGTCTTGGCTCGGTTACCCCTTCTTGCAACCGACATTAATGTCGAAAAAAGGAAAAGTGGGTCTCATAAGTCCCACAGGAATAATCGGTCTAAACCTAGTCATTCTGCCAGGACCGCCACTCCGAGCTATGTGCCGTAAGAGTAAAACCACTGGAGTGCTCAGTTCACTAGTCGTCATAGGGGTCATCACCAACATGTCAGTCAATCAGTGAAGACTGCGACCCCCACCTCTGTGCCTTCTTTGCAGATTCCCAGGAGTGCCCACAATAACCCACCAGGGCAAGCTGGGACAAGTTCACGGAGGTAAAATGCTCCATCGAATCCACCTGTGCCACGATTAGAACCCCAGCCACAGAGAACTCAGAACATTTTAGTATAGTCAAGGCAGGCTAATTTAGTTCGTCCTGATGGAACGAGGATAAACTCGCCAATAAAGCATCTGCCATCACCGGTTAGACATCCTACACTACCTCGCCCACAACGAGATGCTTCAGCTTGTGGGAACAGTAGGAGAAATCCTCCCCCGTCGGTAGACACTTACGCCCCACGGGCACGTGTTGAGAATCCAGGTCCTCGATCTCAACTACGGGCTATAAGTTTTGCAAATGGAAGTTAATGGACGGGGAGCCAGCATGGAGGCAGACGACCTGAGGAATCATCTGAGCTCAGCACAAAGTATGATCCATAGCCTGACTTGCGCGATCATTTGAACTCACAAAGAAGGCATCCAGCTTGGAACGAGGGTGTTAGTTATACTTGACATGAGGGAGGCCCGTCTATCGAACGTGACAATGGGAATGTCCCACCTAACCAAGCTCAGACATGGGGGGACAACAACCCATTAAATGCATACAATAGGATGGGAGCTGTTGAATAGCCCCCTAGCTAACTTAGAGACCAACGGCCTAACCCTTGAGTGACTGGCCTTGATGGAGGAATAGATGAAGAGGCTCCTCTCTGGAAATGGGGCAGATGATTGCGACTCAGATGAAGAGTTCAAACCTTTCGCTCCAAACATTGCCGCAGCTATGTATCCTGGTTGATTTAGGATGCCAAACATTCTGACATTTGATTGAAATACACATCCATCCGATTAACTTGGGATGTTCAACACAATGATGATGACCCACAATGACGAGCTCGACCTAAGGTGTATCATGTTCCCCGCGAATCTGGTCGGACCTACCAGACAATGGTTTAAACAATACAAGAAGCATTCGATAAGCTTGTGGAAGATATTTTCTTCTGGGTTTAAGAGAGCATTCCAAGCTTCATAGGCAACTCGTGTAGAGGCCGACTCATTTGCCTACGTAAAACAACAACCTAGTGAATCAGTAAAGGCATACCTGAGCAGATTCGCCAATGTTGCAGCATGAGCTAAGGATGTTGATGAAAGCTCCAAGCTCATGGTGATGAGGACATGAATTTTGGTGGGAGGCGACTTGTGGAAAGAAGTCCAACGAAAAGGAGTTAAAAGTGTAGATGAATTCTTGGCCCAAGTCTAAGAGTGGATAAACCTGGAAGAGGCACGATCTGATGTCGCAGGAACCAACCAGGACCCTATCCAACCCGCTGGAGCAGTGGTAGATGTTGCAGCTATGGCTCAACCTATTACCTAGAATAACCAAGCAGAAAAAATAAGAGGAATGGGAATGGTGAGGGCGACTAGAATGGCAAGAAGAAGAACAAGTCTTTGGAGAAATTCAAGCCTGTTTATGCCACCTACATTGACTTAACGGACATCCGGGAACATATCTTCTTGGGAAATTCTAATCACCTCCCGTGGAAGAAGCCAGAGCCTTTAAGGCTTTAGAGGGCGAAGAGAGACCCCTCAAAGTTTTGCCGATTCCACTATGACATCGGTCATAACTCTGATGATTGTCGATAGCTAAAGGATGAGATTGAGACTCTCATTCAGGCTGGTACATTAGCCCAGTATGCCCAAAATCGGGTGGCCTAATCAATCAGTTGGGCAGAATCCTCAACCAGCTCAGGAAGCCCCGACAGGTCAACCTGGAGCTCAGATGAATCAGGTCGACCCTTCCCCGATAGTAGGAGGTGATATAACATCTATTGTCGGAGAACCTCATTTGGCGGGCATGAGTAGCAAGGCCCAAAAGAGGTATATTAATGAGTTGAAAACTCATAATGGTGTGGATTTTGCCCCGAAGCAGCGGCTATCGAAACAACAGCGGTTGGAAAAATAACCAATCAATTTCACGGAAGAGGATGCTAGCCACGTTCAATTCCCGCACAATAACGTGCATATGGTAACCGTGCAGCTTGCTAACCAAAGGGTACGAAAGATACTGGTGGATAACGAAAGTTCCATAAATGTGCTTTTTAGGTCCACCCTAGAAAAGGTGGGATTGTCTGTTAACGATTTGAAGGCGACTTCAATGACTTTGTATGGGTTTTTGAGTGAAGGAATGATGACCATAGGGACGATCGGACGGGTGGTTACATTGGGAGAAGAGTCACGAACTATCTCTAAAATACTTGAGTTCATGGTAATCGATTGTCTGGCTGCATATAACGTGATTTTGGGACGACTTGCGCTGATGGCTTTTGAAGCCATCACTTCGATCCGACACCTGGCAATGAAGTTCCCTTCAACCTCACAAATATGCACAATAAGAGGAGACCAGCTCACCGCCAGAGAATGCTACATCATTGATATGAAGGAAAAATCACAACCTGGGTAGCATGAGATGGTTATAAGTGAAGGAAATAAGGAGTCCCGGGAAATGGAAGTTACCCGTAGGACGGAAGAACCTCGAGAAGGAAACGATGAGGTTGCCCAATGGGACGACATTGATCCATGGGTAGGCGAAGATAGGTCTGAGCTTAAAATAGTAAAAGAGCTCGAGCAAATAAACATTGACCCAGAAGAACCTTCCAGAGTTGTCAAAATTGGAAAAAATCTTGAAGTCGAAAGGAAGAAGAAGTCGGTCGAGTTTCTAAGAAAGAACCTGGATATTTTTGCCCGGTCGCATGAGGATGTGGTGGGAATCAGTCTGAGTATAATAATGCATACTTTAAACTTGGACAAGAATGTGTCTGCAAAGTCCCAAAAATAAAGGATTTTGGGGACAGTACGATCTGAAGCGTTAGAAGAAGAAGTAGCTCGCATACTTAAATGTGGGTTTATCAGGGAAACAAAATACTCGATTTGGGTTGCTAACCTTCTGCTGGTCCTGAAGCCAAATGAGAAGTGGAGAACTTGTATCGATTTCTTTGAATTTAACAAGGCGTGTCCCAAGGATTGTTTCCCACCACCAAGAATTTATCAGTTGGTAGACGCCACAGCTGGTCACGAACTTATGTCTTTCATGGATGCATACTCTGGATATAACCAAATTGTGATGAACCCTGCAGACCAAGAGCACACCAATTTCATGATCGAGCATAACATATATTGCTACAAAGTTATGCCATTCGGGCTGAAAAACGCCAGAGCTACATACCAACGGTTGGTCAACAAAATGTTTGCCAACCAGATCGGGAGAAACATGGAGTTGTATGTTGATGATATTCTCATCAAATCAAAGACTGCCAATAACCGTGTATCTGACCTGGAAGAATGTTTTGGCATATTGAGAAAGTATGACATGAAGCTGAATCCCTAGAAGTGCACTTTCGGAGTCCCGTCGGGAAAGTTTCTGGGGTTTATAGTCAACACAAGGGGGATATTGGCGAATCCAGAAAAAATCAGGTCGTTGTTAGAAATGCCTTCACCCAGGTCGCGTAAGGAAGTACAATGCCTAACTGGAAAGGTGGCGGACTTAAACCGATTCATTTCAAAATCCACTGACAAGTGTCTACCACTCTACAACTTGCTCAGGAAAAACAAGAAATTTGAATGGACCGAAGAATGCGAAAAGACATTTTGCGGCCTGAAAATGCACCTAGCTGAACCTCCCGTATTATCAAAACCAACGTCTGGAGAGTGTCTATTTCTTTACCTGGTCGTGGAAAAAAATGCAATTAGTGCCGTATTAGTTCGAGAAGAAAATTGGGCACAGAAACCCTTATATTACATAAGTAAGAGGCTTCTCCAAGCTGAATCACGATACCCACTGATAGAGAAGCTTGCATTATGTCTCATTTTGGCTTCAAGGAAGCCCAGACCATACTTCCAGTCCCATTCTCTTCACGTCTTAACTGACCAACCTTTAAGGCAGGTGTTACAAAAGCCTGAAAGTCAGGATGTCTATTAAAATGAGCCATCGAACTCAGCTAGTTTGAAGTATTGCACATGCCACGAACTGCAATCAAGAGTCAAGCCCTTGCTGATTTTATTACCGAGTGCATATGTTTTCAGGACGAGCTGAAAAAGGAGTTGGTGGAAGAATTATGGAAAATCTTCGTTGATCGATTGTCTAACAAAAACAGATCGGGAGCTGGGATAATCTTAATCTCACCTGAAGGACATCGGTTCCATATAGCTCTTAGGTTTGGGTTTGAAGCATCCAACAATGAAGCAGAGTATGATGCCTTATTGGCAGGGCTAAGGGTGGCGAAAGAGCTGAAGGCAAAATCCATCTAATGTTATAGTGATTCTCAGCTTGTGGTTAATCAGATATTGGGAGAATACCAAGCTTGAGGCATCAAGATGGCGACCTACGTAGCTGAGGTAAAGGGTGAGTTGTCTGAGTTCGAGTTTAGCTCCATTGAGCAAATACCTCGCGAGCAGAATTCCAAGGTTGATGCTCTGGCTTTACTTTCTACCACCAAAGAGGCAGATACATTGAATGTAGTTCCGATGGAGTTCTTGGAAATCCCAAGTATAACAGTAGAAACTGTTGAGGTCAGAATGATTGACATAAAACTGACCTGGATGAATCCCATAGTGGAATACCTCACAACCGGAAGGCTACCTGATGATAAGAAGGACTCAAGAAAGTTGTTGTATCAAGCTCTGTGGTATGTTATGATTGAAGGGATCCTATATCGATGAAGACATTCGTTGCCCCTCCTGCGATGTGTTCTGCCCGAGGAAGCACAGACTATTTTGCAAGAAATATATGAAGGCTTCTGCAGAGACCATGATGGGGGGAAAACCTAGCTCTAAAGGTATTGAGACAAGGCTTTTTTGGGCCCACTTTAACAAATGACTCGATCTCGTATGTGCAAAAGTGTGACAAATGCTAGCGCTTCGCCATAGTTGTCCGAGGTTCTCCAGTCGAGCTAACCATGATCTCATCCCCTTGGCCATTTGCGGCATGGGAAATTAACTTAATGGTTCCCTACCAACGAGAAAAGGAGGAGTTTGTTATGCAGGTTTTGTAATCAATTATTTCAAGAAGTGGGTAGAGGTTGAACCTTTGGAAACCATCACCTCAAAGAGAGTCCTGGACTTTATTGTGAAGAATATCATATGTCGATTTGGACTCCCTAAAAAGATCGTGTCAGACAACAGAACTCAGTTCGATAGTGATCTCTTCACATAATTTTGTGAAAAATATGGCATAATCAAGAGTTTTTTGTCGGTAGCGTACCCATAATCCAATGGATAGGTCGAAGCTGTAAATAAGACCCTGAAAGCAAGCTTGAAAAAAAGACTAGATGAAGCCAAGGGATTGTGGCCCGAGCAGCTCGCACAAGTACTCTATGCCTACCGAACATCACATAGAACCTCCACGAGACATACCCCTTTTTCCCTAACCTTTGGAAGCGAGGCTATGCTCCCAATTGAGGCAATGGTAATGACTCACAGACAAAATACATTTGATCAAGATCATAACCACGAGCTACTTAGTGCATCCCTCGATATGATCAAAGAAAAGCGAGAGGCATCGCAATTATAGCTCGCCCATTATCAACAGAAGATCGCTCGTTATTTCAATTCAAAGGTTAAGGGACGCAGACTCGGGTTAGGCGATCTGATTCTCTGAAGGGTATTTTTGGCAAATAAAGATCCCAAGGATGGTGAGTTAGGGCTGAACTGGGAAGGACCATATCAGATCATAGATATCCTGCGCGAAGGAACTTTCAAGCTAGCCCGACTAAGTGGGGAAATAGCCCCACAGACCTGGAATGCACTACACTTAAAAAAGTATTATCAATAATTTTGTTGTATTTAATGTTTCAAAGTTACCATCTATGTAAGGCTTATTTATAAAAGCCATTTCAGTTTAATAATAGTTGGATTATTAAATAACCAATTTTATCGTTTTGTTATCACAAGCTCATTTTGTAAAAGCAACCCAGAACGTTTATACAATCTGGTTGCTTGGGGGGCACATAACTGAGGAGAGTTTTTAAGAGAGTTCAACTTATTCGGATAAGGATAAAAAACTTAGAGTTTGGAGAAATTGATTATTCAAAAACTTTTTAAAGCTCGAACTAAGTTTGAGAAATCACTAAAACCCTAGATATAACCAGTCCGAGGACTGATTCCTAACAGGTACAATGTTATTAAGCAAATTAAAAAACCCTGGATACAACCAGGTTCGAGGCCTGATTCCTAACAAGTATAAAGCTACTAAGCCTATTAAAAACCCTAGATATAACCATGTCCGAGGACTGATTCTTAACAAGTATAACGCAAATAAGTGAGAAAAATCTTAGGATACAACTAAGATAATGATGAAATCTATCTCGATCTAAAGTCAACCCTTAAGATTTCGAATGTACAAGAATATAAGGATTCATAAACATGAGAAAATAATAGACTAAAGGGAATGCAAATAGATCATAAGTTAGATGAATATTCAAAAATATATTGTCATCTCGAGGAAAAAAAACCTCGACCTAAGCCCGAAGGCAATTTTTGTGGTCCCAAGGGACTTGATTACAAAAGCTTGAAAATAAAAATGGAAGTAATAAGTCACTGAGGTCCATTAGCTCGCTCCAGAGAAGTTACCTCCTCGCCATCTCCATCAACAGCTCCAGATGCATTGGCGGTGTAACGACCCAAATTTCCTAATAAGGCTTGGGGCCTTGATTAAGGGGCCAGGATGGAAAATCTTGGAATGATATGATTATATGATATTTATGTGTATCATTATGTGAATATGTGAGTTATATCATAATATGACTAGATATGCATGTTTAGGTGTATTAAATATGCATGTGGGCCCATTTCTGTTCAATTGGGAAATTTTCATATTTTGGCCATTTTGGGCATATTTGGCATATATGTGGTATGTGTGCGGTACTTCATTATTATTTGGTTATGCATGGGTTACTCAGCACGAGACGATCCTAGGAAGTAAGCTAGTGGGAAAGTCACAACGCGATTTATACTTGACTTGGAGTGAGTCAATGGGTATTTAGCACACTACTGGGTTATTGGGTAATGGGAATAAATATTTGATGATAAATTGGGAGTTAGTGAGATCAGGGGAAAATTCTGGGAGTTTTGACTATTTTATTTTACCCCGGGGGGCGTTTTCAGGACCCTAAGCATTAGGATTTTCTTGAGGTTACTTAAGCTTGAAGTAACCTGTTAAGAAATAAAAAGAACGTTCTCTCTCCCTCAAAGTTCCATTTTCGACACCCTATCACATTTTCGAAGGGAACTTGAGTTTTAGGACTCGGATTCAAGCGAGGATCGAGGCATAGCGATTCTATGGAAGACTAGAAGTTTATTAGCCGGAGGATTTAGTTGGGAAACAACTCAGTCGAAGGTAATCCAAGTTTTAAGCTCTAAGTTTTTAAAGTTTTTAAGCTTGAATTGGATTTTGTGTTTTGATGAGTTTTTGAATGAATTGAAGCTTGGGTTTTATTGATTTTGGTTAATTAAAATGTTTGGGAACTTTGATTTTGGAATTTGGAGATGTTTGGATAGGATTTTGGAAGGTTTTTAAATGGAGAAAACGAGGTTTTATATTATGGTTGTGACTAGGTTATCGCTATGGGCTTGAAAACAGAATCGTGCTTGTGGCTTGTTTATTGGTAACCTGTGCCTGGACCAAAGGTAAGAAAACTGCACCCAGTATGTGATGCATAAGATACATGAGATTATGGTATGGCATGAATGTGAAACATGGAATTTGCCTGAGCTTGAGTCTCTATAATTGTGTGTGATTATAATTATGCTTGTGATTATTGATTAAGCTTGTGGAATGCCTTATATATATGTATATTTGACATATGATATATGTCTGTTTGCATTACCTCATTGAGGAAGCACTGACTTATTAGTCAGGGATCGGCATTGGTCTCAGTATCGATTGTGAAGCTGTGACTTATCAGTCAAGATCAATAGTAATACTGAGCATTAGTCGTATGGTATTGGCTTATGAGTCAAGAACTATATTAGCGTGCTTAACGCTAGCCTAAAAGATTAGATCTAATCGACATAATCATGAAATGCTTGACTGACCTTAAGTTCGATGAAAACAAAAGCGCTTGTCTAGTCTAAAGGCTAGTTATTTAGAGCCAGAGCCAAAAGGCTAAGGTCACCTACACGTCACATGGCTAGGAGGGTATGAGACCTCAGAGATAGACTTATCAATCATCTACACAGAGATAGACTTATCAGTCATCTAAACAGAGATAGACTTATCAGTCATCTACACAGAGATAGACTTATCAGTCATCTAAAGAGAGATAGACTTATCAGTTATCTACACAGAAATAGACTTATCGGTCATCTACACTGAGATAGAATTATCAGTCATCTACACTGAGATATACTTATCAGTCATCTATACAGAGATAGACTTATTAGTCATCTACACAGAGATAGACTTATTAGTCATCTACACAAAGATAGACTTATCAGTCATCTATACAGAGAGACTTATCAGTTATCTAAACAGAGTATGACTTTTTAGTTGTCTATTCAGAGAGAGACTTATTTGTCATCTACCTCAGAGAGACTTATTATTCATGTACCTCAGAGCGAGAGACTTATTAGTCATTTACTCAGAGCACAGGACTCCACAAACATTTATTTGTACCTGCTTGCATGCATGAGTAGGGTTATTACTGCTAGGCATGCCTATTATGATTTAGTGACATGTTATTACTTGTTCATGAGTATATTGAGTTTTCTTGCTGAGCTTCGACTCACGGGTGCTATGTGGTGCAGGTAAAGGCAAACGAAAGTTGGACCATCCTTGAGTTTGAGAGCTTAGGTGATGATGTGTACATATGCGGCTGCTCGACTGCCACGGTCGAGGGTTTAAAGAGGAACTAGGGATAAACCCTATTTTTCCTCTTAGGTTGGGTGGTTGTAAATATTTTATTGCAATTAACCTTTAAAATATATTTTCGGGATCCCAATGTATACAGTAAACGTTTTAGTGAAACGTTGTAGCTTTTACCAAAAATTTTAACCCTAAACTGTTAATCATACTTAGTTACAAGATTATGGCCAAATGGCTCGGTTAGCGAGTTTAGCATTGTTTAAAATGCACAACGTAACAGTCCCTGGGTAGTAGGGCATTACAGGCGGTCTTCGATGGTTCCTGTGAGAACCAAATCTTGATCCTTGCAAGATATGGGTCCCACAACTTGGGCTGCATAAAAGAGAAGTTCTCATCCTGGTTGAAAGCCCAACAGTGGTAAAAATCTCCTCCATTTGATTTGATGAATCCGAAGCTGGTCCATGCGACAGCTCACCTCCACGACCTGATCCTAGGAGGCAGACATGGCGACTTTTGTAGACTGCTCGCTCTCCTGGAAGGAAACCAGGGCAGCTTTAGCCGTCTGTTCGCCCTCTTGAGCGGTGCCCAGGGAAACTCAGAGCTCCTCTTCCCTAGCTTTAACTCAAGAAATTCCTCAAAATTGAGCCAGGATAGACTGCAAAGGAATGAGGCAAGTTAGGAATAGTTTACAAAAAATACTAAAGAGAAAGAAAAAGTTAGGAGATTGAGAAAGACTATCAGTGAGGTTCATCCCCATGGCAGATTCAAGGACTTCCTCAGAAGCGTGCTCCTTTATAGTCCTTAAATCTCTAGCGTTGGCTCTGTAGACGTGGCCGACCATGTGGCTTGCCGTCTCGTACACAATACCCCAAAAGGCCTCGGGTATCTTGTCCAAGTCGAGTGACTTGACCAGGATCTAAACAGTGGGAGCCTCACCTTGGATCACTTGAGGATTTGAGGGAGGTACATGTCGAGGAGAAGGAGGAGGAGCTTGTTGAACCGTGACTGTTGTTACCGGAGCAGTGGGAAGTTTCTTTTGCGACTGTTCCCGGGTGGAGCTTGCACTTTTTTCTTTGGCAGGGGACTCAGTGGCACCCCTAGTCCTCGGAGCTGTTTTCTTTGTCACCCTAAGCCTCTTCACCATGGGACCAGCTCCAGTCCCACCAACCTTAAAAGCACCTCTCAAATTTGGGGGTTCTGGAAACTCCATCTCTTCACCTGAAAAAAGTTTGAACATATGATTCAGTTTAAAGAAGTAGTTATTCAAAGTATTATAAACACAAGAGAAAAAGCAAGAACCCTACCCTCCGGGCTAGGGGAGGAATCTACTACGATCAGCTCGGGGTTATTGACCAGGCTAGGCACAACCTCTAACTCTTGGATTAACGGAGGTGGGAGAGAATCTAAAATTATGATTTCTTAGGTCCTAGGGGGTTCAGGTCCTTCCTCAGAGCTGGACTCATCTACGAACTGCCTAAAACTAGGGGCATATGCACCTTGACATAGGGAAGGCCAGGACCTACGGTTTGTCCCATAATCCTAAAAACTGGTGGACCTAAAATTGAGGGTGTTTTCAACTACGATGGTACCTCTGGGGTAGCTGTGGTCATAGCGTACCACCAAATGGTCCACAAACTGGAGGAGAGTTGTGTTTAGGTCCAGGTCAGTGGGGTGATGACTAACGAGCTGGTTAGGGTTGAAATGAATTAGCCTATAACTGGTAGCAACCCAATCTAACTCTTTGTAGGGGTATGGGTTACCTTGGCCGTAGGGGCTGGCTGCTGCCCCGAACATAGCTCCCTCTGGATCAGGCTCCTGATTATCTTTAAGAGCTCACCTTTTATGCACCAGCGGTGCCATGTCTTCTTCCTCCTCAACGTCCTCATTGGCTGGCAAGGCCTCTTAAGGAGGGGGGAGCTTGGGGATGACGGGAAGAAGAGCTCTGTTGTTGAGAGCTAGCATCTGACCCTTGTTGATCAGGTTTTAGGCCACCATGGTGGCGTCATTCACAAGCTGATGATAGTCTTTCTCCCTCAGAGGAAGACTAGACAAGGTCTTGTATTGACCCCCAAGGGTCATAGATCATCCTGTCCTCGCAAATATAGCTACACAAGGAAAGAACTCAGTTTGAACAAAAAAACCTGTGCATAAGTGATAAAAAGTTCATGTGCTGAATTCATAAAGATAGAAGACTTATGAGGACGGTTGAAGTATCGATGTTCGTAGTTCTTGAACCCATTTGACATAAAGAACAAGTCTTTATAGTCATTTGTGTGGCTGGGGAGGTCGATGACAGAGGCTGAGTTGAGAAAACGAGTGAGGTAGTAAACACCATCACCTTGCCCCTTCTAGTCGGAACTGGCCTTGAGGCAAAAGAAATACATAATGTCTGCCAGAGTGGGGACCTCCCACTCGTGCCTCAGAAACAATTACTTTAACCCCGCCAAAAGCTTGTATGAGTTTGGGGGGAGCTGCAATGAAGCCAGTTTGACGTAGTTCAGAAAGTCTACGAAATACTGGTCCAATGGGAGGAAGGAACCGACCTTCAGGTGCTCATCACTTCAAGCCTTGTAGTCATCTTAGAAAGAGGCGTAGCTCCGCTCTCCCTCTAGTGCAGGTCAGACGATAAGGCCGTCAGCTCCCATCTCAATTCTGTGACTCAGCAAGATCTTGTTCACTTTCCCCTGAGTCGTATTCCGAGAGACTATGTATTCAGCCTCGAAGAATGTGTTGGGGTCGATCATGATTTCCCTCTCCACCACAGGGAAAAATGAGGGATGGGAGAGTTAGAGGCAACTTGCTTGCCCTTATCTTTGCTCTGAGCAGAGGAGCTCGCGGTGTTTTTCTTTGCGGGGGCCATAATTTAGATCGCCTGACGACATAGCGGCCTATTAGTGGTGACCTAAGATGATTTCTAGCTACGGTTGTGAAGGTATGGAAATCCGAGGGTTTAAGTGGTTTATTTTTGGTATTTAAGAATTTATACAATCTAAGTTGTGTCCTAGCCTCAACGCGTGGTTCCACGCGTGGTCTTAGGCCACACACTTCGATTTCTTAAAATTCCTTGATACTTCGGGATTCGTGTG
The DNA here is from genome assembly GCF_963169125.1 of Humulus lupulus. Classification (NCBI taxonomy): domain Eukaryota; kingdom Viridiplantae; phylum Streptophyta; class Magnoliopsida; order Rosales; family Cannabaceae; genus Humulus; species Humulus lupulus. The sequence continues at coordinate 164,506,654 of NC_084801.1, read as the reverse complement.
TCAGATCCGTCAGACCCACTGCTTTTCTTCTGAAAGCAATTTAATGCAAAACCGCTTCAGGAATCGTAACCTTTAAGCTACCTAGAACCAAACCTAAAACCCATTATGCTTCTACACCCTAAACAGGTATTCTAATTAATTTACGAACAGAACTTTCTTTGAAAAACCTATAAAATTTGCCCATTTTTATGAAAACCTTGTTTCTAAATAAGCGTAATATCGTTCATTTAGCCTAAACCGAACCCTATCACCTATTTACAAACAGACATAACCTAAACGACATAACCTAAACGACATTGAGCAAAGTATGTTTTTCACAGTAAAAAGGAAAAAAAAAACTCACTGGAAAGCAAAGAGTTGAAAAATTCAAACCAGATGAGGAAATACTTACCGTTGATATGATCCATTCAGAGAAAATGTTGATACGTCCACAGGAAACTCCCTGAAAGCTTTTGAGAATCCAAAAAGGCGATGGAAGGTTTTTGGGAGAGATCGGAGAAGAAAAAGAGAAACTTTGTTTTTGAAGTAGAAACTTTTTTAATGCAAAGGTGGTGAGGGTTCAAGTCTGATCACCCTATTTATACATAAATTGCGGGAATTAATTTGGGCCATCTAATTTGTTTGCTCGAGATCCAAAGGCCAAGATTAAATGAACCATACGGCGGCAAAAAGTTGACAAGACATTTATCACAGTCCTTGAAACCCGAACGGACGCCAATTACAGGCAGCCACATATCTTGTACTCGAGTAGTGGGCAAGCACGATTTTACATGGCAGAAGCCTAAAAGCCCCTATTGTGCATGTCATAAAGTGAGGACATCAAGCACGAGTGGGAAAATGTTGTACCATAAAATTAGCACGAGTTCAATTACTCAACTCGAGTACAGCTGGCAGATGAATACGTGGGAAAATAGACAAGAAGAATATCCAGCTAACAGTGATGTGAACAACTCAAGTTTAGGGTCCTGACAACACGATACAAAAGTTATTATCAGACTGCCTCTCAATATAACAATTGAGTTCGAGACTTATAATGACCAGATCCAATTTCGATCGCTCTGAGCTTACATTGAGCTAGGGTTAAGATATTCTTTTAACACGAGCTCGGGTGAGATATTCAGCTCGGGGAAACCTGGACATAACGAACGCTGAAGGATCCCAAGAGATACAGACGCTCCTTATACGCTTATTACTACCCAGGTTGTATTGCATATCTATAATTTATTATCCGAGATAGCAGGAGAATATTCTATTCTGTTATCAAATCATATCCCAATGTAAATGGGAATAATCTGTACTAAATGTATACCTTATTTATTCACACGGTTACCTAAACCTGACCAGGAAATTCCACTATAAATACCGGGGATAATGGACTGGGAAGGGGACTATAATTCCCCAAAATCCCTAATGAGATTTAATGGTTGGATTAGTAGGTCGGGAGGGCCATAATTGATTTATTATATCATTAAATGATTATGTACATGTTTATCTGAATTATATTATTATATGATGATAAATGCATGCATGTGGGTCCACATTTCTTGATAAGGGCATTTTGGTAATTTGGCTCATTGAGGGCATAATTGTATATTTGCATGCATGTTGGTGATTATTGATGAGGCCACATTATAATGTGGATTTGTTTGAGCGATTCTTCATGAGACGATCTATGAGTGCAAGTTAGCGGTTTGGTCATAACGGGGTTGATTTCGGACCTCGGGGTGAATCTCGGGGTAATTTGAGGATTAGAAAATTACCGCGAATTAAAGGGTAATGGTATATGATTTATTAGTATTTGATAATATTGGGAATAACGGGAATTGAAAGGTGTTACATATGATTAATGAGATAGGCGGGAGAGGACGATTTTGCCCTTGGTGGTTGTTAAGGGATTTATTTAATTCTAGGGGCAATATGGTCTTTTGACCTAAGGATAGATATAACCATTGAAGGTTGTAGAAACTTGCAAAAATAGAGTACGTTTTCTTCTTCTCCCGAGCACCATTTTTCCTTCTTCTTTCTTTGGATTTTTGAGCTCCATTTGAGGAACCAAGCTAGGGAAGTGAGTCTTGAGGGCTTAGGGTTGTGTTCCACCATTGAATAGGGCTCTATACTGGGCTTGAGGTAAGTTTTTAACCATTACAACTTTAGTTTTGTTATGTTTTTCTATTAGTTTTCAGCTAAGATTTTGAAGTGGATAGTTGGGGATTCAATGAGGTTTTTGGCAAAGATTGACTAGGTTTTAATGCCTAGGACTTGTATATATGGTTTTGGGGTTTTTTGTGAGTTTGGGTGAAGTTTAGAATCAATTCATGAAGTTTGGAAATGGAGAAGTCGAAGGAGAGAAAAACCAGGGCTGAAAACCCTGGTTGTAGCGCTACATCGCCCAGGTATGGGTGCTACAGCGCTAGCCAGGGGCCATTCAACTCTGATTGTAGCGCTAGGGTGCTAGGGGGGAAGTGCTATAGCACTGACCTATCTTTCCTGATTCCTATTTTGAGCACTTTTGAAGGTTTTTGGCTCGGGGTTTCAATTCCTAAGGCTCGAGATCAAATCTACTAGCCGTTTGGGTATGATTCGAGGTCCCGGGAGTGAGGTTTAAATCAAGAAACTTTCATTGCTTCTTTTCATTGATGAAAGTTATATTTGGTTATGAATAGGTGACCGCTAAGGAATCAAAGGTTCGATTGTTCTCGAGGGTCGCTCTTTTAACTTGTTTCTCGCTCGAACCAGAGGTAAGAAAACTGCACCCCATATGTGACATGCATGGTTATTAATGAGGCATGTTGAGTGTGATATATGTGGACTTTGATTGCATATTAAATGCTTAGCAAATCTTGCTTACTTGTGTATGGCATTGACCCATGAGTCAGAAATCGGCACGAGCCATATGGTATTGGCTTAAGAGTCAAGAACGGCACTGATGTGTTCAACACAAGCCGAAATAATTAGATCTAATCAACAAAAGCATTGAATGAATCATCATGAGCATTAATTCTTGACCGACCTCAAGTTCGATGAAAACTAAAAGCGCTTGTCTAGCCTAATGGCTAGTCACTTAAAGCCAGGGATAGAAGGCCCAGGTGACTGCATCGTCACATGGCTAAGGGTGCGGAGCCCAAGTTAGTGACTCACTCATGAGTCACTCATCTGGTTAAATTTAGTGACTTAATCATCAATCACTCATCTGATTAGGGATACACGCCCCATCATGATTATCAAAATCTCGATATTATCTGATTAGGGCTACAAGCCCCAACATGGTTACCAGAACCTTGAAATGATATTCACTCATCTGTTTAGGGTTATAAGCTCTGTATAATTATCATGATCATCATTTGATATTATATACATGTAGTAATGAGTTTTCTAGCTGAGTCTTGGCCCACGGGTGCTATGTGGTGCATGTAAAGGAAAAGAAAAGCTCACCCAGCCTTGAGTGGAGAGCATAGGTGGCGATGTGTACATATGCGGCCGCTTGACCACCACGGCCAAGGTGTTTCTCAGAGGAACTAGGGGTTGACCCTATTTATGTTGCTTAGGTTGGCGTGTTGTAATTTTGACACCATAATGACCATTTTGGATTGTAAATAACTTGTAAATGCTTTTATGGGCCGATGTATAGTTTTATGTTTTAAATAAAATATATCATTTGCTTTTGATCTAGTTTTCACCTTAGCCTATTAATAACACCTAGATGCACGTTTATAACCAAATGACTCGATTAGCGAGTTAAGTATGGTTCAAAGCTCACGGTAGCGGTCTTGGAGTAACCAGGGAGTTACAACTTGGTATCAGAGCATGCCAATGTTTAGGGTTCCTGTAGACTGGCTGGGAATGTACACTCGCCACTGAAGTCAAGCTCGACTCATGGTTTGGTAACTATTTATGTAGTTATATACGTAATTGCTTAAATAAATTATAAATGTTTTACCTGTCTACATGAGATACCTTGATAAGCCTGGGCCTTGACTACTGCATCATCAGCAAGAACGTGCTTATTAGTACTGATATTGCTAGAACATATATATTAGTATTGTTCATTATGGATTATGAATTGATACTTGTTAAATGCTAAAGGCTATAATCATGTATCCATTTGTATATCTGTATAATTGTGGAATATGGGTGATTATCTGTTGATCTTGGACCGTGAGGTGGCAAGAGGATTAGTTATCACTGCTTAACTGGCCACATTGATTGTTTCAGCACAGTTTAAGTTATAAGAATGGTTCCAAGACAGACATATTCATCAGCTGGCCAGGATGATCAAGGCAGGAATAACAGCCAGGGTCAAGAGAATGGCCAGATTCCACAGCCAGCTCCTGATAACTGGAAGCAGTTTTTTAATGACTTGCAGGTCAGAGTATTGAGGCAGGAAGAAGAAATCTGCCTCTTGAGACAACAACGAGTTCCTGCAGGGAACATTTTACCTGAGGCACCACCTGTATTGGTGCCAATAGTTGAGCAGCTGCCTGAGGTTGGAAGCAAATGGGAGCCTCTTTATGAAAGGTTCAGGAAACAACAACCTCTAGTATTTGAAGGGAGTGCAGATCCAGCTAAAGCTTAGCAATGGATGAGCATGATTACCACCATCTTGGACTTCATGAGGGTGTCTGGTAATGAGAGGGTGGCCTGTGCCACTTATATGTTTCGGGAGGATGCCTGAATTTGGTGAGAGGTTATATCCCAAACTAGAAACATTAATGCCCTGAGTTGGGAAGAGTTTCAGACTCTGATCAACGAAAAGTATTACAATGATGCCATCAGGGCTGCAAAAGCCGAAGAGTTTATCAGGCTACTTCAAGGGAGTTTATCAATAACTGAATATTCCCTGAAGTTTGATAGATTGGCAAAGTTTGCCATGGAGAAGGTGCCCATTGATGGGAAAAGAAGGGAAAGGTTTCTCCAGGGGCTACTGCCTAGATTAGCCTGGGACATTCGTATCACCACTGTGGCAGGAGTTACTACTTATGCACAGGTGGTGGAGAATTCATTCACAGTTAAGAGCGTAGAGAATAAGATCTGGCGGGACAACGCAGCTAGAAGAGAGTTTAGGAGGATAGGTCCTCCATTTGTGGGTTCTGGTACGGGTGGAGGCCCCAGTGATCAGAAGAGGAAGGTTCCTCATACCTTCCCAGCTCCAGGTCCTGATAGGCGACCACGTGGTCTTTCAATGGGTTCTCAGGGTGACAGTGAGGCCTGGAAGACTTATCCTGAGTGCCCTAAATGCAAGAGGCGCCATTTGGGAGAGTGTAGGGAAAAGGCATGCTTCTTATCAGGAGCAGTGGGTCATTTCAAGAAAGACTGCCTAAAAGCAAGAAAGGAAGAACCCAGGAAAGCGGATAGCTCAGCCCCAGCTCGAGTGTTCGCATTGACACAAGCAGAAGCTGAGGCTTCACCCTCGGTAGTTACAGGTTAGCTTCTTAATGCTAGAACCCTTTATACTATTTTGATTGATTATGGTGCTACACATTCTTTTGTTGCTAGTAGAATTATTGATAGACTGTGTAGACCATGTGATTATAATGTTGTGGGGTTTGGGACCTTATTACCCACTGGAGAGTTGGTAGTATCCAAGAGATGGGTCAGATCTTTGCCAGTGACAGTAGAGGGCAAAGAGTTGTCGGTGGATTTAATAAAGTTAGTTATGACTAACTTTGACATGATTCGGGATATGGATTGGTTAGTGAAGTATGGGGCAACCATAGACTGCAGAAGGAAGATGATCACCTTTTGTGTTTGTTGGCATTGTGCATGGACCTCGTATACCTATGATATTTTTTTTGAGGGCTAGAGACCTATTGCAAGGAGGTTGCATTGGATTCTTAGCCAGTGTGGTGGATACCACTCAGGTCATGTTAGTGAGACCAAAAGAGACCAGACTAGTTTGTGAATTCATGGATGTGTTTCCAAAAGCTTTACTAGGGTTGCCACCACACAGAGAGATTGAATTTGTGATAGAATTGGCACCAGGGATGGAGTCAGTGTCTAGAGCACCTTAAAAAATGGCCCCAGCTGAGTTAAAAGAATTGAAAGTACAGTCGCAAGAGCTATTGGATTTGGGTTTTATCAGACCTAGTTTCTCACCTTGGGGTGCACTAGTTCTTTTTGTGAAGAAGAAGGATTGTTCTCTAAGAATGTGTATTGATTACAGAAAACTGAATAAGTTAACAATTAAGAACAAGTATCCTCTGTCAAGGATAGATTTGATCAAATGCAAGGGAAAATGGTATTCTCAAAGATAGACCTTCGTTCTGGTTATCATCAGTTAAGGGTCAAGGAAGGAGACATACTAAAGACTGATTTTTGCACTAGGTATGGGCATTATGAGTTCTTAGTCATGTCTTTTGGATTGACTAATGCCCCAGCTACTTTTATGGATTTGATGAACAGAGTGTTCAAGGATTATCTAGATCAGTTTGTGATCGTCTTCATCGATGATATCCTGGATTATTCTCAGTTAGAGTCAGAACATTAGCAACATCTGAGGTTGTTTGCAAGATAAATGTGAGTTCTAGTTATCTTAGGTATCTTTCCTTGGGCACATTGTTAGTAAGGAGGGGGTTAAAGTAGATCCAACCAAGATAGAGGCAATCAGAGATTGGTCAAGGCCAAAGAATACTTCTAAGGTTAGAAGTTTCCTTGCATTGGTAGGTTATTACAGACGTTTCGTAGAAGGATTCTCTAAGATTGCTACTTCATTGACTGAGCTGACGCGCAAGAATCAGAAGTTTGTGTGGTCACACAGGTGTGAAAACAGCTTCCAGGAATTGAAATAGAGGTTGATTACAGCTCCAGTTATGAGCCTTCCAACATATCAGGAGAAGTTTGTGATTTGCTGTGATACCTCACATCAGGGTTTGGGTTGTGTCCTGATGCAATCAGGGAAGGTGATCGCTTATGCCTCACGTCAGCTGAAGGAGTATGAACAGAGATATCTCACTCATGATTTAGAGTTGGCGGCTGTGGTCTTCGCTGTAAAGGTATGGAGGCATTACCTTTATGGGGAGAAGTGTGAGATCTATACTGACCACAAGAGCCTAAATTATTTCTTCACGCAGAAAGACTTGAATATGAGACAAAGGTGTTGGCTGGAGTTAGTAAAAGATTATGATTGTGAGATTCTGTATCATCCAGGAAAGACCAACGTGGTAGCTGATGCTTTAAGTCGGAATGGTCTAGGACAGATTTATAGTGCGAGGCTGATAGCCAGGGAGTTAGCAGGGGATATGACCAGAGCTGGTATAGAGTTGTTGGACAGCCAGTTAGCCAATATTACGCTACAGTCTACACTGTTGGAAAGAATCAAGGAGGGTCAGTTGAATGATCCACAACTGATCAAGATCAAAGAGGATGTTTTGGCTGGAGCATCCAGAGATTATACAGTGTCTAATTTGGGCTTGTTGAGATACAAGGGTCGGATATGTGTTCCATTAGGCACTGCATTGAGGTGAGAAATTCTGGATGAATCTCATACTACTCCTTACTCTTTGCATCCAAGCACCACGAAGATGTATCACAATGTGAGATCATTGTATTGGTGGCCTGGGATGAAGAGGGATATAGTGGAATATGTGTCTAAGTGCTTGATATGTCAGCAGGTCAAGGCTGAACATCAGAGGCCAGTAGGGCTAGCGTAGCCTCTAGATATCCCAGAGTGGAAATGGGAGGACATCACAATGGATTTCGTGGTGGGATTAGTTGGGACTGTTGGTCAACATGATTCAATATAAGTTATTGTGGATCGCTACACCAATGATAACTCTACAAAATAGAGTTATTTTACCACATTTTTTATGTTAATTGTTGCTTAGTCTTTGATTTTTTTAATTAATTTATTAAAATTTTGAAGTAATTTTGAATTTATTAGTCTTATTGTAATTTTATAGACTTTTGTGTGTTTTTATAGATATTTTATTATAATATGTTGTAGTTTAATTATTTGAAATTAGTATTTTTAGATTAAAAGTTAAAAATGTAATTTTATTGAACTTAATTGCCAAAGTAAATTAAATTTTAATTAAGATTTTCATGGATTTAATATGGTTTATTTTATAATTGAAAATATTTTATTATAATTTAATGTTTACTTATTTTGTAGGATGTACTTTGCATTTTTGTTATGCTTGAAAATAAAGAAGAGCAAATAAGAGAGAGAGGTGTAGTTTTGAAAGAAAATAACAAAAAAGTGACATTTTCCTAGGCCCAAAGAGGCCTGCCCAGCCATTCGACCCACACCCACCTGCCAACCTCCAGCCCAAGCTCCTTGCCTTCCCAGGCACTTGGGCCTGCGCCCAACTGCCCATTTCGGCCCACCCGACGCCCCCAAGCCCACTCGGCCCACCAGCCACCCCAGCTGCTTCCCACGGGCTCACCCAGCTAGCCCACCTGAGCCTTCTGCCTCAAGCCGCCCCCAGCCCTTCTCCCAGCCCCTTGGACCTACGCAAGCTGCCAGCCCAGTCGAAGTCCACCTGCCACTAGCCCCACCTTACCCTGCCATTTTCCCCCTTGAGCCCAACATGGCTCCCTTGTCCCCTAATGTCCAAAAATGCCACATTTTTACCCAATTTTTCTACACATTTTCACCACAAAATCATCATTACACCCTAGAATTTACCCCTACTTGTATATTATTATTAATTTAATTAATCTAATCAATTTAAATTGATTATTTTAATAATATCATTTTGGCTATAAATATGTAATTTCAAGACCATCGGAGGGCGCTTAATTTTTGGGTAACCATCATCTTTTCTACCATTCTCTCTTCCATTTTAGTGTTTTTCAAGAGCATTTTCAAGTGTGTATTTTATTTAATTTGTAATTTCTATTCTAGTTATGTGCTTCTAATCTTTTTTATAAGATTATTAAGATCAGGATGAAGCAACTTGTAACTAGATAATATTTATGTTGTATGTTGATTTCCCTTGTAATGCAACAAAGTTTATGAATTTTTCTTCTTCATATATGTCTTTCATCTTTAATATCTCATATTTTGGATTGTTAGATAATATTGCACTTTGTTCTTCATTTTGCAAAACATAATATTCTTTGTGTAAGATGTGTAATTAAATTGTACACATCCAATGCTTAGAACAAAAATACTATGTTTTGCCTTATAAATAATGTTATTTGATTTTTTATTGTTTCATTAGGTGGATTCACATTAAATACTTTGAAATTATACTTTTTTGAAAAGTGAAGAAAAATCATATATTTTTAGAAATGGTTTATGCTTAAAATTATAAATCTATTTGGAAAATGATAGTTTGACTTATTTTAACTATCACTAAAACTTGGGAATCAATATACTAATAAGTATTATTAAACATACATTTTGTGGATTCTAGTATCTTAATAATCTTTCTTTTACAACTTATTTTCAAATCATAATTGGTTTATTTTTATTCTCTTAAATAGCTTTACTTTAAATCTTTTATTTTACGGTCATGACATTAAATCTCATCAATCTTTAGAGCTAGGTTAGAATTTATTAAGTTTGGTTTAAAATAGTTTTCTTTTTTATTTTAGACAACTCCTTTGGGTTTGATCTTGTGCTTACACGAACACTATACTTCATATACGATTTATGCGCTTGCGAGTTATAAATATTTAAAACATACCCATTTTGGGTCCATCAACCAAGTTAGCTCACTTCTTACCAGTGAGGACTACATATACAGTTGACCAGTATGGAGATCTCTATGTGAAAGAGATCGTGCACCTCCATGGAGCACTGGGGTCGGTTGTGTCAGATTAGGACCCCACTTTTACTTCCAAGTTCTGGGAAAGTTTACAGAAGGTCATGGGAACACAGTTGAAGTTCAGTATTGTTTATCATCCTTAGACAGATGGATAATCTGAGAGGAAGATCCAGATATTAGAGGACATGCTGCAAGCATGTGTGTTGGACTTTGGTGGATCCTGGAGTAAGTATCTACCTTTGATAGAGTTTTCCTACAACAACAGTTATCAATCGACCATTGGGGTGGCACCTTATGAGATGCTGTATGGTAGGAAATGCAGATCTCCTATTCATTGGAATGAGATATGGGAAAGGAGATACTTGGGTCCTGAGGCAGTTCAGAGGACCAGGGAGGCCATTGACAAGATTAGAGCTCGGATGCTCGCTTCTCAGAGTGTATTGAAAAGTTATGCAGATCCCAAGCGCAGGAACGCGCATTTCCAAGTGGGAGACTATGTTGAGTCTCTCCATGGAAAGGGGTGAGAAGATTTGGGAAGAATGGCAAGTTGAGCCCTAGATATGTAGGTCCATTTGAGATCATGGAGAGGAGAGGATTGGTCGGGTGGCTTACAAGTTGGCCTTACCACCGGCATTATCAGCCGTGCATAACGTATTTCATGTTTTAGCTCTTCGGAGGTATGTATCTGATGTGACTCATGTCTTGAGTTATGAAGATCTGGAGCTTGAGGCAGATCTCTCCTATGAGGAACAGCCAATCCAGATACTTGACAGAAAGGACAAGGTCCTCAGGAATAAGAGGATACCTTTGGTTAAGGTATTATGGAAAAACAACAAGGTCGAGGAAGCGACCTGGGAGCTGGAGTCAGATATGCAGAATCAGTATCCCGAACTGTTCAGGTAAATTTCGAGGATGAAATTTCTATAAGGAGGGGATAGTTGTAATGCCCCAAAATCCCTAATGAGATTTAATGGTTGGATTAGTAGGTCGGGAGGGCCATAATTGATTTATTATGTCATTAAATGATTATGTGCATGTTTATGTGAATTATATTATTATATGATGATAAATGCATGCATGTGGGTCCACATTTCTTGATAAGGCATTTTGGTAATTTAGCCCGTTGAGGGCATAATTGTATATTTGCATGCATGTTGGTGATTATTGATGAGGACACATTATAATGTGGATTTGTTCGAGCCATTCGGCATGAGACGATCTTTGAGTGCAAGTTAGCAGTTTGGTCATAACGGGGTTGATTTCGGGCCTCGGGGTAATTTGAGGATTAGAACATTACCAGGAATTAAAGGGTAATGGGATATGATTTATTAGTATTTGAGAATATTGGGAATAACAGTAATTGGAGGGTGTTAATTATGATTAATGGGATAGGCGGGAAATGACGATTTTGCCCTTCGTGGTTGTTAATGGTTTTATTTAAGTCTAGGGGCAATATGGTCTTTTGACCTAAGGATAGATATAACCATTGAAGGTTGTAGAAACTTGAAAAAACAGAGTACGTTTTCTTCTTCTCCTGAGCACCATTTTTCCTTCTTCTTTCTTTGGATTTTTGAGCTCCATTTGAGGAACCAAGCTAGGGAAGTGAGTCTTGAGGGCTTAGGGTTGTGTTCCACCATTGAATAGGGTTCTATACTAAGCTTGAGGTAAGTTTTTAACCATTAAAACTCTAGTATTGCTTTGTTTTTCTATTAGCTTTCAGCTGAGATTTTGAAGTGGATAGTTGGGGATTCAATGATGTTTTTGGCAAAGATTGACTAGGTTTTGATGCCTAGGAAATGTATATATGGTTTTGGGGTTCTTTTGTGAGTTTGGGTGAAGTTTAGAATCAATTCATGAAGTTTGGAAATGGAGAGGACGAAGGAGAGAAAAACCAGGACTGAAAACCCTGGTTGTAGCGCTACAGCGCCCAGGTATGGGCGCTATAGCGCTAGCCAGGGGCCATTCAACTCTACTTGTAGCGCTGGGGCGCTAGGGGGGCAGCGCTACCCTATCTTTCCTAATTCCTATTTTGAGCACTGTTGAGGGTTTTTGGCTCGAGGTTTCAATTCCTAAGGCTCGGGATCGAATCTACTAGCCGTTTGGGTACGATTCGAGGTCCCGGGTGTGAGGTTTAGGTCAAGAACCTTTCATTGCTCATTTTCATTGATGAAAGTTATATTTGGTTATGACTAGGTGACCGCTAAGGAATCAAAGGTTTAATCATTCTCGAGGGTCGCTCTTTTAACTTGTTTCTCGCTCGAACCAGAGGTAAGAAAACTGCACCCCATATGTGACATGCATGGTTATTAATGAGGCATGTTGAGTGTTATATATGTGGACTTTGATTGAATATTAAATACTTATCAAATCTTGCTTACTTGTGTATGGCACTGACCCATGAGTCAGAAATCGACACGAGTTGTATGGTATTGGCTTAAGAGTGAAAGAACGAAATTGATGTGTTCAACACAAGCCGAAATGATTAGATCTAATCAGCATAAGCATTGAATGACTCATCATGAGCATTAATGCTTGACCGGCCTCAAGTTTGATGAAAACTAAAATCACTTGTCTAGCCTAATGGCTAGTCACTTAGATCCAGGGTCAGAAGGCCCAGGTGAGTGCATCGTCACATGGCTAAGGGTGCGGAGCCCAAGTTAGTGACTCACTCATTAGTCACTCATTTGGTTTAAGTTAGTGACTCACTCATCAGTCACTCATCTGGTTAAAGTCAGTGACTTACTCATCAGTCACTCATCTGATTAGGGCTACACGCCCCAACATGATTATCAGAATCTCGATATTATCTGATTAGGGCTACAAGCCCCAACATGGTTACTAGAACCTTGAAGTGATATTCACTCATCTGTTTAGGGCTATAAGCTCTGTATGATCATCATTTGATATTATATACATGTAGTAATGAGTTTTCTTGCTGAGCCTTGGCACACGGGTGCTATGTAGTGCAAGTAAAGGAAAAGAAAAGCTCACCCAACCTTGAGTGGAGAGCATAGGTGGCGATGTGTACATATGTGGCCACTTGACCACCACGACCAAGGTGTTTCTCAAAGGAATTAGGGGTTAACCCTATTTTTGCTGCTTAGGTTGGCGGGTTGTAATTTTTACACTGTAATGACCATTTTGGACTGTAAATAACTTGTAAATGCTTTTATGGGCCCATGTACAGTTTTATGTTTTAAATAAAATATATCATTTCCTTTTGATTTAGTTTTCATCTTAGCCTATTAATAACACCTAGATGCACGTTTATAACTAAATGACTCGATTAGTGAGTTAAGTACGGTTCAAAGCTCACAGTAATGGTCTTGGAGTAACCAGGGCGTTACAAGGACGATCATTTTTGTTTTACTAAAACTCTGCAGAAATTGAGAGAGAAAAGCAATAACATTGTCTCGTGGACTAGGTAGATTTTAACTACCGAACCACGTAAAAGTTGTGTGTGATTGAGAGGGTTGTTTTATTACTTCATTATGGTTTATAAATTAGCACTAATCTACCTATTTGATTTCTTAATCTACTGTTGGCGAAAAACCGCGTCAACAGATATCACCATCAATTCCATCAATCTCCTAACCAAAAAACAAACTTACTAGCATCAACATATATTGACCAACCATCAAATATTACAAAGCCATAACTAAGAATCAATTCGCCCAACAAATATATATTGAGAGGAATTCATTACCTTCCTTGGTAAAAATCAAAGACTTAACAAAATAGCCACCGTTTTTTATTAACCTAGGGTTTTGAAACCCACATCAAGAAAGAGAAGAAAAACAACAAAAAAGTTCTTAGATTTATGAAGGAGAAGAAGAAAATACAAGAAATCGTCACGAACCAAGGCTTACCCCTAATAATTTTTTAATTTTTTAATTTTGTATTCCTCTCTTCTTTCTTTTTCCTCGTTTCTTTCTTTCTCTCCTTCTCTGTCTATCACACGAGCTCTCTCTCACTCCCTTACTCCTCAATGCAGTTGGCCATAATCCTCAAATGAGCTTAAGGTTTCCTCTTCTATTCTTTTATCACCTATAGTCGAAACCCTATGGGATTAATCTCCCAATAATGGCTTGATTCCTTTCCTTCATTCCCTCACCAAAATCAAGCAAATGAATTTAAATAAAAAGTGAAAGTCCCTTCCCTAGTTGACCGAGCACTCCCCCTTTCTATTTCTCATACTCGGCCATCTCAAGGCATTTTCACACTACATTACTCCAATTCTAACTTTCCCAAAATGCTACAAATCATTACACTTATTTTTCTCATTTATTCTTTTAATTAAAATAAATACACAAATAAATAAATCAAAATGGGAAAACACATGGTAGTCTATTGCATGCTAACCATGCATACCTTGCACATGCACACACACAAGTGCTCAAGTGCATCTCTACTAACCATGCACCTTGGTGCACACAACCAAAACTCATGAACTTACAAATTAAAATAATTAAATAAATCAATTAACAAATTAAATTCACATAATTTCTACCAAACAATTCAAAATAATTTCCTAACACTTACCAATTAATAATTAAATTAATTAAACTAAAAAAAATTGGTGCTCTACAAGATATTGTCAAGGTTAGAATCCATCTTGCTTGAAAAGAAAAACAAGAGAGGGAAAACAAACATTAATGTTTGGTTATGTTTGGAAAAAAGATACTTCTAAGTAAAAGAAACCTAATTGGAAGATCCCCCCTAGCTCAAGCTCGGGGACTAGGAAATCCCTCTATCTTCAGACGATTGTAAGGGGGTTCCCTCTCGATAAGTAGGGGGCATCCTCGATAAATCCCTATAGTCATTAGTTTTTTGATATTTCTCTAACCAACTGTCGTACCTATGCACCTTAAGATCTACCCCCGACCAAGTCACAAAATTGTTTCGAGGATCATTAAAAAGGACTACGATGTTGGGCTCTTATTTTAGAAGGGTTGGAGACCACATAGATAGGTCTAACACAACTTTACCTCCGTCAGACGAGCTCAAAGAGGCCTCGTCTTGGGCTTCAGTTCCCGAGCATGGAGGTTCAACTAAGCGAGGAATAGAGGCCCATGGATGTGAGCTCGAGTGATTCCTTTTGGAGGGAAGCTTGGCAGTCGATACAGGCACGTCTTCCCATCTCATGAACTTGCGAATCCCAGCACCATCTATAGACTCGCCTTCACCTAGGAGACTGCATTGTCGGAGCTTGTCCTCGTGAAAGAGATAGTTGAGGGACCGCTGACCATACGGAAGCTTTAGAATTTCTTCCCTATGGTCTTTCATGGCCTTAGTGGGTTGTGGGCGGTTGTAATTGGTTGGACAATTAATTTGGATGAGCATTTCAAGCTCGAAATGAAAAAATCGAAGAGAAAGCTATGAAAGAATACATACAGATCCGTTGAAACGAGTAGAATCTGGGCGGATCGAGACCGTCTGTTCAAAAGAAAATAGTCTTGAAATTGGGAGGATGGTTAGGTATGCCTTCAAAAAACCTTCTCTCGTTTGGATAGCTCGACAAATAGTGGAATCCATCCCCACTGTGAGCTCGAGAAGGATTGATTATTAGGCAAAAGAGATACAGAATCTCGCGTGTCAAGGGTCCATTCCACTTTTTCTCATGGTATAGCGACCTCAGTGCCGCTAAGACTCTGTATGAGTTGGACTGGAGCTGGAATGGGGCAATACTGATGCAGTCGGTAAAATTCCTTAAATAATCTTTTAAGGGAAGTAATGCCCCAGCTCGCATGTGTTCAAGACTCCAGGCCTCGAGCTTGATTTTTTCTCTGGGTTGCCTTTACTCGGAGCAAAGCAGCTCCTTTCATTGGAATTAGCGAGCCGACATACCAACTTGTCGAATAACTTTAGTCTATGATAAGAAGAATGTATGAAATTTGTCTTGTGGATGTGATGGAACTTTGGTAATGTTCGACCTCGAAGAAAGAGCTCTCCGAGTCCGGGGAGGAAGGGAATTTGGAGGCAGAGTGCTTAGCTAGTTGATTTGATGCACTCTCCATGAATTCGAAGGAGAGTTCGCCTGGGGAAAAGTATAATGAGACCTCACACTCTGTGTCTAGTGGGATTGGTCGGACCTCAGGATCTAGGTTAGGATACATGGCAAACCATAGTCTCCTTCTTTTCCCTTCTTCGACCTCGTTAATTTGATGTCGGAAGTGAGCTTGTTTGTCTTCCCGTTCGAGGCACCCTTTGTGCTCTTGAATTAACCGCTGGTTTCAAGTGAATAGAGATTCAACTCGAGGAGAAGGTGGGTGGTAAGGGAGTGCAAGCTCGGGCCCCCACCGATTCTCTGAAGACTACATCATCTAACAAGAAAGAAAAGGGTGAGGGCCCATTGCTTAGGAAAACATAAAAAAAAAAAATCTTGATAACTAGAGTTTGCATGTTCGAGATAACGAGATAGAATAAATCAAGCTCAAAGACCCGGAATAGCGAGACTGGTCAAATTCCATGACCGAGTTGTTATAAACTCGGGGCATCGAGAGTAGCTTCATATGAGAGTGGGATGGTTACTTCCAGAGAAATGGACAGTTACCGAAAAGGAGATGTCATCGAGTTATGTGCATTAAAACCCTAATTCGAAACCTTATTCCTTGCACTACACAAAACCTATAACATATTATCCCAAACCCTAAAAAAGATGCTATTTTTGCCAAAATTTTACCAATTTTGTTGCTTAAACAGATCTTTATTCGCAAAAAATTCTCACTCATACAAACAAAAAACTCCATTTTACAGAGAAGATTTGAAGAACCTAGCAAGAACCAAAAGAGTTTTCTCATGCATGAAAACTACAAAAAATGTGATATACAGTGAAAGTAAGGTTTATAGAACTTACACAAAGTTGGTCTTGGGAATGAACAGATCGTGCATTGGAAAATCAAAAGCAGGAATGATCCTATAGAATCGAAGGTGTGGAGATTACGTTGCTCTTTTGGCATGGAGAACATTAAAAAAATTAGGGCTCTGGTTCAAGTTTCTTTTCTGAAAGTTAAGATGGTAGAAGTGAGGATGGAGGAGATAAATGGGATTTTAAATAGGCCAAAAGGTGGCATTAGGGGATTAATCTAAGCCCTTGAAACGGATTGAAATGTGATCCAATGGACCACGTTTGATTTCAAAAACTGGCGGCAAAAAGGGGAATAGGAAAGGACGTGTGCAGAGAAAAGAGTACTTGAGTACTCTCAATATCTAATCGTGTATTGACACATGTCCACACTCGAGTGTGGTGGGTGAGCATGTTTCCTGGAAGTGAAGTTCAAAAGTTTCCTTCTCATGGGATTCGAACCAACACTTTTGAGGGGGCAAAATGTTACACCCACATTTCGAGAATAGATAAACAACCTCGAAATGTAGGCTCGTAAAGAGCAAGCTCAGGACTAACAAATGTTAGCATTATACTTGTACAAATTGTCACGAAGTTCTAGAGCTACGATATCAGTACTCGAGCATGAGTGGAAGCTTGAAGGCATCAATCTCCTCCAAGAGATGAGTTCGACAGACTGATCAGGCAAGAAGGTGGCGACAATTGGAATGGTGAGCTCAAGGCTACGAGTGATCTTGAAAGCGCGTTGAAACAATATTCAAGCTCGAGGATACATTAAGCATACACACAGAAAAGTTGTTAGGAAATTCTTATTTCTTAGGGATTAGATTAAACCGTATATTGAATCCATATTTTTATGGGATCTTTATTTAAACAAGGAATGTTAATTGCATTATTATTCAAATATTCATTTGAATTTAAATTTGAATATATGTTGTAGCTTTCCTAAACTTGTGGGAAGATATTTTTGTAACTAGGTCTATAAATAGCTTAGATCTGGTCATTTATACACACACACAATTTTGTAGTGAGAAACGATGTTTGAAATTGCTCATTCTTGAAGCTTTAATGCAAACAAGTTAATAAAAGTGACTTGTGGACGTAGACAGATTTTAACCGCGGAACCACGTTAAAAATATATTTGTATTCATTTCTTCATTCCTAATTGTTTAATTGCTCTACATAATTAAGTTGACGAAAAACGGCGTCAACATAAATAATTAAAATTTGATCAAACAAACTTTTTAAATTCATAGATTTAATTTAGAATTTTTTTTATTATTTTATTATATTGAAATTCATAGGTATTTTTTTTAAAACAAAATTAAGAAAAAAATATTTAATTTTAAAACTAGAATGCACCATATCTTTATGCATAAAAAGTGTGTATCTAACGAATTCTTGTTTAACGATTTTTTTATTTTTTTTAAAACTATAGACAATGTTTCAATTTTTTTTAACAGGTTTATGTCATTCTTTTATAATGTATGACATTGTTTATTTATTTAAAATTTATATGACAATAAAAAAATATAAATTCACACATTTCCTAAATAAGGCTAAACAAACATGAATTGCATGCACGTTGCTTTTACCTAGTATATATAAATGTATTTGTGTGTGCGTTTTAGTGTGTATATCACACACACACACACATATATATATACTAAATACAAGTAACGTGCAATGCACGTTTCTGTAGTTTTATTTATAGAATTTATTAATTATTTTTTTAAAATTTATATTAATGTCATATAAATTTCAAATAAATATCTTGTTTTAATTAAATAATTTTTTTTTAAAGTTTATGCTTGTTCTAGTTTTTGAATTTGGGAGTGGCAACAAGAGATTATATATTATATGTTTAATGTAATATTAAATATTATACGTGAATTTTAAATTTAAATTTCTTGCTAGTTTTTTTTAAAAGAATTTGTTGCTAATTGATAGTAGATTATATTATATGTTTAATATGATATTATTCTAATATGTGAGTTTAAGTTTAATTAAATTTTATTGAAGTTATAAAATGTATGGTTTTATTATTTTTAAATAATTATCATTGTAAAATATCTCAAAAATATCATATTTTAATTTGTTTAATTATTTATTATTTTTAAATAATTATCATTGTAAAATATGTCAAAAATATCATATTTTAATTTTTTTTAATAATTTATTTTATTTAAGTTTAAGTGATATTTACAAACTACCGTTAAATATAAGAATATTGTGTTAAAGTTAATATTAAAAAAATAAAAAATCGTTAAAATCAATAATTTCCGTTATCTACACACTTATTAGATATAGTGTGTGTTGTTTATTAAAAAAATAATGTGTTTTACATAATAATATAATATTATTTTAGATATTTTAATATTATTTTTTATGATTTATTAATTAGTTGTTTTGTTATTTAGGTATTTGTTGAATTTTAGAATGTATGTATTATTTTTTATATTTTGTTATTACGATATTTAGAATGAGTATTTTTATTATTTTTAATTAATTTACATTTTAATTATTTTATAAATTTAGATTAATTTAAAATAAAGTATTATTATATATTTTTAATTATAGAGTATAATTATATTTAACATTATATATGGATAAATATTACAAATATTAAAATATACCGATATTATTAAGAGTGAGAAAATATTTAAAATGAACAAAACATATTAAAGTGGAGTTTTGGTGATGTAAAATAAAGAAGTTGATGTATAGTAGTTTGATGTAAAATAAAAAATTTTAAAAAAAAAGTGGAATTTTGTTGATGTAAAATAGTGATGAAATACATCACCTACTGTGATAATGAAAATTTATATAAAGATCTTTATGAAATTGATAAAAATTAGATTCAAAGAATGATTTAGTTTCGATTTAAATTATTTTTATTTCTTAAAAGGGATAATGAAAAATCTTATTGTACTAATATTTTTCTTTAAGGGAATGTTTGCCAAAATAGTCTTAAAAAATATTTAAGAGAGTTATTTTGGTGTAAAATACATGATGCGCGAGTGAAATTACATTTTTTTTAATTATTCTTTGTGAGTATATGTTGGGGGAGAGGGAACTTACACTATTTATCTAGATAAATTTGGGATGATACTTACAATATAAAGATCCAGAAAATTCAAAAAGAAAATAAGTGCAAACTGTTAATCGAAATTCAATCTATGACAAGAAGAAGAACACCAATTGTCGAGAAACATCATAAGGCTCATGCACAAGAAGTATCAATGTCCAAATTCTCTATTTTCTAACTCACCATTGATGCTTGAGGTTTTTTCTAAGATGAAAGATAATTTGGATTGAACAAGCCTTTGAAATTATCAAGACAAGCACTTTCTTGATCATGAATTTATTGGAGAAAACTAATGATCTTTGAGAACTAGAGAGAAGTGTGTGATCAATACTTCTCAATTCTAAAAGACTCATTTTATAGTGTTGGCGTCGTCATTAAATCTAACCAATAGGATTAGAGCTTTTAAACACATTATTTTGGAGCTAAAAAACATAACATTAAACTCGAGACAGGCGACATGTCGCCACCTAAATTGTGACATGTCGCCTCCCCACTACCTAGGTGCCCAAAATCACCCTTAGACACCTCCAAATGACTCTAAACTTAAGAGATGCCTAGATATCTCGTTATATCGTTTTAGATCCCAAAATGCCAATTATAAATGCTTACAATAAAAACTCATATTTTCACTTCAATTTAAGTGAATATTGTTAATTGGTTTACACTATCTTGTGGTATAATACTTAAACTTTATATTTAATCAATCTCAACCATGTGTAATGAAGAAAATGAATAATTATTTATGAGGAATGAACTTCAAAATTTTAAATTACGTAATAAATTAATATGATGATTTTAACCCTTCATTTCTACAACAAAATCTTATAAATTTAAGCTAACATATGCATATTTAGAAGTTGTAGAAAAAAGGAGAAATAAACTTAATTTATCATTCGTGGTTATTCAAATATGTAATATTTTACTTTATTTTATCTTTCATATCTTTTGGTTTCACTTTTGAAATCTTGATGTTTATGAATGGAGGATAAAATTTGTATATCAATTAACAATTGTGATTAAGTGTCATTACCAATCAAATTTGTAAGGTTAATTATTATTGAGACTAACTATATAATTATATCTTAATTATTGTTACACTGTCTAATTAGTTAGGTTAAAGAATTTTTCAGCATTAAGATATAAAACATATCAAAATGGTATAAAGCCTCTTATTCAAGTTAATTTACCCAAACATTATATTATATATATACACACATATATATAATGATTTCACCAAACTTTACTATTAATTTTGTTGCTTCTAATTGGCTCATTTATGACAAAACTAAGGATATTTTTAGAACCTATAGTTCTCATAGTAGATTAAAAGATTCCTCTTCTTTAAAAGAGTCTTTTTCTAATCAAACTTTATAAATTTTCATAAAATTATTATTGTACAACGTTATCAAAAGTTTTGAGATTGGGTAGAAGGAATTTAGAATTTAGTAGGTGGGTGGGATGTCATTCAAATCACATGGTTTAGTTCCTCATTTATATAATTATATATATATATATACATATTTATATACTATATAGTAGCTTCCAAACTTTTCTTTGGTCAACCAAGTAAATATAATATCTAGTCATCTAATTATAACTAGTTTAGCCAATAAATTAACTATTCATCATGCTATTATTACTATTATTATAATAGCTTAATTGAGTTTAAGTTTACACTAATTAACTATATACCTACCAATGAATCTTATCACATCAAATGATAGACCAAGAGAAAAAGACATAGTGAAAACTTGTGTGTAAACAAACAACAAAACACTGAAATAAAAACCAACTAACCGTCTGACCAAGGTCCCATTAGGGTCAACACTCAAGAGGTACAACTTTTTTTAATAATAATATTTATTATTATATTAGTATTAGTATAATAGGTGAAAGGATTAAGCAATAGTGGAAAGACTATCATATCTTTATTATCTCTTATACCCACTTTTCATTGTAAATTGCTTCTCATTAAAGATCTTGTTCCTCTATGAGAAACTATTTAGCTAACTTTTTTTTAAATATTATATATGAAAACCTCGTCAATTATATATGATAACATTTATTTTTTCACTATTATAGTTTCATTTAATATTAGTGTTAGTCTAATAATGTATGATCCAAATTGTGAAAGTTTCTTACCCTTAAGTTAGATCAGGTTTGGCATGAAGAAAGAAGATATAAGAATAAGAAGAAAAGAGATGTAAATTACTTAATGAAATAATATAGAAAGAAATGAGAATTTTCTTATGAAAATTATCTCTTTGTTTGGTACGATAAAGGAATAGAAGATTGTTAAATTATTGCTCTATTACTTTACTGAATAATTAATTTATAATGTTTCTCCAATTTGGAGATATTAAAAGAGTGTAAAAGGAAATGTGAATTTCAAATTCACTCAATTATAATCTCTTCTATCTAAAAATTATTTCAAAAAACAATCATTACACCTCAAATATATTCAATATCCATGTACTTAGTATTAAGATTTTTAGCATGATCTTCCTTTGAATTTATTGAGATAAGAAAAATAGTTATTGAGCTTTTTTTTTCTCACCAATTAAATCCATAAATTCATATATTAGAGCAATCAACTCCATATCTCTTTTATATAATAAGTGTGTAGATAACGGAAATTCTTAGTTTTAACGGTTTTTTATTTTTTTAATGTTAACTTTAACGGAATATTCTTATATTTAACGGTAGTTTGTAAATACTTAAACTTAAATAAAATAAAATAAATAATTAAAATAGGATATTTTTTTAGATATTTTACAATTATCATTTTTAAAAAATAATAAATAATTAAACAAATTAAAATATAATATATTTTTTAGATATTTTACAATGATAATTATTTTAAAATAATAAACAATTAAACAAATCAAAATTGGATATTTTTTTAGATATTTTACAATGATAATTATTTAAAAATAATAAAATTATTTTATAACTTAAATAAAATTTAATTAAACTTAAACTCACTTATTAGAATAATATCATATTAAATATATAATATAATCTACTGTCAATTAGTAACAAATTGATTTTTTTTTAAAACTAGCAAGAAACTTAAATTTAAAATAAATATATAATATTTAATGTTACATTAAACATATAATATATAATTGTCACTTCCAACTTAAAAACTAGAACAAACATAAATAAATTATTTAATTAAAATATGATATTTATTTGAAATTTATATGACATTAATATAAATTTAATAAAAATGATTAATAAATTCTATCAATAAAACTAAGCAACCGTGCAATATACACGTTGTTTGTATCTAGTATATATATATATATACTAGATACATGTAACGTGCAATATGCACGTTTGCTTAGTTTTATTTATAGAATTTATTAATTATTTTTATTAAATTTATATTAATGTCATATAAATTTTGAAATAGAAATTCTATTTTAATTAAATAATTTATTTATTTTTGTTTAAGCTTATGTTTGTTCTAGTTTATGAATTTGGGAGTAACAACAATAAATTATATATTATATGTTTAATGTAATATTAAATATTATACGTGGATTTTAAATTTAAGTTTCTTACTAGTTTTTTTTAAAAAAAAAATAATTTGTTGCTAATTCACAATAGATTATATTATATGTTTAATATGATATTAATCTAATAAGTAAGTTTAAGTTTAATTAAATATTTATTTAAGTTATAAAACATATGATTTTATTATTTTTAAATAATTATTATTGTAAAACATCTCAAAAATATCATATTTTAATTTATTTAATTATTTATTATTTTTAAATAATTATTATTGTAAAATATCTAAAAAATATTTTATTTTTAATTTGTTTAATTATTAATTATTTTTAAATAATTATCATTGTAAAATATCTCAAAAATATCATATTTTAATTATTTTAATTTTTAATTTTATTTTATTTAAGTTTAAATATTTAAAAACTATCGTTAAATATAAGAATATCCTGTTAAATATAAGCCGTTAAAGTTAACCTAAAAAAATAAAAATAAAAACAGTTAAAACCAAAAATTTTCCATATCTACACATTTATTCTATAGAAGAGATATATATTGTTAAATTAGTAAAAATTATTTTTATCATCCAGCTCTTTGAATTCGTCTCATATTTACAATATATTTTTTGAACTTGCAGATATCCTTCTAAAATAAAAATTATAATTGCTAAAATTTTATAAATTAGAATTATCTAGTTGCTAATTAAATTGCTAAAACAAATAATTCAATAGGATCACTTTGTCAATTGCAAAAATTTCAGGCTAATAACCCCTAAATATACATCATTATCTTATCCCTAATTATCATTATTATTTTTGTCAACAGTCAAAAATGTGTACATCGTTTTCATATTTCGAATCCAAGTTAGATTTCCATTCTTTTTTCTTTAAATGACAATTATGTCCTTTCTTGATAAAGTTAACTTATTCCGTACACACCTTACTTTAATTGCCCATATTTTTTTTCGAAAGTAAATTATTGAAAGGAATCATGACATGACATGATAATCTCAGTTACAATTTTAGTAGGGACCCTCTTCACTGTTCAATAGCTATGTATCTAAGGAATTACAGCCACATGATTTGAATCAAAGGTTCCCAATAAAGCCATGGCTTTCGTATAGAAAAGTTTAATTATTTACTTTCTTAAATACGATATTAAATACTTAATTAAGAAGATATAAGATTATTAATAATAATAGTAAGTTAAAATTTTGACATTCCAATCAGAACACACCAAGGGTCTGTCTTGATAGATGTTGCTTTGTGTTATGTCGGGTTCATTTTGTTTCTACGCATTGGATACTTTACTATATAATCTTTATAAATTTCATTTCATTAATACAAAGTTTTATTAATTTGAATCGAGATAAAGGTATATATAAATTAAAATGTTCAAAAGAAGAAGCCAGAGAAAGATGATGAAGTCTTCTGTAAAAATGAAGAGTAGTTGGAGAACTTGGTTATGGTTCAAGGATTCATTTCTTCTCCCAACTAAGTCTATTCTTCTTAAGCTTTCTTCAACCACTTCAAGACCAAACTCCAAAGGTAATACTAATAATATATACAACTTCAAACACTTCTCTCTCTCTCTCTCTCTCTCTATATATATATATATATATAACTCTTTAATTAACATGGTGATGAAAATGGTATGTATAGGAATTGATGGACACGGATTAGTGAGTCTTTACAAAGATATGGAGTCTTGTGGAGAATACTCAGATATACGTGTGATGTGGGAGATAATACACTCTTGTCCTCATCAAGGTACTCCAAAGAGAGAAAGGACTACTAATAAAACATCTTTTTGGAGATTTTGTTTTAAGCCAAGATGATGATAATTAATGAGTTTATTAATAATTATGTATATATATATATATATATATGTGTGTGTATTTATTCTTCACTCCTTTTTGTTGAGAGAAAAATTTTCCAGGTGCACTTTTACATGTTATTACCAAAATCGTTGTTTCTTTTGGCTCATTTCTACAGAAAGTGGAAAAAAAAAGTGTTATGTACATATCAACAACTTCTGGTTTTTAAGTGTGTCATTTTACCAAATTGATTATGGCTTCATAATTATTATGTGTATAATACAAGATTAATTAATTATCGTGTCAAAGACCCTTTAGCTTAATAATAATAACACAAACTTCTCTCAATATCAATTAAGTGTCAACAATAAATGCAAACTCATAATAGGTCAATCTAAGGGCCTAAAGAGTGGAAGAAAAGTGGGAATTTATTTATAGTTTCAAGTTCTAAATTGGGTTATACATATGTACTATTCAACTTCTATATATCGTCTTAGAGGGTTCAACCTTTACTAGAAATAAAAAAAAGAGGTACTAATTATCATTCTGAATTCTGTCTTTTCCTTTGTTCAAATTCAAATATTGAAAGTGATGTCTAGTATTTAAGTGTCGTTTTCTTCTTATTCAAAATAAGTTGTTTTTTTCTTCCCATAATGTAGCATGTTGTTCCAATTCTCTTTTTCTTTTATTCAAATATTCAATTTCATCCTTAAGTTCTTAAAGCAACGTCATTGGTTATCCTTAATTTTAGGGATATATAATGTTTTTAGCAATGGTTAACCAAAACAACAAAAATGGAAAATAGCAATAAGAAAAAACCTTCAAGTATCGACCATAAAAAATAATATATATATACACATAGTATTCTTGTTTTCTAAGTTTTTTATTGTTTGACAATATAGTTTCTAAAAATAATTTGACAATCAAGTCTATCTAATTTTAACACAAAAAGTCGTAGCCATAATCAGTGACGGGCGCAGAAAGTTGAATCAATTCAAGGGGCTAAAACATAAAAAATCAATTAAGATTGGCCAAGTATGTAATTTTTGAACAAAATTATGAATTTTTTTATATTGAAAAACTACTGAATCTTTTTTAAAAAATAAATAAATAAATTGAGTGAGGCGAAAACCACTCTTTAGGTCAATCTAGATCTCTCATTGGCCATAATCAGGCACAGACCTAGACTTAATGTTTAAGAACATAAATATATATATATATATAAAAATTTAATGAGGGATATATACAAATTATAATTTTAATAAATATATAAGGAAAAACTATTCCTTTTTTATGAGACACATAAATTAATTTTTTTATATACATATAATCACATATAAATTAAAAAAAAATCAAAATTTGAGAGGGGTGATTGTGCATGTAAGTCCCTTGACACAACATGGGGTGGAAGGAGGCGGTGACCCCACTTATTTTCTTAATTTAAATTATATTGTTGACTAGTTTAGTCAACTACAAACAAATATAAAAACTTAACGAAAATAAAGGTCGTTGAGAGATTTTACATAGTTCATGCTACTAATTTGTCCTAATTCACGAGTTAGTCGTATTGAAGATGAAGAACTTGAGCTCAACTTCTCTAGAAAATTTGGCTACATCTTTGATTGCACTTGAGTTGGGAATCCTTTTACAAGTGATGTCCTAGCCCTATTTATAAGCAATTGAGGGGTTTAAGCTCATTAATTGGAGTTTATTATAATAATAATCCACTAGTGGAATTAGATTACATGTAAATGAGTGCCCTTTTTCCCCTAGGTAAGGCTCGTGGGCTTTGGCAAGGGCCCACTCGGAGGTTATCCAGCCCATGGACTTATTGGAAAGGTACATTTTGATACAGTCAGGGGTAACTGCGCTTATCCCCATGATTAGGTGGCTTCGTGAGACACCTGCTTTGTCGGTTGTACGTAATTGACAACACGATACTTGCAGCCACCCATGGTGTCAAGCACGTGTTTGTGGTCCAACATGCCTTTCTGACTAACATTTGGGTAAGGGAGTTTCCTTCCGTGGTGACAAGTCCTCAAGGCTTACTGGGTTGATCACATCCTGAGGACATTTACTAAGTCAATAGAGTCGCTAAGAGATTACTTCTTGTCCGGTGTCTTTGGGGATTGACTCCGTAAATGAACCCCCGAATAGGTTCTCCGGTCATAACAAAACGACCCTTTAACTTATTGAGTTGCAGGTCTCGAGGAGGACTAAACGATACTGGTTGTTGAGATCATGTTGTCATATCTAAAAGAACACGACCAACATATATATTTCTATTTTTATAAAAAAAAATTAATAAATAATTTATCATAAAGTTGAGTAATGGATAAAATTATGTATAATCATTATCATTCTATTTAATCACATTTGAACACACCACCTTTAATTTTCAAAGTACAATTCTATATATAAGATAACTTGAAGTCAATATAAGAAAAAGAAAACCTTTTACACCAACTATTGTTTGGGTAAATAACATGAAAAGTGAATGAATAATTTATATTTATGTATAGTGAAGACAATTGCAATTAGCTACAATTACATATGGGTCCCAAACCAACCCAATGTGTATAGAAAGATTCAAACGATAGAGATATATGTACTATAATAATTAGTATTAGTACTGTTTAAAAATTTAGAATTTTTCCTCATGTCCACTTCTCATCCAGACATTGCAAGTTTTATTGGTGCACAAAAACTATATGATTCATGCATGCCTCAATTTAGGACAATGTCTGACTTGTCAACAGAGTGCTTTTGTTTTTATAAATAATAATAGTAATATTAATAATTAAAATAGCTCATTTCCTTTTTGCAATAATGCAAAAAAAAAAAACACCATTTGACCAAGATGAAAATGAACTACTCAGAAACTCATGACGAGTAAAGCTTATTATATGTAAAAGAAATTGAAGATACATTTAAAATCAATCAGGAAAGTGAGGCTTGTACTTACAAAAACATATTAATTAATGTGATACAATCCAAACGAAAATTACACTGATTATTTGTGTCAAAATTACCATATGATGCTCACAAATTAAAATCAATTAATGCACAGAAATATAGTGTTAAATTTGGCAGAAAAAAAAAATAGATAAATGCTATAATTGGCCCAAATTCTAAATTCCAATGAACAATAATATGTTAGCAATTTTCTATAGTATGTACAAAATGTGGTATTTATAACAATTGAGTTTGCTATTTGGCTAAGGCCCAAATCTAATTGAAGTGATCTAATGTAGTTTATTAAGTAGGTTTGCAGAAATACCATTATTAGTAACATGGGCCATAGTGTGTAGAAGCCCAAATGTCAAATATTTCAGTTAATTATGAGCTAATTCGTATATTGACACTAGGAACATTTTTCTTGGATATCTACCAAGCATGAAAGCTTGTAAGCTCTTAGACTCAAAAACCAATTGTCCAATTCAGTTTTCTGTTATAGAGACGTGCATTTTCATGGATTCATTTCTCCATTAGCATCAACATCTTTTAATTCTTCTCAGAGTCCTGATTTCTTTTTCCCAACTGTGTTACCAAATCAAGTTCATGATTCTTGTTCTTCTCCACATTACTTTAGATTCATTCGTTTGTTTCGATTCTCTAATTTCTTCATCCACCACTCCACAGATCCTAACTCCACACCAACAACTCTTTCAGTCCCTTACCCCATACTAGATCACTTCACACCTCATACTCATCTTCCATTCCTTTACCTCAACATCACTCTCATTTTCACCTTTCTAGACCTACCTGGACACATAGAAAAACCTTCTTACCTTCAAGGTTATCACTGAAATCTACCTCTCATATTTTCTCAAATTCGTGTACCTCTAATCCACATCCACTCTCATGTTCTTGACTACAAAAGGTTATCTCCATCATTTTGTGCCTCAGTTTTGGCTGTTTCTAGTCATACAAGATCAACATCTTACCAAAAGGCATCTTGGCATATTGAATGACAGAAGGCCATGGATGCAGAGATTGAAGCTCTTGAGGTAAAACACACTTGGACAATTGGTAGTCTTCCTTCTAATAAACACTCGGTCAGTTGTAAATGGGTGCATAAGGTCAAATACCATGCAGATGGTTCCATAGAAAGATACAAATCCCAGCTAGTTGCCAAAGGCTACACTCAACAAGAAGGCATCGACTATAATGATACTTTTGCACCAGTAGCTAAGCTTTTTACAGTCAAGCTTTTCCTTGCCCTTGCTTGTTTTCAAGGCTGGTTTTAACACCAATTTGATCACACCTCAAGGGTATAGTCCTAAGGGGGAGACACAAATGCCTAAAAATCTGGTGTGCAAGCTTAATGAGTACTTATATGGTTTGAAACAGGCCTCAAGACAATGATATGACATTGTTTTAGGTGTATTATTAGAAGAAAAGTTCACACAATCAACAACCTACCATTTATTGTTCATTAAGCATGTGAATAATCAATTTTCTTAGCCTTATTGGTCTATGTAGATGATTTTATTATTATTCGCAATGACTTGAGAACCATTGTAAAGCTCAAAGGTGATTTGGACAGACGTTTCAAGTTCAAGGACTTGGTAAATTTACTATTCTTTTTTGGTTTAGAAGTGGCTCAGACAGAAAAGGGTATATTGGTTTCGCAGAGGCCTTATGCAATACATATTCTTGAATAGGCTGGTTGTTTAGGTATCAAACCAGTAAGTACTCCTATGAAACCAACTTTATAACTTAGTGAGGATGAGGGGGAGCAGTTAAAAGACCCAAGTGTCTACAGAAGATTGATTGGAAGGCTGTTATACTTAACCATAATGAGACCAGACTTATCTACTTACTCGATAGATTTAGCCAATACTTAGCTAAGCCTAGACAATCTCACTTTAAGGCAGCACATGTCAAGATACAATAACATCAAATTCTGGCTTTTGTCTTTTCTTAGGAGTCTTTGATTTCATGGAAGTCAAAGAAACAGGTCATCTGCTGAAGCGGAATACCGAGCTATGGCAAATACAAGCTGTGACTTGACTTGGTTATAATCTTTGTTGAAAGAGCAGAAAGCCCAACATGACAAACCAGCTATATTGTACTGTGATAACATGGCTTCATGACATAATCCAACTAACCATGTTGTTTATGCGAGAACTAAGCACATTTGAGATGGATTATCATCTCATAAGAGAGAAAGGGCAGTTGGGAAGCATTGTTTTGTTTCATGTTTCAACACAGGACCAGATTGCAGATGTGTTCACAAAAGCTCTATTTTGAAGTCAGTTCTATTACCTGATTGGCAAGAGAGGATTACTGAATATATGTACTCCATCTTAAGAGGGAGTATTAAGTGGTTAATTAGCTAGTTAGTTATGTACTTCTTGTTACTGATCGTTACTAGCTGTAGCTATGTATACTATAGTTCGTAGCATTTCAATTCATTCGATAGTCAAGGTTTTCTCTCTTTATTCGGTATACACTTTCCTTTGTCTCTGTTTTCTAATAACTTTGTTGGCTTTTTTTAGTATATATATAGAGGATTAGAACTTTTAGATGTCAGTAAAATAATGATATATGCACTAAATTCTTAACACTACTTTTAGTTTTATAACAACCTTATTAGTATTATCACTTGTGGCTTAAAGATTTGCTAATTTGTGAGATATTTTTCTTGTGCAACAACCATGATATCTCATGAATAAGTAATTATTAGGGACTTAATTAGTGGCCAATAAACTCCAACTCCAGCTCCAAGCACAATTAATAAGACATATCGATCGATAAAAAAAAGGAAGGAAGCAAACAAAGTATCACTAGCAAGAAAAATCAATCATTCACGCAAGGAATCCAGAGCCAAGATCATCCATACTGACTTCTCAATTCAAACTAAGCAAGATAGAGTTAATGTGGCCTTGTGGCTGTGCTTGTGGGGGACCTTTGTTCGAAGATGTGATGAGGACAGTGAAAGCTCTCACTTTATTGTACCTATGTTATACATTACTAGCTGATGTGCAAGTCTTTGGCTCTCATATAAATGTCAAAACAAGATGCTTTTTTTTTTATTTAGAAAGAAAGATATATTATTAACCGTTGGATCTTAAAATGACTTGACATTATTGAACTAAACAATTTTATCATGCCTATAATGCTTATTGTGGCTTTTGTGGATTGTGGACAACGTTACATTGCTTCTCCATTTCTGATTTTATTTTCCTACTTTGTCACAAACTTGTATGAAGTTAGAATTATTGAAAAGGATGGCTGTGAAAGTGAGTGAAAAGTACATCATTGTGGAATGGTGACAATGAAGGTGAAAAGAAAAGGGTATGTGGATAGCACACGACCGGTCATATTTTAATGGTGCAATGTTAATTGAGAGTTAAAAACCATTCAATACTCTATACGAGCTCATGAAAATATGTATATTTAAACAAATGTTAAACATTTACTCGTAGTAATAACATTGAGTAAGAATTAGTTTGTATTTAGTTTAGTTGAGAGGGGGGGTATACTAAGATGGTACTTTTGTTGTAGTCTCAGAACAAAGTCAGAATCAAAACATTATTTATTATAAAATGTTTTCGAGTGGATATTTCTAGTGTTAAAATGTGAAAAGTGGTCTAGAAGTAGAATGATGTACATGGTAAAAAGCATGTATTTCCATTTCAAAATCAATTAATAATGAGTGGAGTAATTCATGTTCTTGTATATTGTTGAATTTACCCACACACTTTCTACGTGAGATATTTTTCTCTAACACGTAGAAATATATTTTTCTCTAACACTTTCTAGTGTTAGACATCCCATTATTTATAGGCAAAATGAGGAATACTCTCAGTTGTTGGATCATGTGAAATTTTCAAGATAAGCCTCAGTTATTGATCATGTTGTACATGGGAGGGTATTCGTAGTCCAGCGAGGAGGAAGGTCAATCATAGGAAAGGAAAGCAAAAGAGAGCTGTTGTGCCCTTCAACGACGTAACATAACATAACTTAGATTGTGTGTCACATGTGTTTCCAGATATGGTGCATGAAAGACATATCCTTATGATCAGTCATTGGCATGCCCCTAGTTTCTAGGTTCAATTGTGAACTTGAGGAGTGACACTTGTCGTTCAAGGAACAAAAAGGACTTTGTCTCCAAGTTTAGAGATTTCCCTATAGTCCTCCAGCAGTATCAGGGTAGAGACTCGAGGACTCTTGCTTGTCTATAGAAGGAAATTCTGCCCCTTAAGGTAATACTATTGTATACTAAAATACTAATAAGCATGTCTTATACTAATAATTTTAGGAAAAAATTGAATTTAAAGGTTTTTATATTTATTTTTTATCCAATTGTAGGGTGAAATCATATGTAATATATTTTTTGAAAAAGTAAGAGTTAATTTGTTGGGGGGTTTTATGCCCTCATATTAAAACTCAATTTCTTTGTAATCTCATTTTATTATCAATAAAATAATATAAATCATTTTTTGACTTGGTTAATTACTTTGCTCACATGTTTTATTTTCATGATTATTTCTTTAATATAAACTTCTATTAAATCCCGAGCATATAGTTAATCATATTTATAGTGACGTAATCACAATGGAATATAAATATGATTATATGTTCAAAATAAGTTAGTCCTAAGATTAGTCAGTGCACAGGATTTACACTCACTTGTCAATTTACGATATAATCTACTTGCACATTGTAGTATTATGTTCTTTCCAAAACATTAGCAAAGTAGATAAGATCGAATGTATTTGTTACATTGGATAGGACCGATATTCTAACTGATTGTATTATTTGAGTTATTTAACTTGTTCGTTACCAGCTTACCCTACGGACTAGCCTATATTTACATCTTGGGAACTCGGTAGTATAATTGAGTGGGAGTGTTAATCATAGATATGAACATCTATAGCTTCTGATGAAGAAGTGAAACGATGGTTTCCTTTTAGTTTGGTTCAAGGTGCTAAATGATAGAGATCTCATTTCAGTAATTAACATTAGTTTACTGAAATATCATTTACAAAGAATTAAGTGTTTTAAGGATAAAATACAATGATGGGTAAAACAGTATTTTAGTCTCATCTCATTGTAGACCGTCTATAGAGGATTGAGTGACAAATTATGGTTGTAACAATGGATAATTAATAACGTATCTATATTGCTTATAGAGTGTTCTATGAATTAAATAGTGCAATTCCGAGTTTTTAGTGGAGTCACGAGAAATTAATAGGTTAGTAAATTTATTTGTTAAATTTATGATAACATATTGGAGCTTGATTTCATAGGCCCATGGTCCCCACTGTACATCGGATAAAATCATCTAGATAGTCTCAATTAATTGATTTAATTATCAATTAGAATTATCAAAGTTGATTATGTCAATTTTAGATAGTTTCACAAAGTTTTACAATTTAGAAAAGAAAAGAAATTTTAGAACAAATTTATTAATTAAGACAAATTAGTGTATAAATTAATAAATAAGTTTATATTAATGTTCAAATTATAAATAATTAATTTGATAAATGATTTAAATAATTATTTAATTAATTAATCAATAACAAATAATATAGACCTTGATTTTAAGTCCAGCGGGCTTATAATTAAATGAAAAATTTTACGGGACTAAAGCCCATGATAATTTCAACCTAATAGCTGATATTATCTATTATTTTATTGATTTTTTAATTAAAATAAATGAACTAATTGAGCATATAAAATGAATGCTAAGTGAGAGTTGAAATCAGATTTTTGAATCACTTGTTTTGATAATATCAGAAGATCTATTCTTAATGCTCTAGGTTTTAGATTCTTGTTGAGAATTGTCCACTCTAGTCTAGGTGATTCTAAGGATACTTTAGAAGACTGTGAAGAAATTTGAAGATCAATTCAGTTTCTTAATGATACCCTGCGACAGAAAATATACAAGGATTAGAGAAACTGAACGAATAACTAATACATTTCGTTGCGTATAATGTAAATGTTCTTATCATTTTCTCTGTTTAAATTTAATTGTAGAAACATATTCTAGATTGTCTTGTATTAATGTGTTTATTGTATGATTTACATTAAAATAATTAAGATTATGTATAAGTTTTCCTAACAAAATTTCATATAATTTTATTAATATTAGAACAATTTTAAATATATTCAAGAATTTAAGATAAATACTAAAAAATTTAAAAATATATATTTTATTCTCTCACAATATTTTTTCATAATTAAAATTTAATATCCAAACAAAAACATGGCTAAGGAAAAAAAATGATTTTCTTTTTGAACTATAATTCTTTCTAATTCCTTTTTGTCTTTTTCCCGCTAAAAAAAGCAGAAGTAAAAGCTGGAAATCTCCATTCTTCTTCGTGATGATCATTATCAGTCTCTTCCTCTCATTCCCTCTCAAACACAAAAATCTTCATCTTATGCTAACACGACGACAAATCCAATCCATTCACTCGGATAGCGATTCTCAAATCCCACTTGTTCTTCATTCCCTCTTATATATGTAAAACCATTGAAACCCTCCATTCTCATTCTCCAAAACCTACCGCCATGGCCACCGAAGCTTCCCAAACTCACCCGTTTCGCTCAGTACCCAGAACAACCGAGTTTCAGCCCAACCCCATCTCGGTGTCTCCTCCCACGATCTCCGCCACCCACGATGGCCTCGAGTTCTGGCAATTCATGGTTGCAGGCTCAATCGCCGGCTCCGTCGAGCACACAGCCATGTTCCCCGTCGACACTCTTAAGACCCGGATGCAGGCCTTATCCGGGTCGGTCTCGGTTCGGCCCATTGGGGTCCGGCAAGCTCTGGGCTCGATTTTGAAGCTCGAGGGCCCGTCGGTCCTCTACCGTGGAATCGGTGCAATGGGCCTCGGCGCCGGCCCGGCCCACGCGGTATACTTCTCCGTATACGAACACTTCAAGGAGTTATTCTCCCGCGAGAAGCCGAACAACCCGGTGGCTCATGCGGCGGCTGGGGTCTTTGCTACAGTGGCGAGCGACGCCGTGATAACACCCATGGATGTGGTGAAGCAGAGGCTGCAGTTGAAGAGTAGTCCGTACAAGGGCTTGGGGGATTGTGTGAGGAGGGTTTTGATGGAAGAGGGATTTGGGGCGTTCTATGCCTCGTATCGGACGACGGTTGTGATGAATGCGCCGTTCACGGCGGTTCATTTTGCCACTTACGAGGCGGCCAAGAGAGGGTTGACGGAGGTTTCGCCGGAGAGTGCCTCAGACGAGAGGTTGGTGGTTCACGCCACGGCTGGGGCCGTTGCCGGAGCTTTGGCTGCCGCTGTGACGACGCCGCTTGATGTTGTGAAGACTCAGTTGCAGTGTCAGGTAAACTCTGATACGACAAATACTTGTAGATTTTGTGTGCAAATTTGTTGTCATCATTTTTTTTAATAAAGTTATTACTATTATTATTATTTTCTTTGTAATTAAATAATAATAATTTTGAAAATGAAAGTTAAGAAGGTATAACGAAAAAAACTTGCTCTCTTTTTGGAAGTTAAATGAAGAAAACAAAAAATAGTTTTCTCATAATTTAAATTGAAATCTAAATTTTAGATTAATATATGTATAATCAATATATAAATACATAATTTTTTTTGTGGTGGTGCTTGTAATTTTTCATCAAATAAAATATACTATATTTTTTTATGTGGTTTGAAGATTTTTTTTATGTATAGAATTTTGATAAATTTTAGATACAAGATTTAGAATTTCATGAAGACCATTTTTGTCTTTTTCACTTCTAATTTAAAATGGAAAGTTCTTGTTAAATTAACCTTGGATAAATTCTCTAATTAAAATAAAATCATTTGTTGTTATCCTTTTAACTAGCCAATTACAAATTTATGTGTATTCGTAATAAAAATATATAGTTTCATGCATGATAACTTTAGCTGAATTGAATGGATTATAATTTTCTATCACGTTAGTAAGGATAAGTTTCTTAATTGTCAAAGTTTTTGAAGCAAACTATTATTATAATGTGCTTTACTTATAAATATTGGTATTTTTTCTTTATTTAATCAAAGAGTACTATTGTTTTGCATTAATATATTTGTATTAGTGTGTATTTTTGTTAAATTTGGAGTTGAATTGGATGGATTTCCTTGTTTATTTATGAAATTTTTAATAATGTTTTTTTCAGGGTGTTTGTGGTTGTGATAGATATTCTAGTAGCTCAATTGGAGAAGTAATTAAAAGTATAGTGGTAAAGGAAGGAAAGCAAGGATTAATGAGAGGTTGGATCCCAAGAATGCTATTCCATGCACCAGCTGCTGCTATTTGCTGGTCTACTTATGAAGCATCAAAAACCTTCTTTCAAACACTCAACCAAAGCAATCATAATTACCATTAACAATAATAATAATAATAATAATATGATTCTTGTTTATAAATAGTGTATCTCTAAGCACCCTCCACTTATCTTATGGTGACTACAATGTAGTAATTGTAGCCGGCCATTACTTACTGGAATATATAAATCCCTAAGGGATCGTTTGGTATACAGAAATCTGGACACGAAAATGAGAATCTGAAAACTTTCTCATGTTTGGTACTGGGTTTGAGTTTTTCTAACTTGTGAATCTGTACTCCAGGAGTTTTAACTTGTCCTAATTTTATGTTCAAGTGAAACTCATCTGACAAGTGGTTTTCAGATACCCAGGAATATGAAACACTTCAAAATTATTGTTATTATTTTTTTTAAAAAATCTTAAACCAATAATTTTTTAGTTAATGACTTATTTTATTTTTGAAGTTTATAATATAAAAACAAATATACATATATCAAACTATAAAATGATAAATAATATTTACTTATTTAAAGAAATTGACTTGTGAAGCATTTATATCATTACTTTAGTTTAAAATAACAAATGAAATGTTATTAAAAATAAAATAAGGGTATTTTTGTAATTTTAAAAATGATACTTGATTCTAGTATTCAATATATGTATTTTTTTACTTCTGTTAAAAAATATTTCATGAGTAAAATTGTTTATAAATTATTTTGATGAAATATATTATTATATTAATTTTATGAAAATATGAAAACTTAACATATTCATATGCACAACCAAACACAAGAAGTGATATTATCAGGAATCATAAATAAGATTACAGTGCACAACCAAACACAATGATGTAAGTTTCCAGACTATCAGATTACCCTCTTCAACTTTCCCAGTAATATAAAAACTGTGAACTCCTCGTACCAAACGGCCCCTAAAAGATTGATTTGAGAGTTTATATTTAAAAAGAAAAACTATTTTAGAATAATAGACATGTTGCAATATTAATTTCAAAAAGGCAAAATAATATTTTCTTCTACTTTGTAACAAATTCCTGAACCCAAAACATAGTTACTTTGCAAAATTAAGAAACTATGTAAACACTTAGATAGAGTTAAGTTGTGGAACATCATTTTTCTGTTTATAAGTAAATATTTTTATCACTATATGTATCTTAATTATTATTTTTATTAGCAAAATTACAATATAGATTGTGTATTTTTTTAAAGATTGAATGATGAAGAAAATGAGTTTATTTTGGGTAGTCCTCTATTTGTTACAATCACAATTATTTAAATTTAAGGAAACTAGCTAATTTTCAAATAAATGTCATAATTCTATTTCCTAATTTGTAGGAGTTGATTACTTCAGTTCATATGATTAACCACCTAAGCCCCCTTTGAACATCATTATATATTTTAAAACAGTTTATTTGTTAACCCACATCTCCTAACACATTTAATATAACAAATAATTAAATCACTGATTTCCAAATTATACAAAAATAAACGAAGAGTATATATTTCTACATATATTGTCATTAGTCTTAAAAATATACGATATCAATAAAAAATCTAATGCTTTTCAGAAAGAAATCTAATGAATAATAACTCATTATAACTTAGTAGGTGTGGAAAGATTTTTTTAATTTTATATATTAATGAAAAATATTGAACTCAAACCAAATTTAATAATATACGATATCAATAAAAAAATCTAATGCTTTTCAAAAAGAAATCTAATGAATAATAACTCATTATAAATTAGTAGGTGTGGAATGGTTTTTTTAATTGTATATCTCTTTTATATAATAAGTATAGAGATAATAAAAATATTTGGTTTTAACAGTTTTTTATTTTTTCTCTTTAACTTTAACGGAATATTCTTATATATAACATAATATTTTTATATTTAACAGTAAATTATAAACATGATTTAAACTTAAATCATATTAAATAAATAAATAATTAAACAATTTAAAATAAAATATTTTTGAGATATTTTACAATGACAATTATTTAAAAATAATACAACTATACGTTTAATAACTTAAATAAAATTTAATTAAACTTAAATCCCACGTATTATAATAATATTATATTAAATATATAACATAATATAATTTATTATCAACTAGAAACAAACTTCTTTTAAAAAAAACAACAAATTTAAATTTAAAATCCATATATAATATTAATATTATATTAAACATATAATATATAATCTCTGTTGACGCCGTTTTTCCTCAACAGTGAATA
Organism: Humulus lupulus; assembly: GCF_963169125.1. Lineage (NCBI taxonomy): Eukaryota > Viridiplantae > Streptophyta > Magnoliopsida > Rosales > Cannabaceae > Humulus > Humulus lupulus. The sequence goes on along the minus strand of NC_084801.1, from coordinate 164,468,143 downwards.
AGGAGCACGAAAACAATAAATAGTTATGGCCAGAAAAATACAATAAGACAAACATGATTTTTTACGTGGTTCAGCAGTTAACTCTGCCTAGTCCACAAGTCTTTGTTATTAGAACTTAAGATGATTTCTGGAAATTCTTCAAGAATGAATTCTCCAGAGTTTCTCTCAAGATCACAAAAATTCGGTCATTTACAATGGTGCATGACTTCTCTATTTATAGAGGAGATTTCAGAATACTATCCCACACATTTCGGGAAATTATTCTGTATATGTAAATAAATTTAATGGCATTAAAAGCCTGTAACTCCTATATACAAGGAAACGTCCCCTGAAGATCAGGGGTTGTATAACTGAATAATAAATACCCATTTATTATAGGGGATTTACAACAATGAATGTAGACTGCGTCTCTCCAAAATGACTCACTAAGATATTCAAAATTATCAATCTACATCGTCAGTGCCGTGCCCACCCAGGTCTCTTAATGACTTTCGAGCTGTAGCCTTTTCCCCGAGATCATGTGGCTTCGAGCTCATACTTATGTCAGGCTCGGAACCCCTGATCCGAGGTCATCCGAGAACAGACATACTTTGATGTCTGTCTTTCGAGCTTGTAAGGATTTCGAGGCTACCATCTTCGAGGTTGCTCCTGCTTTGGAGGTTCGGTGCCTAGGTGGCGGACACGTGTTCCAGACATTACGAGCCTGTAATGCCCCAAATTTCCTAATAAGGTTTAGGACCTTGATTAGGAGGCCGGGAGGGCCATAATTGATTTATTATGATATTTAATGATTATGTGCATGTTTATGTGAATTATATTATTATATGATGGTAGATGCGTGCATATGGGTGTATTTATAATTATAAGGATATTTTGGTAATTTGGCCGCTGTGGGCGTAATTGTGTATTTTGGGTGCATGGTTGTGATTAATTAATATAGCCACATTATAAGGTGGATTGGTTCGAGCTATTTGGCATGAGACGATCATGAGATGTAAGTGTTCGGTCTAGTCATAACAGGTTTAAGTTCGGGGCTCGGGGTGAGTCTCGGGGTCATTTTAATGATTAGAACGTTGCCGAGAATTAAAAGGGTAATGGGATATGATTTATTGGTATTTGAGAATATTGAGAATAGCGGGAATTGGAGAGCATTAATTATAATTAACGAGATAAGCAAAGAAGGACGGTTTTACCCTTGGGAGTGTTTAGGAGCCTTTACTTGACCTAGGGGCAAAATAGTCTTTTCACCCCTAAGTTTTATATCAGCCTTTGGGAGTGTTTAGAAGGCTGTGGAAAACAGAACAAAGCAGCCTCATCTTCTCCTTTCTCTCCCGTACAAGTTTTCCCTTCATTCTTTCCTTTGAATTTTGAGAGCCCAAATTGAGGAAGCAAGCTAGGGAGCCAAAGCTTGGGGATTATAGATTGAGTTCAGCCATTGGGAAGGATTCAAATCAGCTTAAGGTAAGGAATTGAACCTGAGTTTGAGCCATACTCTGTTTTTCTCTTATTTTTTCAGCTTATGTTTGTGTTGAGGATAGTTTGGATTAGTGGAGGTTTTGATTGAAGTTTAGCTTGGGTTTTGATGAGGGTGAGTTATAGGTGATGTGTAGAGGTTGAATTGAGTGTTTGGAGGAGGTTTGGAGCTGGTTTGAAGGCTTGGTTCCAAGGGAAAACGCAGGGGAGGTTGAGCTGGTGCGTGCTATCTTTTTGGTAAATCTGGGTATTGAGCCGCAGCATGGCTGTGGTGCACCGCAGCCCAAGGTGTCTGTCAAAGAGGGCCGCCTCTGTTTGAGGGGCGCGGCGCGGCACGGCGCGGCTAGGGCGGGCCGCGGCCCTTAGTGGCCTTTTGGCCATAATTGTGTTTTTAGCTTGTGAATTCAAGCCTTAGGCCTCGGGGTCGAACCTACTACCCGGTTGAGTAGTGTTTGATGTCTCAGAGGCTAGATTTTGGTTTGGGAACCTTTTGTTGATCATTTTTATTGATGGTATCCTATATTTTGGTTATGACTAGGTGACCGCTAAGGGACTAAAAGTTGATCGTTCTCAAGGATCGTTCTTTTAATCATTCTAGCTCGACTTTGAGGTAAGAAAACTGCACCCTGTGTATATGTGACATGCATGGTTACTCTTGATGCATGTTGGTTGATTATTAAACGTGACATGCATGGCTGTTATTGATGCATGTTGGATTGTTAAGTATGATGCATGTGATGCACGAGAAACATGTGATTAGAACATGCTTTGTATATTGGGTATGATATCGTTCAGAGCTTGAGCTTCTGTGTTGTGCATGGTCCTAATTGTACTAGTACCTGTTAAGTAAGCATGTTGAATGCCTTGTTTATGGATAATGGACATGTGATATATGTTTGGTGGCATGGCTTACCTGTGTATGGCGCTGACTTATTAGTCAGAATCGGCAATGGTGTCAGATCCGTCTATGAAGCTGTGACTTATTAGTTAAGTTCACAACGGGCTGAGCACTGGTCATGTTTCACTGACCCAAGAGTCAGAAATGGCAGAGCGTTGTGAACGCCGGGCCAAATGAAGATTAGATCTAATCGAGGTCGGCATTGAATGACTCATATGGGGTATTAATGCTGGACCGACCGGAAGGTCAATGAAAACTATAAGCGCTTGCCTGGTCTAGGACCAGATGTTCATAGCCAGGGCATATGGCCCCGGTGACTGTTTGTCACATGGCTAGGGGACGCTGTCCATAGTTACGACTCTAGAGTTGGGAGGAAGGTTATATTGGTGACCAATCACCATGCACCTATCCTGATCGAACTTATGAAAAGACAACCTACCAGTTAAGCCCTGGTGACCCTATCGTCACATGGCTAAAGGGTGCTGTCCCCACATTTGTGACTCTTGTGTTAGTCACCTATTTGTTGAAATGTTGGTCCTGAATAATCAATACAATCACTGTTGATATTATATCATGTTATACTGTGTTTTCTTGCTGGGCTTCAGCTCACGGGTGCTATGTGGTGCAGGTAAAGGCAAAAGGAAGTTGGACCATCCTTGAGTTGGAGAGCTTAGGTGATGATGTGTACATATGCAGCTGCTCATCCGCCACGGTCGAGGTTTAAAGAGGAACTAGGGTTGAACCCGGCCTATTGTGAATATTTTCTATAATAGACTCTGAAATTTATATTTTCGGGATCCCAATGTATATATTAAATGTTCTAGTGATGGGTCTGGTTTTTTTTCCTAAGAGGTATGATAACTACACCATTCAAGATCAATGCTTGCATCCAGGGCGAGAGATGGACGAAAGTGGAACTGATTCTTATCTGGTTGTTCAAAGCCTGCCTACTTTTGATGACATGAGATTCAAGACCCCCTTAAAGGAAAGCGGATCCCGATTTCCTTGATCCTTCATCTGGCTGGACTGTCGATAGAGTAAGCTGGATGTGCTATTCGATCTTGTAACCCACGAAAGCTCGAGAAAACGTTACATCTTAACCAAATTTTTAATCCCTAAATCGCTAATCATACTTAGTTACACAATTTTGGCCAAATAACTCGATTAACAAGTTTAGCACTGTTTACAAGGCACACCGTAACGGTCCCTGGAGTTGGGGCGTTACAGAGCCCATTCCTGACGAATCCAGCTTTCGAGATCACAATTCTTAAGGCTCGAAATCTGGGTGTAACATTTTGCCCCTTCAAAAGTATTTGTTCGAATCCTATGAGAAGGAAACTTTTGAACTACTTTCTTCGGGAACCGCACCGTCACACATACTTGAGGGTGGACACGTGTCAGTTGGGTATTGCTCATCCAAGGTACTCGAGTACCTTGGAAATCCGCCCACGATCGTTCGCCTGCCACCTTTTCGGTGCCATCTTGTCATTTGTCCCTGGCCGTCGGATTTTATAAGGATTCTGGCCAATAGCTCAGATTAATCCCTTTTTACCACTTTTTACTATCTATATATAAGGCCCTGGACATCTTCTTCCTCTTATTTTACACTCATCAAAGAAAAAAGAAAAGAGACAAAACCAGAAGCCATCCCAGAGAGATTTTTGCTTTTGCATGTTCTCCCAGCCAAAGAAACAAAAGACCACCAGCTTGTTCGAGACCGTAGGGTTATACCTGCAGCCTCTCCTTCAATTTGATACCCAAGACTACCATTTCTGAATAACCGTCACCTTTTTCCCTGATATTTCGGGATTATCAAAAATTTGATCCACTCCCCTCCTTTTTCTCGTAGAATACACGTTCTGACCCTTAATCAGGTTTCCAGTATCGAGCTCGTTTCGTACCCAAGCACTCTCCAAGCTTGTCTTGCCAAGCTCGTAATTATTGAATCCTTGCATGCATGGCCTTCACCATTTTTTCTTTCTCGCTAGATGTCACAGAATCTGGAAAGACAGTGGGGGTCGCTGCTGGAAATTCCGTATTCACCAAAAACTCCGAGCCCAGAATCGCTATTTGCTCGGAACCAACGTCTGATTCGTGAATACGATCTCGCGCGCGAACAGGAAGAAACCCGAGCTCACTATCGCCGCCAAATCGTCGAGGTCATAGAAAAGAAGAGGAGAATCCTTCGAGAGGCTTTTTATTTGGAAACTGATTCAGGGCCCAAGTCGATCCCCCTCAACCCTAGGTTAAAAGTGACCATCGCGTACAACCCAGGAAAGCTCCAATTCTCACTGATGGGGGAGCCTTCTACCTCGCAGCCACGGAGGGAGTTCTTCGAGGCCGAGCACTACTAGAGCTCGGTTACCTCGACAGGTCAGATAAACGATGTCCTAGCCTTTCACGGCCTTAGACTGTCAAGCTCCTTAAGGTGTTGAGCCCCTACTTCCAACGAGCGAAGCTGCCATGCCCCAGGAGATGGAAATCCTAATAACAAGCTGAGGTATGCGGCTTGGAGCCAGGAGCATATGAAGGCAGGAGCGTTACTGCCTTTGAAGTCTTTCTTCAAGGACTTCACAAACTTTGTTGGGTTGGCTCCATTCTAGCTCAACACTAATTCTTACAGGGTTCTGTCTGCCCTGAAGTCGTTGTACCACGAGTTGAAGTGGGAAGGACCGTCACCAAAGGAGATCCTGTATCTCTTCTGTCTGAAAAGCAATCCCTCCCGAGCTCGGGGAGGGGACGGCTTCTACTATCTTTTGAGCTACCCCAAGGAGAAAAAGGTGTTCGAGGATCTTCCCAACCATCCTCCTGACTTTAAGAAGGCCTTCTTCTGGACAGATGGCCTATCCCCGTCTCGATACTATTCATTCAGATGGATTCGTAAGTACCCCAACCCTCTTAATCTCTGTGCTCGAACTTTTGTCTGTAGGCTCGTACTTAGTTGAAATGTGTTTTATTTTCCAGCCAACTATCATCGTCCTGCTCCCATTGACGTGATGAAGGAGCATAGAGAGGCTCTGCTCCAACTCCCTTATGGCAGGAGGTCTCTCTCATATCTTTTGCATGAGAGTAAGCTCCGAGCTTGCGGGCTTTTGGGAGATGGCCAGTCCACCTCGAATTGGTCCAACAAAAAGTACGACCTCTGGGAGCTCGTGCCTTTGCCAACAAGCATCCTCCTTCCAAGGAGAGAGGTGAGGCCCCCGCCTCCGGTTCGCCGACGGAGCCCGCAGTCGGGGAACGAGGCCAACGAGGAAGCCTCGAGCTTAGGCTCGGATGATCAAGGTACAGTCATCCTAAGCTCGAAAATGTGGTCTCCCACCCTATTAAAACACAAACCCGATAGGTTAGTATTATGCAAGGACGATAGGGACCATTTCTATATATGGACTTGGGTAGATGATCGGGTTCATAGGTTTGATAGTTAGCTCGGGAAGTATGACACTATGTACAGTCTGAACGAGGTGTGGGACGAAATAGCCGTCCAATATGGGACCAATGACTATAGGGACCTTTCGAGGTTGAAATCCACCTATAGGGAAGGTACTCCCCCCGCCTCTTCTGAAGATGGGGGAATTTCATGGTCTCCGAGTTCAAGCTCGGAGGAGAGTTCCAGTTAGGTTTCTCTCCACTCGCCCATTCATTACTTTGTATATCTACGCGATGCTGAGTCACTTCATATACTTTTTCTTTTTGTTATAACCCACATTGTGGTGTGACTGTGTAGGTGAGATGGATTCCGACCTCGACAATATCCTCGAGAGTGGCAGTGCCAAGAGGAGCAAGCGCCCCAGGGGGTCGCGAAAGGTTGACCGGCCTCCCAAGGTCCTTAAGAGGACCGAAAAAACACCTCCTCCCCCGGCTCCGCCTGCCACGAGCTCCACTGTGGTGCCGACTTCATAGGTTGGTGCCTCCGTTATGGCCGAGCCTCAACCTCCTGTATTGGTTCACCCGACACTCGATCCACCTCCCAAAAAGCCTTCTGCTTCACTAACTCACAAGCTGTCAGTTTCTACTCACGTTGAGGAGTATGTAATTGACAATGTTGTTGGATCCCATTGGGCTACGCTGGGCTCGGACGTCTTGTCCCGAATCGGCCAGAGCTTTAGTAGTTTCGACACTCCCCAATGGAAATTTTTGAACAACACCCGAGACTGCATCACCCTCTACGAGAAGAGTATCGAGCTTGCCGCCGCGGTAACTTTTCTTCCCCTTTTTTTTTTCTTTGTTATATTTATAGACGGTCCGAGTGTTAATGATGATTTTTTTTTTGTGTCAGACTCTTGCTGTTTCTGCCCAGCTCAACTATAAGTTGAACAACGAGATCCATTCAAGCAAGTCCTATGCTCAGGAGGCGAAGGATCTTAAACTCAAAGTGAGTGATGCCTGAAGGCAGCAAATGCAAAGCTTGAGGCAGGAGCCGAGGAGCTTAAGGCCAAGGAGCTTGAGAAGTTGAATGCTAGGCTCGCGGAGCTTGAGAAGGAGAATGCCAGGCTCGCGGAGCTTGAGAAGGAGAACACTCGGCTCCAAGAGGCTAACAAAAAGCTCGAAGAAGACTAGGGCGCCACTTTTGATATAATTGAGGGTGAAAAGGCTCGCCTCCTTGCCGAGTATAAAGAAAAGAAGAACCATGCGGTCGATCTGGCAATGTACAAAATATGGGCCAATAACGACGACCTCGATACCAGCTTCCTACGCCCTCTTGAGGCATAGCTTCTAGATAAGTGGAATGCTCGGCTTGAGGCAGAGGAGGCTGCTCGGGAGGCTGCCACCGAGGTTGCTCAGAAGGATAGTCATGCTATTCGTCCTGAGGGGTCTAGTGCCGCTGATGCTGAGAAGGCCAAGGAGACTGCTCCTTCTTGAATCTCATCTCGGGGCTGCGTCCCTTTATTTTTGCAATTGTTTTATTTTATGCCCGTAGGGCTGATACAATTTATTTTTTCTTTTAATACTCATGCGTTTCATTTCTTGGTTTGAAATATTTTGCACATTTTATATTAAAGAATCGCGTATGTTTATTTATTCGTATAAACATAGTTTGGATTTAGGCTCGAGGCTCAATGCATTCATGCACAGTTTGCTCGAATTATCCGCTTCCGATCTCGTTATTCATCAAGGTCGGATATTACTTTAACCATGAACCCGAAAGTACTTGTATGGTGTGTAATGCAAACGGTTTAGTTATATCTTATTGTTTAGTTACTTTTTCTCGTCCTCGGTTTTCTCTCTGAGGTTATGAGTTTGAAACTATATTTTTTTTATAAGATACTCCAGCCTCAATCTCGACTTACCTCGAAGTAGGTTTAGGTTCCAACTTATCGTCGATTAGTTTTAGCTGGTTTGCTCCAAACCTTTTAAGGTTGTGATTGGTTTGTAATCCATACACTTATATGTTTTTGTTAATTTGGTTTTACCCAAACTTCCTTAGCTCGCGCATTTGGTTATATCCAAACACTTGTCCATTTTTGATAATTGGTTATATCCAAATTATCTTAGCTCGCGCATTTGGTTATATCCAAACACTTGTATGTATTTCATTTATGTTACTTTATTTTTCAAGCTGGTGGTATTTATATATACCAATGATGCCCCCTTAATATCCTATGAATGTGACCATAGGTTATTAGATTAAGAGAGATTGCAAAAATAAATTATATTAGACGAAATAACTCTTTATTTAACAAAATCCAAAAGTAGGCAAAACAGTACAGATAAACAAGCATAGGCAACATCCTTCCTACACTATTGATAGTAAGGTCTTAGGTGTTCGCCATTCCATGATCGCAGTACCAGGCTCCCATCCAATCTTGCTAGCTTGTAGACACTGGGTCGGATGACTGACTCTATCTGGTAGGGTCCTTCCCAATTTGGCCTGAGCACGCCAGCTGCTAGATCTCACGTTGCCAAAAATACACGCCTTAGCACCAGATATCCCACACCAAACTTTCGATCTCGAACCCTCTTATTGAAGTACCTGGTAGCTCGTTGCTGGTAGGCAGCGTTCCTCAGCTGAGCTTCGTTTCTTCTTTCTTCGATCAAGTCTAAGGTTTCTTCGAGCTGAGTGTGGTTCGAGCTTTGGTCATAAATGTGTGTTCGAATTGTAGGGATTTCGACCTCAATAGGCAACATAGCTTCGCAACCGTATGCTAGAGAGAACGGGGTATGTCCCGTTGATGTTCGAGCTGTAGTCCTATATCCCCATAGGACTTGGGGCAATTCTTCGGGCCATCATCCCTTTGCTTCCTCCAACTTTTTCTATATCCCCATAGAACGAATTCAAGGACCTTTTTGGAAGTTATTGTTGCCAACGGTTCAGCCTCTGTCCACTTTGTGAAGTAAGCTATGGAAACTACAGCATACTTCACACCACCCTTGCCAGTTGGGAGAGAGCCTATGAGGTCGATTCCCCATACGGCAAATGGCCATGGGGAAGTCATCATGGTCAGCTTAGATGGTGGGCCTGGAGGAATCGTGGCGAACCTCTGGCATTTATCGCATTTCTTTACGTACTCAAAAGAATCCGATTTAATGGTAGGCTAGAAATAACCTTGGCGTATGATTTTCTTGGACAGGCTATGCCCCCTAGTATGGTCTCCACAGAACCCTTCATGAATTTCTTCAATGATCTTCTTGGCTTCGGGTGGAGTCACGCACCGAAGTAATGGCATGGAATATCCCCTCATATACAACTTTCTGTCCAAAATGGTGTAACAGGGAAGTTGATACATTAACTTTCGAGCCTGGTTCCTATCTTTTGGAAGGACTACGATCTCGAGATATTCGACTATCGGGGTCATCCAGGTAGGCTCGGACTCAATCATACACACGTCTTCCTCCTCCGGCTCGTTAATGCTAGGTGCCAAGAGGTGTTCTATTGGCACAACGTTTAGCTCATCATTCTCGGCGGAAGTAGTGAGTCGAGCTAAGGCATCTGCATTTGAGTTTTTCTCTCGGGGAACCTGTTCGATCGCATAAAACTCGAAATGTTCCAATGCGGTTTTTGCCTTCTCTAAGTAAGCTGCCATTTTTGTGCCACGAGCCTGGTATTCTCCCAAGATTTGGTTAACCACAAGCTAGGAGTCGATGTAGCAATGTATTGCTTTATCTTTGAGCTCTTTGGCTATACGAAGTCCTGCCAGTAAAGCCTCATATTCGGCCTCGTTATTCGATGCATTGAAGTCGAATATTAAGGCAGAATGAAATCTGTTCCCTGCGGGAGTAATCAAAATGACCCCTGCCCCCGATCCATTTTCATTAGATGACCCATCGACGTAAAGTTTCCACAGCTCGTGGGTCGGGGTTATAACTTCATCGTTGGTCATGCCAGTACACTCCACTATAAAGTGTGCCAATGCCTGTGCCCTAATGGTCGTCCTCGGGTGGTAGGTGATCTCAAATTGTTCGAGTTCTACCGCCCATTTAAGAAGTCGACCCGAAGCCTCCGGTTTAGACAGGACTTGCCTAAGTGGTTGATCAGTCAATACATGGATGGGGTGTGCCAGGAAGTAGGGTCAAAGTTTACGAGATGAATGAATTAAGCTGAGAGCTAGCTTCTCCATCAAGGGGTATCTTGACTCTGCCCCCAGTAATCTTTTGCTGATGTAATATACGGGTCTTTGTACCTTTTCTTCTTCTCACACGAGCACTGCACTTATTGCGTGTTCGGTAGTGGAAAGATATAAGTACAGTACTTCTCCCGTAATAGGTTTTGATAAGATGGGGGGTTCTGCAAGGTGCTTTTTAAGCTCTTGGAAGGCCAGTTCGCACTCTTCCGTCCATTCAAATTTCTTGCTTCCCCTCAATAGGTTGAAGAACGGAAGACAACGGTTTGTAGATTTCGAAATAAACCTACTTAGGGCCGCTATCCTGCCAGTCAAACTTTGGACATCTTTGTGTCTTCGAGGTGAGGGCATGTCGATCAGGGCCTGGATCTTGTCTGGGTTAGCTTCTATTCCACGAGCGTTTACAATGAAACCCAGGAATTTTCCTGATGATACCTCGAAGGAGCACTTCTGAGGATTTAGTTTCATGTAATACTTTCGGAGCACGCCAAAGCATTCTTCGAGGTCGTCAACGTGGTTATTGTTAAGTTGAGACTTGACTAGCATGTCATCAACATAAACTTCCATGTTGTTCCTTATCTGCTCCGAAAACATCATATTCATGAGCCGCTGGTATGTGGCCCCAGCATTTTTGATCCCGAATGACATGACATTATAACAGTATAGCCCCTTGTCCATTATGAAGCTCGTATGTTCCTGGTCGGGAGCATGCATGGGAATCTGGTTATATCCAGAATAGGCATCCATGAACAACATCAGTCCATGCCCCGTCGTGGCATCCATGAGCTGGTCAATCCTTGGTAAGGGAAAATAGTCCGTCGGGCAAGCTTTGTTGAGGTCCGAATAGTCAATACAGGTTCGCCACGTCCCATTAGGTTTTGGGACCAACACCGGATTGGCTACCCAGTCAGGGTAAAAAGCATCTCTAATGAACCGGTTTGCTTTTAACCTATCGACCTCCTCCTTCAGTGCCTTTTTCCTGTCGTCATCCAGCTGTCTCCGCTTTTGTTGCTTTGGAGGGAAGCTTTTATCAATATTTAGCGCGTGGCTCGCTATGTTCAGACTTATTCCTACCATGTCCGAATGTGACCATGCGAAGACATTCTGGTTTCTCTTCAAAAAGAAAATTAGTTGCTATTTGGTTTCTTCCTGGAGGTGTTTTCCAACCTTTACCTTTTTCGAGGGATCGGACTCTTCGAGCTGAATCTCTTCGAGCTCTTCTAAGGGTTCGAGGTCAACCTTCTCCTCAACCCTTGGATCAATTTCTTCATCAATCTCCAAGACCGTCCCGTCTTTATTCTGAACAATGACGAGTGCTTGTGCGCTCGTCTGTTTCTTTCCTCTTAAGGAAATGTTGTAGCATTCCCTTCCAGCTAACTAATCTCCCTTCAATGTCCTAATGCCACTAGGGGTCGGGAACTTAACGGCTAGATGCCTTACAGATGAGACTGCCCCTAGCCCAACCAGGGCGGGTCTCCCGAGCAGCACGTTGTAGGCTGAAGGTAGATCTACTACTACGAACTCCATCATCTTGGTTGTTGAGACTGGGTAGTCTCCCCAAGTCACGGGGAGTTCGGTGGATCCCATGCAGGCGGTTCCTTCTCCTGAAAAGCCGTATAGTGTAGTCGCACATGCTTTCAGGTCGCGAAGGGAGAGTCCCATCTTTTCTAGGGTTGCCTTATAGAGAATGTTAACTGAGCTCCCATTGTCTATGAGAACTCGGTGGACCCTTTTATTTGCCAGCTGGAGGGTGATGACCAGTGGATCATGGTGAGGAAACTGAACATGGAACGCGTCGTCCTCAGTGAAGGTTATTGGTTGGGATTCAATCTTTTGACTTTTTGGAGCTCTAGGTTCGGGTTCATAAGGAGACCCGTCCCTAGTCTTTAGCTCATTCACATATCTTTTTTGGGCATTTCTGCCCATGCTCGCGGGATGAGGCCCTCCCGAGATGGTTATCACGTCTTCTCCATCAATTGGAGGGGGCTTATCTTCTTCCCTAGCTCGTGAATTGTTGTTTTGTGTGGGCTATGGCGCAGCCGCCCTCTGGCTCGTAGACGCCTGATTAGTATTCTGGTTTTTGACATATTGTCTGAAATAACCTCTCGAGATCAATCCTTCGATCTCATCTTTCAGCTGTCGACATTCATCAGTAGTATGTCCGGTGTCTCTATGAAATCGGCAATATTTGCTGGAGTCCCTCTTGGACTTCTGATTTCTCATTGGGTCTGGATGCCTAAAGGGGACCTGATTTTCATTAGCCATATATATTTTCTCTCGAGACTCGTTGAGCTCGGTGTACACTCTGTACACGGAGAAATATCTCTCCCCTTTCTTTTTCTTTCCTCCCTCGGCCTCGGGGTTACTCCCTTTGTTCTTTTTTCTCTTGGAAGGGTTTTCCGCAGCAGGCTTTGAAGCTGGTGGGTCCGTCGAAGTTGAGGCAGAGTTTATGTTTATCATTGTAGTTACGGGCTGGGAAGTCACATTAAGTGTCGACCTTGCTTCCTCTACATTGACAAACCTCTGTGCTCGTTTGTTAAACTCGGTTAGGGACCTCACCGGTTTTCTCTGCATGTCATCCCAGAGAGCACTTCCTGGCATTACTCCAGCTTAGACAGCCATTAGATGACCGCTGTCATCCACATTTCAAGCTCGGGCAACCTCCAAGTTAAACCTTGTAAGGTAACTTTTCAATACCTCGCCTGGCTGCTGCCAAATGTTAGTCAGAGTTGATGCCTCAGGTCTAACCCCCATCATGGCTCTGAACTGCTTCTTGAAGTCTTTAGACAGCTAATCCCAAGAAGTTATTGAGTGTCTTCTATATTTTTCGAACCAGCTTTTGGCTGGTCCTGTCAGTGATGCTGGAAATAACATGCATCTGAGCTTGTAACTCACGTTACTCGCTCTCATTATGGTATTGAATGTACTCAAATGGTTGTACGGGTTAGACTTTCCCTCAAACCTTGGGACGTGAGGGATCCGAAATCCTTGGGGAAACGGAGTGTTGGAAATATGGGGAGCAAACGGTTCAAGCTCCTCGTCAGAGTCTTCATATCGACCTTGACCTTGCTCATTTTTCAAGAGCCTGAAGGCTTTTTCTAACTGATCAATTCTTTCCTAGATCGGGTCTGCGAGGGGTATTGCCTGAAATTGGTTGTCGTCAATCACTATTCCAGGTTCGCGTCTCCACAGGGGGTCTTTACACCTATTTAAGCGATCCCTCAGGTCCGGGTTTATTGGGCTAACATTACCCCGACTCTGATTCAAGTGTTCCCGTAGGTCGAAGCGATTCTTGCGGCTCCCATTATTCTTTCGACCTCGATCATGCATGCTGACCGATCTGGTATCTCCAGAGTCGTCACTAGTAAAACTTGTCGCATGATTATTTTGAGATGGGTCTCTTTCATGCTGCCTCGTTTCTACAGTTCGAGATCGGGACGTTTGACTTTTTTCAGATAGGGTGCTTCTCCGCTCCTGGAAAGCCTCCCTGTTCCCTTGTCTCCTCCTCGCACGTCTTTCGTCCTCATCTCGAATTGGTTGAGCATTCCTGTGAGGAGGTGAAGGATATCTTATAGGCGATGGAGGGAACCGTATGGGTGACGGTGGCTGCCACCCATTTCGTGGCCTGGACGGTCCGGAGTTTGCCTGAGATGGGTTGGTTGCATTCTGTGTGTTCTCAGGGACTTGAGTCCGAGCCTCTGCAGGGGCTCGGTTGTTCTCAGTTCCCGCAGGTACCCCCGCAGTTGGATTAACCGGGGCCCTAGCTCGGGTACTTCTCTGGGGTCTCGAGGGAGCGGATGGCTCTGCTGGTGCCGGAGGTTGTTCCGACCTTTTGTGGCAGCATTCTTTCGTGGACGCCGATGAGGCCTGCGGGGAGGACATGCACGTCCCTCGGAGGAGGAGCTTGGTTTTCACGTGGAGGCGGGGGTTGAGCTGCCTGCGCCTCTGCGGCTATCCTTGCTAACTCCTAATTCCGCTTGTTGGCTTCTGCCAACTGCTGTTTCAGCTGCCGGTTTTCAAGTTCCACAATGGGAACGTACTGCTCAGGATTGTAATACATATCCTCATCCCTTGGTGGTGTGGGTGGTCCCCGAGAATCGGAGGATTCACTTCTCTCTTCAGCATCCGGGTTTACCATTGGCTATTTCCCAGGGCGTCTCGAATAATTTTCTTCAGGAACGTTCTGATCGTTAGCGGCCATAACTTGTTTAGGGACTGAATGCTTAAGGCTCTCAATGAAAGCACCAAACTGTTGACGCCGTTTTTCGTCAACAGTGAATAAGGAGCACGAAAACAATACATAGTTATGGCTAGAAAAATACAATAAGACAAATAAGATTTTTTACGTGGTTCAGCAGTTAACTCTGCCTAGTCCATGAGTCTTTGTTATTAGAACTTAAGATGATTTTTGGAAATTCTTCAAGAATGAATTCTCCAGAGTTTCTCTCAAGATCACAAAAATTCGGTCCTTTACAATGGTACATGACTTCTCTATTTATAGATGAGATTTCATAATACTATCCCACACATTTCGGGAAGTTATTCTGTATATGTAAATAAATTTAATGGCATTAAAAGCCTGTAACTCCTATATACAAGGAAACGTCCCCTGAAGATCAGGGGGCGTATAACTGAATAATAAATACCCATTTATTATAGGGGATTTACAACAATGAATGTAGACTGCGTCTCTCCAAAATGACTCACTAAGATATTCAAAGTTATCAATCTACATCGTCAGTGCCGTGCCCACCCAGGTCTCTTAATGACTTTCGAGCTGTAGCATTTTCCCCGAGATCATGTGGCTTCGAGCTCATACTTATGTCAGGCTCGGAACCCCTGATCCGAGGTCATCCGAGAACAGACGTACTTCGATGTTTGTCTTTCGAGCTTGTGAGGATTTCGAGGCTACCATCTTCAAGGTTGCCCCTGCTTTGTAGGTTCGGTGCCTAGGTGGCGGACACGTGTTCTAGACATTACGAGCCCATTCCTGACGAATCCAGCTTTCGAGATCACAATTCTTAAGACTCGAAATCTGGGTGTAATAATCTCTTATTATCACTGTCAAATTAAAAAACTAGAACAAACATAAACTTAAATAAAAATAAATTAATAAATTAATTAAAATATAATAAAATATTTTAAAGATATTTTATGATATTTTAAATAATTAAATCATATTTATTTAAAAATAATAAAGTCATACATATCATTTTTTTTATCTTATAAATTTGTGTAATAGTTTATTTTTTATCAAGTGATTGGAGCTTTTTTTCTTCATCAAATTTCACCAAAGGAGATTGCGAGATACATTAGAAACTAAAAATAGTTTATGCATATGTACTACTCTACACTATGACTTTTTTCTATTATTAATTTCTTTTTAAATATTATTATAATTTATATATATGTCATGTAACCATGTAAATATATATATGTTGTGTTTAGATGTCATATATATAAAATTATTGATATAAATATTTTTATATACTATAGAACTGTAATTAATTCTATTCTATATTGAAGAAAAAAAAGTGAACCGGTTTTTATTAAAATTATAGACAATGTTTTGCCCTAATTTTTTATTATATTTATGTCATACATTATATTAAACATATTTTATTTATTTTTATGATATTATTTATTTATTTAAAATTTATATGATAATTAAAATTAATAAAAATAAATACATATTTGAATAAACATGTTTATAACTTTGAAACTAAGTAAACTTGCATTGCACGTTATTTTTACCTAGTATTAATAAAAAATATTGAATTCAAATCAAATTTATAATATATGTATGAATAAGCATGTTTATAACTTTGAAACTAAATAAACTTGCATTACACATTATTTTTTACCTAGTATTAATAAAAAATGTTGAACTCAAATCAAATTTATAATATATGTGAAGAAAAAAGAATTAAAAATCTATGATAATTTTTTTAAAAAAAATAAGTTCTAATAGAATCACCCAATTAAAATTTATCTCACAAAACTCAACCTAACAATATTATGTCTATGACGAAAATGCTAAAATTCATGAGAAATAATTTTGACAATTTAACTTGACTAATGTGTCAGTTCAAGTGTTAAATAGTAATGAAAAAAAATGAAAACACCATCATATGGCAAGAAATAATATAATGCCAAATAAATACTCATTTATAGTATTTTAGTTTTATAAAATGAACGATGAACTTAAGCCAAAAGGCCAAATTCAATGGCACTGCAAAACATCATTTTGGTAATGTAGTTACACTATATCCATTCCAATCGCACGGCAAAGAAGGGGCATTTTGCTGATATGCTAGTAACTACATCTTTTTTTTTCTTTTTTAATTTTTATATTAATATTTTATAAATGTATATATATATATATCATTTGTGTATAAATTAAGTTAGTTTATATTGTAATTTGTAATTTAATTGTGAACCAAATATGTAATTAATATATTTTTAATAAAAAATTTAAATACATCATAACTAAATATTTGTATAATTTTTTTAAATTTTAATAAAGATTTATAATATATATTAATAAGAAAATGGAAATTAACAATCAAATATTAAAGAAACTTCTAACAAAATATATAAAAAAAACAAGCCAAACTTGTAATCTTGATCGACAAAAAAAAACATACATTAATCTTTCAAATGTGTGTTATTTTTTAGAGTTAATTAAATATAATGTTTTTTAATATAATGTAATATTTATTTATGAAAACTTATTATGTTATTTTAATTTAGCCAGTTTTGTAATTTAAAGTATTATTGTAAAGTAATTAATAATAATATTTTATTAAAATAATTAATTAGATATAATAATTATTTAATTTAGTAAAATAATATAATAATGAAGAGAAGATTCTATTTCATTAATAAAATAATAAAGAATATATTTTTTAGTGTAGTTTTTAGTGTTTGTGGTTGGAATTGAAAAAAAAATATGGTTCTAAAATTCCACCATTTTGACATTTGGAGTTGCCCTAAAAGAAGCTCAGTGTTTACTGGTTTAGTAAATGATTTAGCTCAATTCATTAATAAAATTATATGATTTAACCTCCTTTTTCATCTTGGCTGATAATGCCTTTAATAGGTTTAGATCAACTCGTATTATTCCACCCTCTAGTAACACACTACTCCTGCCAAATGTGCCCAAAAGGGAATAAAAGAGGGAGTAGAATAGTAACTATAAATAATATCAAATGTATGGCAAAACCACAAAATTAATTTAAGAGTTCTTGATCATTAGACATGCACAACCAACATTTTAGAATATGATTCGACCAAGTTTTTGTACTTACATAAACGAATCATGCAGAAAAAGCCAAAGGGTCCAAATATTTGATAACTAACTTACAGCTCATAAACGTCCTGATCCTGCATGACAAGCATCATTTTAGAACTTATCCACACAAACACCATCTCGAAGGACCTCATAAGCCTCTCTGCTCCTGCCTTTCTTCATCCCAGCTGTGAAATAGACCTTTGATCGATCAGACGAGATTGATGTAACTTTTACCCATATCATCACCTTAGTCTTCATTCCTTCTACGTCGGCTAGCTTTCCTTTCTCTAGAAATCCGGTTACTGTAGTTGAAAAACGCAATACAGATGAATCCTTGTAGCCAACTTCGCATACTGCAGGTATGTAGACAATAAGCTTTCCAGTCTCCTCGTTGAACTCGTAGTTGGTAGCATCACGAGGAAAGATTCCCACGGGCAGGTCATACTCCTTCAGCAGTTCAGGCAATGCCTTCTGCATTTTTCCTGTAGATGTAGTGCAAAAATCCATAAGTTAATAAATTGCACAACTAGCTTATGGTTTGTAATCAGAAAATAAAACTTTCATACTCGGGCAGAAGTTTTTGCACTGTAAGAGTATGTTGGTTCAAAATACAAGTAGCATATCCCCTTCGTGAACTTGCTCAATATAATATTCCCATCAGAGGCCAGAGTCATCACAAGCATTACTATTGCACAAAGCAATAAATTTGTTCCAAGCACCTCAGACTATTCTAGAATACATACAGTATTTGAGCCTTATCACTTATCAATGCTATTTGAAAGACCAACTTTCACCACCGGTATCAATCCCAATAAGGTATTATTTGATATTCAATAATGACATTCGGATTAGAAATGAGATACAGTTATGCAATTAGATATTGTTTACTAGAATAGTTGGGTCTTTAAGTTTTCTAGCTTAGTTGTTGCCTGTAAATAGGCTTCGTAATGTAAAACATTCTGGACATATATTAATAAATCAAACAGAACACTGAATTTACTTGTCTTAGCGGTTTCCTCCTTCCATCTCTTTTCTTATTTCCCCCTTCCTAATTCCTCAATTCTTCTCACTTCTCTCAACAACTTCCTTTCTATTCTGTCTTAACGCTCCCAAGCATCTTAGATCAGAAAGATATAGCCTCCAGATTCTAATTTTGTTTTCTTTTTTAGTGTTCTGCTCTAAGTTTTGCATATGTCGTGGGAAAAACTCAATCTAAAAGCATATTCATTTACACCCTAACAGTGCATACGACAAACCCAATTTTTAAGAAAAGCCAACAAAAATCACTTGAGTATTCACATACTTGGCACACAAAGATTTCTTCAACAGGCAATGTAACAAAAGTAAAAAGAGAAAAATGGAAGTGAACTAACCTTTGATTTTATTAACCAACCATTTGGTTCCTCCTTCAATGCTGGTTGACAAGGACTGGTCATTGGGAGAAAAGAGTCAGTACAGAAACATGTTAAAGAACCCAAAAACAACAGAATGCACAGGCAGGGTATATGCATACGGTCTTTCGAGAGACGCATAAACTTAAGAGAGAATAATATAAAATTATAAATCATCCTAGTACATTGACTAAAGGAAACTGCCGGTTGATAAATGATGTAACGTTAGAATATATATGATAAGCAATCGAAAAGTAAAGAAGTTTTTTTATTATTATTAAGAGCAGATATGTATGAAAAACACATATTGAATACATGGACAAGAGAGGGAGGCAGAAAAGTTTAAAGATAGACTAAATTGCTTCCTCTTCTTCTCTTCAATATATGATGTTAAATTACTACAATGTTGATTGCCATCTTAATTTCACTTTCTCAGTTTTTTTTTAAATAAAAAAATGAGAAACCACTTTCACAGTTAAACCAACTTGCCAGTTACATTTGTCAAGTAATTAAGCATTAATTACCATTCTATTTACAGAATAAACTCATCTTTGAAACAGGGGAAAAAAACTCTTAAAAAACCACTTTAGCCTACAATTTCAAACCTTTTAAATGCCATACTATACACAGGATACAAACTTATTTTCGAAAAAAAAAACAAAAAACTCTTACAAAGCCACCTCAGCCTAAAGTTTCTAACTTTCTAAATGCACATAGCTGATAAATGAGAACCTATTTACTTTTCTTGGAAGCTACCTGCATCAACCACAATGGTAAGTATAGATACTACTCAGATAATAACAGCAATCCAAAAACACTCATCAATTCGTCCCAGTTCGGTCTTTTCCTAATCGAATTATGAATTTTGAACATCGATTCTGACATAATCATCTCCTGAAACCCCTAAATTTTGTTCAAATCGCAGTAATTTAACCACGTTGTCTAAAAATTTACCCAATACAAGTCAACAACCCTAAATTGATCAATTTCCTAAACTAAAACCTTAAAAAACCAAAACCCAAATGAATTGATGGAAAAATGTATGTATATATAAAGGCTCTTAAGTCAGGAGAAATGAGAAAGAGGGTATATGGAAGCTTACGTTGATATCATCACCGACAGAATTGATCTCCCTGTTAGCCTTCTGGCTGAACCAATATGAACCCACCTTGTTTAGTATCTGATCCATGCTCGCTCTTGTCTCTCTCTCTTCTTTCCCTCTCTGAAAAGATCGAAGAGATTGAAGATCTTCGATGATGAAGAAAAAAACGTAGGAGAGAGATAGATGAGAAAATTCAAAGCTGTTTTTATTTTAAATAATTAATTAAATATTGTTGAGCTGCGCACGACCATTGTAAAACTTTACTATTCATTTTGTCAAAAAAAAAACTTTACTATTCATCTTCACCGTTGATTTTGACATGTCATAATCTAAAGTTATTTTTACAAGGAAATTTTACTATTCATACTTAATAGTCTAATATTACTAAAAAATTCTTAGTACTATTAATCTTTTCAATTTGATGCTAAATATTTCTCTCATACTCAAAATACATCTCTCATTATATCAAGAATCCTAAAACTCTCCATTCCTTTCTCTCTTTCCCTCTCTCTCATTCTCACGAAATCCCTCCTAAAACCTACAGATTTGTATGATTTTCTTGCTGAAATCATTGTTAGTCATCTCCATTGTCTTTGTAAAGTCGTCAATATCAAAGGTAACATCCATTTTGAGGGTTTTTGAGGAGAAAAACTATGGATAAGAAGATTGTTCACTTTATGTGTTGGGTATTATTTGTTTACATTTTTTTGGCTATTTTGAACAGATTTGAGCCTATATTGGTGTGTTTTTTAGAGAGATTTCGCGATCTGCGTTTTTCTGCAACTTTTTTGCTCGATAACAGTTCGATAGAGGCTCGATAATATGTAGAAAAAGGTTCTTTTATGAGCTCGATGCTGCTCGATATAGTTCGATTATAGGTCGATAGTTTTAGGCTTTGTTGCTCGATTGGGCTCGGTGGCAACTCAATAAGGGTTCGATTAGACCCTAGAATATTTGGTGTAGTTGTTTTCTTGATATGCGCTCGATAGGAGCTCGATAGGGGTTCGATGAAGGTTTTGGTTAGGTTTATGTTCGGTTTAAGAACTTTTAGCTTGATAAGAACTCGATAAGCTCTCGATGAGAGCTCGATGGGAACTCGATAGAGTTCGATTAAAGCTCGATAATATTCTTTTTTCATGACTTTGTGAAAAATTGACAGTTTTTTTTAACAATTTCTATGTTTTTTTTTTCCAACACAGGTTCCATTATCTACGTTTTTGTAGCCTATAATGGTGTTTGGGAATTACAAGGGAATATGTGGATTTTCCAGGACCCTCAATGCATGGTGATACCGATGGAGGATACTGTAACGTACTTGCAACTTCTTGACATATTGCACAAGGAACTTGAAGTTGATGAACAGATGTATGGGTTGAAATTGGAGGTTCCTTACACATGCGCGACCAACCGTTTACACCCGTTCATGTTGAAAGTGATCTTGGTGTATGTGCATTCTTAGGAGTAATATTTAAAGAAAGGTTAGCCTTGTGTGTCACTCCTATTAAGAAGATTGTCATTGTAGATCCATATTCCACTCCCGGACCTGAGGGAGCAACCAATACTTTAGGTAGTCTTATTGGTGACCTGAGAGACAACCACTATGAGTACGACCCCTATGTGAATGATGATCCAGTAGCTGAACATAATGAGGACTCGGGATATGATTCAAAGGCATATTATAGAGCAGAAGTGTCGATTGACATGTCTAATGATTTGCAAGTCAAACAAGTATAAGAATAGTCAGTATGTCCTATTGCAAGGGTGAACCCACCAAGTCAAGGACGTCAAACACCTGGCACCAGCTCTAGTCGTCCTGGTGGAACAGAATATAACAATACAGGGAACGTTCCAATATGTTCAATAAAAGATAACAGAAGATGGAGTGCTCCCATGTTTACAAAAGAAGATAGCATGGTTTCTAGTTGATCTGAAACACCCTCATCCGGTGTACCTTGGGAGAACTACACCTTGGGAAGACTTTTGAGAACAAGATGGAATTGAAAACCAAAGTGGCTCTCTTCGTAATGAAGAATAATTTTGAGATTATGGTACTGATGTGTTGTATATCACCTCCAAGGATCCTGATTGTGATTGGAGAATAAGGGGGAAAAAAGTAGCGTGATCGAAGATGTTTGAGATCATTGTTTATAATAATGTACATACTTGCTCACTAGAATTGCGACAAAAAGACCACCATCAAGCAACACCTTGGGTCATTGGGCATCTTATCAAGAACAAATATGCTACTAATGGCACTAGATACCCGACAAACATCATAAAGGAGGATAAGAAGAATAATTTTGGGATCGATATGAGTTATATGAAGGCTTGGAGATGTAGAGAGAAGGCACTCGGTTATGTCAGGGGGAACCTGAAGAATCGTACTCCAAGTTACCTTCTTACTTGTACATGCTACAGAAAAAGAATCCAGGTACAATAATTGATTTTGTCACAGATGATGGTCTCTTTCTTTAATGTTTCTTCTCACTTGGAGTTTGTAGAAAGGGATTTACATCATGTCTTTCTGTTATATGTGTGGACGAAACTTTCTTGAAGTCAAGGTATGGTGGTCAAATGTTGTGTGTTGTTGCATTGGATGCGAATAACCACACATTGCATGCTACCATCACATAAATATGAATGTAATCACTAAGTTCAAGATTGATCACTGTCACAAGGAGATGTGGAATGCGCCATATGCATTTCGTAAGTCAAAATTTCACAGGTTCTTCAACAATATAAAGCAAATGGATCCTGCCATAGCTCAATATCTCGAGGGTATTGGCTTTAATAAGTGGACTCATGCTTACTTTCCTGGGAATCGATACAATGTAATGACAAGAAACTACGCTAAAAGCTTCAACAACAAAACCAGAGACGCAAGAACCTTCCCAGTCATTACTTTTGTGGAATTCATTTGTTTCACAATTCAGTCATGGTTTGCTGCGCGTCGTGAGGAGGTAGAGAAGTGCACATCCAAATTAGTAACAATATATGAGAAAGATGTCTCAGGCATTGCGGATGATGCAAGGTACTTGAAAGTCCACCCTCTTGGATAATTCGAATTTCATGTGGTAGACCCAGAAGGTGATGGTGAGGTGAATTTGATGAACAAATCATGCTCCTGTGGCATGTTTCAAATAATGGGTTACCCTTGTGTATCATGGTGTGGTTGCAGCCATCCTGCTCGGTGTCAACATTCACTCATTGTGTTCCCCATATTACACTACTAAGATGTGGAGGGAGTCTTACAAAGAAAAAATTTACCCAACTGGTAATAAGGACGATTGGGAAGTTCCCGAGAACATAGAGAAAATGCAAGTTGGGGTTCTCGTTGAGAAACAACCAGTTAGTCGGCCGAAGAAGAATAAGGTGGGAAAAAGGAAGACAAACTGCACTCCATCGAATGGTGAAATCATTCGCAAAGAGCGCAAGTGTAGTATGTGTGGTGGTCTTGGCCACAACAAGGCTACATGCAAAGCCAGGCTATAAACTTTTTTTTCCCATATCTACTTGTTGTATTAATAACATAGCTTGTTTTCCCTTTTTTTTTTTCTTTTATTTGCCATAAAAGTTATGTTAAGCTCGATGAGTTCGAGTGTAGCTCAATGTTAACTCGATAGTAGCTCAATATGAACTCGATAATATGGTTGTTAACTTAGCTTCTAAACTGACTTCAAATCTTATCTCGATATTAGTTCGATAATGGTTCGATATAGCTCGATATTAATTCGATAATTGTTCAATATGGCTCGATATTGGTTCGATAACAGCTAGATAATGGATATGAAAATGATATTGCTCGATTAAATCTCAATATTAGTTTGATAACAGTTCGATATTGTTCGATAATAGTTCGATATAGCTCGATAACAGCCATATGAAAGTTACACAAAAATGTGAACAATCGAACCCAAAAATAAAAAACTTCACATGTAAAGACCCTGTATATATACAATCATCAAGGTAACAAATTTTTATACCACAAGTTTGTGGTCCACTTGTTCCTGAACACCTCTATATTTTAATTGCAGATAGTTTCCATGTTCGGAATTGTGCCCTGAAAGCATATGTAGTAAACATTGTTTTATGAAATAAATAAATTGAATTTGTTATGCATATATTTTATGGACTATATTATTCTGTGATAATATTATGTAAATATTAGAAAAATTCATAAGTTCATATATGTGATATCAACACACATATTGGTACGGAAGAATTGTGTTTTAGATAAATGAACTTGAATAGTTCGCAATAAAATAAATTTATGGAATCTTTAGATTAATTACTGCAAGTACGATCCACTAGTATTATGAATACATGTGATCTAGATCCGGATCACTAGTGTGGTAGGACACTTTAGTGGAGGTGCTCTATTTATTAGAGAATATATAGAACTGGACCAGATATGTTTATTAATACTTAGTTAAATACCATTTCGAAGTATTAATTAAATATATCAATTGATGATTATATACAAATAGATCTTAATCCTGAAGTTACTATGAACTCATGTTTATGTTATATGAGTTCTTTGATTCACTCATTAGGGTCTATCAGAATGATTAGGCTAGAAACTTTTGTTTTGGGAACTCATTAATGTAGATCGCTGGGGACATAGTATACAGATATGAAATCTATGTCTTATCGCAAGAGATTGAATAATGGTTATCTTAAGGGTTGACTTTTGAGATTGAAAGGTTATTGAGCTCAAAATTCATAATTTAGTTATGAATTAACCTTCACTAGTAAAGCCAATGGTACTTAAAGAAACAAGAGATAATTAAAAGGGTACAACAGTAATTTTATTCCCTATTAATTATGAACCATTATTAGAGGGTCAATTTGTATGCAATGATTATGTCAATGGACGCTTTATAATTATAAAGTACTCAGTAAATAAAATGTCTATAATTACAAGAGTGCAGTCTCATATTTATAGTGGAATAATCATGAGATTAATAAATTAAGATTATTTAATTAAAGAGTTTAATTAATAATATCAAATTTATTGGAGCTTGGAATTATAGGTCCATAGGTCCCCATAGCGACTCTATCAGCACTATTCAAAATAAGAGTTGATATGAAGAAGAAAATAGTTTAAAGACATATTTAAGAAGAAATTTGTTCTTCGGGCCAAATATACAATTATATCATAATAGTGATTAACTAATTAATTACAAATTACTTGTAGTTAACAGAATTAATTAATATTTAATTATTGTATAATTTTCAAAATTATATTAAATAATTAAATTAATTTCAAATTTTAATTAAATAATTAATTAATTATAATTTTTGAAATTATAATGAATTAAATATTTATTTTCGAAAATATTGGATTTAATTAATTGGTAGAATTAATTAAATATCTTTATTTGAGTGGGAGATAATAATCTGATAAGTTCATATTAGATTTGAATTTAAAAGATTAATATTTATTCAAATAATTAATTATATTTGATAATTAGTTAAAAAGATATTTAATTTAAATTTGAATTAGTTATAAGGTTGTTAAATCTTATCTAATTTGAATAAATAATTAAATAAAAATAGAAAAATCAAATATCCCTAAAAATAGGGGTGGTACACGTGCACACACAGTGGCGTGTACTGCTATTTTTCAGGGATAGGATTTTTATTTTTATTTATTTATTTAATTAATTAATGGATAATTCAAAAAATTAGTTTTTGGATATTTTCATTAATAAAATAAATAATTAATTAAAAAGTAAATTGTAAGTTGGTTACAAATTTATTTTTTAAATTTGAATATTTTCTTTAAGTATGACTAATCAGAAAATATATTGATTACTAAGACAACTCAGTCTATTCGCTCTGTGAAAAATAGAATGATATTTTTCTCTCCCTGAAAAATAAAGAACCAATTCTCAGGCCTATTATCTTGATCTCATGTATTGAGTACATCAAGTAGAATCACAAATAAACCATCATTCATTATCTAAGTGCCCACACACTTCTTGAGGTGTAGAGAACACTGTGGAAGATCTTAGTGTGAGTACCTGGGAGCAGCTTGGATAGGAAGATCGTTCTAATTACAAAAAGATAGCAATGACACTTGATAGGCTTCGAGAGGTATGATTTCTATTCTTAACTTGCTTATGATTAATGTATGTATATTAATGGATCTGCATATTTAAAGGTAGTTTAAATATGTTACAAAATTTTTGTTGTACAATGGGCCAACCCCACCACCTTTCCGCTGCGTATTAGGAAACTTGTTCCTAACAATTGGTACTAGAGCGGTCATTAATCTCTGCATACATTAATTACTGTGTGGGCATAATATGCATTCTTATGTTATTGTAATATATGTGAAAGGATGGATGTATGTATGATTATAGTTTATTCTTAAGAGTCGTTAATTATATGATGTTTTGGGTTTAGGAAATGTTCTTAAAATTCTAGATGAAAAATGTAAGTCATTTTGGGGCATATGAATTTTTCGTAATTTAAGTTTCTACGTTAAATTATTTGAAAATTTATGTAAGGCCCGAACCTCGGGTTCCGTGCCCCAAAGCCTGAGCTTGTGCCTAGCCGTGCCCAACACCTGCTGCTGCCAGCGCGCCCTTGCGCCTCACCCAGCCGCACGCCCAGCGCACCCTGCGCCAGCTACGCACCCAGCACCTACAACGCACCCCGCGGCTACGCCTATCGCACGCGCACCATGCACCCCAGCCGCACCTCCTAGCTTGCTGCTACCGTGCCCCATGCCAAGCCACCATATGCAGCCGCCCCTAGGGTTTCTAAACCCTAGGGCTTGCATCTAAAATTATCCATTTAAATTATGGCCTTAATTAATTTTTGCCCATAATTAAAATTGTTTTATTTTGAATTAATTGTATGAGCCCAAATTCAAAACTAGGCCTAATAACTTATCAGGCATTAAAGCCCAAGTTAATTATTCTTAAAAAAAAATTAAGATAATTAAAAGTTATTTTAATTCAAAATTAAATGGATAAGTGACTTAATGGAACAAGACTACTTGTGAAGGCCCAAAATTAAAGATAGAGATCTCTTTACGTCTTATTTAGTTTCTTATATTTTTATGTATAATTTTGCAAGTGTTGTAATTTTTCTAGAAATACTCAAGACACCCTGTAATGACCCCAAATTCGCTATTGAGGCTTAAGGGCCTTGATTAGTGTGTTGGGAGGGCATTATTGGGTTAAATGTGATTTGAATGATTTTATTGATTTAAATGCATAATTATATGATTAATAATGCATGTATAATTATATTGGTATTAATGTGATATGTATATATGGTAATTGTGAGAACCACATTATTATGTGGGTAGGTCTACAGAGCACGACTTGAGGCGATCCTAAGGTTAGTTAGCGGGGAAAAGTCACAACAGGGCTTAACAGTTGACTTTGGATAAGTCAGGGGTATTTCAGGTATCGGGTAGCTATTTAGACTATCGGGTTATGAAAATAAATATATGGTGATATATTTGAGGTCAGGAAGTCTGGGCGGGAATATTGGGGAATTTTACTGTTTTGCCCTCGGGAACGTTCCCGGCACCCCGAGCCTCGGGATTGACTTAATGGGATAAGATTGGACTGAAGCTTTAGAAAACAGTAGACAGAAAATTAAACCGACCCTTTATTCAGCCTTTCCTCTCTCTTTCTCTCAAGGAAAACCACAAAGGAAAAATAGAGAATTTATGGGATTTTAAGCTGGGAATTTGTTGGGAATTCAGTGGGGATTTGAAGCTAAGCTCAGAGATTATCCAGGAGATATTTAATCAAGGATAAGGTAAGGATCAAACTATGTTTTTGAAGTTTCAATTCTGAGTTTTCAGCTGGGTATTGAGGTGATTTCAATTTTGATGTTTAAGGTGGAATTTGAGCTGGAAAGCTTTGGAAATTAGCTGGGTTTTGATTAGGGAAAGGATTCCATTGAAGAGGTAAGCTTTAATTTATAAATTAGAGGTTTAAATCTAAGCTTTGTCTGGTTGGTTTTGAGCATTTATGCTCTTAAGTTTCAGAAATTAAAAGTATGATTTCTATGAGTTTAAGTTGACTTTTTCTACTGAATTGTGTAGTTTAACTTATTCTGAAAGTGTTTGGATTGTTGGGTGTTGAAGTAGGGAGCTTAAGGGTGGTTTTGGATAAGGTTTTAAGCCTAGAAATGGTGGGAATTCTGGGTTTGAAGGGAAGGGCCGCGTCTCTGTTCTAGAGCATTGCAGCCCTAGGTTGAAGATGAGCCAAGGAGGCTCGGCCAGGGGTGAGCACCGCGGCGCTCAATGCTAGGGCCGCGGCGCGTGTCTTTGTCCAGGGCTGCCCTTGGTTCTGTTTTGAGGCCAGGGCCGCGGCTAAGCTTCAAGGGCCGCAACCCTTAGTTGTGCACTT
This sequence comes from Humulus lupulus, assembly GCF_963169125.1. Taxonomy (NCBI): domain Eukaryota; kingdom Viridiplantae; phylum Streptophyta; class Magnoliopsida; order Rosales; family Cannabaceae; genus Humulus; species Humulus lupulus. The sequence continues at coordinate 164,440,045 of NC_084801.1, read as the reverse complement.
GAACGTTGGGGATTTTAGGCATGGGAATGTGGTCTAGAATGCTCGGGATCGATTTCACCACCGTGCTTGGTGGAATTCGGATTCCCGGAAGTTAGTTTTGTAACCGAAAACCCTTATTTGAATATTAATGGAACCCTATACCTTGGTTGTGACTAGGTGATAAAAGCTTAGGCTCGGGAACAGATCGTGCTTGAGGAGCGTTGCTCGTAATCTGAAACCGTAAAGATTAAAGGTAAGAAAACTGCACCTGGTTGAATATCTGTGACAGGACTAAGGGCTCCCTATTGTGTATGCTTGAAAAGATGGTATTATGCCATGCAAGCTAATTAGTGAACCAACGGCCTAAGGGTGCCAAGGGTTACACTAGCGCACAGGGCGCGACTTGGCCACTGGTAGCCAAGGACAGCTTAATATGCACTGAGCTCGGTTTAAGCGGGTTAGAGTTAGTGGGGTAAATAGAGGGTGCGGCCTAAGTTGTCGGCCCTGATTATTATGTGATATGAATGTTATAAGTGTTTGATTGCATCCATAACTCTGAATAAATGCTGAATGAGTAATGTGAATTATTTGATGAGAGTTCATGCTTCGTGAATTTACAATTTGTTATTACTGTTTGTGTTGCACATGTTTTCTTGCTGGGCCTTGGCTCACGGGTGCTACGTGGTGCAGGTAAAGGCAAGGGCATGTAGAGTCCCATAATTTACTTAGCTAGTTAGATAGTAGTAGTAGTAGTAGTAGTAGTAATAGCTAGTATTAGTTATAGTATGTTCATTACTGTGGATTTTGGTTCAAGCCGGGACTTAGTTAGAAACTTCTAGCAATAGTTATGGATTTTATAAGTTTAACCTATAGTTTAAGAATATTAATTATAACATAAGGTTTGATTAACATTGTTGGTTATTAATATGATAATTATTATAACATAAGGTTTAGATAGAGCTAATAAGAATATGACACTTGTCATGAACATAGTTATTCCTAAGGTTTAGATAGAGCTAATAGGATTATGACACTTGTCATATGCATGATTATTAAGGAATTATTATTTTAATAATGGAAATATAAGACTTAGTCTTCACCAGAATCTGTTAGGAGCATGATATTTATTTAGATATTTAGACTCACAATTTTATTTATTTGTGATTTAGATATTTTATTTATTTGTGATTTAGATAATTAAATAGATTTTTCGTACCTTTAGGGTACTGTAACTTCCGACCTATTTTTGACCTAGTTATGCTATGAATTTCGAAAAATAGTATTTCTAAAAAGTTGTAGATAATTTAATTAGCTTTCTAATGGTATAAATATATTATAAATTGAAGTCCTACAGCTCCAGATATGTTAATTTTACTATAGGTTAGTTTAGAGTTACAGGATTTAGAAAGTTAGAAGTTAGGATTCTATTTTAAATTTGGATTATAATTAGAAGATTTTTATTCCTAGAACTCTATAAATAGGACCTAGCACCAAGCTTTTTCATTCATTCTTCAAGCATTGATCAGAGCCTTCTAGGTGCTAGTGAGACTATAGAGTGATAAACACTTGGGTTGGGGTTATAAGCTTTGTCATTCTAAGCTTATTAGACACTTGGGAAGTAAGGTTCATAGAGTGTATTTCAGTTTCGAGGTGTAGTTCGGTCATAGCAATTTCAAAGGTATTCCTATTCTTAGTTCCTTTTCTGTATTGTTAGTTCTTATAGTTTTTCTCTACTCAAATCCTAACCCAATCTTCTCTATTCTTGGTTAGGCATCTAAGTTCTTCGAACTTGAGATTTCTTGTTGGTAAGTATCTTCTAGATGGTTTAATTCATTCCTCTTCATCTCTTTCTTTTAGAAAACTCACCTCTCTATTAATGGTTTTTAGGAGTGTTCCAAAATCCCGACTTTGTTGGTTTTTAGGAGTGTTCCAAAATCCCGACTTTGTTCTCATCATCCCGGTATTTTGGTAAGGAAAATAGGATAGATCTTGTATGTTTGTATGATATGTTATGCTATGTTTATGTTATGATATGTTTATTCTATAATAAGTATATGTATAATATGTTTTGTAGTCCTTGGGCATATGACTTGTTTAGATAACAAGCCCCAAGATTATGTTTTTAGTCGCTTGGGCATATGACTTGCTTAGATAGCAAGCCCCAAGATTATTTTATCATTTTCATGGTTTAGAGTTATGGTTTACCCTACCTCAGATATTAGACATGGGACCTAGATGGGTTATCATATACTACCATGTGATCTAACCCACCTCAGATATTAGACAGAGGACCTAGATGGTTTATCACATGCCATGTTAATGAGTTAATGGCCATTAATATTGTAGTCCTATATGATATACGTTTTTATAGTCATATGTTTTTAGTGTATGCTTATGATTTATTATGTATGTTTTAGATAGTATTATGTTTTATAGTATATGATGTAGTTTTATGCTTATGATATATGATGTATGTTTTTAGTAGGTTTTCTTTGTTGGGCATTAGGCTCATTCCTTTATTTTTAGTGTGATGCAGGAAAATGAATATGGAAGGCGGAAGGATTCTTGGTAGCTTGGCTTGTGTGTTGAGGATGGATGGAATGTGTGGACTGCGTGTCAATCGAGGATGAAGTTATTTATTTATTTTTTAGTCTTTTAAATCATGTTTTTTCCGCATTTAGTTTTGTAAACAATTTTATTTAGTTTAAGATTATGTTTTATGTTTTAAACAATGAGTACCCATGCCATATTTTCTATTATTATGTAGTTGATACAATATTTTGAGATTTAATAAAGTTATATTATTTCTTATGTACCTTTCCCAAAATAGTAGCTATGTATAATAGATCTAATGGTCCAAAGTCTTAGAAATAGTTGGGTCATTACAGGGCAAGCTTGATCAGCCTTGATTGGAGAGCTCTGCGAGCAGAATGTACATGGCCAGCTGCTCAGCCGCCACGGTTGAGGTTTAGGCAGGGACGCGAAACCCAAAGATTGTCCATTTTGCCTTAGTATGTCTAATAGTTGTTTGTGTTGTTTTGGAAGTCTGTAACCCAACTTTTTAACTCTGTTCCTTTTGGGATCCCATGTATATAACAGTTTAATTATATAAAGTGAAACTTTTGAGACCAAAACCTTTTTAACCCTAGCTCATACATGTTTAGTGACACGTTTTTAAATTAATGACTTGATTAGCAAGTCTTACACCTTTATAAGTATACAGTGTAGCGGTCTTGGCTATCCAGGGCGTTACACACCCGACCCGCATTTATTTATTTAGTTAGTATTTATTTATTTAAATATTTGAATGTGATTAAATTGTTTAATGCTTTATCATGCATTTTTGACATGCCATACATATAACCCACACAGTATTTAAAATTGTGCATGCATCTCATATGAGTAGAAACATGCATTAGGATTGTCCTATATGATTATATGCTGGACCATATAATAATAAATCTAGTTTTCAACTAGTTCAAGTGCGGAAATAGATTTTAAAAGTTGTTTAATTTCTAATGTTTAATAAAATTATTTTATTAAATTATAAATGATATTGTTAGTAATTATAACAAATTAAAATTGAATTAATTAGGACATAATTCTATAATTTTAATTTTTCTTAATTTGATTAGTAATTATTAGAATATCATTTGGTAAAAATAGATCACTTTATTTTTACAACCAATTAAAAAGCATAGGATGTTTTGAGAAAACACATATTCTAAAATAGTGAGTAGGAGAGGAAGTTATGACAATAAGTCCCATGGTCTCCATTATTAGTTAGCACCGAGATCACATGGAGAGGGCCTCGTGACACTATTGCTTGTGTCTCCCTAAGGAAGGATTTCGATTTTGTTATTCTCCAGGAAAACTTCTTTTTCAAGAATAGGATTTAATGATGTATTTCAAGTTTGACTGACCCTAAGGCACACTCTTGAGTTAAGTCATTGATCCAAAATAATAGGTTACACTCACAAGGTATATTAGGCTTTCGAGCGGACTACTGTATTCTTGACCAAACAAGCGGTTGTTTATAAGTTAAAAGAGAAATATTGATTTAAGTTTTCACTTATAAATTTGAGAACTTGTCTCAAAATTAATTTGGAATTAGTCTAATTTGCCTTAAGGCTGGTCCATTGATGTTCAAATTAATTAAACGTGGAATTAGTAATTATTTTTTATGTGTTATTTAATTGTTGTATTCATGCATCACGTTTACTATTCCGAAAAAGACTGATATTTATTATATGCATAAATTCATTTTGTTTATTTATTTATTCCCAGCAAATATGTCTATTGGTGAATTACACATCGATGCCTTTCTCAAATCCTTGGTTATTGAACCTGAAAATATGCAACACTGGTTTCGAGGCATGTTGAACATTTTTTCTTATAAAAAGATGATGTCAACCGTCTGTAACAAACCTCCAACGAAACCACCTTTGGCTACTAGCTATGAAGCAGAAGAAAAATATGCAAATTGGATAAAATCCAATCGGTTGGCACGTTATTGCATGCTTTCAACCATGCCTGACGAAACAAAGGAAAAATATATACACTATGACTCAGCACATGAGATGTGGCGAGCAATGACAGAGTAAGTCTTTGATGAGTGTCATCGTTTATATCAAACAAAAAAGGTAAATAAGATTTACATATATTTTTCAACTTTGAATAGTAGATTCAAATATTATGAATATCAGATTCAAATTTTTGGATAGTAGATTCAAAATATATGCCACTAATCTATTTTTTTTTTGTTTTTCCTTTTGCAGAATCAGAACCCTGAAAAGGAAGAAGAGACTGATGAGGATTTCAATAGCATGTAAAGAGATGGAGGAGTTGGAGAGTAGTTTTATTTAGTAATTTTATTATTAGTTGAACAATTTAAATTTCTTTATTTTTTTTTAGAAATTTTAGATTTCTTTAAACAAAGAAAACTACAGTCTAGAAATTTAGTTTATTATTAGTAATTTTGATTATTAATGTTTGGAAACTTATTTCTATTTTTTGCATAACATTTATTTCTTTTATTAATAAAGTAGTTATTATTTAAAGAAATTATCTATTTACTTGTTATGCAAATGCTTTGGGATAAACAAAACTTACATACTTATAATGAATGGCAATTTTTTTTTATAATTCTGAATTATTTAAAACGACTAATCCTAGATCTATTAAACGACACAAGACTGATTCCGATAGTGAAACATATCTGTGGCACTTGAGATTGGCCATATTGGTCTAGATAGAATAAATAGGCTTGTAAAGGATGGTCCTTTAAGAGAACTATCTATTGGATCTCTCCCTGTTTGTGAATCCTGTCTAGAAGGCAAAACGACCAAGAGACCTTTCTCTGCTAAAGGTTCAAGAGCCACAGAACCACTTCAGCTAGTACATACGGATGTTTGCGGTCCACTTAATGTACAAGCAAGAGGAGGTTATGAATACTTCGTTACTTTCATTGATGATTATTCAAGATATGGTTACCTATACTTAATGCAAAGAAAATCTGAAACTTTCAGAAAGTTCAAAGACTTTCAAGCAGAGGCTGAAAAGCAATTAGGTAAATCACTAAAAGCTCTTCGATCTGATCAAGGAGAAGAGTACTTGGATTTTGAATTCGAGGACCATTTGCGTGAGCATGGCATTCAAACCCAACTCACAGCACCTGGAACGCCATAGCAAGATGGTGTTTAAGAAAGACGGAACAGAATGTTATTAGATATGGTTAGATCAATGATGAATTTCTCATCATTACCATTGTCATTCTGGGGCTATGTGATTCAATGTGCTCTATACATATTGAATGTTGTTCCATCTAAGTCTATCCAAAATACACCCATAGGATTATGGAATTGTTGTAAACCTAGTTTACACCATTTTCAAATTTGGGGGTGTCCTACACACGTGCTTAAAGGAAAGACCGGGAAGTTGGAATCACGCTTTGAAGTGTGCATTTTTGTGGGATATTCCAAAGAGACTAGAGGTGGAATTTTCTATAGTCCAAAAGAAAATAAAACATTTGTATCGACAAATGCAACTTTTCTTGAACATGACTATGTTAATAACCACAAACCTCGTAGTAAGATTGTTCTGGAGGAGATGGTCTCGAATGAAGTTGCAAAGTCACCAGCAACAACCAATGGAAAACAGCAAGAGGAAATTGCTAGTTCTAGTGAGAATAGTAGAGAACCTCGTCATAGTGGGAGGGTTAGTAAGCAACCCACACGCTATGAACACGAAGTTCAAATGCTTGTGTCTAACACAAACAAAGACGATCCATTAACACTTAAAGATGCAATGAATGATTCTGACAAGGACAAATAGCAAGAAGCCATGAACCAAGAAATGGAATCGATGTATTCCAATTCTGTCTGGGTTCTTGAAGATCCACTTGAGAATATCAAACCCATTGGTTGCAAGTGAATATTCAAGAAGAAAAGAGGAGCGGATGGGAAAGTAGAGACTTTCAAAGCAAGGCTTGTAGCCAAAGGTTACACACATAAAGATTGAGTATGAAGAAACCTCTTCTCCTGTAGCCATGTTAAAATCCATTTGTATACTCTTGTCCATAGCTGTGTGCATGGATTATGAGATTTGGCAAATGGATGTCAAAACAGCTTTTCTGAATGGCTACCTTGATGAAACCATTTATATGTCTCAATCAGAAGGGTTCGAATTAAAAGGTCAAGAGCAAAAGGTTTGCAAGCTTCTTAGGTCCATTTATGGACTCAAACAAGCTTCTTGATCTTGGAATCTTAGATTTGATGACACAATTAAAACATTTGGTTTTGAACAAAATGTTGATGAGCCTTGTGTCTATAAACAAATCAAAGATGGTGTAGTAGTATTCCTCATTCTTTACGTTGATGATATAATACTGATTGGAAATGACGTAACATCATTATCAAAGGTAAAGAACTGGTTAGCTGAACAATTCCAAATAAAGATTTGGGAGAAGCCAAGTATGTTCTGGGCATTAAGATTCTTAGAGATAGACATAACAAAACTTTAGCACTGTCTCAAGCAACTTATATTGATAAGGTGCTAGAATGCTTTAACATGCAAAACTCCAAAAAGGGTGATATGCCAGCCCGTTCTAGAGTATTCCTTTCCAAGGAGCAGTGTCCCAAAACACCTCAGGAGGAGGAAGACATGAGATAGTATCCCTATGCCTCAGCAGTAGGCAGTCTGATGTATGCCATGTTGTGTACAAGACCTGACATTTGTTATGCAGTAGGGATAGTCAGCCGTTATCAATCCAATCCTTGATTGAGTCATTAGACTGCAGTGAAGAATATTCTCAAGTATCTTAGAAATACTAGAGATTATATGCTTGTATATTCAGGTGGAGACCTGAACCCCACTGGTTACACTGATTTTGATTTTCAATCAGACAGAGATAGTCGGAAATCGACTTCTGGATCAGTGTTTACTCTTGGAGGAGGAGCGGTAGTCTGGTGAAGTATTAAACAAACCAGCATTGCAGGCTCCACCATGGAAGCCGAGTATATAGTGACTTGTGAAGCAACTAATGAGGCTGTGTGGCTCAAAAAGTTCTATTCCGATCTGGAAGTTGTACCAGATGTGGATAAGCCACTAGTCTTATACTGTGACAATAGTGGGGCAGTAGCTAACTCAAAGAAACCACAGAGTCACAAGAGGGTAATGCACATCGAGAGGAAGTATCACTTGCTAAGAGAGATAGTTCATCGATGGGATGTTGCAGTTATGAAGATAGCTTCGGAGCATAATCTTGCAGATCCTTTCACAATGACTTTATCCATTAAATCTTTTAAGAAGCATGTAAGAAACATGGGATTGAGAGAGATGCCTCTTTTGCTTTAGGACAAGTGGGAGATTGTTGGGAATTGTGCCCTGAAAGCATATGTAGTAGACATTGTTTTATGAAATAAATAAATTAATTAAATTTGTTATGCATATATTTTATGGACTATATTATTCTGTGATAATATTATGTAAATATCAGAAAAATTCATAAGTTCATATATGTGATATCAACACACATATTGGTACGGAAGGATTGTGTTTTAGATAAATGAACTTGAATAGTTCGCAGTAAAATAAATTTATGGAATCTTTAGATTAATTACTGCAAGTACGGTCCACTAGTATTATGAATACATGTGATCTAGATCCGGATCACTAGTGTGGTAGGACACTTTAGTGGAGGTGCTCTATTTATTAGAGAATATATAGAACTGGACCAGATATGTTTATTAATACTTAGTTAAATACCATTTCGAAGTATTAATTAAATATATCAACTGATGATCATATACAAATAGATCTTAATCCTGAAGTTACTATGTACTCATGTTTATGTTATATGAGTTCTTTGATTCACTCATTAGGGTTTATCAGAATGATTAGGCTAGAAACTTTTGTTTTGGGAACTCATTAATGTAGATGGCTGGGGACATAGTATACAGATATGAAATCTATGTCTTCTCGCAAAAGATTGAATAATGGTTATCTTAAGGGTTGACTTTTGGGACTGAAAGGTTATTGAGCTCAAAATTCATAATTTAGTTATGAATTAACCTTCACTAGTAAAGCCAATGGTACTTAAAGAAACAAGAGATAATTAAAAGGGTACAACGGTAATTTTATTCCCTATTAATTATGAACCATTATTAGAGGGTCAATTTGTATGCAATGATTATGTCAATGGACGCTTTATAATTATAAAGTACTCAGTAAATAAAATGTCTATAATTACAAGAGTGCAGTCTCATATTTATAGTGGAATAATCATGAGATTAATAAATTAAGATTATTTAATTAAAGAGTTTAATTAATAATATCAAATTTATTGGAGCTTGGAATTATAGGTCCATAGGTCCCCATAGCGACTCTATCAGCACTATTCAAAATAAGAGTTGATATGAAGAGGAAAATAGTTTAAAGACATATTTAAGAAGAAATTTGTTCTTCGGGCCAAATATACAATTATATCATAATAGTGATTAACTAATTAATTACAAATTACTTGTAGTTAACAGAATTAATTAATATTTAATTATTGCATAATTTTTGAAATTATATTAAATAATTAAATTAATTTTGAAATTTAATTAAATAATTAATTAATTATAATTTTCGAAATTATTATGAATTAAATATTTATTTTTTGAAAATATTGGATTTAATTAATTGGTAGAATTAATTAATTATCTTTATTTGAGTGGGAGATAATATTCTGATAAGTTCAAATTGGATTTGAATTTAAAAGATTAATATTTATTCAAATAATTAATTATATTTGATAATTAGTTAAAAAGATATTTAATTCAAATTTGAATTAGTTATCAGGTTGTTAGAGAATGTTGTGGAAGATCTTGGTGTGAGTACCTGGGAGCAGCTTGGATAGGAAGATCGTTCTAATTATGAAAAGATAGCAATGACACTTGATAGGCTGCAAGAGGTATGATTTCTATTGTTAACTTGCTTATGATTAATGTATGTATATTAATGGATCCACATATTTAAAGGTAGTTTAAATATGTTACAAAATTTTTGTTGTACACTGGGCCAACCCCACCACCTTTCCATAAGTATTAGGAAACTCGTTCCTAACATTCCAATGGAAGGTCTGAGATGCTCAATATTCTTGACAGCATACACACCACAATCCCCACTGAAAAAAAAATATAAACATTAAGTTTACAATACTATAACTTTACTTAGTATGAAGATGATGTTTGTTACCTTCTCTTTGACTAAGTGAGCTCGTGTTTCTATTTGCGACGCCATGTGAATTGATGCGGCCTCTTTCCTGCTGTAGGAATCTTCAACATCAATCTATCAGTGAACAGTTTACTCTGCATCAATAGAGAAGGAAGCAACATAATTTCCTCCATCTTTTCATCACTAATCACCGAGATGTCTGGATCATAAACAGTGAGAGTCCAACTAGAAATAGAAGCCTCAATGGCTAACCAATGTTGTTGTTCATAGTTCTGGCACCTATATACATCCTCAACTTCTCCCCAAAATGCCAGAAACTGCTGCTCGATGCCGATCAACTGCTCTCTTTAAAATTAGCACGCAAGTATACGTGGTCCAATAAAGTAATATACGATAAGTAAAGTGTCGATCCCACGAAGACTGATATTAATTACCAATAATTAACTTCTAATTCTAATTGATTTAAATAATAATTTCAAAATTATGAATAAATTAATTATTACTAAAAATTAAGAAAACTATTAAGCACTAGAGAAATTGAGAGATAAAAATTTGATTTAATTCAATGGATGTAAAAGTTAGGGATTTAGTTTCATCAACCATCCACTTATGATTTCTAACCAATTCTCAATATTTCTTAATTCTATTGTGATAGCAGATTACAATTATATATTATAGTCTTGCTAGGATCTATAATTCTCTACAATATATTATTTCCTACATCTCTGTGGTAAATCAATATATTGCATGCTTTAAACACATAATCCCTAAACTACACAATTCATAGAAGTACTTTCGTCTAATATAAAATTGTGATTATCTACCTATAGCATAATTAGCCTTCTCTTTTCAGAGCATAGGTTAAAATCATATAAACATGTAAATGGTGATCAAACATTTACAAGCATTAAGCATAAGATAAATAATCCACAGCAGGAGAAATAAATTCAAAAAAATTGCATTAAGAAATCAAAAGCTTCAAGAAGAATCCACTAACACCCTAATAACAAGATTAGTTCAAAACAAACATAATGGAATCAATCAAATTAAATATAAACATAAACTCAAGAATAGAGAAATAAAGAAGAGATCAAGAAATCAAACTCTCAGATCTTCAATGTTCTCCCAAGTCTCTAATAATTTATCCACATAAAAAATTAATCAAATCCCCCTAATTAAATCTTAAAAACGTATTTAAATAGAAACCCTAAGATATTTTTTTCCAAGTAAATGACAATTTCACCCTTCTAATAGCCACGAAAACAATACACGGACCGCGGCCTTGGCATTTAAGCACCGCGGCGCACCTCTCTCAATTTGCGCACTAAGCTCTCTGACTTCGGCAAGTGCCGTGACCCTTCCCACATGCACTGCGGCCCTTGAAAATCCTAGAAAATGGCTCTCTCTGCTTTTTCCTTGCGCTGCAACATCTTCATGTAAGTGTTGCAGCCCTTCATATTGACCCCAAAAACTTATTCCAAAACTCCAAAATGAACAATTCTCTCTGCAAATGAATCCTCAACTGTCTTCTTGTCAACTTTTAGCATAAATTTCCCAAATTGTGCTGATTTTTCCTTCATTTTCCCAACTTCACGTTTCCTTATTCTATTTCCTGCAAACATACCAAAACAAGCATAATACCACATAACATTCCACCAAAATGACTCAAACTTACCCTAAACACATGTTAAAAACTATGCTAAAAACTGACTCATCATCAACATGGACATAATGTCAGAATCCCACATGTACTTTGTTTTGTTGGCAATTTTCTTATACTGATCATATCACGCAAGTATCACTTGTGAGGAATAAATGTTCATCACAATAGCATTCTGGCGATATGTCGTGGGAAAATACTTGCGACGCATACAAAGCATGTGTTGTGTCGCATCAATATGCTACAAAGAGAGTACGGTATAAAAAGTTAGCAAAGGCCAGTAGAAGGGAGTGAAAATAGTGCAGAAATGAATAAATTGAGTTATAATCGAGCCATATCGAGCTTATGTCGAACTAAACATCGAGCTAATCGAGTCCATATCGAGATCATATCAAGCTAATCTCAAACAGTAAACAACAGCTAAAGCATTTAACTATCGAGTCATATCGAGCCCAATCGAGCCCCTATACACCTCATCGAGCTCCTATCAATCTCCAATTGAGCTAACCTCAAACAGTAAACAACACATATTCAATACCCTTCCAATCAAGCTTCTATCGAGCTCCCATCGAGCCCTATCGATCCAATATACCCCCATTGAGCTCCTATCGATCCTATACTACCCCCACCCCCTATCGAGCTCCTATCAATCTCCAATCGAGCTAACCTCAAACAGTAAACAACACGTAGTCTATCGAGCTCCCATCGAGCCCTATCAATCCAATATACCTCTATCAAGCTATATACCCCCCCCCCCCCCCCCCCCCTTGAGCTCTTATCAAGCTTCCATTGAGCTAAGCTCAAACATAATCCTTCCCATTGAGCGATATCGATCCAATGTAACCCCCCATCGAGCTCCTATCGAGCTCTCATCGAGCTCCTATCGAGCTCTCATCGAGTTCCCATTGAGTCAATAAAAACATAACTTATAAAATTGAAAAAAAAAACATAATTATCTTAACATTAGGTATAAATGGCTTACCCCATCATTGAGCCACGGCTAGGGTGTCTTCGGCATCACAAACCTTGCTGGACAGTGATTCCCAGTCTTTACATCCCTCGGCGTCTTGTTGGGGATGTCTCGAAGGAGCCACTTGGACACTATCATATACTGTTTGCGAACTGGCTTCTTGAGAGGGTCCAGCACCTGTGTAGCCTCCTCTTCTGATGCATCTGCATCAGTGCAAGGTTTTTTCCTTGTGGGATCAGTGTAGTCCTCAAATCAATTTGGCTTGCGTCTTTGGCGTCTAGTCCTCTCAAACTGAACCCCAGCAACATCGTCAGGGTTGACAATAGCGACTCCTGGAGTCACAGCATCAGGTCTCACAATGATGGTGGGAGGTGTGGTTGGATCATCAACATAGTTCAAAGGAATATCCAATGACTCTGAGTCTGAATCTTTCTTGGAGCCCCTCGGTCTCTCCTTAATAAACATCAGGATCTGACTGACTGCGTCCAGGATCACTGACTGGTTCGTCAGGAGGGTCTCTTGTTGACCCTCAACTCTGTCCAACCGGTTGATCAACTCGGCTAGCACAGGGGTTGAGGCTGGGGTTGGTGCTGGGGCTGAGGTTGGGGCTGAGGTTGGGGCTGGGGCTGGGGCTGTAGCTGGGGCAGTAGGAGGGGTGGGACCTGCAGCCTCCTCCTCCTCCGGGACAACATCATCAAAAATCTTTGCTGCCTCGGCTACTTGAGAAACTATATCGGCGACTTTCTCAAAAGTCACATCCTCCTCCTCATCAGCCTCCCCAAGATCCTAGCCAAGCCTGGGATAAAGGGGAAGATCTCCCTCGGTCAACGATAAATAATAGTCCTTTTCTACTGGTCGAGGCTTCAACATCGGAAGGACGATCAACTGCAAACAACATAAAACATTTAGTTAACTCAAATAATCATAAAAGTTAAGCATATAGATAAAACATAATTGTTTAATGTCAATCAAATATAACTTACATTCTTCTTTGATAACAGGTGAGAGGACAGACTTGGGAAAATCCTTGTTCTTTCGATGCGACCAACTAAGCATCCTCGAGACCATGTTTCCCAAGCTCACAACAAACTCCGTCGCAAGCTGCTGAATAGCCTCATATGCCCAATACTCTAAGGTCGGGGAAAAACCATACATACTGTACTTGGACTCTTGCTGCACCTTGGCATCCTTCTTATTCTCATAGTTGGTCTTTTGCTTCACCATGTCCTTCTTACAAGATTGGAAGAGCCTCCCATAGAGTACTTCCCCCATGAATAGCTAAAGAAGTAGTCTACGTCCTCAACCATCTTTAGAATATCTCGCCATATATGCAGCTTGCCCTCTATGGCATTCGGAACCCCCTCAACAAACAAACAAAGACCAAGCTTGTCACATCTTCCACAATAGTACGAGTCTTGAAAGCATTGTTCACCTGTGAGAGCTTTACTTTCTCAGCATCATTGAAATACTCTGTTATCAAGCAGTCACTGAGATTACTTTCTCAGCATCATTGAAATACTCTATTATCAAGCGGTCGCTGAGATTACATTCCTCCAACTCTTCTGGTGACGGGAAGCGATTGAAATTCAACCCCGTCACTAGGGAAAACTCTCCCATGCCGAATCTATAAGACTTCAACCCTAGAAATAATGCACCTCATCTTCTTTATTACTGGCAGTTTTCCTCAAAAGCAACTGATGCACCAAAACTCCTGAGAAATTTAACTCCGAAGCCAAAAAAACTGCTTGAAAGGGAATTCCTTAGCCCTTTCTATCAACCTGAGTTGCACAAACCTAATCTTAATGTCCTTTAAAGTGATACTACCCCGATTTGTGACTCGACTAGGAAAGTTATTACTAAACGTCAACTTAGGCATCTGCAACAACACATGAAAGAAAATTGATAAGAAAACATAATGTCAAACAGAATCTGTAAAAAATTCAAAAAAATTCATCATGTACCTGTAATAAACAAGGTTATCAAGCTTTTGTCGAGTTTTATCGAGCTGCAATGAAGCTTATCGAGTACTAGTATCGAGTCACTATTGAGCTAACTTATGTAACAAATTCTAATCTTCCTCAATAAGAATAATCGAGCTTATCGAGCCTAACCAATTAGTTTCATGTCGAGCTTATATCGAGCTCATAACCATAAATCCCATCAAGCCTCCTATCGAGCCTAACCAGGTACCCATCGAGCTTCCATCGAACTGAAATCAATAGTGACCATCGAGCTATTATCGAGCCTAACCATACCTCATCGAGAATTCATCTTTAGCACCTATCGAGCTTATCTTGAACTTCTATCGATCCCTATTGATCTCTATCGAGCTCTAATCTAACTGAATGTTAGGCTAATGTTTTAATCATATCGAGGTTGCATCGAACCCATCAAGCTCTGTAATGCCCCACGTCACTATGGCTGCTTCCTGGAATGATGATCGGCCTGACAAATCTACACGAGTCTTTCTAGTGTGCTTTGTCCTCACTCGCACGCTTCCTAAGAAAACTTCCTAAGAGGTCACCCATCATGAGACTACTCCAGGTCAACCACGCTTAACTTTGGAGTTCTCAAGTGATGGGCTACTGAAAAGAAGATGCATCTTGTTGGCATAGGTAGTGCCCATCAATCCATTTTAGTCATCTTTAACTGTGTAGTCCCATACCTACACAGTCTTAGAATCATCACACTCGACTTCCCCAGGCGATGTGGGATTGCACAACTTTACTCGGTCTTTCCACCCACGGATCACGGGATTCTGACTGTCACAATAGTTGTAACGTCCCAAATTCCTTAATATGGCTTAGTGCCTGGATTAGAAGGCCAGGAGGCCAATAGCTGATTTAATGTGTTATTATGTGATTATATGCATGATTATGTGTGTTGTATTATCATATGGTTGGATTTGCATATATGTGGGCTATTTCTTATAAGAAGGGAATTTTTGTAATTTTGTCCCGTTGAAGGTGTATTTGTGTATTTATGTGCATGTATGTGATATATGAGTGAGATCACATTATTATGTGATTATGTTTGAGAAATTTGGCATGAGATGATCCTAGGAAGCAAGTTGGCAGTTTTGTCATAACGGGGTTAATTATCGGGCTCGGGGTAAGCCTGGGGGTAATTTGGTGCTTAGTACATTAGCAGGATTGAGCGGGTAATGGGAAATGATTTGGTAATTACTTGTGGATATTGGAAATGACGGGAATTGGAGGATGTTAATTATGATTAACGGGGTAGGTGGTAATGACAACTTTTCCCTTGGGTGGCTTTGAGGTAGTAGAATGGCCCTGGGGGCATTTTAGTCACTTTAGGCATTAGATAGGCTTGACCAAGGGAAGGTTGGCTATAGAATGAACCAAGGAAAACAGAGCTTTCTCTCTCTTCTCTCTCGATCATTTCCTCTCTCTCACTCGGTTGGATTTTTCAGGCAAAGTTAAAGAATTCAAGCTTGAGGATTAAGACTTGGAGTCTAGAATTGAGTTTCAACGAGTGAAGGGATTCAATTCATAACTGAGGTGAGTTTTTAATTCTATTTGTGACTGGTTTTCCTCTATTTTGAAGGTTATTTATAAGCTTGAGAGTTTTAGATTTTGAATTGGGTATTTATAGGTGTTTTAGGTGTTATAAAGCTTTGGTTTTATTGCTAGATTGGTGGTTATGTGGTTTTCAGGATTGGTTTTGATATTGGGGATGTTTGGTTGTGTTTTTGGCTGATTTTGGATTGAATAAAATGCAGGGGAACTGGGTTCGCTGGGTCAAGTCGTGACCGTGTTCTTGGGCACCGCGACTTGAGCGAACCCCAGAACCTTCATTGGGCTCTGTCTGGTAGGTGCGTCGCGACCCTCAAGGGTAAGTCGTGGCCCGCCCCTGACACCTAGATAGGGGGGCTGTTTGTCTAGGAAGCGCACCATGAACCTTGGGGGCAGGTCGCAGCCCGCCTGTTCCTTTTTGGCCAGGCTTGGTTTTACTTGGTTTTAAGGGCGGGTTTTCAAACCTTAAGGCTCGGGATCAAACCTACTACTCGGTTTAGTGGTTTAGTAGAGTTCGAGGTCCTGAGGGCTAGGGCTTGGTCCAGGAATCTTTATTACTCATTTTGTTGATGGGATTTCATATTTGGTTATGATTAGGATACCATTAAGGGCCTAAGGTCAGAATCGTTCTCAAAGGTCGTTCTTAACTTATTTTACGCTCGTGCCTGAAGTAAGAGAACTGCACCCATTATGTGACATACATGATTATTGATGAAGCATGTTGAGTGCTCTATATATATGGATATATGTTGCATTATAAATGCTTGGTTCCATTTTTTGCTTGAGAATGACACTTACTTATTAGTCAGAAACAACAATAGTGTTGAGTTTTGGTCGTAAAGCTCTGACTTATCAGTCAGGAACGACAATAATACTAAGCACTGGTCGTATGACATTGACTTATGAGTTAAGAGTGGCAATAGCGCAATGAGCGCTGGTCGACATGATTAGATCTAGTTAATAGAGCATTATACGCTCGTCCGACCCAAAAGTACTAAAGTGCTTGGCTAGTCTCTGTCTAGTTACTCAGAGCTAGGGCCAAAAGGCAGGTGACTAGTTGATCACATGGCTTAGGGCACAAGACCCCAAGATGACTTAATAGTCATCTATTCAAGGGGCAGGACCCCAAGATGACTTGACAGTCATCTATTCAGGGCGCAGGACCCCAAGATGACTTAACAGTCATCTATTCAGGGTACAGGACCCCATGATCATTTATTAATACTTGTATACATGTAGTAATGAGTTTTCTTGTTGAGCCTTGGCTCACGGGTGCTATATGGTGCAGGTAAAAGGAAAGAAAAGCTTACCCAACCTTAAGTAGAGAGCTTAGGTGGCGACGTGTACATATGCGGCCGCTTGACTACCACGGCCAAGGTGTTTTAAGGGAACCAGGGTTTAACCTTATTTTTCCTGCTTAGGTTGGCGAATTGTAATGACCATTTTGGATTGTAAACAACTTTGTAAACATTTTTATGGGATCCCATGTACAGTAGAACATTTTAAATAAAATATATCCATTCCTTTTGATCGAAATTTTAACCCTGGCCCATTAATAACACTTAGATGCACATTTATGGCCTAAAGACTCGTTTAGCGAGTTAAGCACTATTTAAAGCACACAGTGTGACGGACCTGGCTACCCAGGGCATTATAACTTGGTATTAGAGCGTGCCAAGGTTAAGGGTTCTTGTAGACTGGCTGGGCATGTACCCTCACCACTGAAGACAAGCTCGACTCATGGTTCGGTAGCTATTTATGTGGTTATGTGTTTAACTGCTTAAATATAATATAAATGTTTTACCTGCATGCATGATATACACTGACAGGGCCTGGCCCTTGACTGCTTCATGATGAGCAAGAACGTGCTTATTAGCACTGATATGCTAGAACATGCTTATTAACATCGTTAATTGTTAAATTGCTAAGTGTTAAATGTTAATTGTTATGTTTATGAATCGACATGTTTATTAGCATGATTGTTGAACATGGATGAGTTTCTGCTTGATATTTGACCTTGAGGTGCCAAAAGGTTTAGTTATCACTACCTAACTGGCCGCATTGATTGTTGCAGCAAGGTATAAGTTGATGCTTCCAAGACATGTAGATTCATCAGTTGATTAGAATGATCAGGGCCAGAATGACAGAGAAGGTCAGGATAATGACCAGGGTCAGACTTCTCAGCCAGCTCCTAAAATCTGGCAACAGGCACTTGTTGATTTGCAAGCTAGAGTAATGAGGCAGGAAGAAGAATTACGCCTCCTAAGACAGCAACAGGTTCCTGCAGGGAACATTTTACCAAAGGCACCACCTGTGACGGTGCCAACAGTTGAGCAGCTGCCAGAGGCTAGGAATAAATGGGAACCTCTCTATGAAAGGTTCAGGAAACAATACCCTCTAATTTTTTAGGGTAGTGCAAATCCAACCAAGGTCGAGCAGTGGATGAGCATGGTTACCACCATTCTAGACTTTATGAGGGTGTCTGGTAATGAGAGGGTGGCTTGTACCACATATATGTTTTGGGAGGATGCCCAAATTTTGTGGGAAGTGATATCCTAGACTAGAAATGTTAATGCCCTGAGTTGGGAAGAGTTTTAGACTCTGTTCAATGAAGAATACTATAATGATGAAATCAGGGGTGCAAAAGCTGAAGAGTTTAGCAAGGTGTTTCAGGGAAGTTTGTCAGTGACTGAATATGCTTTAAAGTTTGATAGACTGGCAAAGTTTGTAGGGGAACTAGTGCCCACTGATGGGACTAGAAGGGAGAGGTTTCTCCAGGGGCTACAACCTAGGATAGCCCGTGATGTTCGTATTACCACCATGCCGGGAGTGACTACTTATGCAGAGGTAGTTGTGAAGGTGCTCATAGCAGAGAGCGCAGAGAATAAAATCTGGCGTGATAATGTAGCCAGGAGAGATATTAGGAGGGTGGGACCTTCATTTATGGGCTCAAGTAGGGGAGAAGGCCCCAGTGATCAGAAAAGACAGGCTCATGATGCCTTCCCTCTAAGCCCTAATAGGAGACCACGTGGCATTATAATGGGCCGCTAGGGCAGTAGTGAGGTCTGGAGGACTTTTCGTGAGTGCCCAAGATGCAAGAGGCGTCATTTAGGGGAGTGTTGAGAAAGAGCCTGCTTTTTATGCAGGGTAGTGAGACATTTGAGAAAATATTGCCCAAGGCTAATGTAATGCCCCACATCACTATGGTTGCTTCCTGGAATGACGACTGACCCTACAAACCAACACGAGTCTTTCCAGCGTGCTTTGTCCTCACTCGCATGCTTCCTGGGAAAACTTCCCAAGAGGTCACCCATCTTGAGATTACTCCAAGTCAAGCACACTTAACTTTGGAGTTCTCAAGTGATGGGCTACCGAAAAGAAGATGCATCTTGTTGATATAGGTAGTACCAATCAATCCATTTAAGCCCTCTTCAACTGTGTAGTCCCATACCTGCATAGTCTTAGAATCATCACACTTGACCTTCCCCAGGTGATGTGGGATTGCACAGCTTTACTCAGTCTTTCCCCTTACAGATCACAGGATTCTGACTGTCACAATGCTTTCTAGAAAGACTCATGCTGGAAAGACTCATGTTGGTTTGTAGGGTCAGTCGTCATTCCAGGAAGCAGCCATAGTGATGTGGGGCATTACAGCTAAGGAAGGATAAGCCAAAGGGGGCGGACAACTCGACCCCTGCTCGAGTGTTCACTTTGATGCAGTCAAAGTCAGAGACTAAGACTGGGGCTGGTTCCTCAGTGGTGGCAAGTCATCTTTTTAGTTATAATTTTTGTATTATGTTGATTGGTTTTGGTGCCATGTTGCTCTTTTTTTTGTTGCATTTGAGAGAGAAAAAGATTTGACATGTAGATTACATGGTTATGTCGTGATGGGAATGTGGTACCCTATTGGTAATTTTAAGAGACGGTTAGATTATTGCGGGAAATGACTCATCAGTTGATTTGATAGAGTTAGTTATGACCGACTTTGATATGATCTTGGATACAGATATTAGCCAAGTATGGGGCAATGATAGATCATAAGGAAAGGATAGTAACCCTTAGGCGAGGGTGAGAAACCCTTGTATTTGTTGGAACTGTGCATGGACCCCTTATGCTTATGACATATGTACTTAGAGCTAGATACCTATTGCAGGAGGGATACCTAGGACTCTTAGCTAGTGTGGTGGATACCACTCAGGTCGTGCCAGTGGGACTAGGCAGACTGGATTAGTCTGTAAGTGTCTGGATGTGTTTCCAGGGATTTGTCAAGATTACGTTTACACAAAGAGATAGAATGGTGATTAGGTTGGTCCCAGGGATGGAACCAGGTCGAGGGCATAGTATTGAGCGACTTCAGCAGAGCTGCAGCAACTAAAGGTTCAATTATTGAGTAAGACGGTATTCTCCAGGGTGGATCTTCGATCTGGTTATTACCAGTTGAAGATTACGAAGAAGAATATGCAGAAGACCGCCTTTTACATCCAATATGGGCACTGTGAGTGCTGAGTTATGTCCTGTGGATTTGATTAATGCCCCAGTTGTTTTGATGGATCAAATGAATAGGGTGTTCAAAGAATATTTGAATTGGTTTGTGATCGTCTTGATCGATGATATTGTGGTATACTCTCAGTTAGAGATTGGCCAAGGCCAAGGAACGCCTAAGAGGTCAGGAGTTCCCTTGGATGGGCAAGATATTTACATGTGCTTGTGAAAGAGTTCTGAGTCTTCTTACTGATCAGAATCAGTTTATAGGTTATTATGACATCCCATTGATAGAAAAGGTGATTTCCTATGCATCACATCAGTTGAAGGATATGACCAAAACTGGAGTAGAGTTACTGGTGGCTAGTTGGCCAACATTACATTTGAGTTTACTCTTGTAGAGAGGTTCAAAGGAAAACAGTTGAGTGACCCACAGATGGGAAGAATTAAGAGGAATGTCTTAGATGAAATAGCTAAGTGTTGACTGATTTTTTGGCCAACTAACGTGGACTTAAAATAATTATTTAGAGAGCTTACATTCAGACAATCAATGAATTATAGATAAGCCAAGAACCTATTAACTACGAGCAATGAATGATAAAAGACACCATAAATTATAGAGGTTCGGCCCCCAAAAGACGGTAATAACCTACTTCCTTTCAATTTGTATTGATCTTAAAGGTTTACATGAGATGACCAGTGAAAACAGGTACAACTCCAAGTGTGAAAACAATACAGGATGGCAAAAATCTCTGCTAAGTGTTCCTAAAGAACTGGTCAGTATATTCCTGGTGCTGGTTGGTAGGCTAAAAGTCGCCACCCCCTCCACAGGGGTGGAAGACTTGCATTTATACTCTTCCCGGCACCCAACAGTTGCGCCTGCCTCGTAACTACTGAAAAATATCAATTTCTTCTTGCAGGTGGTTGATGTCCTATTTGTTAGGAGGTTTGACCAAGTGTTCAGGTGAACTGTTAGGCATGAGGAGGATATAACTGACTTCATCTGACTAGGTATACCTGGTTTCCTGGAGGGCATACCGATAAGCCTCTTTTCTAGTAAGCATACCGCGCAGCTAATATTATTCATTGAGCAAGTGTGTTCTTTCCATCTTCTTTGACTATTGGACGCCTCTGCCACGTGATAAGAATAAAAGGTCATATGCCTCCACTATGATGTCACGTGGCCCACCTTCATGCTCTGTCAGCTGTGCATATTTTTGGGATAACATTTGCCCCCCAAGTTTACAATGGTGTTGAACAGTATGTAAACTTTCCTTCTGGATACCACCCTGTCCAGCCTGGTCGGGGGTATGTTATCTTTGCTACGTGGCATCTTCATTTACTAGAGTTGAAGACCTTTTCATTTCTTTAAGTTTCCAAGAAATGACTTTTCACTTTCTCCCACCTCTTCTTAATATCGTAAAGTGTCATAATGGCTCTTCCTAATAACTGTACCATTGGCATGTGCAGTTACCGAAGAGTGGTTGACGTGTTGGGCGGTTGAGGTGAAGTAATTGGGAGGACATGCTAGGTAATGCGCTGATGAGTCTAGGGAGACGTGCTTGCAGCAGCCAAAGGGATGTTTCATTAATGCCCATGGGAGGAAATGGGACGTTAAACTTGGATTATAAATATTCTTCTCCTCTTGTGACTTTTTTTTTTACAGTTCCTTCTTCATTCAAATTCCCCAGACGTTCAAAGCTTCCCCCCCCATCTCGACTCTTTACACCGGCCCGCTCCTAGTCGGTGACCATCGAAGCTTTTTGGCTTGCGCTACCCTCGCAATCCTACTACTAGTAAGTTCTCTTCTTTTTTTTCTTAGTACATTTGCCATTTATGCAAAAACATCTTTGTGTTTCTCTGTGGCCGTGGGTTTTGTTCCACCAAACCCTCAGATTTCTTGCATGAATGTTGTTTGAATCAGTAAATAAAAACTGCTTTGAGTAGATCTTGTTACTAGCAACCTGTTTTATTTTATAATTTTACAAACTGTTAGAATAATTAGCTGTAAATTAGCTAGAAGATAGGGTCAATTGTAATTATTTCATTTCATATTTTCTCTCATACTTTCCTATTTTAGTTTCTCCTAGGTTGTATAAATATATGACATTCACATGAATAAAATATACAATTCTATTCACCATTCTCTACATGGTATCGGAGCAATACTTAGAATTGTGATTTGAAATTCGAAATTAGGGTTCATAAAAAAAAAGGAGATTAGGGTTTGAGTTTAGGGTTCCTTTTTCGGAAACCCTAGTTGGAGTGCGAGTTTATTCTCACCGCCCACATAGACGGATTGCCCAACTGCTGATCTGCAAAACCCCGAAGTCCAGTAGCCAGATTCACCGTGTGTGGGCCCCATGCGCCGCCAATTGCCGCCGCCTCGACTCCCACGTGCTGGCGTGTGAGGGCGCGTCTGGCCTCTTTTTCGGTGACGATCAATGTCCGTCATGCTCCCGTCCCTTCCTCGTCCTCCTTGCATCGGTCTCCGGCGGTTCTTCTCATTTTGTGGTTTGATACTTTTGCCTTCTTCTTGTTTGGGTGTTCATTCTTTGGTGTTCGCTTTCTTCCTTTTCTCTTTCAATTTTTTTTGCTCTCGAGATTATG
Organism: Humulus lupulus; assembly: GCF_963169125.1. NCBI lineage: Eukaryota > Viridiplantae > Streptophyta > Magnoliopsida > Rosales > Cannabaceae > Humulus > Humulus lupulus. Next base: position 164,417,091 of record NC_084801.1, on the reverse strand, counting down.
GCAGAGATAAAATCAGATTCGAAATCAGTGGTTGTTTCTGATGTGGTTCCCGTGATGCCTAAAATCACGGACCATAAATTGATTGGTTCGAATTATTTGGAATGGAGTAAGACGATTCAACTGTATTTGAGGAGTATTGACAAAGATGATCACTTGACTGACGATCCTCCCAAAGAAAAGACGATTCAAGAAAAATATGGCTCCGTGAGGATGCTCGCTTGTTCCTTCAAATTCGAAATTCTATCGATAATGAGGTAATTAGTTTGATTAATTATTGTGAATTGGTTAAAGAACTGATGGATTACTTGGAGTTTTTGTATTCTGACAAAGACAACATATCTTGCATAAATGATGTTTGCAAAGCCTTTTATCGTGCGGAGAAACAAGATCAGTCTCTTATGAGTTACTTTATGGAATTTAAAAAAAACATATGAAGAGCTTAATGTGTTATTGCCATTTAGTCCTGATTTGAAGGTTCAACAGCGCCAACGAGAGCAGACGGCTATTATGAGTTTTCTTGCAGGACTCTCATCTGAATTTGACTCTACAAAGTCACAAGTTCTCTATGGTTCTGATGTCTCCTCTTTACAAGATGTGTTTACTCGTGTTCTTCGCAAAGAAACTACCTCTTCAGCTCCTCTTAATAGCGCCTTGGTGAGTCGTAACAATTCTGCACCATGGAAACACTCTACTCCAAGTGGATACAAAGGAGGTAATTCACAAGGACCTGATAATCGAACACCAGATTCCAGGAGCATCATGTGCAACTATTGTAAGAAACCAGGCCACACCAAGTTTGAGTGTAGGAAGTTACAGTTCAAAAATCAGCAAAAACACTCTGCTAATATTGCAAGCACTAGTGATGCATCTGACAAATCGGTCCTTATTTCTGCTGATGAATTTGCCAAGTTCTCGAGGTATCAGGAATCACTTAAGTCTTCATCTCCTTCTGTCACTATGATAGCTGATTCAGGTAACTCTAATGCATGCCTTCTTTCCACATCCTCAAAATGGGTCATTGATTCTGGTGCCATAGATCATATGACAGGTAATTCCAGTCTCTTTTCCACTTTTAAGTCTCATAGTCCCACTTCTACTGTTACCTTAGCTGATGGATCACCATCTTCTGTTCTTGGATCTGGCACTGTTGCTCCCACACCTTTGCTCTCTTTGTCATCAGTCTTACATTTACCAAATTTGTCCTTTAATTTTCTTTCTATTAGTCAACTCACTTGTAATCTAAACTGTTCAATCTCATTCTTTCCTGATCATTGTTTGTTTTAGGATCTTATGACGAAGAAAATTATTGGTAAAGGACATGAATCTGGCGGTCTGTATGTTCTTGATCCACTTCCACCAGCCTTTATTGCTTGTTCGAGTGTTGCTTCCGCTTTTGAGGCTGATTGTCGTTTGGGCCATCCATCCCTTCCTCTGCTCAAGAAACTCTATCCCCAATATAGTAAGGTGTCTTCATTAGATTGTGAGTCATGTCAGTTTGCCAAACATCATCGTGTTAGTTTGAGTCATCGAGTCAATAAACGTGCTAGTGTTCCTTTTGAGTTAGTTCATTCTGATGTTTGGGGTCCTTCTCCTATTTTGTCTCAACCTGGATTCAGGTATTTTGTTACTTTTGTGGATGATTATTCTCGTGTAACTTGGTTATATTTAATGAAAAATCGTTCTGAGTTGTTTTCTATATTTTGTGCTTTTTGTGCTAAGATTCAAAATCAATTTAATGTGTCTGTTCGTACTTTGCGAAGTGATAATGCCAAAGAGTACACATCTGCTCAATTTCAATCTTACATGACCTCTAATGGCATGCTTCATGAAACTTCTTGTGTTGATACTGCACCTCAAAATGGTGTAGCAAAACGTAAAAACAGACATCTTCTTGAAACTGCATGCGCCCTCTTGTTTCAACTGAAAGTTCCTAAACCTTTTTGGGCTGATGCAGTTTCCACAACATGCTTTCTTATTAATCGCATGCCATCCTCTGTACTTAATGGTGAGATCCCATTTAAAATTCTTTTTCCTGGTAAGTCATTGTTTCCAGTTGCTCCTCGGGTATTTGGCAGTGTTTGTTTTGCTCGCGATGTCCGTCCACATGTCACCAAATTAGACCCTAAGTCATTAAAGTGTGTCTTTCTTGGTTATTCTCATCTTCAGAAAGGGTATAGGTGTTATTGTCCTGATCTCAACAAATATCTTGTTTCTATTGATGTTACTTTTGTGGAAAATACACCTTATTTTTCATCTTCACTTACTCCTACTCGTCAGGGGGAGGATGATGATTTGTTGGTATATTCTTTCACATCCTCTGCGCCTGATACATGTTCTGACGAGTCTCCTGTTCCTTCACCTACCTCAGTCATATCTCCCGCAATGCCTACACCTCCACCACCTCCACCACTTCCTAAGCCTCCTATAGTGTACACCAGGCGTCCACCTCCTCCACCTCCCATTTCATGTCCTGCACCTGCATCTTCGTCATCAGATTCAGAACTCAAAGATGATCTTCCCATTGCAGTACGTAAAGGTAAACGCCAATGCACATACCCTATTTCTTCTTTTGTTTCTTATAATCATCTCTCCTCTTCTTCTTGCTCTTTTATTGCTTCTCTTGATTCTATCACTATTCCTAAAACTGTTCGTGAAGCAATGTCTCATTCTGGCTGGCTTGCTGCAATGATAGAAGAGATGAATGCTTTAGTTGCAAATGGTACTTGGGACTTGGTTAATTTGCCTTCAGGAAAACGGGCCATAGGGTGCAAATGGGTGTTTACGGTTAAAGTCAATCCAGATGGAACAATTGCTCGCTTAAAGGCCCGTCTTGTTGCCAAGGGTTATGCTCAAACTTATGGAGTGGACTATTGTGATATTTTTTCTCCTGTTGCTAAACTCACATCTGTTCGACTGTTCATTTCCATGGCAGCTACTCATCATTGGCCTTTGCATCGGCTTGATATTAAAAATGCTTTTCTTCATGGAGATCTTGAGGAAGAAGTATATATGGAGCAACCTCCTAGGTTTGTTGCTCAGGGGGAGTTAGGCCGAGTTTGTCATCTTCACAAGTCTTTATATGGTTTGAAACAGAGTCCTCGTGTTTGGTTTGGTAAATTTAGTCAGGCTGTTGAGAAATTTGGTTTGTTGAAAAGTAAGTCAGATCATTCAGTATTCTATAAAAGATCAACTGCTGGTATCATTTTGTTAGTTGTGTATGTGGATGACATCGTCATTACTGGAAATGATACTGAAGGCATCTCTTCCCTTAAATCATTCCTTCATACCCAATTTCACACGAAGGATTTGGGGGTGCTCAAGTATTTCTTGGGAGTTGAAGTCACTCGGAGTAAAAAAGGTATTTTTCAATCTCAAAGGAAGTATGTACTTGATTTGTTAACTGAGACAGGAAAATTGGGAGCAACACCTTGTAGTGCTCCAATGAATCCAGCTGTGCATCTGACACGTGATGGGGAACCATTTGTAGATCATGAGAAATATCGCAGATTAGTTGGAAAGCTGAATTATCTTACTGTGACTCGTCTAGATATTGCATTCTCAGTTAGTGTTGTCAGTCAGTTTATGTCATCTCCAATAATTCATCATTGGGCAGCCTTAGAGCAAATTTTGTGTTACTTGAAAGGAGCACCCGGAAGAGGTATTGTTTACAAGGATCATGGGCACACCCAGATGGAGTGTTTCTCAAATGCAGATTGGGCTGGTTCCAAGGTGGATAGACGATCCACTTCAGGTTATTGTGTCTTTGTTGGAGGTAATTTGGTCTCTTGGAAGAGTAAGAAACAAAATGTTGTGTTCAGATCCATTGCTGAATCAGAATATAGGGCTATGGCACAATCTGTGTGTGAGATAATGTGGATATATCAGCTTTTGACTGAAGTAGGATTTCAGACTTCAGTGCCAGAAAAATTATGGCGTGATAATCAAGCTGCTCTTTATATTGCCTCAAATGCTGTGTTTCATGAGCGAACTAAGCACATTGAGATTGATTGTCATTTTTTTCGTGAGAAAATTCAACAAGGCTTGATCTCTACAGGATATGTGAAAACTGGAGAACAATTAGGAGACATTTTTACGAAGGCTTTGAATGGGGTGCGGGTTGATTATCTTTGTAACAAGTTGGGCATGATTAACATCTATGCTCTAGCTTGATGGGGAGTGTTAGAATAATTAGCTGTAAATTAGCTAGAAGATAGGGTCAATTGTAATTATTTCATTTCCTATTTTCTCTCATACTTTCCTATTTTAGTTTCTCCTAGGTTGTATAAATATATGACATTCACATGAATAAAATATACAATTCTATTCACCATTCTCTACACAAACAAAACACTTTTTTACGGCCCATTTCAATAGATTGATACTTGGTGTTCATGGAAAATGCCAAGAACACCCCTACTAAATCTTTCGGAAAAACTCTTAGCTTTCTCGGCTCCCTTTACTCTTAATCTTGCCTCCTTGTTACACGGTATACTATGTCGTTTGTTGATTATTGAATTGGTCGATATGTCCTAAGACATCCAAGCTAACCAGTGCTGTTTGGTGGTCTCACCTCACTTTCCCCTTTTTCTTGTGTGCGCAAACTACCTAGGGGAGGTGATCACTGAACTTCTACCTCGTGTCTCCCATTTCAATGGCTCACACCAAAAAGACAACCCGAGGCTCAAGCAAAGAAGATCCTTGCATGGCACGGTGCGCTATTGGTGGGGATCCCAGAAGCATCACCCCCCCCCCCCCCCCTAAGGAGGAGCCCAGTGGCTCAGAGCAGGAAGAAAATTCTGAGGTCGAGTATGCTATGGAAATTTATACTGAGGCGATTCTGAACCCATTGGCTGACAAGGAGGAGGGTCTTCTCTATGTAGCTCCTGTTAGTACTATCTCCCTTAAACAAATTCAGAACGTGAAGGAGCATTTTAAGCTTTGTGATGTAACCATTTTCAAGCCTAGTGACCAATAGACTGCTGATTACCCCGGGGCTCAATTATGTGCATGGAGCCGTTTCCATATAACCGCTGGAGCCACTCTCCCCCTATGACCATACTTTCAGAGTGTGGCTGATTACTTTGGGATTTGCCCAGCCCAAATTAGTCCCAAAGGCATAAGATTTATTTCTGCCCTTTATGTTTTGTACAAATCTTTAGATTGGCCGGTACCTTCTGCCCACAAAATTAACTACCTTTTTGACCTCAAATCTAGTCCTTGGTAGGGTCGTTCGAGATATTTCTATTTCAGCCATAGGGATTCTGATATTTACCTAGTCAATACAGATATCATCTCCAAAGTTGGGGAGTATGCCAGCCATTACTTTGTTACTGATAGTATTGCTGCCACCCACCTATACTTTCAATGCAACGGTCCCTTTAGCTGTCCGGCCCCTACTCAGGAGATGGCTGAACGGGCTCATAGGCTAGCTACAATGGACCCTGACCTCAAAGATCTGGTAGCTCTGATCACCGCAGAGAAATTAATCAACGTTGGACTATACCCCAATCCAGAAGCGCAAGCCAAGGGTGCCACCCTCACTAAACAATCACCTAGGGAGCACCCACCCAATACTAAGCTGCCCAGTTCTCCACCACTTAAAAAAACAAACCAGGCCATCAGTACCTTCGTCCAGACCTTGTGTGGCCCACTGAACAAGAAGCTCGACAGGGGTAGTCCTGTTGAACACAACACTCCAAAAGTTGCTACTGCCCCCTAAGTTGGAAAGGGGAAACATATTGAATTGGAGCATTTAAGCTCTAGGTCCTCAGACAGTGATGAGGATGCTCTGTCCAGAGCAGCCGATTTCTCAGGGGGAAACAAAGAGGGTGACTTCATTTTCTTCATATAACTTTCTTTTGCATTCTTTTGTAATCATAATAATTAATTAATTTTGTTCTTGTTCCAACGCTGCTGGGCACCTTACTAACCCTTTACTTTGGTTTGCAGATATGTCGTCTGTGCTCTTCAATAAATTTTCCCAGAAGCACGCCACTGGTCCGAGTAGTGAGGCTCCTCCAACCAAACATCAGAAGACAGTCTCCCTTGCCGAACCTGCCGAGCAGGTTGCCAGAACCCCCGAATAGACTCTCTCTCGGGAAAAGTCACAGTCGCAGGCTCCAACTCGCAAGTCTACTAAGGTCAAGGGACCTCAAAATGAGGAGGTGATTCACTCATCCCCTGCACAAAGGTTTTGCCCCTCGAACGGAGTTCCAGAGGGTGTCGTTGAGGACCCTGCTGAGGAGTTTCAAGGACCTTTGAAGAAAGTGTTAACCATCCATCAAGGCCACACAAAAAGGGTGTCTTCTACCCAATCAGGCTTCATGACCAATCTAAGCTCCAAGTCTTTGGAGTATATCACCAGTGCTAGCCTCCAGGATGTCGTAAGAGTAAGTATTTGGTATTCTTGGAGCCAATTGATTTTTCTTTGTCTATTTATGCTCTCAGTTTCCTTATCTTTTGCTGTAGGGTATGATGGTCCTTAGTTATGCTCATTATCGCACCAAAGGTGTGAGTAAGTAGGTTGTCGAGTTGGTGAAGGAATCCGAAAATAAAACCTCTCAGAATAACGAGTTATCTGAGCAAGTTCAGAATCTTCAACGGACCTCCGAGCATGTTGCTAAGGAAAACGAAAGTCTTAAAAGCGTCGTTGAGCAGAGGGACCTTAATGTTAATCGATTGGAGAGGATGATTGAAGAACTGAAGGAAAAGAGTGCTGCGGTTAGGAAGGCTGCCCAAGAAAAAGAGGACCGACTAACGAAGGCCCTGGAACAAGAAAAATCTAATCGGGCCACCGATGCTAAGACTTTGGAGGATTTTTGCCTAAGCACCTTTTTTATTTTTGGGTCCGTAATAAAATGGTGGACTTTAGTTATTTGGGAGAGGCTTATGACGAGCTCATGTAGTATCGCACTAAATGGGAGAAGAATGAGGCTTTGACCGTATCCATTGAGCAACTTGCAACCTCTGAGCCAAAGATTGTTGAGCCGCCGACCGAGCCAGTCATCGCAACTTCTAAGGAGAATGTCACGCCATCCAACCCAAGTTCTTTAATCGAGACTCCCACTCTTGTGGACCATTCCATTGCTCTTCCAACTGAAACTCCTGCTGCTGAACCCGAGCAACATACTCCTGCCCCTTGAAACTCCAACTGTCTTTTTTTTTTTTTTTCTATGTTTGAACAACAAAAGTGACTGAGCCGAGTAGTCTTTATTATCGCTCATTTATTTCATTTTTTTTGAAAAATCATCTAAGCCGAATAGCTTTTAATCTCGAGCATTATTTGACACATGTCTATATGATATTTAAATTTGGGTAAGTATCTGCTCATTCTCTATTTTTCATTACTACTTGGTCTGGAGCTATGCAGCTCTATAAATCGGAGTTGTTCAATTTTTTCGAATGAGTTATAAACAAAAACTTTTTAACCCTTTCTAATGAAATTGTTTTATGGCTCTTTTTGTTTCCCGGTACCCCGAACAATGCGCAAGCACTTTAACATTAATCAAAATTAATGTTTCTAAGTCCTTTTAATTATGCACTTTTTCTCTTTTTGTCCATGTATGATTATGGTGCCCCCTAAGTGACCGAGCGGGATTCATAACTCTTGGGTTATCCTCTTGGTCACTTGCTAACTGACCAGAGTTGCTCATAATAACCTGTTCGAGATCACTTAGGTTTGCCAAAACCTATAAAGGTTCCATACACTGCCGACAATCTGTGAAATAAATCACTAGTCAGCAAGATAATCATTGTAAAACGAAGGCTTGTAAAAATGGACAAAGGGTGTCTTATTGATTAAAGATTAACCATATAAGCTGCGTTGCTACAAAGCAACTTACATTCATGAAAATTAATTATTACAATAAATGGGAAAATCGTGCCTGTACATAATTAATAAAACTAACTTCGGCTGGTCGGTGGTAAGGGAAATCATGCCTGTACCGGCCAGTCAATGATTACTTAAAAGCAATCTTATTGGCAGTACTTCCTTAGGTGTCCCCATTCCAATAACGGGGGACAGGTACTAGTTAGAGATTCTGGTCATACCGCGCTAGCATGTATGTGCCGGGTGGTACTATCTCTGTAACCTGGTAAGGGCCTTCCCAACTTGGGCCTAGTACTCCTGCTGAAGCATCTCGAGTTTCTGGGAATATTCTTCGTAATACTAGGTCTCCTACGTCAAATTTTCATTCCTTAACTCTAGAATTAAAGTACCAGGCAATTTTTGTTGATGGGCCGCTAGGCGTATGTTGGACTTTTCGCGTCTTTCTTCAATTAGGTCCAAGGATTCAGCTAACAGCTAGTGATTACCATTCTGTTCATATGCTGTGCGGCTGTGGGATGATGGAGTCACCTCTACGGGCAGCATCGCTTCATACCCATATGTAAGTGCAAAGGGGGTATCCCCAGTAGCTGTTTGCTCAGTAGTCCTGTAGGACCATAGTACTTCAATAGTCTCTCATGCTAGTTTCGATTAGCCTCTTCTAAACACTTATTTAGAGTGTCTTTGAGAGTCTTGTTAACTGCTTCTACCTGTCCATTTTCCTGGGGATGTAAGACTGCTGAGAAGCTTTTTGTGATGCCATGTCTAGCGCAATAATCAGTAAATAACTAGTTGTCAAACTGTGTGCCATTGTCAGACACTATTTTGTTGGGTAGACCAAACCTACAAATTATATTCTTCACCAAAAAGTCCAAAACTTTTTTGGAAGTGATTGTTGCCAGCAGCTCGGCCTCTGTCCATTTGGTAAAGTAATCCACTGCTACTATCGCGTACTGTACTCCCCCTTCCTTTCGACAACCAACCAATAAGGTTAATTCCCCAAATGGCAAAGGGCCATGGACTTTGCATCTGTGTTAGTTCGTTTGGGGCTGCTCAGGGGATTTTTGCAAATCTTTGACATTTATCACATTTTCGAACATGCGATACGGAGTCCTCATTCGTAGTTGGCTAGAAGTAGCCTTGCCTTAGAATTTTCTTACATAGACTCTGCCCCCCCCCCCCCCCCCCAGCATGATTCCCACAAAAACCCTCATGTACCTCTTCAAGAAGTCGCTCTGATTCTGTTTAATTGACGCACCTAAGTAATGGCATAGAAAATCCTCTCATGTACATGACCCTGTCCAGGATGAGGTACCGAGCAACTTTCCTCGTCAATTTTCTAGACTCGTTATGATTGTTGGGCAGGACTCCGTGCTCTAGAAAAGCTGCAATTGGGGTCATCCAAGACGAAGTGTTGTCTATTAGAAGGACAGGTTCTGGCAGGTTGATATTGGGCTGGTCCAAATACTCAACGGGGACCAAATTGGCTTTCTCCACCACGGCACTACTGGCCAGCCTAGCCAGTTCATCTGCCGTGGCATTTTGTTCTCTGGGTATTTGCTGAATGTTGTATCTCTTAATCTGAGCAAGTGAATCTTTGATTTTACTGAGATAAGCCACCATTTTTCCCCCTGCGCAATGTATTCTCCGAGGACATGGTTAACAACTAGTTGCGAATCGCTATATATTTCTAAGTAATCAACTTTTACTTCTTTAGCTAACCTTAGGCCTGCAATTAGTGCTTCATACTCTGCTTCGTTGTTAGATGCCTCAAATCGAAAATGAAGTGCATAATGAATGCGTTGCCCTTCGGGGGTGATTAGAGTAAGACCGGCCCCGAATAACTAGTCGGTAGATGAGCCGTCTACATGTAATTTATAGGCTGGTTGTTCTTCTTCGGAATTGATAGTGCTGGAGTCTGTATGTGTCCGGTATTATGCACAACACTTGTGTTGTGTGGAAGCTCATATTTGGATGATTTCTCGGCTGTGACTACATCTATTTCTGGTATTCTGGTACACTCAGCTACAAAATCTGCCAGAGCCTGGCCTTTTATCGCTATTCGGGGCTGGTTGGTAATCTCGTATTGTCTGAGCTCTATAGACCATTTGACCAGCCGTCCAGAGGTATCTGGCTTTTGCAAGACTTGTCGCAGTGGTTGGTTGGTAAGAACTCTAATCGAATGTGCTTGGAAGTATGGGCGAAGTTTTCTGGACAACAGTAGCAGGCAGTAAGTTAATTTTTCAATTAATGGATACCTACTTTCGGCTTCGACTAGCCTTTTACTGACGTAGTAGACTGGGTGTTGGATCTTGCCTTCCTCTCTAACCAGGACTGCACTAACAACATGTTGAGTTACTACCAGGTATATGCATAATTCTTCACCCTCTAGAGGTTTCGAAAGGATCGAGGGTTGTGCCAGCTGCTGCTTTAGAGCTTGGAAGACTTGCTCCCACTCTTCATTCCATTCGAATTTCTTTGTGCCTCTGAGGATATTAAAAATGAAATACACTTATCAATTGATTTAGACATAAATCTGCTGAGTGATGCTATGCATCCTGTCAGGCTCTGCACGTCTTTGATCCTGGTTGGTGAGGGCCTGTCTAGTAGTACTTTTGTCTTTTCGGGGTTTGCTTCTATTCCCCTGGAGTTTACTATGAACCCCGGGAATTTTACTGATCCTACCCCAAATGAGCATTTTAGGGGGTTTAATTTCATTCTATACTACCTTAAGATACTGAAACATTCTTCCAAGTCTTCAATATGACCCTTAGCCTATTTGGACTTTACCAATATATCATCCACATAGACTTCCATGTTTCTCCCTATTTGATCTTGGAACATACGGTTTACCAACCGCTGATACGTCGCTCTAGGTTTTTTCAGGCCGAACAGCATTACCCTATAGCAGTATAACCCCACATCCGTGCGGAAACTTGAATGCTCCTGGTCAGGCGGATGCATGATTATTTGGTTGTACCCCAAGTAGGCATCCATGAAGGTTAAAATTTCGTTGTCGGCCGTGGTGTCCACCAGTTGGTCGATTCTTGGAAGTGAGAAGCAATCCTTGGGGCATGCTTTGTTCAAATCTGTAAAATCTATACATACCCTCCACTTATTGTTAGGCTTCGGCACCAATACAAGATTTGATACCCACACAAGATAAAAGGCTTCCCTGATAAAGTTGTTATTTCAGAGTTTCTCCACTTCCTCCTTTAATGCTTTTGCCCTTATCTGATCTAGTAACCTCATTTTTTGTTGCATGAGCTTGAAGCGTTATGTGTCAATGTTTAGGGCATGCCTTATAATGGTTGGGCATATCCCCACCATGTCATCATGTGACCAGGCGAATACATCCTGGTTGCCCCATAGGAACTGGATCAAAGCGAACTTTATGGGCCTAGACATCTCTCTTCCTATCTTGACAACCCTGGCCGGGTATTGCGGGTCAAGTGGGACCTCTTCCAATTCTTCGACTAGACCCACCCCTGTATCCGTATCCCCAAAACGAGGGTCTATGTCATATCCCCCATTTTGGGCTTGTTGACCCTCGATTTGGCCAACGATACAGAGTCAAAAATACGACAAAGAAATAAGAAGGCAATCAAGAATGGAATCAAATGGTAAGAAATGACGCAAATGATTTATAGTGGTTCGACCCTAACAATGTGGTAACAACCTACGTCCACTTAGTGTTATTATTTTGAATCCCAAAGCTGTGATAAAAGAACTAGGGTTCTTGAGTTTCACAAGCCTTAGGAGAATTACAACTTTTCGGTGGATAATCACACTTACGCTCTTTCTATGTGTATTCAGAAAAAAGGTTCAAAAGTCCCTTCCTTGAGCCATCTCATGCATATTTTTAGGCTCAAGGAGAGTTACATGGGCCAATGAGCCTTAATTCTCCTTAATAGCAGCATATTAAGGCAATAAAAAGAATATAATAAATGTAGTTATTACAAGATTACATATCTTTAAAGGAAATAACCCGAAGCATGCGACCAGTCTGGTTGCATCTAATCGCGAGATATGATGAAGCAATAAGGAGCTGGTCGATATTCGAACAACACCTCTTCACTTTGACGCTGCCATGGACCAACCACATGCAATAAATTCTTGCCACGTCATCAGGAGCCATTTTTCGGTAAACATTTGCCCCCTGAGTTTATTTTACTGTGACCAGCATAAAGTAAACTTAGGAGTTCGACCCTTCGAATGCTCCACCAAATCTGTCAGAGGTGTCCATGCCTTCTCAAAAAAGGCAACCAATCACGTCTTCCTAGTTTCCCAAAAGCTTTCTGACGGCTATTGAGTTTCCCCATGCCTCGGAAAGTTACCCAAAATGATTACCTGGGTAACTGCTCCTCGGCTAATATAAATAATCCTTTAGAAGCCATTTTTACTTTTTACATTTTACTTCTACTTTAAAGAAAATCGAAGAACAAGGTGCACAACTTCTAGAAACTCAGACGGTTCTTGGTGATCTATGAAGTTCCTGCCCAGCCAACTCAACTTAGCATCTCTGAAATCTACTCCATCTTTTATACAGGTAATTTCCTTAAACTTTTCAGTTGTTGATATGCATGCAATATCCATTTCACCTCCATTTTTTACTCTGAGTTTCTAAGTTCTTGAGGATTCTTGACTGTTTTTGCACAAATTCGTTTCGGGGTAAACGGGCACGCAGACTTAAGCTTGAAATAAAGTTTGGTAGGGGTTAAGGACTAGCTTGGTATTTAGAATCATGAATTTATGGCGCAAAATCGAAGTAAAAATTTGATTTTTAAGCTTGTAGAAAAACTGGGTTTTCCCGCCCCTTCAGAGTTGAAAAAGTTTTTCCTGAAAAACTTTTTACTTCTGGTTTTTGATCTGTTTTCCAAACTGCTCGTATGAAACATAATGTTTTTGCTAGAATGCTGCTGGTCGTATAAAAGTTTAACTTTTTACAAGCAACATTATTCCAACTTCCAACACAAGATTTTAGGCCGTAGATTCTCATCTCCCTTTCTCTGATTACAGATTTTCATGCAAGATCTGTGGGGAGGTGAGAAGCCAATTGACGACGACCTGCTCACTCAGCTGCTCGTGGACGAAGAACAGTCGTCACTACTCATCCCAGATATTCCTTTTTCTCGAATGCCACCCAACAGACCTCACTCAAATCCACCAAATATGGGTAGAGTAAAATCCACTACCTAGAAAAAAGAAACCATCTAAACCTTCTAAAAATTAGCCTGCTCCTCAGGCTGAAATTCCCTCGACCAGCGGTAGAGCTGAAAATACTCCCGAGCCAGGAATCCAAACACATGCCAAATGCTGAGATATCCTTCGACCGAACGTCGAATGGTATGTTGCACCCCATAGATGAATCACAGTTAGGATGATAGCCAATTATATTAGTAAGTATGGACTTCCTGGGGTAACCTTAGTCCAACCCACTAGAGACCAGGGGGCAAACCTGCCTGGAGGCGCCTTCAGCGCTTGGTCGAGGTATCACATTGAGGCAGGAGCGATCCTGTGTCTCCATCCTTTTTTCCAAGGAGTGGCCAACTATTTCGAGGTCACTCCTTTTCAAATAACCCTAAATGAGTATAGGATGCTCTTCGCAGTCTATATCTTGTACAGCCATAAAAAGTGGCATGTTCCTATGCCACACGAGGTCAATTACCTGTTCGACCTCAAATTCAACCCCAACCAAGAAAATACGGGGTTTTTCACTTTTGCCACCAGGAAACAACTCGTGTCTTCCTAAGTGAAACTACCTACAAGTCCAATGTAGGAAAGTACTTCCAGGAGTACTTTTTAACCACAGACCTGGTCGCCCACAACCTGACCTTCACCAAAGGAGGTATATTTTCTACTTCACTGATCGCTTAAATACCATTTAGCATTCCCACGCGTTTATTATATCCTTTATGCCATTCAAGTCCATGGTTATGATCAGCCCCCACTCCAGAGACGGAGATTCGAGCGGCCCTTTTGGCCAGCATGACTGACGTAGAAAAAAGCGTCAAACAGCTGGTTACAGAGGCCAATTTGAGGCTGGTCGGCCTTCTGGCACCTCACCAGGATGTGAGGGAGTCCACAGCAGGGAGTGGCACTGGCGGTGATATTCCCGAACAACAACAAGATGTGTCACAACCCTCAACGAGGAGGGCAACAGGTATGACCATTAATGAACCATCCGGCGCCCCGCGGCCTGCTGCTACTTCGGTCCCCCTAGGGAAGGGAAAGAAGAAGGCCTCCGAGCCTATTCTTGAATCATCGGACGAGAACGGTACTGATTTTTTGCTTTTAGATAGTCTGCCTATTCCCTGTCACCTATTTGACGGGGACGACAACTTTAAATACACACCTGCTTTAAATTCATACTTCTTTAGGCCAGAGAGTGAGTGTAGCACTAGTAAAGTAAATAGTGTAGCGACCAGTAGCTATAGCTCAGGTATTACGCTTTTAATTTTGTTGCCCTTGTTTTCTTATCTTAGTAAGCTCCTTATATTATATTGCCTGACTGTTCGCTTGCTTCTCCCTTGTAGACATGCCTACTGACCGAGCCTTCGACTTGTATGCCAAATCGGCGAACAAGAAAAAGTCCAGCAAGCGCCAACCTGGGGAAGGCTACAGTAATCCCTCTGCGAAGAGGTCTTGAACAGAGGACCCCCTGCGCCTACCCCCACAAAGGAGACAACTCCTCAACCAGCTCCTGCCAAAGAGATATCCCCTTCGATCCCATCGAATCAAGACCCCCCAGCTCTGGTCGAACAGACTACTCCACCAGCTCCCGTCGTCCTCACACCTCTAGCTTCCACCGACCAGCAGCCTGCTGATCGCCGAGAAGAAGCCTCGAGAGAAGATCTCACGAGCGTGGTGCTCAATTCAACCAAGGACAGGCTGTCCAGAATAACAAAGCATTGTTGCAGCTGAGAGGCGATTCAAGAGACTGGTTCCATGGCGGTTGATCAAGTCTTCAACTGCGCACTGAACGAAGTGCTCGTTGTAAGTTGTTTTTTTTATCGTACTTTACTTACTTTCTTTGTCAATTTTTCCCTACTAACAACTTTATCTCTTTCTGATTGCAGGGAGCTCTTACCATGACCTTTGGCTGGCGGAGCTCGAGGACACTGACTGCTAAGTTTGAGAAGAAACTTAGTGATCAGCTTAGCACTGCTGAGGCCCAATATGTCGAGCATCTCAAAGCGACTGAAACCACTCACGCTGAGCAGCTGAAGGAAATTGAGGCAAAGCATACTGAGGCACTCAAGGAGGTCGAGGCGCTGCAAACGGCCGAGGCCAAACTCGCCTCTCTTGAAGAGGAGCTGAAGAAGAAGGAAACGAGTATTGCCAAGATCACCGCTTCTAAGGAGCAGTACAAGGAGGTCTCGCTCATGAACTACCGGGAAGCCCATAAGCTCCAAGAAGAGCTGGAGATAAGCTGCAAAGATGTTGCTGCTTTAGAGGAGGAGAATGCCCACAACCTTGAAGACTATGAAGGGGCGTCGTTTGAATGTTTCTACATGTTCTGGAAAAGCAACCCCAGTATCTTCCATATCACATCAGGGAGGCAGAGCTAGCGAGGTGTGCTGCTCGCTTGGAAGAAGAAAAAACTCCAGGGTCTCCAGAGATCTCCTTAGCAACTGGCATTGAGGGTGCCTGAGGAGAGGCTGGAGTTACTGTCGACCAGCAACAACAAGAATCACTGCAGGATCCTCCGGCTACCTCATAAGTCTATTTTCTTTTATTTTATTATCTTTTAAATATACGACCTACAGATCATGATGTAAAGACAATTTATTTTTTAATTTTTATTGCTGCATGGGCAGCTTTTTTCCTTTTAATTAGACAATTACATCCAAGCAATTGCTACTCGAGGTGTAAAAGGATTCTTTTATTTTATTTTATATTATAGTATATTTTTACTTTATTATAATATATGTTCGCATGACCGAACTTAGCATAGTACTTTGGATTGATTTAACAAAATTTTGAAAAATACTCAAAGTACCGTAGCATGCTTTCACTTATTTTTCTCATGTGTTTACATACCTTTCGATATGTTTTGCCTACTAGATGCCTTATATGCCCCCCAAGTGATTGAGGAACTTTAGGTCCTCGGTCACTTGCCTTGACCGAAACCTGTTCGAACATTTTTGCTCGGAATAAAGACTTGTAAAAATGATTGTACAGCAAGATAACACACGTAGTGAGAAAATACTTGTAATAAATACAATAGTTGGCAAGAATGACTGGCTGCACACAGTCCCTTTTATTCCTCGTAATGAATGGACAAATCATGTCTGTACGAGTGATCAACAAAATGATCTTACACTTATAAGTGATCAGTCACATAAATGACCAACCCTTTTTCATAACTTGTAAAAAGTAAAATTAATACAAGCCCATTCTTTAAGAAGAATTGTTTATTAATAGTACTTGCGCAGGTGTTCTCCATTCCAATAGTGAGGAATGAGATCTCCATTTAAGCGAGCAAGTTTGTAAGTGCCTGGATGGAGGACTCCTTCAATTTGGTATGGTCCTTCCCAATTAGGTCCAAGTACTCCAGCGACCGGATCACGGGTATTGAGAAAAACCCTTCTAAGTACTAGGTCCCCTATACTAAATTTCCTTTCGCGTGCCTTAGAATTGAAATACTGGGCGACCTTTTGCTGGTAGGCTGCTACTCAGAGTTGGGCTTGCTCACGCTTTTCATCGACCAAATCTAGAGATTCCATCAACAGCTGGCTATTGGAGCCTTGATCGTATGTTATTCTTCGATGCGACAGCAGATCTAACTCAACAGGCAGCATAGCCTCATATCCATAGGCCAAAGAAAATGGAGTATGGCCTGTTGTTGTTCGATGAGAAGTTCTGTATGACCAGAGGACTTCAAGCAATTGTTCTAGCCATGCCCCCTTTGCTTCCTTAAGTCTTTTCTTCAGAGTATCTTTTAGCGTTTTATTGACTGCCTCGACTTGTCCGTTTGCCTGAGGATGAGAAACTGAAGAAAAGCTCTTGATAATTCCATGTCGTTCGCAAAAATCTGTGAACAAATCACTATCAAACTGGATGTTGTTGTCTAAAACAATCTTTCTTGGCAGTCCATAGCGACACACGATGTTTTTGACTACGAAATCCAACACTTTCTTGGTAGTTATAGTTGCAAGTGGCTCAGCTTCGACCCATTTAGTGAGGTAATCGACGACCACTACGTCGTACTTGATGCCACCCTTTCCTGTGGGTAGAGATCCGATTAGATCTATACCCCAGACTGTGAACGGCCACGGACTTTGCATCTGTAATAGCTCATTAGGGGCTGCTCGTGGAATTTTGGAGAACCTTTGGCATTTATCACACCTCCGTGCAAATTCCATTGAGTCTTCATTCATTGTTGGCCAAAAGTATCCTTGCCTTAGGATCTTTTTTGATAAACTTTGCCCCCCAGCATGGTCCCCACAAAAGCCTTCGTGGACCTCTCTCATCAATTCTTTGGCTTTCTCATTCGAAATACACCTGAGGAGTGGCATTGAGTATCCCCTTCGGTACAAGATTCCATCGACTAGGATATATTTAGCAGCCTGTCACTGAAGGGTCCTGGCATTGTTTCTGTCCATCGATAACACGCCCTGCATGAAGTACTCAATGTAAGGTGCCATCCATGTGTCTGCCACCTGAATCACCAAAGAGGTCTCTTCTGCTCGGATGCTCGGTGTAGATAGCCGTTTAACCGGCACTATGTTTAGAGTGTCAGCATCCTTGGCACTTCCTAACTTGGCCAAAGCATCAACGTTTGAATTTTGGCTGCGAGGTACTTTCTGGAGAGTGTACTTATCAAACTGCGCCAATAGATCCTTCACTTTATCTAAGTAAGCAACCATTTTTAAGCCTCGGGCCTGATACTCGCCAATGATTTGATTGACCACTAGTTGAGAGTCACTGTAGATATCAAGTGACTTTATGTGCATGCTTCTGGCTAGCCATAATCCTGGGAGCAGTGCTTCATATTCGACTTCATTGTTAGAGGCAGTGAAGTCAAATCTGATTGCGCAGTGAAATCAATGCCCCTCAGACGTTATCAAAATCACTTCTGCTCCTGCGTGGTTCTCATTAGAAGAACCATCTGTAAACAACTTCGAAGAAGGAGTTTGACTTTGAAACTCAGGTTCTTCAGGCCCTTCTGGTTGCTCGCTGTCTGAAAGCCCAGTGAGTTCTACAATGAAGTCTGCCAGGGCTTGTCCTTTTATCGCTGCTCGTGGCAAGTAGGAGATATCAAATTGCCCAAGTTCGACCACCCATTTCAACAATTTGCCTACAGCTTCTGGCTTCTGCAGAACTTGCCGTAGAGGTTGGTCGGTCAAAACTTTGATTGGGTGAGCTAGGAAGTAAGGCCGCAACAACTTGGAGGCTAAGATTAAGCAATAGGGTAGTTTTTCAATAGGTGGATACTGCAGCTCCGCTCCTATTAGCCTCTTGCTTACATAATAAACAACCTTCTACACGTCTTCTTCTTCTCTTACTAGGACAGCACTAGCAGCGTATTCCGTGACCGCCAAGTAAATGAACAAAGTTTTTTATCAACTGGCTTTGATAGAATCGGTGGCTGCGACATGTGAGTCTTTAAGGCTTGAAAAGCCTGTTTGCACTCCTCCGTCCATTCGAATTTCTTGTTGCCTCTGAGTAGATTAAAAAATGGGACGCATTTGTCCGTCGATTTAGAAATAAATCTACTAAGACCAGCAATTCTTATGGTCAAGCTTTGAACATCCTTGATCTTCATTGGCGATTTTATATCAACCAAGGCCTTGATCTTCTTGGGATTGGCCTCAATTCCTCGCGAGTTTACTATAAATCCCAAGAACTTCCTTGATCTTACTCCGAAGGATCATTTGAGGGGATTCAACTTCATCTGATATTTGTTCAAGACGTTGAAGCATTCTTGCAAGTCCCCTATATGCCCTTCTGACTTTTTCGACTTAACCAGCATGTCATCGACATATACTTCCATGTTTGTGCCAATCAGTTCCTTAAACATGTGGTTGACCAGTTGTTGGTAAGTCGCACCAGCGTTTTTCAAACCAAAGGGCATTACTTTGTAACAATAAAGCCCTGTATCAGTCTGGAAGCTAGTGTGATCCTCATCAGGAGGATGCATACTGATATGATTATATCCAGAGTATGCATCCATGAATGAGAGAATTTCATGCCCTGCAGTGACATCGGCCAGTTGGTCGATTCTAAGGAGTGGGAAACAATCTTTAGGGCAGGATTTATTAAGGTTTGTGAAATCCATGCATGTTCGCCACTTGCCATTCGACTTGGGAACAAGCACGGTATTAGAGACCCATGATGGATAAAATGCTACCTTGATGAATCCATTCTCCTTTAGCTTCTCAACTTCTTCCTTTAGAGCTTTTGATTTATCTTTGTCGAGCAGCCTCCTTTTCTGTTGCGCTGGTGTAAAACTCTTGTCTACGTTCAGGACATGGCTAATAACCGCAGGGTCTATTCCAACCATTACTTTATGCGACCAGGCAAAGACTTCCTGGTTTTTTCTCAAAAATTCCAGAAGTACTTGCTTCGTTATTGTCTCTAAGTTTTTACCAACTTTCACAACTTTGGTTGAATTTTTTTCATCGATTTGGACCTCCTCAAGGTCCTCGATAGGTCCTACCTCTTCAACAAAATCCCCAAAGTGAGGATCTAAATCTTTGTCCTCACTTTGGGAAACACCCTATTTGGTGACATCATCACCTGATTAGGTTTGTACATCAATTGCCATTTGCAACTCTTTTCCAACAACTTCCCTCGATACACCTTTCTTCACCTTTGATATCGAGGCGTTGTAGTATTCCCTCGCTTCCCGCTAATTTCCCAACACGCATCCTATCCCTGCGTCGGTTGGGAATTTCATGGCAAGGTGCCATATCGAGGTAACGGCTTGTAGGTCAACCAAAATAGGCCTCCCAATTACAGCATTATATGCTGAAGGACAATCAACTACTATGAAAGTAGCAAGTAACGTCCTGTTTGCTGGTGCAGTTCTTGCTGTAACTGGGAGCCTAATCGACCCAGTTGGGGCGAGCCCTTCGCCAGAAAAACCATAAATAGTTTGGTTGCATGGCTCCAGGTCCTTGACAGACAATTTCATTCTTTCCAGTGAAGACTTGTATAAGATGTTGACTGAGCTTCCTGTGTCAACTAACACCCTCTTAACCATCATGTTGGCGATTTGAACATCAACGACCAACGGATCAGAGTGTGGGAATCGTACATGCTGGGCATCATCCTCAAAGAAGGTTATCAATTCTTCCTCTGTTCGAGCCTACTTTGGTGCTCGATTCTCCACACTCATCATCTCGATATCCTGGTCGTGGCGCAGGGTTCAAGCATATCGCTCCCTTTCCTACCCACTGTCCCCTGCAAGGTGTGGGCCACCACAGATGGTGAGTAACGTACCTGCCACAGGAGCTGGTTGTAAAGGTGGCGAGCGTTGGCGTGTAAGCGCCTGCTCGTTGTCACCTTCAGCCTCTCGCTGAGACCCTCCTGCGGCTCGCAAATATCTCCTTAGATGTCCCTGCTAGATCAGGAACTCAATTTTGTCCTTCAACTGGTTGCACTCATTGGAGTCATGTCCATAGACGTTGTGAAAACAAAAAAATTTTGTTGTATCTCTCTTGGAGATATCCTTCCTTATAGGTGCGGGTCGCTTATAAGGAACATTAGAGCTGGTCGCCTGGTAGACCTCTGCTCGACTTTCGACGAGGGCCAAATAGTTGGTAAATCTCGGATCATATCTATTGCCTTTGGGGCGTTTATTGTCAGATGTCGACGGCTCATTGCCCACCCTTTTTCCACCATTTCTGTCATTTCTGTTCCCGTTGGTGACCTTGGCGGGATCTTCCTTCGGTGCCTTGTTCTTCGTAGGTGATTTCCCCTCGTTGGAAATTTCGTCCTCGAGCATGATGTATTGATCAGCTCGATCCAAAAACTCCTGGGTACTCTTTACCCCATTCTTTCTTAGGCTATTCTAAAGGGGAGAATGGCGTCTGACCCCAGCAGTTAGGGCCATCATCTTTCCCACATCGCCCACTGTTTTGGCTCCAGCTGCTGCCCGCATGAAATGTTGGACATATTCCTTTAAGGGCTCTGTAACTCCCTGTGAATTCCTTTAAGGGATCGGTTACACCAGGACAGTTACTATGAATGTTGAACTGTGAATTTAACTCACTAACCGAGTTCTTTGGTTAAAAACATGCTTCTAGGTATTATTAACAGGTTAAGGTGGAAAACCAATCAAAAGGAAATGATATATTTTATTTAAAACATAAAACTGTTCATGGGCCCATAAAAATGTTTACAAGTTATTTACAACTCAAAATGGTCATTACAGTTTAAATTTACAACCCGCCGACCTAAGCGGCAAAAATAGGGTAAACCCCCTAGTTCCTCTGAGAACTCCTTGGCGGTGGTGGTCAAGCAGCCGCATATGTACACATCACCACCTAAGCTCTCCACTCAAAGCTGGGTGAGCTTTTCTTTCCCTTTACCTGCACCACATAGCACCCATGAGCCAAAGCCCAGAAAGAAAACACAATATTGCATGAATATAATATCAACAATGATCATAATAATCATTCAGGACTTTCAGTCCAAAATAAAGGAGTGACAGTTGTAAAAGTCACTAAGGTGAGTTCCGTTCCCATCAGCCATGTGACGATAGGGTCACCTGGGCTTTACAAATAAGTGATCCTTTCACTAGTTTATCAAGATAGGTGTTTGATGAACTAGTCACCAACATAACCTACCGCATGACCATAGAGTCACAACCATGGGATTCCGCTCCCTAGCCACGTGACAAAATAGTCACCTAGGCCTTAGGCCCTGGCTCTGAGTAACTAGTCTTAGACTAGTAAAGCGCTTATAATTTTCATCGACCTTAGTGTCGTCCAACATTAATGCTCCTAGAGTCATTCAATGCTGATATCGATTAGATCTAATATTTTATCAGCTCTGCATTCTCAATGCTTATGTCGTTCCTGACTCTTAGGTCAGTAATACGCGACCAGTGCCGATTCTAAATAGTCAGCGCCATGCACAAGTAAGCGAGATTTGCTAAGCATTTAATATGCAATCAACGTCCACATTTAATAACCAACATGCCTCAATAATAACCACACATGTCATATACACAGGGTGCAGTCTTCTTACCTCTGGTTCGAGTGAGAATGAATAAAAGAACGACCCTTGAGAACGATCTAACTTTTTGATTCCTTAATGGTTACCTAATCATAACCAACTATAACCTCCATTAATGAAAATCAACAATAATAGGGTCTTGACCTAAACCCCACTCTCGGGACCTCGAAATATGACTTATTTCCCAAGCTTGGTTCCTCAAATTAAACTCAAAAATCCAAGAAGAAAAAGAGAGAAAATAGGTACGGGAGAAGTGTAATTGATGCTCTGTTTTTCTTCAAACTTCCACAGCTTTCATGGCTTAAATCAATCCTAGGGGTGAAAAGACTAAAATACCCCTAGTTCAAATAAAGGTTTCTAAAGACTCCCAAGTGCAAAATTGACATTTTCCACCTATTTCGTTAATCACAATTAACACCCTCCAATTCCTGTTATTCTTGATATTCTCAAATACCAATAATTCATATCCTGTTACCCTTTAATTCCCGCCAACGCTCTAATCATTAAAATCACCCCGAGGCTCGCCCCGAGCCCTGAACTTAATCCCGTTATGACTAAACCGCTAATTTTCACTCAAAGATCGCCTCATGCCGAATGGCTCGAACAAATCCACATTATAATGTGGTCTCAACAATATGTCACCGACATGCATACAAATATACAATTACGCCCTCAATGGGCCAAATTACCAAAACACCCCTGTAATGAAATGTGGACTCACATGCATGCATTTAACATCATATTATAATATAATTCACATAAACATGCATATAATCATTTAATGGCATAATAAAACAATTATGGCCCTCCCAGCCTACTAATGCAGCCACTAAACCGCATTAGGGATTTCGAGGCATTACAACTATCCCCTCCTACAGAAATTTTGTCCTCGAAATTTACCTGAATAGCTCGAGATACTGACTCTGCATATCTGACTCCGTCTCCCAGGTCGCTTCCTCGACCTTGCTGTTCCTCCACAATACCTTAACCAAAGGTATCGTCTTATTCATGAGGACCTTGTCCTTTCTGTCAAGTATCTGGACTGGCTGCTCTTCAAAGGAGAGATTTGCCTCAAGCTCCAGATCTTCATAGCTCAAAATATGATGCACATCAGATACATACCTCCGAAGAGCTGAAACATGAAACACGTTATGCACGGCTGACAACGTCGGTGGCAAGGCCAACCTGTAAGCTACTTGACCAACCCTCTCTAGGATCTCAAATGGACCTACAAATCTAGGGCTCAACTTACCCTTCTTCCCAAACCTTTTCATCCTTTCCCATGGTGAGACTTTAAGGAAGACATAGTCTCCCACTTGGAACTCTACGTTCTTGTGCTTGGGATCTGCATAACTTTTCTGCCTACTCTGAGAAGCGAGCATCCGAGCTCTAATCTTCTCAATGGCCTCACAGGTCCTCTGAATTGCCTCAGGACCCAAATATCTCCTTTCACCTATCTCATCCCAATGAATGGGAGATCTGCACTTCTTACCATACACCATCTCATAAGGTGCAACTCCAATGGTAGACTGATAACAGTTGTTGTAGGAAAACTCTATCAAAGGTAGATACTTACTCCAAGATCCACCAAAGTCCAGCACACATGCATGCAGCATGTCTTCCAATATTTGGATTGTCCTCTCATATTGCCCATTTGTTTGAGGATGATAGGCAGTACTGAACTTCAATTGTGTTACCATGGCCTTCTGTAAACTTCCCCAAAATTTAGAAGTAAAAGTAGGGTCACGATCTGACATGATTGACCTCGACGCTCCATGAAGGCACACGATCTCTCTCACATAGATATCTGCATAGTGGTCAACTGTATAGGTAGTCCTCACTGGCAAGAAGTGAGCTGACTTGGTGTAGCGATCCACTATCACCCAAATATAATCATGTTGACCAACAGTCCTGGGTAATCCCACCATGAAATCCATCGTGATGTCCTCCCATTTCCACTCTGGGATATCCAGAGGCTGCAATAACCCTGCCGGCCTCTAATGCTTAGCCTTGACCTATTGACATGTCAAGCACTTAGCCACATATTCCACTACATCTCTCTTCATCCTTGGCCACCAATACAACAATATCATATCCTGATACATCTTCGTGGTGCCTGGATGCAAAGAATAAGGTGTAGTATGAGATTCATCCAGAATCTCTCGCCTCAAAGAAGTGCCTAACGGAACACATATCTGACCCTTGTATCTCAACAAGCCCAAATCAGACACTGTATAATCTCTGGATGCTTCAGCCAAAACATCCTCTCTGATCTTGATCAGTTGTGGATCACTCAACTGACCCTCCTTGATTCTCTCCAACAGTGTAGATTGAAGTGTAATATTGGCCAACTGGCCCACCAGCAACTCTATACCAGCTCTGGTCATATCATCTGCTAACTCTCTGGCTATCAGCCTCGCACCATAAATCTTCCTCGGACCTTTTCGGCTTAAAGCATCAGCTACCACGTTAGCTTTTCCTGGATGATATAGAATCTCACAATCATAATCTTTTACTAACTCCAGCCAATGCCTTTGTCTCATATTCAGATCTATCTGTGTGAGGAAGTATTTCAGTCTCTTGTGGTCTGTATAGATCTCACACTTCTCCCCATAAAGATAATACCTCCATATCTTTAAAGCAAAGACCACAGCCGCCAACTCTAAATCATGAGTGGGATATCTCTTTTCTTACTCCTTCAGCTAACGAGAGGCATAAGCAATTACCTTCTCTGACTGCATCAAAACACAACCCAAACCCTGATGAAAAGCATCACAATAAATCACAAACTTCTCCTGGTCTGTCAGGAGACTCAGAATCAGAGCTATAATCAATCTCTGCTTTAGTTCCTGGAAGCTGTTCTCACATTTATCTGACCACACAAATTTCTGACTATTGCATGTCAGCTCAGTCAATGCAGTAGTAATCTTTGAGAACCCTTCCACGAAACGCCTATAATAACCTGCCAATCCAAGGAAACTTCTAACCTCAGAAGCATTCTTTGGCCTTGGCGAATCTTTGACTGCCTCAATCTTTGCTGGATCTACTTTTATCCCCTCCTTACTGACAATGTGCCCAAGAAAAGATACCTGAGACAACCAAAACTCACATTTCTTGAACTTTGCAAACAGTCTGTGTTCCCTCAGTCTCTGTAGAACCAACCTCAGATACTGCTCATGCTCTGACTCAGACTGAGAATATACCAGGATATCATCGATGAAGATGATCATAAACTAGTCTAAATAATCCTTGAACACCCGGTTCATCATATCCATAAAAGCAGCAGGGGCATTAGTCAATCCAAAAGACATGACTGAGAACTCATAATGCCCATACCTGGTATGAAAAGCAATATTCAGTATGTCTCCCTCCCTGACCCTCAACTGATGATAACCAGAACGAAGGTCGATCTTTGAGAATATTGTCTTACCTTGCAATTGATCAAACAGATCATTTATCATTGGCAAAGGATACTTATTCTTGATTGTTAGCTTATTCAGTTCTCTGTAATCAATGCACATCCTCAGAGAACCATCTTTATTTTTCACAAACAACACTGGCGCTCCCCAAGGTGAGAAACTAGGTCTGATAAAACCCAAATCTAGCAACTCTTGCAACTGTACTTTCAATTCCTTTAACTCAGCTGGGGCTATTCTGTAAGGTGCTCTAGACATTGGCTCTGTCCCTGGTGCCAGTTCTATCACGAACTCAATCTCTCTGTGTGGTGGCAACCCTGGCAAATCTTCTGGAAACACATCCATAAATTCACAAACAAGTCTGGTCTCTTCTGGTCTCACTGGCATGACCTGAGTATTATCAACCACACTGGCTAAGAATCCAATGCAACCTCCTTGCAATAGATCCCTAGCCCTCAAAACAGAAATCATAGGTATGCAAGGTCCATGCACAGTACAAACAAACACAAAAGGATCCTCACCTTCAGGCTCAAAAGTGACCATCTTCCTTCTGCAATCAATTGTTGACCCGTACTTCACTAACCAATCCATACCCAATATCATGTCGAAGTCAGTCATAACCAACTCTATCAAATCCACTGACAACTCTCTGCCCTCCACTGTCACTGGCAAAGATCTGACCCATCTCCTGGATACCACTAATTCCCCAGTGGGTAACAAAGTTCCAAACCCCACAAACATAAAAATCATAGGGTCTACACAGTCTATCAATAATTCTACTAGCAACAAAAGAATGTGTAGCACCAGAATTAATCAAAACACTATAAGGGGTTCTAGCACTAAGAAGCTGACCTGTAACTACTGAAGGAGAAGCCTCAGCATCTGCTTGTGTCAATGCGAACACTCGAGCTGGGGTCGATCTATTTGATTTCCTGGGTTCTTCTTTTCTTGCTTTAGGGCAATCCTTCTTAAGATGGCCCACTGCTCCACGCGAAAAGCAGGCCCTTGTCCTACACTCTCCCAAATGACGCCTCTTGCACCTAGGGCATTCAGGATAAGACTTCCAGGCTTCATTACCACCTGGACGACCCATTGAAACACCACGGGGCCGCTTATCAGGACCCATAACTGGGAAGGTGTCAGGAATCTTCCTCTTCTGATCACTGGGGCCTCCACCCCTACCAGAACCCACAAATGGAGGACCTATCCTCATGAACTCCTTTTTGGCTGCACTATCTCGCCAGATCTTATTCTCTACACTCTCAGCTGTGAGTGCCTTCTCAACCACCTATGCATAGGTAGTAACCCCAACCACAGTGGTAATATGAACATCATGAGCTAATCTAGGTTGTAGCCCCTGGAGAAATCTCTCCCTCCTGGTCCCATCAGTGGGCACCAGCTCCATGGAAAACTTTGCCAAATGATCAAACTTCAAGGCATACTCAGTCACTGACAAACCTCCCTGAAGTAGCCTGATGAACTCCTCAGCCTTTGCCGCCCTGATAGCATCATTATAATATTTCTTGCTGAATAGAGTCTGAAACGCTTCCCAACTCAGGGCATTGACGTTTCTGGTCTGGGTTATAACCTCCCACCAAATTCAGGCATCCTCCTGAAACATGTATGTGGCACAAGCCACCCTTTCATTACCAGTCACCCTCATGAAGTCCAGGATGGTGATAATCATACTCATCCACTGCTCAACTTTGGCAGGATCTGCACTGCCATAAAAAACTAGAGGTTGCTATTTTTTGAACCTTTCATAGTGAGGCTCCCATTTATTACCAACCTCAGGCAGCTGCTCAGCTGCTGGCACCGATGCAGGAGGTGCCTTAGATACACTAGCTACTGCAGGAGCTTGCTATTGTCTCAGGAGGCGAACTTCTTCTCCCTGTCTCAACACTGTAGCCTGCAGATCGTTAAATAACTGCTGCCAGTTTGCAGGAGCTGGCTGTGGAATCTATCTCTGGTCATTCTCTTGACCCTAATTATTATTATTCTGGCCTTGATCACTCTAGCCATCTGATGTATCTGTTTGTCCTGGATTCATTCTTATCAACTTATACCTTGTTGAAACAATAGTCAATACAACCAGTCAGGTAGTAATAACTAAACCTCTTGCCGCCTTATGGTCCAAGAACAAGCAAATAATTATCATATTCCACAGTCATACAAATATACAAATAGATACATGATTATAGCATGTAGCACTTAGCATGTATCACATAATAATTCACAATCAACAATACTAATAAGTATGTTCCAGCAACTTCAGTACTATTTAGCACACGGTTGTTGAAGATGTAATATTCAGGGCACAGGTTTAACATGGTGTATCATGTGTACAGGTAAAGCATTTATACTATATTTAAGCAGTTATACATATAACTACATAAATAGTTACCAAACCATGAGTCGAGCTTGTCTTCAGTGGTGAGTGTACATGCCCAGCCAGTCTACAGGAACCCTAACATTTGCATGCTCTGATACCAAGTTGTAATGCCCTGGTTACCCCAGGACAGTTACTGTGAATGTTGAATCGTGAATTTAACTCGCTAACCGAGTTCTTTGGTTAAAAATGTGCTTCTAGGTGTTATTAACAATTTAAGGTGGAAAACCAATCAAAAGGAAATGATATATTTTATTTAAAACATAAAACTGTTCATGGGCCCATAAAAATGTTTACAAGTTATCTACAACTCAAAATGGTCATTACAGTTTAAATTTACAACCCGCCGACCTAAGCGGCAAAAATATGATAAACCCCCTAGTTCCTCTTAGAACTCCTTGGCCGTGGTGGTCAAGCGGACGCATATGTACACATCACAACCTAAGCTCTCCACTCAAAGCTAGGTGAGGTTTTCTTTCCCTATACCTGCACCACATAGCACCCATGAGCCAAAGCCCAAAGAGAAAACACAATATTGCATAAATATAATATCAACAATGATCGTAATAATCATTCAGGACTTTCAGTCCAAAATAAAGGAGTGACAGTTGTAAAAGTCACTAAGGTGAGTTTCGTTCCCATCAACCATGTGACGATAGGGTCACCTGGGCTTTACAAATAAGTGATCCTTTCACTAGCTTATTAAGATAGGTGTTTGATGAACTAGTCACCAACATAACCTACCGCATGACCATAGAGTCACAACCATGGGATTCCGCTCCCTAGCCACGTGACAAAATAGTCACCTAGGCCTTAGGCCCTGGCTCTGAGTAACTAGTCTTAGACTAGTCAAGTGCTTATAATTTTCATCGACCTTAGGGTTGGTCCAGCATTAATGCTCCCAGATTCATTTAATGCTGATATCGATTAGAACTAATCTTTTATTGGCTCTGCGTTCTCAACGCTTATGCCGTTCCTGACTCTTAGGTTAGTAATACGCGACCAGTGCTGATTCTGAATAGTCAGCGCCATACACAAGTAAGAGAGATTTGGTAAGCATTTAATATGCAATCAACATCCACATTTAATAACCAACATGCCTCAACAACAACCACGCATGTCATATACACAAGGTGCAGTTTTATTACCTCTGGTTCAAGCGAGAATGAATAAAAGAACGACCCTTGAGAACGATCTGACTTTTTGATTCCTTAGCGGTTACCTAATCATAACCAATTATAACCTCCATTAATGAAAATCAACAATAATAGGGTCTTGACCTAAACCCCACTCTCGGGACCTCGAAATGTACCCACACGGTGAGTAGATTTGATCCCGGGCCTTAAGGATTGAAACCCCGAGCCAAAATCTCTTAAAAATGCTCAAAACAGGATTCTGAAGGAACAGAGTAATGCCCCAGCGCTACTCACTAGCACCCCAGCACTCATCTCATAACCAAAAATGCCCAAAGCCAACTCTGGGTAACGCTGTAGCGCCCCCTTGTGGGCGCTACAACGCTACACCCAGCCTGATCTGCCTCTGAATCTTCTCCCTTCGACTCCTCCATTTCCCACTTGATTCAAATGCTTCCAAACCTTAAATCAAGTGCCAAATGAACCCAAAAACCATCCCCACATGTACTAGGCATCACAACCCCAAAAACCCTAGCCAAAAACTCCAAGCAAAGCCAATCAACCCACCTAGAAATCTCAACTGAAATCCAAAGCAAAAACAGAGCAAACCAGAGATTTAATGGCTAGAATCTTACCTCAAGTTCAGATTATGATGCTCTTCAATGTTGGAACACACTCCCAAGCCCTCAAGACTTATTTCCCAAGCTTGGTTCCTCAAATTAAGCTCAAAAATCCAAGAAGGAAATGAGAGAAAATAGGTACGGGAGAAGTGTAATTGATGCTCTGCTTTTCTTCAAACTTCCACAGCCTCCATGGCTTAAATAAATCCTAGGGGTGAAAAGACAAAAATACCCCTAGGTCAAATAAAGGTTTCTAAAGACTCCCAAGGGCAAAATTGACCTTTTCCACCTATTTCGTTAATCACAATTAACACCCTCCAATTCCTGTTATTCTCGATATTCTCAAATACCGATAATTCATATCCCGTTACCCTTTAATTCCCAACAACGCTCTAATCATTAAAATCACCCCGAGACTCGCTCCGAGCCCCGAACTTAATCCCGTTATGACTAAACCGCTAATTTTCACTCAAAGATCGCCTCATGCCTAATGGCTCGAACAAATCCACATTATAATGTGGTCTCAACAATATGTCACCGACATGCAAACAAATATACAATTACGCCCTCAACAGGCCAAATTACCAAAACACCCCTGTAATGATATGTGGACTCACATGCATGCATTTAACATCATATTATAATATAATTCATATAAACATGTATAATCATTTAATGTCACAATAAAACAATTATGGCCCTCCCAGACTACTAATCCAGCCACTAAATCGCATTAGGGATTTCGGGCCATTACAGGCTCTCCTTCTTTTTGGCAGATTTCCACTAGCTGGTTGGCCTCAGTGGGGTGTACGCGACCTGCGTAGAATTGTCCGTAAAGTCCCTTCACGAAAATTTCCCAGGATACTATACTAGCAGGAAAGAACTTAAAGAACCACTCCTGGGCGGTGTCAGATAGTGTAGCGGGGAAGATCCTGCAACGGGCATCGTCTGACACTTTATGTATATCCATTTATATCTCAAATTTGTTGACATGAGATACTGGGTCTCTGTACCCATCAAAGTTTGGCAGTACTGGCATTTTGAATTTTTTGGGGGTTTCCGCCATAACTATCCTTTGCATAAACGGAGTGCCTCTCCTTCGGTTGTACTCTATGTGGGATATTCGACTCCCGACCAACTAATGTGCTGCCTGGTTCAGAGGATCAATTTATGCCTGAACCACATCTGGGATCACTGGGGCGACCAGTGCTGGAGGAGCGTACTCATCATGCCTCTCATGACGATCATTGAGTACGTCCCTCAAATCATCATCCCTACGCCTCTGTCGCTAACTCCTAGCCAATCAAAGAGGTTATTTTGTTGGGGTTGCCCCCCATCGTTATGACTCGCCGACCTATTTTCTCTAGGTGGGGGGTTTCCACCTCTTTTTTCGTTCCCCCGACCAGCATTCCCTCTGCCCAAATTTGTCTCATTATAGTCAAGGTCGTCTCTAAATTGTGGCTGACTATGGCGCGATCGGCTGTTCACGCTGTTTCCTCCTTGGGCTGGAATCTCCCGAGTGTCAGGGGGAGGCTTGCGCTGGTCGTTGGGTCCCAGTGCATTATTATGTCATGGGGGGCTTGACCACAGAGCCTGACTCATTGTTTCTTCTGTTGGCAGAATGACGCTTCCCCCTACTTGGTGGAATTGGCATTTCGTCCCCTGGATGTCTAGGGCTGCGGGGCGACTGCCCAGCCCTACTCTGCCTCCGGTGCTAGGGATTGCCATAACCAACTTGAGATGGTGGTTGCTGTTCATGATCCCGAATTGGAACATCATCCTGAGCCACAGGTGGCTGCTCCGGCCTTTGAGGGCTTGCTGGCTGGAGCGGAAGACTTGGATTGGGAGCCTGATGAGGTGGTGCATACGATGGCTGATCCGGTTAAGAGGCTAGTGCAACCTGTCCTCAAGCCAATTGAATGGCTACTTCAAGAGCGGCTGTGGCATCCCTCTGCCGACGGTCCATGTCTGCATGCCGCTCACTCAGCTCATGGTGTTGACGCTCAATCTCCCTTTGCTGCAGCGCCAAGGTTTCCGCTGCATTCTCCTGATTGGCCTTCAGATTGGCCAACTCGTCCTGCAACACCCCCAGTGTTGCCCTCAACGTCTCCAAATATAATTCCTCCTCTTAGAATTCCAAATGTGATTCACTCTCAGCCACATTTGGAGGAGGAGGTTGAGATGATGCAGCGCCAGCAGTCTGTCCAGCTCTCTTGGATGTCTTCGCCATTTGATTTTCTTAAAGCTTCTTGATCAAACTCTCCATGAAAGCACCAGAATGTTGACCCTCGATTTGGCCAACGACACGGAGTCAGAAATACGACAAAGAAATAAGAAGGCAATCAAGAATGGAATCAAATGGTGAGAAATGACGCAAATAATTTATAGTGGTTCGGCCCCAACAATGTGGTAACAACCTACGTCCTCTTAGTGTTATTATTGATGTTGAATCCCAATTCCGTGATCAAAGAACTAGGGTTCTTGAGTTTCACAAGCCTTAGGAGAATTACAACTTTTTGGTGGATAATCACACTTACGCTCTTTCTATGTGTATTAAAAAAAAAGGTTCAAAAGTCCCTTCCTTGAGCCATCTCATGCATATTTATAGGCTCAAGGAGAGTTACATGGGCCAATGGGCCTTAATTCTCCTTAATATTAGCATATTAAGGTAATAAAAAGAATATAATAAATGTAGTTATTACAAGATTACATATCTTTAAAGGAAATAACCTAAAGCATGCGACCAGTCTGGTTGCATCTAATCATGAGATCTGATGAAGCAATAAGGAGCTGGTCGATAGTCGAATAGTACCTCCTCACTTTGACGCTGCCACGGGCCAACCGTGTGCAATAAATTCTTGCCACGTCATCAGGAGCCATTTTTGGGTAAAGAGGGTTGTATCCTATTTTTGGTGACTGAGCCCTACAGGCTGGGCACTATAGATTGCGTTGCCTGCTTTTTTGACTCATGAATTATAACATTCTCTGGCCACTAGCTGGTTCCCCTTAAGACATCCTACACCTGCTCGGGTTGGGAATTTGAGTAATAAGTGAAAAAATGAGGATACCGCTCGGAGGTCATATAGGGCTGGCTGCCCTATCATGGTGTTGTATGAAGAGGGAATGTCAATTACTACAAACAAAGCCATTACTGTGTTGCATTTAGGTGTCATCCCTACTGTTAAGGGAAACCTTATACTTCCTGAGAGGGCCATACCATTTCCAGTAAATCTATACAGCAGCTAGTCGCATGGTTCCAAGTCTCTAACACTTAAATCCATCCTTTCTAGGGTATTCTTGAATAGAATACTAGCAAACGAAAAATGATCAATCATCGTCTGATCCACGATCATGTTGGTGATTTGCACCTCTACCACCAAAGGGTCATTATGTGGATAATGTACGTGACTTGTGTCTTCCTCACTAAATGTGATGGGCTCACATTCGTATCGAGGTTGCTTGGGAGTACGCTCCTGGGCAACTAGTACATCTTCCCCTTGCTCGTGTCTAAGAGAACGAGCATATTTTTCTCGGGCTTTGCCGCTATTACTGGCCAAATATGGTCCTCCACAGATCATATCTAGCCGGCAAGCAATCGATGGTGGCAAGAGTGGTTGATTGCTTTGATATTGTTGAAGAGGTTGTTGGAGCTGTGGGTCAGTAGTCGGTCGTACATACCTCTTCAGATGAGCATTGTTTTGTCTAATGAGGAATTCTATTTCCTCCTTCAAGTGGTTACATTCATTGGTTTCATGACCATAGTCATTGTGAAACTGGAAAAATTTATTCATATCTCGTCTACTAGCATCTTTCCTTAATGGTGGTGGCCTCCTGTAGGGTACTACTGCCTGGGAGGCATTGAAGACATCTGCCCAAGACTCCATTACGATAGCGTAAGTAGTAAATTTGGGCACGTATTCTCGTGGTTTTGTCAACTCGGTGGTCTTAGGCTTCTTATTGTCATTTTGGCTACTGTTACCCCCAGCTCCGTTACCACGCTTGCCGTTCTTGCCCCCATTTTTACTTCCCTCTACAGGGTTGGTGGTGTTCCTAGCACTTGTTTTCTCTTGCTCAGCAGTTGCCTAGGTAGGATTATTCACCTTTCGTTCAGCTTCTTCTAACTTGATAAATTCTTTTGCCCTGTCGATAAATTCTTGAGTGGTACGCGCTGACTTCCTCTTCAAGCTACTCTAGAATAAATTTTTTACCTTGACTCCTGAATTGATGGGTATCAACTTACCATCATCACTAAGGGACTTTACCTTGGTGGCCTCTTGCATGAAACACTGAATGTAATTTTTTAGAGGCTCATCGTCCCTTTGTTTGATGTCCACCAAATCATTTGGTTTGCCTGGAAGGGGCATTGCTGAGGAGAACTGCGAATAGAATATGCGGATGAAATCGTCCCATGATGTGATTGATCCTGGTTGTAGCTTGAAGAACCATCGATGGGCAGTTTTTGACAGGGTTGCTGGGAAGATCCTGCACCTGGCGTCATCTCGAACCCCCTGGAGGTTAGTTTGTAGTTCGAAGTGATGAATGTGGGATACTGGGTCCACCAACCCAGTATACATTTTCCATGTTGGCATTTTGAATTTGACAGGTATTGGCAGCTGATTTATACGGTCTGAAAATGGGGAACCCTTTTGTCTTTCCATTTCAATATCTGTTAACTTAGGGGCTGTCAAGTCCCTTACTAGTCGGGTTAGCACATCCAGCTGGGCTTGGATGTTAGGGTCTGTAGCTGCCCGAGGTTGTGCTGCATTACGGACCTCATCCATTCTCGGGTCCCGAACAAGCTCAGGTGAAACTACGTTATTCGAATCCCGATTTTCCCTACTGCGATTGAGAGCATCTCGAAGGTCCTCACCTCCCAAGGGACCCATCCGATTGAAAACAGAATTTGGCCGATGCCTGCCCCCGGTGTTCTAGCTATCTGCTTTTCTTGGTACTAGAGGTACTCCCTAGAACCCTCCACCTCGGGGTGGTTGGTTGTTAGGGATTTCTTGCCCTTGTGGGACAAACGGTCCTTCGGGCTGGTTACCCTCCTGTCCTTGGTTATTAGGCTGGTGAACTTGGATTGTTGCCTCATCATGGCCATACCCATCAACATAATGGGGCCTATATGCGCTACTCACCTACAGCTCATCTCTTCAAGACCTTGGTCGGTACTCTTGTTGTTGTCTGTACCGACCAGGTTGCTGCTGGTAGTTCTGAGGTTGACCGCCCTTGTTTGGTGCTGGGACTCGAGGATTGCCATCTCGTCCTGCGACGCTAGGATTCCTATCACGGTTACCACCCTAAGGTCTTGGCCGAACATCTCTGGCTTGGTCCTGTCCCGTGCCACGTCTTGGCAAGACCTGCTCATCTGTCGGTAAAGGTCGTCTATTATTATTGGCCTAGGCACCCCGACCAGATCTGTGACTCCTAGTTGGACCTTGGTTTCCATTATGAGGCTGAGCCTCTGGCCCATGCATGACACCTTCACCGAAACCAAAAATGGGAGGGCGTATTTGGTTTTGGCAGTAGTGCGAGCTGTGGTTCCCATACCTTGTGTCTGTTGCTGCTGCATGTAATTTCGAATAGACTCAGCAACCTCCCTTGTCTGACATTCCATATCCTCTTGTCGAGCTTGTATCTCTCGTGCATGTCGATCCATCCACTCTTGAAAATCTCTTCTTTGTTTTTCGAAGGCTTCATTAAGGGTCTCCTGAACAGTGGCCCGCCCATGATTCATTGAGGCCAGTTGATCCTACATCTATCCAACGACTTCCCTTATCTGATCAATCTCAGGGCCGAGTCCTTCAATATCTACATGGGGCTCATACCATCCAGGGCCTCCAGCCCTGGGTCCCTATTGGTTGGTACCCCGCGCAGCAATTCCACCAAACGTTCCTGCCTGAGTAATTCCAGCAGAAGCAGCAACCCCTTGTCCAGCTGCGGTGGGCCCAGCGGTTTGCCCCCTAAGACCAGATGGATTCCTAGGCGGCAAATCACTTCGCTGCCCATTGAAATTGCTTATTGACGGGACTTGGTGAGAGACTTCAGCCTCGGGCTCTGGAGGCTCCTGGCTTGATCTTCTGGTTGAGACTACCATCTTTGCAGCAATAAAATCTAAATGTAATTGTCTTTAGCTCTTAATGAAAGCACCAAAATGTTGACTGATTTTTTGGCCAACTAACGCGGAGTTAAAATAATTATTTAGAGAGCTTACATTCAGACAATCAATGAACTATAGATAAGCCAAGAATCAATTAACTATGAGAAATGAATGATAAAAGACACTAGAAATTATAGAGGTTCGGCCCCAAAAGATGGTAATGACCTACAACCTCTTCAATTTGTATTGATCTTAAAGGTTTACACAAGATGACCAGTGAAAACAGGTACAACTCCAAGTGTGAAAACAATACAGGATGACAAAATCTCTGCTAAGTGTTCCTAAAGAACTGGTCGGTATATTCCTGGTGCTGGTCGGTAGGCTAAAAGTCTCCACCCCCTCCACGGGGGTGGAAGACCTGCATTTATACTCTTCCCGATGCCCAGCAGTTGCGCCTGCCTCGTAACTACTGCAAAATATCCCTTTCTTCTCGCAGGTGGTTGCTGTCCTATTTGTTAGGAGGTTTGACCGAGTGTTCAGGCGAACTGTTAGGCATGAGGAGGATTTAACTGACTTCATCTGACCAGGTATACCGGGTTTCCTGGAGGGCATACCGAGCAACCACTTTTCTGGTAAGCATATTGCGCAACTAATGTTATTCATTGAGCAAGTGTGTTCTTTCCATCTTCTTTGTCTGTTGGACGCCTCTACCACGTGATAAGAATAAAAGGACATATGCTTCCACTATAATTCCATGTGGCCCACCTTCATGCCCTATCAACTGTGCATATTTTTGGGATAACACCAAGGATTATGCAGTGTGATTCAGTTTGGATCATTATGGACAAGTATACAAAGTTAGCTCACTTCTTATCGGTGAGGATCACTTATACTATTGACCAGTACGCAGATCTCTATGTGAGAGAAATTGTGCGCCTTCATGGGGCACTGAGGTCGATCGTGTCAGATCAGGACCCTACATTCACTTCTAAGCTCTGGGGAAGTTTGCAGAGGGCCATGGGTACATAGTTGAAGTTCATTACTGCTTATCATCCTCAGACAGATGGACAATCTGAGAGGACGATCCAGATATTAGAGGACAAGCTGCGAGCATGTGTGCTAGTCTTTGATGACACCTGGAGTAAGTATTTTCCTTTGATAGAGTTTTCCTACAACAACAACTATTAGTCGACGATTGGGGTGGCTCCTTATGTGATGTTGTATGGTAGGAAATGCAGATCTCCCATTCATTGGGATGAGACAGGAGAAAGGAGATACTTGGGTCCTTAGGCAATTTAGAGGACCAATGAGGCCATTGAGAAGATTAGAGCTTGGATGCTCGCTTCTCAAAGCAGACAGAAAAGTTATGCTAATCTCAAACATAGGAACGTGGAGTTCCAAGTGGGAGACTATGTCTTCCTTGTTATATTATTTTATAATATAATGTAATATTATATTATTTTATAATGTTTTAGATTAAATAAATGTGACATAGAGTGTCACATATTGTAACATATAATAGAGAGTTACATTACTTGGATATATGTGAAATATCCAAACATGTAACATATTTGGTGTTACAAATTCATCACAAATTTGTAACTCCTAAATATCACCCATTATTGTGTAGATTTGTTGTTACACAATATTGAGATGAATTTCTTAAAGCCATATGAGAAATGGCTGATAGAGATGTGATTTTAATTCCCATATTGTGTATGGAAGTTACAAAATCAAGTGGGAATAAATTGGAACATTTTGGAAAAAAACTAAAAAAATTGGTTGTTAAAAACTGAATTTGTATGAAGTTGTTAGCCACTAGGGCCGCGGCGCTTGAAACAAGCGCCGCGGCCCTAGTGGCTGACAGCTTCATACAAATTCGTTTTTTATCCAATTTTGAACGTTTCCAACAGCCAAGTAACTCCCAAATCTCTATTTTAATTCCATAAAACATCCAATTAATCATTGGTAACAGCCATGGGGGTTGGTGGAATTTGAAATTCAAAGGGTGTCTCAAAACTCTATAAATAAGAGCCTAATGCTCACTTGTAAGACACAACATTTCTATCCATTAGAGCACTTGGCTAGAAACACCTTGAGGCTTGATTATTCCAGAAAGCATTTCCAATATCTGTGAGAGATCCCTTAGTGCTTGAGTTAGGGGGAAATAAGCTTTTGGACAAAGGTTTCAAACCTTGTTCAAGTTGGTGATCCCCAACACTCTTTACTTTGGTTGTGTGAGTGAGAGTTCTTAGTTCATTGTTCTTATATTCTATTGCTTTTCATTTCTTCTATTATTCTATATTTACTCTTTTATATGTATCTTTTGTTTTAGAGTTGTAATCTCATCTATATATTTCATTCTACTACTTCTAGTTTATTTGTATCTTTTTGTCTTAGAGTTGTATCTTCTATTTCTATCATCTTCTACCTCTTTCTCTATATTTACATGTAATTTTTTTCATAGAGTTGTAACACTTTTTAATCAATAATATTTATTTGTAATATTTAGTTTAGAGTTGTAATTATCTTACCTATTTCCATTGAGGCAAATACATATTTTCCTAACATTCCTTAGAGTCTCGCCATGGAAAGGGGTGAGAAGATTTGGGAAGAAGGGCAAGCTGAGCCCTAGATTCATAGGTCCATTTGAGATCTTGGAGAGGATTGGTCAGGTGGCCTATAGGTTGGCCTTACCTCCGGCATTGTCAGCTGTGCATAATGTCTTTCACATTTTAGCTCTTCGGAAGTATGTGTCAGATGTGACTCATGTGTTGAGTTACGAGGATCTGGAGCTTGAGGCATACCTCTTCTATGAGGAACGACCAATCCAGATACTAGACAGAAAGGACAAGATCCTGAGAAATAAAACTATACCTTTGGACAAGGTATTATGGAGGAGCAGCAAGGTCGATGAAGTGACCTGGGAGTTGGAGTCAGATATGTAGAGTCAGTATCCTGAGCTGTTCAAGTAAAATTTCAAGGATGAAATTTCTATAAGGACGGGATAGTTGTAACGTCTCAAATTTCTTAATATGGCTTAGTGCCTGGATTAGGAGGCCAGGAGGGCAATAATTGATTAAATGTGTTATTATGTGATTATATGCATGATTATGTGTGTTTTATTATCATATGGTTGGATTTGCATATATGTGGGCCATTTCTTCTAAGAATGACATTTTCATAATTTTGGCCCGTTGAGGGCGTATTTGTGTATTTATGTGCATGTATGTGATATATGGGTGAGATCAGATTATTATGTGATTATGTTTGAGCAATTCAGCATGAGACAATCCTAGGAAGCAAGTTTGCGGTTTTGTTATAATGGGGTTAATTACTGGGCTTGGGGTAAGCCTAGGGGTAATTTGGTGCTTAGTACATTACTGGGATTGAGTGGGTAATGGGAAATGATTTGGTAATTAATTGTGGATATTGAGAATGATGGGAATTGGAGGATGTTAATTATGATTAATGGGGTAGGTGGTAATGACAACTTTGCCCTTGGGTGGCTTTGAGGTAGTATAATGGCCCTAGAGGCATTTTAGTCATTTTAGGCATTGGATAGGCTTGGCCAAGGGAAGGTTGGCTGTAGAATGAACCAAGGAAAATAGAGCTTTCTCTCTCTTCTCTGTCAATCATTTCCTCTCTCTCACTCAGTTGGATTTTTGAGGCAAAGTTAGAGAATTCAAGCTTGAGGATTAAGACTTGGAGTCTAGAATTGAGTTTTAGCAAGTGAAGGGATTTAGTTCATAGCTGAGGTGAGTTTTTAATTCTGTTTGTGACTGGTTTTCCTCTATTTTTAAGGTTATTTATAAGCTTGAGAGTTTTAGATCGTGAATGGGGTATTTGGAGGTGTTTTAGGTGTTATGAAGCTTGGGTTTTATTGCAAGATTTGTGGTTATGTGGTTTTCATGTTTGATTTTGTATTGGGGTTGTTTGGTTGTGTTTTTGGCTGATTTTGGATTGAAGAAAATGCAGGGGAGCTAGGTTTGCAGGGTCAAGTCGCGACCGTGTTCTTGGGCGCCGCGACTTGAGCAAACCCCAGAGCCTTCATTGGGCTCTGTTTGGCAAGCACGCCTCGACCCTCAAGGGCAAGTCGCGGCCTGCCCCTGGCACCCAGACAAGGGGCTGTCTGTCTGGGAGGCGCGCTGTGACCCTTGGAGGCAGGTTGCTGCCCGCCTGTTCCTTTTTGGACATGCTTGGTTTTACTTTGTTTTAAGGGTGGGTAACCTTAAGGCTTGGGATCGAACCTACTACCTGGTTTAGTAGAGTTCGAGGTCTTGAGGGCTTGGTCCGGGAATCTTTTATTACTCATTTTATTGATGTGATTTCATATTTGGTTATGATTAGGTTACCGCTAATGGCCTAAGGTCAGGATCGTGCTCAAGGGTTGTTCTTAACTTATTTTACACTCGAGCTTGAGGTAAGAGAAGTGCACCCATTATGTGATTGATAACTCTACAAAATAGAGTTATTTTACCATATTTTATATGCTAATTGTTGCTTAATTCTTGAGATTTTAATTAATTTATTATGTTTTAAAGTAATTTTGAATTTATTAGGTTTATTTTGATTTTATATATTTTTGGGTGTGTTTATAGTTATTTGTTGTAAAATGTTGTAGTTAATTATTTGAATTATTGTTGTTTAATTTGAGGTAAAAAAATGTTATATTATTGAACTTAAATGTTAAATATAAATTAAGTTTTAATTAATATTTTCATGGAACTTATGTTGTATATTTGATTATTGAAAATATTTAGTTTTAATTTAATTTATGGTTTTTTATAGGAAATATGTATTTTTGGGCACTTGAAAAGAAAGAAAAAGAAGGGAAAAAAGTGTGGTAAAACTAAAAATTGGCCCAAGCTTTCAGCAGCTCCTTCGGCCCAATCACATCAGCCCACAGCCTCCAGCTACCCTCTCAAGCCATACGGGCCCTCCTTCACCCATTCGGCCAACCCCAACATCCCAACCGAAGACCCCTTCACCTAGCTTCCTGCCAAGCTAGCGCCTGGCCCTCTCTTCCAGCCGAACTCACTCCAGCAGGCCCACCACGTGGCCCAATTCCCACCTCACTGCTCCAGCCCAACAGCCACACCTGCCAAAGCTGCCATTTTCTCTCCATGAGACCAACATAGCTCATTTGGCCCCTTTGCCATGTTCGGTGGGATGTTCTATACGACTAGAGGAGTTCAGGCAGCTGTTCTGGCCATGCTCCTTTAGCTTCCTCGAGCCTTTTCTTCAGGGTATCTTTCAATGTTTTATTAACTGCCTCGACTTGCCCATTTGCTTGGGGGTGAGCAACTGAAGAAA
This sequence comes from Humulus lupulus, assembly GCF_963169125.1. NCBI lineage: Eukaryota > Viridiplantae > Streptophyta > Magnoliopsida > Rosales > Cannabaceae > Humulus > Humulus lupulus. The sequence continues at coordinate 164,376,102 of NC_084801.1, read as the reverse complement.
AGCTCTTGATGATGCCATGGCTTTCGCAGAAGTATGTGAACAAGTCACTATTAAACTGGGTGCCATTGTCCGAGACAATCTTTCTTGGTAATCCATATCGACAAACAATGTTTTTGATAACAAAGTCAAGTACTTTCTTTGTCATTATGGTTGCTAGCGGTTCAGCCTCGGCCCATTTTGTGAAGTAGTCGACAGCTACCACTGCATATTTCACACCACCTTTCCCTGTTGGTATGGACCCGATCAAGTCTATACTCCATATTGCGAAGGGCCATGGACTTTGCATTTGCTTTAACTCATTGGGAGCCGCTCGTGGGATCTTGGAAAACCGCTGACACTTATCACACTTTCGCACGAACTCCATCGAGTCCTCATTCATCGTTGGCCAGAAATATCCCTGTCTTAGGATCTTTTTTGATAGGCTTTGCCCCCCAGCGTGGTCTCCGCAGAAGCCTTCATGCACCTCCTTCATTAGCTCTTTAGCCTTCTCTAGCGTAACACATCTGAGCAGTGGCATCAAGTATCCTCTTCGGTACAAAATGTTATCGACCAGGATATACCTTGCAGACATTCTTTGAAGGGTCCTGGCTTTGTTTCTATCTGCCGGTAGTGTGCCGTTCGTGAGATACTCTAAGTATGGTGCCATCCATGTATCTGCTAATTGGATCACCATACTGGTTTCGTCTGCTCGTATGCTTGGTGTGCATAGCCGCTCAACTAGCACTATATTTAAAGTGTCAACATCTTTTGCACTCGTGAGTTTGGCTAAGGCATCTGCGTTTGAATTCTGATCTCGAGGTATTTGCTGGAGGGTATATTTTTCAAATTGTGCCAACAGATCTTTTGTTTTGTTCAGATAAACCACCATTTTTAGGCCTCGTGCTTGGTACTCCCCTAAGACCTTATTCACTACAAGCTGTGAATCACTATAGATATCTAGCGCTTTTATGTTCATATCTTTGGCTAACCTTAATCCAACGAGTAGGGCTTCATATTCAGCTTCATTGTTTGAAGAGGCGAAATCAAACCGAATTGCGTAGTGAAATCGATGCCCTTCTAGCGTTATCAATATCACTCCTGCTCCTGCGTGAGATTCGCTGGATGATCCGTCTGTGAATAGTTTCCACGAAGGAGCTTCAACTTGAGGCGCAGGCGCACTAGGCTTTTCACCCTGCTCATTATCTGGGAGTTCAGTGAATTCAGCAATGAAGTCAGCCAAGACTTGTCCTTTTATTGCTGTTCGCAGTGAGTATGTTATATCGAACTGCCCAAGTTCGACTGCCCATTTCAATAAACGACCAGCAGCCTCTGGCTTTTGCAAAACTTTCCGAAGGGGCTGGTCAATCAAGACTGTGATTGGATGGGCTTGGAAGTAAGGACATAACTTCCTCGAGGCCAAAATTAGACAATAGGCTAATCTTTCTATGGGAGGATATCTCAATTCGGCTCCGATTAACCTCTTGCTCACATAATACACCGCCTTTTGTACGCCTTCTTCTTCTCTCACCAACACTGCACTAGCAGCATATTCGGTGATCGCCAGGTATATGAACAAAGTTTCCCCATCTACAGGCTTTGATAAGATGGGAGGTTGCACCATGTGGGCTTTTAAGGCTTGGAAAGCCTGTTCGCAGTCCTCAGTCCACTCAAACTTCTTGTTGCCTCTAAGTAGATTAAAGAAAGGAACGCACTTATCTGTTGATTTTGAAATAAATCTACTGAGCACGGCAATTCTTCCAGTCAAACTTTGCACATCTTTGATCTTTACTGGCGATTTCATATCGATCAGGGCCTTGATCTTTTCGGGATTAGCCTCGATTCCTCTCGAATTAACGATGAACCCCAAGAACTTCCCTAATCCTACTCCGAAGGAACACTTGAGAGGATTTAGCTTCATCAACGTAGACCTCCATGTTTACCCCGATCAACTCCTTAAACATATGGTTAACTAATCGTTGGTAAGTCGCACCAGCATTTTTCAATTCGAAGGGCATTACTTTGTAACAGTATAGCCCTGTATCGGTCCAAAAGCTAGTGTGATCCTCGTCAGGGGGATGCATATTAATCTGATTGTACCCTGAGTATGCATCCATGAAGGAGAGGATCTCATGGCATGCAGTTGCATCGACCAGCTGGTCGATCCTTGGGAGTGGGAAGCAATCTTTAAAGCAGGCTTTATTAAGGTCTGTGAAATCCACACAGGTTCACCATTTTGCCATTCGGCTTGGGAACCAGTACTGGATTAGAGACCCATGATGGATAAAACACCACCCTGATGAACCCATTCTCCTTTAGTTTTTCAACTTCCTCCTTCAAGGCTTTTGATTTGTCTTTATCGAGCAGCCTTTTTTTCTGTTGTACGGGTGGAAAGCTTTTGTCAATGTTCAGGACATGGCTGATGACTGCAGGATCTATCCCAACCATGTCTTTATGTGACCAGGCAAAAACTTCCTGGTTCTTCTTCAAAAATTCCACCAGTGCATATTTAGTTGTTGTTTCTAAATTTTTGCCGGCCTTTACAATTCTGGTCGGAAACTCTTCATCAAGCTGGACCTCCTCAAGGTCCTCTACAGGTCCTATATCTTCTTCAAAATCCCCAAAGCGAGGATCTAAGTCTCTATCCTCACTTTGGGCAACACCCTATTTGGTGACTTCATCACCTGATTGGGCTTGTACATCAATGGTCATCTGCAACTTTTCTGGGGGAGCACTCCTCGACATACCCTTCTTGGCCTTAGTGATTGAGGCATTGTAGCACTCCCTTGCTTCCCTCTGGTTTCACAATACACGTCCTACCCCTGTGTCTGTTGGGAATTTCATGGCTAAGTGCCATATAGAGGTGACGGCCCGAAGGTCGACCAGTATTGGCCTTCCAATTACTGCATTGTAGGCCGAAGGATAATCAAATACTATAAAAGTAGTGAGTAATGTCCTGGTGGCGGGCGCAGTACCTGCAGTTACTGGAAGCCTGATTGACCCTGTTGGAGCGAGTCCCTCACCAGAGAAACCATAAATTGTTTGGTTGCAAGGCTCCAAGTCCTTTATGGACATCTTCATTCATTCCAGCGAAGATTTATACAGGATGTTAACTGAACTTCCTGTATCGACCAATACTCTTTTCACCATCATATTGGCAATCTGAACATCCATGACCAGCGGATCGGAATGTGGGAACCGGACATGCTAGGCATCATTATCAGAGAAAGCTATTGCATCGTCCTCTGTTCGGGCCTTTTCCATTGCCCGATCCTCCACAGTCATCATCTCAATGTCCTGGTCATGGCGTAGGGTCCAAGCGTATCATTCCCTTGCCTTTCCGTTGTTTCCCGCGAGGTGCGGGCCTCCGCAGATGGTGAGTAAGGTGCTTGCCACGGGATTAGGCTATAAAGGTGGCGAGCTTTGGCGTGCAGGCGCCTACTCGTTGCCATCCGGAGCCTCTCGTTGGGAAGTTCCCGTGGCTCGCACGTATTTCCTCAAGTGTCCTTGTCTAATAAGGAACTCGATTTCTTCCTTTAGCTGGTTACATTCATTCGTATCGTGTCCGTAGTCGTTGTGAAAACGACAAAACTTAGTTGTATCCCTTTTCGAAATATCCTGTCGAATGGGAGCGGGTCTTTTGTAGGGTACATTGAAACTTGTGGCCTGATACACCTCTGCTCGAGATTCAACAAGGGCGGTATAGTTAGTGAACCTTGGCTCATAACGGTTGCCCTTAGAGCGCTTACTCTCGGAGGTAGAGGGTTCGTTATGGGGCCTCTTCCCCCCATTCTTGTTGTTGCCATTCCCATTGCTTTTGCCGTTGCCGTTGGGCTTTGACCCATTGGCGGCTTTGGCGGGGTCTTCAGTCCCTTTATCCTTATTTTGGGTCTTTCCCTCGCTGGCAATTGCATCCTCGAGCTTGATGTACCGATCAGCTCGATCCAAAAATTCTTGGGTAGTTTTAACCCCATGCTTCCTAAGGCTACTCCAAAGAGGCGTACGTCGCCTAACTCCTGCAGTTAGGGCCATCATTTTGCCTTCGTCTCCCACTGTTTTGGCCCCAGCTGCTGCTCACATGAAACGCTGGACATAATCTTTCAGTGGTTTTCCTTCTTGCTAGCGTATCTCGACCAGCTGGTTTGCCTCAGTTGGGTGCACACGACCCGCGTAGAATTTTCCGTAAAACTCCTTTACGAACATCTCCCAAGATACAATACTTGCAGGAGGGAACTTAAAGAACCACTCCTGTGCAGCATCAGAAAGTGTTGCAGGGAAGATCCTGCATCGAGCGTCTTCGGACACCTTCTGAATGTCCATTTGTATCTCAAACTTGTTGACATGAGATACCGGGTCACCATACCCGTCAAAGTTCAGAAGTGTGGGCATTTTAAACTTACTGGGGGTTTCAACCATGGCGATCCTTTGTATGAAAGGAGTGCCCATTCTCCTGTCGTACTCGATATGAGACGTTCTTCCCCCGACCAGCTGTTGCACTGCTTGGTTCAGGGCATCTATTTGGGCCTGAACGGCCTCAGGAATTGCCGGGGCTTCTGGTGCCGAGGGAATGTACTCGTCGTGCCATTCTCAGCAGTCGTTGAGTACATCCCTTAGATCGTCATCTCTTCGCCGTTGCTCGCTGGCTCTGAGCCGGCTAAAGACGTTGTTTTGTCTTGGCTACCCCCCAGCATTATGTCCTGCATGTCTATCTTCTCTAGGTGGGGGGCTTCTGCCTCCACCTCTCTCCTCGTTTCTCCGACCAGCATTCCCTCTGCCTGAGTCAGCCTCATTGTAGCCGTGGCCATCTCTGAACCTCGATTGGCTATGGTGGGACCGACTGTTTCCTCAGTTGCCTCCTTGAGCTGGAACTTCCCTAGCGTTAGGGGGAGGCCTGCGCTGGTCGGTGGGTCCTCGTGCATTATCATGCCGTGGAGGGCCCCTGACCGCAGAGCCTATCTATGAGTTCCTTCTGTTGCCAGAAGGACGATGACCCCTACTTGGTGGGTGTGGCTCTTCACCCCCTAGACATCTAGGGTTGCGGGGCTGCTGCCCAGCCTTATTATGCCTTGGATGTGGGGGATTGCCTCGACCAACCTGGGATGGAGGCTGCGTCTTAGGGTCCCTAGGTGGGACATCATCCTGTGGCATTGGTGGCTGCTCCGACCTTTGAGGGCTTGTTGGCTGGAGCAGAGGGCTAGGATTGGGACCTCTTTGAGGTGGCCTATTCGGGGGTTGGTCAGGCTGCGAGGCAGGCGTAGCCTGATTCCTAACCAATTGGAGGGCTACTTCGAGGGCTTCCATTGCATCCCTCTAATGACGGTCCATCTCCGCCTGTCTTTCGCTCAGCTCTTGGCGCTGGCGCTCTATTTCCCTCTGTTGTGACGCCATTATCTCAGCGACACTCTCTTGATTGGCCCTCAGAGCGGCCAGTTCATCCTGCAACACCCCCAGTGTTGTCTTCAGGGCCTCAGAGTCTACTTCCTCCTCTTCAAACTCCAAATGAGGTTCATCTTCAGCCATGTTTGGTGGAGGAGGCTGGGATGGAGCGGCATCTGCCTGTCCAGTTTTCTTGGATGTCTTTGCCATTAATACCTTCAACAATTTCTTCTCTAGCTCTCAACGAGAGCACCAGAATGTTGACCCTCGTTTTGGTCAACTGACACGGAATCAAACGCTTGATATGATAAAAAGTATTGAATAAGATCTAATGGAAAGAAAAATAAACGACACAACAATTTATAGTGGTTCGGCCCCAAGAATTGGTAATGACCTACGTCCACTTAAGCTTTTATTAATCTTGATTCTCAAAGGAGTGATCAAAGAACTAGGGTTCTTCGAGTTTCACAAGCCTTAGAGGGATGAGTAATACAACCAAAAGATAATAGCCAAAATTCTCTTCTAAAGCGTAAACAAAAATCAGCCAAAAGTCCTTCCCTTGATCTATTTCTCTCTATTTATAGGCTCAAGGAGGGTTACATGAATTAGTTACAGATATTTTTTCCTAACTAATCGGATAATCAGGTATAAATGGAAATAATCTCGGATATGACTACAATTTTACAATATTACTCATAAAGATACAGATTATACGAGCAGTCTGGTCGTATATAAAACTCAAATGACGTGTCAGGGGAACATCCCTGATCGATGGTCGAACAAAACCTTTGCTAGGTTTTAGCCACGTGTTGAAAATATTTGCCACGTCATCCACACCTGCGCACAGTCAGTGAAGACTATGACTAAATTAATAAATATCTTTATTATTTTGCCTTATATGCCCCCCAAGTGATCGAGGAGCTTTTAGGTCCTTGGTCACTTGCCTTGACCAAAACCTGTACGAACATTACTGCTCGGTATTGAACATGAAAATTGTAATACAGCAAAACAACACACGTAATGAGAAAATACTTGTAAAAAATTACAAATTTTGGCAAGAATGACTAGCTGCACACAGTCCTTTATAATTCTCGTATTAAATGGACTAAACATGTCTTTACGAGTGATCTTAAAAAAGATCTTACACTTATAAGCGATTAGCAATATCTCATGACTAACCCTTTTTCAAAAACTTGTAAAGAGTAAAAATAAATACAAGCCAGTCCTTTAAGAAAGACTGTTTACTGATAATACTTGCGCAGGTGTTCTCCATTCCAATAACGTGGAACGAGATCTCCATTCAAGCATGCAAGTTTGTAAGTTCCTGGATGAAGGACTTCTTCAATCTGGTAAGGTCCCTACCAGTTTGGTCCGAGTACTCCAGCAGCTTGGTCGCAGGTGTTTAAGAAAACTCTTTGAAGTACCAAGTCCCCGACGCTGAACTTTCTTTCTCTTACTTTGGAGTTAAAATACCGAGCGACTTTTTGCTGGTACGCAGCTACTCGGAGCTGGGCTTTTTCTCGTCTCTCCTCGACTAGGTCTAGGGACTCCATCAAAAATTGGCTATTTTGGTCTTGGTCGTATGTCATTCTGCGGTGCGAGGGCGGATCTAACTCGATAGGCAACATGGCTTCGTACCCGTATGCTAAGGAAAATGGGGTATGACCTGTTGCTGTTCGGTGGGATGTTCTGTACAACCAGAGGACTTCAGGCAGCTGTTCTGGCCATGCTCCTTTAGCTTCCTCGAGCCTTTTCTTCAGGGTATCTTTCAATGTTTTATTAATTGCCTCGACTTGCCCATTTTCTTGGGGGTGAGCAACTGAAGAAAAGCTCTTGATGATGCCATGTCTTTCGCAGAAGTCTGTGAACAAGTCACTATCAAACTGGGTGCCACTGTCCGAGACAATCTTTCTTGGTAATCCATATCGACAAACAATGTTTTTGATAACAAAGTCAAGTACTTTCTTTGTCATTATGGTTGCTAGCGGTTCATCCTCGGCCCATTTTGTGAAGTAGTCGACAGCTACCACTGCATATTTCACACCACCTTTCCCTGTTGGTAAGGACCCGATCAAGTCTATACCCCATATTGCAAAGGGCCATGGAATTTGCATTTGCTTTAACTCGTTGGGAGCCGCTCGTGGGATCTTGGAAAAGCGCTGACACTTATCACACTTTCGCACGAACTCCATCGAGTCCTCATTCATCGTTGGCCAGAAATATCCCTGCCTTAGGATCTTTTTTGTTATGCTTTGCCCCCCAGCGTGGTCTCCGCAGAAGCCTTCCTGCACCTCCTTCATCAGCTCTTTAGCCTTCTCTAGCGTAACACATCTGAGCAGTGGCATCGAGTATCCTCTTCGGTACAAAATACTATCGACCAGGATATACCATGCAGACTGTCTTTGAAGGGTCCTGGCTTTGTTTCTATTTGCCGGTAGTGTGTCGTTCGTGAGATACTCTAAGTATGGTGCCATCCATGTATCTGCTAATTGGATCACCATACTGGTTTCGTCTGCTCGTATGATTGGTGTGCATAGCCGCTCAACTGGCACTATATTTAAAGTGTCAACATCTTTTGCACTCGTGAGTTTGGCTAAGGCATCTATGTTTGAATTCTGATCTCGAGGTATTTGCTGGAGGGTATATTTTTCAAATTGTGCCAACAGATCTTTTGTTTTGTTCAGATAAGCCACCATTTTTAGGCCTCGTGCTTGGTACTCCCCTAAGACCTTATTCACTACCAGCTGTGAATCACTATATATATATATATGTTGCATTATAAATGCTTGGTTGCATTGTTTGCTTGAGAATGACACTTACTTATTAGTCAGAAACGACAATAGTGCTGAGTGTTGGTCGTAAAGCTTTGACTTATCAGTCAGGATCGACAATAGTACTGAGCACTGGTCATATGGCATTGACTTATGAGTCAAGAGTTGCAATAGCGCAGTGAGCGCTGGTTGACATGATTATATCTAATCAATAGAGCATTATACACTCGTCCGACCCAAAGGTCGAAGAAAACTAAAGCGCTTGGCTAGTCTATGACTAGTTACTCAGAGCCATGGCTAAAAGTCCCAGGTGACTTGTTGATCACATGGCTTAGGGCACAGGACCCCAGGATGACTTAACATTCATTTATTCAGGGTGCAGGACCCCAGGATGACTTAACAGCCATCTATTCAGGGCACAAGACCCCAGGATGACTTAACAGTCATCTATTCATGGTGCAGGACCCTAGGATGACTTAACAGTCATGTATTCAGGGTACAGGACCCCATGATCATTTATTAATACTTTTATACATGCAGTAATAAGTTTTTTTTTGCTGAGCCTTGGCTCACGGGTGCTATGTGGTGCAGGTAAAGGGAAAGAAAAGCTTACCGAGTCTTGAGTGGAAAGCTTAGGTGGCGACATGTACATATGTGGTCGCTTGACCACCATGGCCAAGATGTTTCAAGGGAACTAGGATTTAACCCTATTTTTGCTGCTTAGGTTAGCGGAATGTAACTTTTGAATTGTAATGATCATTTTGGATTGTCAACAACTTTGTAAACACTTTTATGGGATCCCATGTACAGTTAAACATTTTAAATAGAATATATCTATTCCTTTTAACCGAAATTTTAACTCTGGCCCATTAATAACACTTAGATGCATGTTTATGGCCTAAAGACTCGTTTAGTGAGTTAAGCACTATTTAAAGTACACAGTGTGACGGTCCTGGCTACCCAGGGCGTTACAAGCCCCGTTGGAAAAACCAGATAAAAACCCAGCCCTAAGAAATGTCATACCCATTCCACGCCACTAGATTCTTAAAACAACAATAATAATCATGAGGATTCAAGAATTTACCTTAAAATTTATGGGAATGTGGGTTCGATTGATGGCTTCGACGGGTTCAACGCCATGGGTTTCAATCTTGGTGGTCGCCGTTGCTTCGACGGATTCCCTCTACACTTGCGACGGTGGTCGACGTGGGAGAAGCGAAAGAAAGAGGGTGAGATCGATTGTGGGTTTTGGTTTTCGGGGTTCGGGTTTAAGTTTTCGGGGTTTGAGAAGCAACAAAGAGATAGGGAGAGAGTGAGAGAGTTTGTGGGGGAAAATTTTTGGAAGGGAAAAATGAGAGGGGTAATTTTGGTACTTGGTGAAAGTTTAGCACCAATTTGAAAAAAGTGAATAGTGTTGGTATTATTTAGTAATTAGACACACTATTATGCATAAATAGTGAAATTTTCCTTTACAAATCCACCTTGTAAATGTTCTTTTTTCTTTTTGGTTTTTATCTAGATTATCAGTATAATTGCTTCTTAATTTTTTTTTTAAAATTGACAAGTGATTTTTGAATTATTTTAACAATTAGGGTTTTAAATTTAATACTATAAATAATTAGTGTTTATTGTAATATTTTTTAAGAAATATATTTGTTAATAAATGACAATTGTCAATATTATATGAGTAATGATATGTGCACTAAAATTATGCACCAAAACATTACACAAACTAATGTCGTGACAATTTTGTTTAACTAATTAAATATATATCAAGCGAGACTCACTATTTTAAAAAATAGTGCCACGTCATATGATGTAATGTTCTGGTGCATAATTTTGATACATATATCATTCCTCGTATTATATTAAAAATTTAGGGTAATTTTACAATGGAGATATGAGTCTAGCCCGACAAAGTGTTTTTTTTTAATGTTTTATTGTCCGTTAAAAAATGTATGGTTAATTGTGGAAGGTATGGATGCACATAGATCAAGTTTGTTGGGTTCAAGATGATGAAAATATGTACTGAAATTCGTTCAAAAATATTCGAATTTGTCTCAGACAGATTTATCAAGTTTAGACTAAGGTTGGGCTCTTAGACAATAAAATAACTTTTTAAAAACATCATAATTTTAAGAATATTAATTTCGTAATATGCTAAACACAAAAAGTCATAACAATATCACTATTAGAGTACACTACAAAATAATTATACCCAAATCTCAAACTTATTGGTCAGCTAACAAAACTAGCTCGAGCAAAACCTTTTCGTTGGAGGGCAACACGTATCCAAGAATCAAGGTCTAAGTTAAAAATTAGGTTGAGGTAGAAATGTGAAAGAGAAGAATCTACAAAGAGTACTCAACCTCATCTCGGCTTCTAGACAGGAAAAGAAATCAACTCGACAAGAGGCAAAAACTAAGCAGATTTACGAAGGTAAATAGTAGGAGGAAACAATCACCCCCATGAGGAGTATGTAACTCAGGCAAAGTATAGCTCACAAAATGACAACTCAATGGCCTTAGTCAAAGCTCTAATGAATCTTAACAGAATCAATGCAATAAAAGGAGAGACATCCAATCAACTCTCAGAGATTGAGCCACTGAATTAGTCGTCCAGTTAGAATCAATTATGCCAAGGGATTGACTATCTCGAAATTTAAGGGAAGTTTTCACACTCAGTTTCCTCTATAAATAGAGAGGATTTACGGGATCATGATTTTTATCTTCTATTCCAAGAGGTTTTGTACTAAAACAAGACTCCATTAGAGAGCAATAAAAGAATCTCAGTGAGCGTTAGTCAAAACAATTGGTCAAACCGCTACAAAATTTTATGTCTACCATCTCTAACCATTTTTCTCTTTCCTATACACTTAAAACTCCATTGAATCATGGTTTCTCTCTCTTCCTTCATTGGCGAAATTTTGCACCAACAAAAATAATCATTTCCTATTTTAAAAAAGCAATAACACTCTAAACATAAATCAAACACCCAAAACACTGTAACTATATACAATACAGTCATATATATAAATTTAAAATAAATAAATAAACTATAAAGACTTGAACTCAACTCATTCTATAGCTGAAGAGAAGATGCATTGGAGCACAATTACAAATATCGATCCAAATTTAGTAAAAAAAATTAAACCTTTCATTGAAGATAGTCTTAATATTAACCCATGAGAAACATATTAATTAATGAGTTTTTACATAAATCAAATGTCAACATTATAGAAAAATGGTCCATTGGACACAATTTTAGTCAAACTTTGTTCAAAAAAAGACTAAAATACCCTAAGTTTTTTAAATTAATTATTTTAATTTATATTTAATTATATTAATTTATATCTAACTATTTTAATAATTAAAAACTAAGAAAAAAATAAAAACTTTATACATTAAACTTCCCTAAATCAATATCTAATAAAAATAAACAAATCTAAAAAAAATTAAAATTAACATTATACATGTATTTTTAAGATAATTCATAGTATTATTGAGTTTCTCACTTCATTTATAATCAAATCCAAGCCAAATTTTTTTTAATTGATCTTAAAATTAGATTTTTAAAATGAATAATTATTAAAAATCGAGGGCATTTTAGTTTTGTTTTTATAAATATTTTGACTAAAATTCTATCTAAAGGACCATTTTTTTATCATTTTAATTATCTTTGGACACTTTTATAATTTTTCAAAACAAATGGTCCAATATAAAATTTAGCCTTAACAAATGGACATTTTTTGTATTATCCTATTTTTTCATTAACTGCTGACTTATGAAATTTGAGCTATATATACAGTGATTTCTCATAATTATTTACATTATAACTAATGGAAATTACATGAAACATGATATTTTTTAAAAAAAAAACTTTGATAAATATGGTATCTTTTTCCTCTTAAGTTTTGTATGGCATGTTGTATTTGTTTACATTTTTATGGGTTTTTATTCCCATATTTTTGTAATTTCATTAAAATATGCCATATACTTAATAAAAAAATTTAGTATTAATTTTCTTAACTACTTTTAGGGATATTTTTATTATTGTATATTTTTTTATTATATTTAGGTCAATAATATATACATATACATATACTATTAATCATATAAATAAAAGAGTACATTGCGGCTAAAATACATAATATTTTCAAATGTTGTACTTTTATACCTAATTTTTTTTCAGCGGTAAATATACCCAATGTCTTCAAAATGTTGCACTTTTATACCAAAACTTTTTTTTGGCAGTAAATATACTCAATGTTTTTAAAATGTTACACTTTTATACCTATTTTTTTTTATTTTTAGAAATAATAGGAAAGTGAAAGAAAAATATAGAGTTTTAATTATATATTAAATTTAAATTATTTTCACTTCCTTATTCTTTCTCAAAATAATAAAAAAAAATCATTTAAGATTTTAAAATTAATCAAAATAATTAAAACTTATAATTTTCTTTTAATTTTTTAGTAAAAACTTATATTTGAAATTGATGAAAAAATATTTATTAATTTTTAATTTAAAATAATTATTTTGAGGAATAATAAGAAAGAGAAAAATAATTAAAATTTAAAAAATAATTAAAAACCTATATTTTCCTTAACTTTCTTGTTATTTCTCAAAATAATAAAAAAAATATGTATAAAAGTGTAATATTTTAAAAACATCGAGTATATTTACCACAAAATATAAGTTTGGGTATAAAAGTGCAACATTCTGAAGACATTGAGTATATTTACAGTCGAAATAAAAGATTGGGCATAAAAGTGCAACATTTTGAAAATATTAGGTATTTTAGCGGCAATTTACTCTAAATAAAACAATATATTTTCCCTTATCACATATATTGATAACTCTAAGATTTAGAGTTATTTTTATATCTTTAAACTTAATTTTCAAACCAAACAAAAGAGTAATGTGTTTGTATTTTGTGTAATTGTGTATAATTTAGTGTGTCTGTGTAGCTAGGGTCCTCATGTTTGCATTGTCATATTTTTGAGTGATTTATGTAGTTTAGCGTATGTGTTAAGCAGGAAAGGAAGCTGGATTAGGTGATCGGGAACGTTGGGATCAAGAAGGGGAGCAAATCTGGAAATAGCATGTTGTTGTTCTATCAATGCTGTAGCAACCACAACGTAGCAATCGGCAGGGACCAGTGAAGAAACGTGACAAATTCCAGCTGGACTTAATGAAGAATAAGTGACGCCTAGGTGGCGAGAATGTTGTACAATGAGTCAGCTGGATGGTGTGGCAAAGGACAAGAGGGCACAATTGACTTTGACTTACTAATTAGGGTAAACCAAGTACCCTAAAAAGGAGGCAGCCGAAATAGAAGGACACTCTCATTGAAGAATTCTGCAATTTTTTCACTAAGAAAAGTACAGAGAGAAAAGAAAACGAAGAGAGAAGAAGGAAGTACTAAACAGAGGAGAAGAGGAAGGCAAACGCCTAAGGGAAACCTGAGCTCACCACTCATCTCTCTAATCTCTCTCTCTCTCTCATTTTGTATTAAATTCTTATCTAGTTTTCTGATTATACTCAATTGAACTTTTCTGTACTGGATTAGTGTTTATAATTTCAGCTATGAACTAATATCCTAAGGGTTTGGGTGGTTATGAACCCTATATTATGAAGTAATGTTTTGATGCATGGTTGTGGTAATTGTGACGTTGTTCAATTAAGTGTTGTTAATGTTAACTGATTGTTGTTTACTGGCCATAAGTAACAATTATTTAGCTAGATCTGATTTTGGAAGAAATTAGGCTAGTCGATCCCACTTAATTGATGCAAGAGAAGTACCTTTTTAGGTAAATCTTAGTGGTAAAATAGGGATGTTTTGCTGCCTTGTATAACATGAGATTTGGTGTTTAAATGACAGTATGCAACTTGATTTAATACAGGAATGTGTTGAGTTGAGTTGTAAAAGTTATCAATAAGTTTTGGAAAGAACTACTGGATCTTTGTGAAATCTGTTAACTCTGATGCAATTGCTGAGCCATTGATGTAACAACTGGAACGAACAGAGGGGAATTAACCACCCAGACCTATTTTTCTCGTATCTAAAATCTACACAGAATTCCTTCATTTTGATCTCTGAATTTTAGTTTAATTAAATTGCTCATTTACATTTATTTTCATAATTAATCACTCAAATTTTCTCTTGATTTGGTCATTGAATTGTAAACTGTTTTTGGTTGATATTTCATTTATTTAGATTAAAAGTCTCTGTGGAGACGAACTTTGATACTCTATCACTGTATTACTTGTTGTCGATTGTGTATACTTGCGCATAGTTTAATCGTTAGAAAATTCACAACATATATATACATATATTATTGTTATTTTTTTTTTTATATGTACATACAAATCATATTTAATTTCACTTACGGTGGTAATGATGATGATGCATGGGTTACGTTCATTATACATATGTATATTTTGGATTATTCTTGGATATGCATATATGACATTTAATTTCATTTTAAATAATAATCGGTTACCGCTATAAAAATAATTTCTAATTTTTTAGTAATGTGGTGGTAACAGGTTACTACTAGAAAATTTTAACTGTCATGGCAAGTACTCGAGTGAATTGTAACTGGTTACTGCCAAATCTAGAAGAAAAAACATTGATCGGAATATAACCACTAAAGAAGAAGGAGAAGGTGGTAATCGGTTACCCCCAAGAAATTAACAACTAAATGATAACTGGTTACTAAGCTAATTCTAGAAATAAAAAATTAGTTCTGAAAAAAAATTCTAAGAAGAAGGATAAGAAAGTGGTAACCAGTTACCCCTATCAAAATAACAACCGAATGATAATTGGCTACTAAGCGAGATCTAGAAAAAAAAAATCAAACCTGAAAAAGGAAAAATTGATCTAAGAAGTAGAAGAAGAAGAAGGTGGTAACTGGCTGCCCCTATCAAAATAACAAATTGAATGGTAATTGATTACTTAGCCAAATCTTTAAACAACAACTACATCTGAAAAATAAAATCAAATATATAAAAATAACCAAGAAGAAGAAGAAGATTGAAGAAGGCAATTGATTACTTAGGTACTTTTAAAAAGAAAACTAGATCTGAAAAACAAAATCAAATTTAAAAACAACCATGAATAAGGTAACTAGTTACAACTAGGTCCACAAAAACTTAAACTTGAAAACAAAACCAGATCGTGATAGTAAATGGTTACTTAGACAAACCACAACGCCCCTTGACACTGTCGTTGCTCAAAATATTATTTCTCGCACTGAAGATTTTTTCTAATTATATTTTTATCTAACGAATTGGATCTTATTTTGACCAAACATATATGTTTTTTTTGGGTTGATTTATGAGAATTAGAATAGGTTAAATGTAGTTGAAGAGTTTGTGAATTCGATAAAGTTCAATGAGTTTTGATATTATCTCGATATAAGTTGTAGAAGGTCAATTAGTTTTGATGGTGCATTGATAATTCTACAAAATAGAGTTATTTTACAATTTTTTTTATGCAAATTGTTGCTTAGTTCTTGAGTTTTTAATTGATTTGTTAAGTTTTAAGTAATTTTTAATTTATTAGGTTTATTTTATTTTTATAGATTTTTTGTGTGTTTATAGTTATTTTGTTGTAAAATGTTGTAGTCTAATTATTTGAATTATTATTGTTTAGTTAGAGGTAAAAAATTGCACTTCTATTGATCTTAAATGTTAAATTCAATTAAGTTTTAATTAATGTTTTCAAAGAATTAATATGATTTATTTTATAATTGAAAATATTTGATTATGACTTAATGCATGTTTATTTTGTAGGATGTACTTTGCAATTGTTGACGCGGTTCTTCGGCAATAGATAATTATACGGATAAACGGAATGGATTAGTGCTAGATAATGAATCGTAACATGTAAATATTTATATTCCAAACTGGCGAAAATAGTATAAGGGGAAGGTTATAACTCCTTTCCTTTTAGATGGTTCGAAGGTTAAAATCCCTCTAGTCCACCAGCCAATATTATTGATATATCTCTAGTATTCCTTTCAGGGTGTTTCTTTACAAATTAGATGCCAACCCCTTGCAACGTCCAGGGTCTCCATATTTATAGGGAGAGGATACCTGGGTGTTGGTAAAGGGGGTCATCTTGTGACCTTCTTACCCATCATGTCACCTCTGTGACACTTATGATTAATTTCTAAAACCTGACAATGAAGTGTTGTCTAATCAATAGGTAAGGGGGATAATGGGCCGCATGGCCTAAACCAGTCGTGGGGTGCCTGAACACGCACGTTTATGCTGCGTGTCCGAGAATTTAGAAATGGAGTAGACACGTGATGTCTGATATGAGTACGTTTACATTGCGTGGTTGACTTCATAAGTGGTCGGGGGTGTCAGTTCTATGCCGCACCTCGAGCTTAATGTAGTTCCAGCTCGTGGTGTCCACACTGCTGACCCAATTCCTTTGAGTATTCTTACTAACCCTTTGACTAGCTCGGGCTAAAGAGGTGGAGACTCGTAACAGCAGCTCCGGGTAGGTGGCTTCCATGTGGCGGATAGAATTATGCCATTTTCCAGCTTGCTAATAACCCGTGGATATTTAGGGCGTACATTTGCCCCCCAAGCCCCTGCTCGTGGCACGCGACGCCACCTGTGGCCACAATGGGGGCTTTTAGGCTTCCTTTTCGACTCTTCATGTCCCACCTATTGCGCTGGTATCGAATACATGGAGCATCGTGTGGTTGGTGACGGTCTGTCTTCCGAGAATCACATTAAATGGCCTAGCCTATCTTCGGTCGTCATTTCGTCTTTCGAGTTGTGACCCTCGTATCTCGCATTAAGACGATCGAACGGTCCTTGCTCCTTTTCCTTTTACGTATATATAAGGTTGGCCACCTTTCGCATGAGCCACCCTTTATTTGAAAAAACTTCCTCATCTTCTCTCTTCTTAGCCTCAGAAGCCTTTTTCCTTCCGGTTATCGTTCCAAAAGTCTCTCAGTTCCAGACACAAGGGTTTCTCTGTGACTCCAGTTCTAAAGGCTCCACCAGGGTTCCGATTCCTACGACCTTTTCGATTTTCACACAGCAAAAACCTCCGTAAGTCCTCTGCCTGCTGTACATTTAAATGTTTCCGTTTTTCTTTGTTTATGTAAACTTCTTTCTTAGTCGCACACTGTAGGTTGTTTTTTTTTCTTTTTGGCTGGTATTTTGTGCGTAGGTTTTTATCCTAGGGGTATCGACCACAGGAGAAAATGTTTAGGAATATGACGCATAGGACAAGATAATTCTGGGGTGACTTTTCTGGGTAATCTCTTGAAATGCCTGCTTGGAGAGGGGAAGGCGACAAGTTTCTGGGGTACAAAACCGGGTAGCTTAGGGGCCACACTTCCCAGGCGGTTTTGATTTTTGAAACTTTCCTTCCAAGGCAAGCATTATCTTGACCCTCTTGACACATGGATCCCGAGCAACCGGGGACCCGTTGGGAGCATAGGCGCGTGTTCATAGAACCGCGTGGCCTCACTCACTGTGAGCTGAGATTACCTCAGCCCGTGCAAGGAAAATCATTCCTCGCGCTAGATTCCCTTTCTTATTTTTAGGTTTCCTTTCTAAATTTTCTTCATCTTTGTTTGTTAGGCGACCAGATGGGACCCAGGAAGAACATGCCCAAGAAGAGTGCCGCCAGCTCTTCATCCCAGCAGGCCAGCAATGGGAAGAAGGTGGTAGCAGATTCCCCTATCCCCCACTTCAGTCCCACCATGGAGAAAGAGGTCAAGGTTGGACCTGATGCCTTCTTCGAGGCCGAGAGGATTGCCTCTAAGGTTACAACTCAGGGGAAGGTCAACAAGATCATGCTTTCCCACAACATCGAACTAGAGACAGGCGCTCTTGTTGCTCGTCCTCCCCTTGAGAGCGAGCGGAGCTGCGCACCGCTCGACGAGGAGTTCGCGGCCTGGAGCGATGAACACCTCAAGGCCGGGGCCTTTCTTCCCCTGGACCAGTACTTCGCGGACTTCCTGAACTTCGTGAAGCTGGCCCTCTTTCAACTCCCCCTTAACTCCTACCGCCTGTTAGCGGGGCTGAGGTACCTGTTCCTGAAGCAAGAATGGGAGGTCCCTACACCGGTGGACATTCTTTATTTCTTTTGCCTCAAAGCCAGCCCAGATCAACGGGGGCGAGGCGACGGGTTCTATTACTTGACCTGTTTTCCCAACTCTGTTGCAGTCATTGAGCTGCCCAGCCACCCCAACGACTTCAAGGACCAGTTATTCATGTCGATGGGGTTCCGCAACTGCGAACACCATTACTTCAACCGTCCTCGTAAGTTCTTTCTATCCCCAGCTGACTAAATCGTTGTTGACTCGTTTCTTTCCATGCGTATTGACTTGAATACTATCGTGCAGCTATTTTTGCAAGGACGGCTAAATCGATGACCCTCGGGGGTCAATATGAAACCTTGGCGGGGCTCCTTCCAAGCGAAAAAGACTACCGCCAGCTCGTGTCTGACGAGACGATGTTGGCGTGTAAGTTAATTTCTCCGGGCCAGACCCTGGCCTTGAGGAGGTCGCGGATCGCCCCAGCAGCTCGCGAGATGGCGCCCATCCCCGAGGAGGGGGCTGCGGATGACTACGAGTAGGACAAGGAAGACGAGGTGCCGCTCATGCGTCAGAAGCGGGCTCTTGAGATCGCCCAGGGGGTCAACACGGAGCAGACCCAGTCCGGGGCAGCAGCCGACCTCTTCGGCCAAGGTAACCCATACTTGTTTAAGGATTTAGACAGGGTTGCCGCAGACTTACGGCTTGCTAGGTTTAACCCCAGCCAACTCGTTCACCGTCATCAAAATGACCCAGATCGTAACATAACTCTACTCCAGTGTGTTGACCAACTAGTGTTGCACTATGACATGGGCCGCCCTAGGGGCACTGTAGTAGTAGACAATACCCTGGCCTTTAGGTCGGCCTTTTTTGAGGAGTACGGGACCAACCTTAGGTCGTGGCCCTCCCTTCTGTAGGGTATAGTAGCTCCGGGGCTTAGGCAGTATGTAGATGAGTCCAGCCCTGAGGCGGATCCGGACCTAGAGCCCCCTCTCATTCGTGAAGTTATAATCTTAGACTCCCCCATAGAAGCTCCGTGGTCGGAGGTCGTGGCAATAGACTCCTCCTCTAGCTCGGAGGGTAGGACCTTTTTCAATACATTCTTTAGATTTTTTTGCGATCAAATATTTTTACATGCATACTGACGCTTCATTGTCTTTGTTTCAGGCGAGGAGATGTCACAGCCCGGGGACAACATTCTGTGATCCATGTTCCAGGGGGGAATCCTTCCTCCGCGTCATCTGGATCCTTGGTAAAGAAGCTCTGGCTGACCAAGAAAATTCCCCCTCTCGGGACCACCTCCAAGTCTCCTACCAAGGGGAAGTGCCAGGGTCCTTCCGCCACAGAGAAGGTGCCTCCACCCCCTCCTGCCACAGAGAAGATGGCTCCACCTCCCCCGCGACCTCCTGTCTCTACCCGGGAACTGGAGGTACCAACCGGGACCTTGCCAGCTCCGACTCCCACCGTGCGCGTCCCGGTCAACACTCAAGCCTTGGAGAAAATCCCCGAGGCCTTTCGAGGGACGGTTTACAAAACCGCAACCTATATGGTGGATCACTACTACAACGCCACCCCGAGGGACTTGCGGGAGATTGAGACGAGGAGCCCCGAGAATGTTATGGAGTCTTCACTGGGGATGACCCTCACGGTAAGTTTACTTTATCAATGGTTCTCTTTGCTTTTTCTAAAGCACTTGCCTTATTATCTTTTTACCTTGCAGGCAGCTTTGGCTCTACACTGAAGCATATCTTGGTCCAGGGCCAGGTTTGACGAGATCAGGGGCGAGCACCAGACTGCTCAGGCTGCTCTCGCGTCTGCTCAACAACAAGAGCAGGATGCCAAGGCTGCCCTGGCGGCTGCCAGGGAAAATGAGAAGGTCGCGCAAGCCGCCTTGGTTGCTGTGCAGGCCGACCTGGAGGCAACCTGGGCCAAGATGCTGGAGGCCGGGGCTACCAAGGTCGCCTTGGATGCCGCGAAGGTCAAACTTGAAGAGGCCAATGCCACCCTTGTGGCAGAGAGGGCATCTTCCAGCTCCTCCATGGAGGCCATGCTGTATCATTGCTGGGCCTTCAACCAGGATGGTGACTCTTCCTTCCTGGGGCTGGAGGTGTGGGAGTCCTTCCTCGAGAAGTTCAAGGCTCGACTTCAACAGGAGGCACCCTCTGAGACTGGGGAGACTTCCGCTGCAGCCGAGCAGGACGCCGAAGGGGTGACTTCGTCGGAGCGGCCTAGTGGGGCTTAGGACTTTTGCCCCTTTTTCTCTTATTTTTTATTTGTAACTTTATATCACGATGTTTTTTATCCTCGAGACAATTGGTTTCCTCAGATTTACTTTAATCTATTTATATTTTTTTTTGTGGTTTAACTTTATTGTTACTCCTCTTTAACGCATTTGGTGAGAACTTAGTTTCTGATGGTGTTATGATTGCATCTCATGCTTTTTAGGAAAAAACATCGATTAATCAATTTGAACCAACTTCTAAGTTTTAGGACCTAGTTGTATCCAGGACATTAATTTTAAAAACTTAGTTCGCATTAATCCTTTATTGATATCTTGCGCTTTTCAAGAAAAACATCGATTAATCAATTTGAATCAACTTCTAAGTTTTAGGACCTGGTAGTATCCAGGACATTAACTTTAAAAACTTAGTTCGCGTTAATCCTTTATTGATATCTCGTGCTTTTTAAGAAAAACATCGGTTAATCACTTTGAATCAACTTCTAAGTTTGAGGACCTAGTTGTATCCAGGACATTAATTTTAAAAACTTAGTTCGCGTTAATTCTTTATTGATATCTCGCGCTTTTTAAGAAAAACATCGATTAATCAATTTGAATAAACTTCTAAGTTTTAGGACCTGGTTGTATCCAGGATATTAATTTTAAAAACTTAGTTCGTGTTAATCCTTTATTGATATCTCGTGATTTTTATAAAAACATCGATCAATCAATTTGAATCAACTTCTAAGTTTTAGGACATGGTTGTATCCAGGATATTAATTTTAAAAACTTAGTTCGTGTTAATCCTTTATTGATATCTCGTGCTTTTTAATAAAAATATCGATAAATCAATTTGAATAAACTTCTAAGTTTTAGGACCTGGTTGTATCAAGGATATATGCCCCCCAAGTAATCAGGAAATGACCTTTCGTGGTTACTTGACATTACAAACATATATGACACCGCGAAAAGACTCTCTCTCATTATTTAATAAACAAAGGTGGCTTTTCTAATTAAGCCTTACAAAGATATTACTGATAATATTTCTTTAGGTGTATAGCGTTCCAAGTCCGTGGGACTACTTCTCCATTGAGTCGAGCTAGCTTGAAGGTTCCTTCTTTCACGACCTCTATTATTTGATAGGGCCCTTCCCAGTTTGGTCCCAACACTTCGTCCTTGGGATTCTTACCGACTACGAAGACTTTTCTGAGTACCAGGTTGCCTACGCTAAAGACGCGTTTCTTGACCTTTGAGTTGAAATAACGAGTGATCTTTTGTTGATAATGCGCGAGCTGCAGCTGTGAAGCTTCTCATTTTTCGGCAATTAGGTCAAGGGACGCGCAGAGCAGTTCGTCGTTCCAGTCTTGGTCAAATGTCTGGACTCTGTGCGAGGCTACCTTTACTTCGACAGGAAGGACGACCTCACTCCCGAAAGCCAAGGAGAAAGGAGTGTGACCCGTTGAAGTTCGGTGCGAGGTCCGGTATGCCCACAGTACCTGGGGGAGCTGTTCGGGCCAAACTCCATTGGCTTCATCCAGTCTCTTCTTAAGGCTTTCTTTTAGCGTCTTGTTGATAGCCTCGACCTGCCCATTGGCCTGGGGATAGGCCACGGAGGAGAAGCTTTTAACTATGTCGTGCCTATCGCAGAATTCGGTGAAAAGGTCGCTATCGAACTGCATTCCGTTATCTGATATGATCTTTTTTGGCAGCCCGAATTGGCAAACAATATTCTTGACCACAAAGTCGAGGACCCTCTTTGAAGTGATCGTCGCCAGGGGCTCTAATTTTGCCCACTTTGTGAAATAGTCGATGGCCACCACCGCGTAGCGAACTCCTTCTTTTCCAGTGGGGAGGGCACCAACAAGGTCAATCCCCCAGACCGCGAACGACCATGGGGACGAGATCATCTTCAGCTCGACCAGAGGAGTCTGGGCAATTGTGGCAAATCGCTGTCACTTGTTGCATTTTTGGACGTAGGAAATCGAGTCCTTTGATAGAGTGGGCCAATAATACCCTTGCCTTAATATCTTTAGGGCCAGGTTTTGCCCCCCAACGTGATCTCTGCAAAAGCCCTCGTGCACCTCCTGCAAAATGGTCTTCGCTTCACTTGGCAGAACACACCGTAGGAGAGGTAAAGAGAGGCCACGCCGGTATAATATCCCATCTATCACTGTATACCTCGGAGCCTGGTAAAGTACCCTCCTTGCATCATTTCGTCCCTCGGGTAACTTCCCTACTGTGAGATACTCGAGGATGGGAGTCATCCAAGTCGTTCTGGCGTCGATCAGCTCGACCTCCACCCCAATTTCCTCTATGCTTGGTCTTTCCAAGAACTCTACCGGCACCAGCCCCAAAGTCTCCGCCTCCCCAGAGGTAGCGAGCTTTGCTAGGACGTCCGCGCTGACATTCTTCTCTCGAGGTATCTGCTCGATTGAGCTGCGCTCAAATGCAGATAGCTCTTTCTTTACCTTGGCCAGGTAAGCAGCCATCTTGGTTCCCCGTGCTTGGTATTCTCCTAACACTTGGTTTACCACGAGTTGGGAATCGCTGTAACACTGGACGGAGCTGGCCCTCAGCTCCTGGGCCACCCTTAGCCCAGCCAATAAAGCTTCGTACTCGACCTCATTGTTGGACGCTTTGAATCCGAATCGTAACACCGAGTGGAATCGATGTCCCTCTGGGGATATCAATATAATTCCAGCCCCGGAGTCGGTCTCGTTAGATAAGCCATCTGCGAAGACTTTCCATGAGGCTTAAGCTGATTCTTCCACCGGGTCTTCTCGGAACCCTGTGCATTCTGCCACAAAATCAGCCAGGGCCTGGCTTTTTATACCAGTTCGTGGTATGTATAGTATCTCAAATTGGCTGAGCTCGATAGCCCACTTCAACAGACGTCCCGTTGCTTCAGGTTTCTGCAAAACCTGCCTTAAAGGCTGATCAGTTATGACGTGTATTGAGTGGGACTGGAAATACAGCCTAATCTTTTAGGAGGCCGTAATAAGGCAGAAGGCCATCTTTTACATCAACGGATACCGGGATTCAGCTCCGAGAAGCCTCTTGCTGATGTAATAGATTGGCTTTTGAGACCGGTCTTCTTCTCGGACTAGTACGGCGCTAGCCGCATCTTTCGTGACAGCTAGGTAAAGGAAAAGAGGTTCTCCTGATGTTGGTTTGGATAATACGGGTGACTTGGATAAATGTGCTTTCAGGTTGAGGAAGGCATGTTCGCATTCCTTGGTCCACTCAAATTTTTTATTTCCCCGGAGCAGGTTGTAGAATGGCAAACACTTGTCGGTAGATTTAGAAATAAACCGATTAAGGGCCGCCACCCTTCCTGTCAGACTTTGAACGTCTTTTCATGACCGGGGTGAGGGCATCTCGAGTAGCGACCTGATCTTATCGGGGTTCGCCTCTATTCCCCTGGTATTGACGATGAAACCCAGGAATTTTCCTGACGCAACCCCGAAAGTACATTTTTGGGGGTTTAGCCTCATGTCGTATTCCCTCAAAATCTTAAAGCATTCCTCCAGATTGGAGGCATGGTTATCGATAGTTTTTTACTTGACCAACATGTCTTCAACATACACTTCCATATTTTTCCCGATCTGATTGGTAAACATCCTATTTACCAACCTCTGGAACGTAGCTCCTGCGTTTTTCGGCCCGAAAGGCATGACCTCGTAACAATAAACGTTAGTTGGGGTCATGAAGCTAGTGTGTTCCTGGTCTGCGAGATTCATGGCGATCTGGTTATAGCTCGAGTATGCATCCATAAAAGACATGAGCTCGTGCCCAGCCGTGGCATCTACCAATTGGTCAACCCTTGGTAAGGGGAAGCAATCTTTGGGGCAGGCTTTGTTTAGATCAGAAAAGTCGATGCAGGTCCACCATTTCCCGTTGGGCTTCCGGATCAACACAGGATTGGCGACCCAGATCAGGAACTTTGCTTCATGGATAAAGCCACACTCTAGGGCCTCAGCTCGGGTCGTTCCTAGGCGCCTTTGTTTCTGAGACTTTGCAGGCACGTTTTTATCCAAGTGGAGGGTGTGCATGATGACTCTCGGGCTGATCCCTATCATGTCTCCATGAGACTAGGCAAACACATCTAGATTTTCTTGTAGAAACCTAATCAGCTCCGCCTTCCTTTCGCTACATAGGTTTTTCCCGAGCTTCACCACCTTCGAGGGGTCTTGCGGGTCGATATTTACCTCCTCGAGCTCTTCGATGGCCTAGAGCTCGGATCTATCCTCGCCTACTCTGGTGTCGATATCATTATTTAAGATGATACCCTCCCCTCTGGCATTCTGATGTTTTTCTATCTCAGGACTAGGTACAATTTCCTGAGATTCCTTACTCCTGCCCTGGATGGTCATCGTCTGCTACCTGGGTCTTGATTTTCCCTTCATAGAAATGCTATAGCATTCCCTGGCAGCGAGCTGATCACCTCGGACCGTGCATATTACCGTGGAAGAGGGGAATTTTAGTGCGAGGTGGCTGATGGAGGTTATGGCTTCAAATGCTATCAATGTAAGTCGGCCCAAAATAGCATTGTACGTGGCGGGACAATCGATGACCAGAAACTCGAGGAGTTTTGAGACAGTCTGGGGTCCCTCTCCCAAGGTGATCACCAGCTCGATTGTTCCTATTGTTGCCGGCCCTTCTCCAGAAAGTCCATATAGTCTTTTCCAGCGTAGACCGGAACAGCAGGTTCACCGAGCTCCCATTATCGACCAGTATCCTCCTAACTCTCCGATTGGCGAGCTAGGCAGCTATGACCAGAGGGTCGTTATGGGGGAACTGGACGTGACTGGCATCTTCCTCGGTGAATATGATTGGTTGCCTCTCCATTCGTTGTTGTTTGCGTAGATGCTGCTCTGGGACGAACTCCACTCCGTTATGAGCTTTCAATTCATTGACATATCTCTTCTGGGCACCTCTGCTTGTGCCGCCGGCCAGATGGGGGCCTCCGGAGATCGTGGAGATCTCTCCCCCTATCATAGGAGGAGGGGTGTCCTAATTTATCCGAGACCCGGGCTGACTTATCGGAGCGAGTTGACCGGCGGGAACTCTATTCCGCGCATACTGAGCCAAGGGTCCGGCTCTGATGAGAGTCTTGATCTCATCCTTCAGATGCCTACAATCGTCAGTGTTGTGGCCAATGTCGTTGTGGAATCGACAAAACTTGGAGGGGTCCCGCTTAGCCTTCTGGTGCTTCAAAGGCTCCGGCTTCTTCCAGGGAAGGCGAGCAGAGTTTGCCAGGAAAATGTTCTCCCTAAAGTTTGTGAGCTCGGTATAAGTCGCGTAGACTGGCTTAAACTTTTCTACGGGCTTGTTCTTCTTCAGGTTGTGCTGGCTGCCCTCGCCGCTCCCTTTTCTCTTGCCTCCACCCAATTGGTTATTCTGTGCAACGGTTTGGGTCGCTTTCACGACATCCGTTCCCACTCCAGCGAGCTGATCAAAGGCTTGGCTGGTTCCCGCAACCGATGCTCGTGCCTCCTCCAGGTTTATCGATCCCTGGGCCTTGTTTAGGAACTCGTCCACGGTGCTGACACCTTTTCTTTGTATCTCTTTCCAGATTCCGCCCCCAACGAGGATTCCAGTCCTCAAGGCCATAAGCTTGGAACTATCATCCGCGTCTCTGGCTCGAGCCACGACGTTGGTAAATCTGCTCAGGTAAGCTTTTAAAGGTTCCTCGGGCTGCTACTTTACGTTTGCCAGGGTGTCGTCTTTGACGCGGGCAGCCTAAGAAGCTCGGAATGCCCTCTTGAATTTGGTAGAAAAGGTTTTCCACGAGCTGATGGACTGCTTTTTATTCTGCTTGAACCATTGCCTGGCTGGCCCAGTCAATGTGGAAGGAAATATTAAACACCTTAGCTCGGGACCAATGTTGTGGGCCATCATCAGGGTGTTGAACATACCCAAATGATCTGACGGGTCCTCGTCTCCATCGAACTTGGACAAGTGAGGCATACGGAAACCAGGTGGATACGCCGTGGTTGCTATGGTGGGGGCGAAGAGCTCGAGTTTGTCCCCCGAGTCGTACTCATCTTTTTCTTTTTCCGATAAGAGCTTCTTCATCAGCTCTTCCATCTGAGCTAGATGCTCTAGGGTTTGGTCCTTACTTCCTTGGTTGTTCTAGGGCTGTTCAACAGCTCCAATTCCATTGTAAGTGTTAGGCGGGTTATTGTCCCTCCTAGCTTAAGCTAGGTTATGTGGGACATTCTCGCTGTCACGTACTTCCGACAGACCCTCCCCTTGGTGAGCACGACTACCATTTCTAGCTGGATCTCCTCTCTGAGAGTTGAGGCGATCTCGAAGGTCAGCCCTCGGGGTGGCCCGAGGGCTTTGAGCCAAACTCAAACGATGGCGCAGGTCTTCGCCGGACATGTCACTTCGATGACTCCCAGTCCAGTAACTCCCGTTTGAAAAACTCAGAGCCCGCTGCTGAGGGTGAGGATCCAGGATTTCCCCGTGCGCTCGGCTGCGATGGGGAGGTCCGACGGAAGGAGGATTTCTCCTGCTGCTCCCATGAGCCAGAATGTCTCGGACTGGACGGGGAGGAGATGGGTATCTTATTGGTGATGGGGGATGCCTAACTAGTGACGCGATCCTAGTCCCGTCAGGGCGAATTAAGCTAGGTCGCGACCGCTCCTCTCTACCATTCCCCGCGTCCTGCGCTCGGCGGTCTGACCGTGGTGCAGGACGGCTGGCCGGGGCGGGCTGTCGTCGTGAGCCCTCCCCAGATCTCCTTCGCGAGCTGCCTCGGGCTCTCCTGGGTGCACTTAAGGGTGGAATTAAGCTAGGAGTTGATGTCCGGACCGATCGGCTGAATTGCTAATCGGCCCTAGGAAGTTCCTCAAACACAGTTTCCTGGTGGTGTGACATGAGAGTAGAATTCGGAGTCGAGGTTCTGACTGACCGGCTGGGCCTGGACCGGTTACCCTAGCGGGACTTATGAGTCCCACTATGCCTCTTTTCGACGTTAGCGTCGGTTGTAAGAGGGGGTAATTGGGCCAAGACCTCTTCGCTTTGCTTGTTTGCTTTCGACAGCTGACTTCTCAATTGTGCATTTTCCATTTCTATCGCCTTGTAGAAATCTGGGTTCAGATTTGGCGGCCGGGGAGCCGAACTTCCAGTGTCACCCTGGCCCATTGGCTGCTTTCCCGGTTGTTGTTGAACCTCGGGGTTTTGCTCATCGGATATGGCGGCATGGTGGGCCTCCTACCCATCACGTTGATCCGCTTCATTACCATGCCTCGAGCGAGTAACCACCATGGTTGGGTTTCTGCAATAGCACCAATCTAAATCATCTCAATGAAAGCACCAAACTATTGACACGGTTCTTCGGCAACAGATAATTAACGGATAAACGGGATGGATTAGTGCTAGATAATGAACCGTAACATGTAAGTATTTATATTCCAAACTGGCGAAAATAGTATAGGGGGAAGGTTATAACTCCTTTCCTTTTAGGTGGTTCGAAGGTTAAAATCTCTCTAGTCCACCAGCCAATATTATTGATATATCTCTAGTATTCCTTACAGGGTGTTTCTTTACAAACTAGACACCAACCCCTTGCAACGCCCAGGGTCTCCATATTTATAGGGAGAGGATACCTGGGTGTTGGTAAAGGGGGTCATCCCATGACCTTCTTACCCATCATGTCACCTCTGTGACACTTATGATTAATTCCTAAAACCTGACAATGAAGTGTTGTCTAATCAATAGGTAAGGGGGATAATGGGCCGCATGGCCCAAACCAGTCGTGGGGTGCCTGAACATGCACGTTTATGCTGCGTGTCCGAGAATTCAGGAATGGAGTAGACATGTGATGTCTGATATGCGTACGTTTACATTGTGTGGTTGACTTCATAAGTGGTCGGGGGTGTCAGTTCTATGCCGCACCTCGAGCTTAATGTAGTTCCAGCTCGTGGTGTCCACACTGCTGACCCGATGCCTTTGAGTATTTTTACTAACCCTTTGACTAGCTCGGGCTAAAGAGGTGGAGACTCGTAACAGCAGCTCTAGGTAGGTGGCTTCCACGTGGCAGATAGAATTATGCCATTTTCCAGCTCGCTAATAACCCGTGGATATTTAGGGCGTACAATAATTTTTTGCTTGAAAATTCAGAATTGAATAAAGAAAAGAAAAGTGTTAGTTTTGAAAAAAAAAAAAAAAGTAAAGGAAATTAGTAATTTTGAAGCTTCCATGGCCCACCTGCACCCACTCCATGACCCAGAAAACCCTAGCAGGCCCAAAGGCCCACGACGCCTCCGTCCTTTTCTCTTCCCTTCAGTCGAGAAGCCCTACGACCCAGCACATGCACGCCTCCTTCCCTTCAGCTCCAAAGCTTCCGCCTGGGCCTTCTTTTCTCCACCTTCCCAGGCCCACGCCTGCCTTCATTCATCAGCAAACCCAGCCCACGTGAGCCCAGTCTGCCACCACGCCTGCTAGAAGCCTAGTCGGCCGCCTCCTCTTCTCTTGAGCCCAACAATATTCCTTTGTCCCACAATGTCCTAAAGTGTCATTTTTTTCCACTTTTCTACATATTTTACTACAAAATTAATCATTACACCCCAAAATTCACCTTCACATAGTTCAAGACATATTTTTACACTAATTATGCCATATTATTCTTTATTTAAATTGATTATTTTAATACTTTATTTTGACTATAAATAGGTAGTATCAAGAGTATTTTGGGGGGACTTGACATATTTTGGTTACTATCATCTTTTCTACACTTTCTCTTTACATTTTCTATCTTCATTTTGAAAGACTATTTTGTGCCAAATATGTATTTTGTAATATGTTTTGGATTCTAGGTATGTGCTTATAATATTTTTCATAAGATTATTAAGATCATGATGAATCAACTTATAACTAGATAATATTTATTGTTGTGTGTTGATTTCCCTTGTAATGCAACAAAGTTTGTGGAATTTTTATTCTTCATATATGTCTTTCATCTTTAATATCTTGTATTTTGGATTGTTAAATAATATTAAACTCTGTTCTTCACTCTGCAAAACATAATATTATTTTATTAAGACGTGTCACTAAATTGTACACATCCAATGCTTAGAACAAAAATATTATATTTTGCCTTTTAAATAATGTTATTTGAGTTCTTGTTGTTTCATTAAATTGATCCACATTAAATACTTTGAAAATATTTTTTTGAAAAGTAAAGAAAAATCCTATCTTTTTTAGAAAAAATTTGTGCTTAAATTATATAAATCTATTTTAAAAATGATAGTTTGATTTATTTTAACTATCAATAAAACTTGAGAATCAATATAATAATAAATATTATTAAACTTACATTTTGTAGATTCTAATATCTTAATAATATTTCTCATACAACTTGTTTACAAATCATAATTTGTTTACTTTTTTTTGTCTTAAATACCTTTATTTTCTTGACACAAAATCTTATCAATCTTTGGAGCTATGACAGAATTTGTTTAATTTTGGTTTAAAATAGTTTTTTTTTTATTTTAGTCAATTCTCTTGGATTCGAATCCTTGCTTATATGAACACTATTTTATAAATACGATTTATGCACTTGCGATTTACATTTTAAAACATATAAGTTTTTGGTCCAACATGCATGATGGTTTTCGATGGCCATCAACGTGTGCATTTGAAATTATATAGAAAACTTTTGATGGTATTCAATGGAGCCTTGAGGATAATCTAAAGTTATGATAAGTTGTTTGGGGTTTTTTTTCCGATGGCATTCCATTAGCAATCGAGGTTTCGATGATGCCTCGGGGTCATTGAATGTTTTGACAGATTGAATAATTTTTTAAACTTTGCATAAGATTTTTTCAGTTCAATTGTTATTTGATGGGGTTTAATATCCAAAAAACTATTTTGATGGTTTCGAAGGCCATCTAATTGTTTGGCAGTTAAAATATATATATTTTTTCGATGCCTAGTTAAATTCTTTCTTCAATTAAAATACCAATAAAAAAAGGGTATGGAATCTTTCATCAAATTTTGTCAACAAAAAATATTAAGAAACAATACTAAAATTCAAACTTTAGTTCAATTAAAAAATATAACACAAAATTTAACTCAAACTCTACTTATATATGATTTTTCTCACCCAAAATTCGATCTACTTGATAAGAAACAAGATTGAATGATTGGGTTATTTGGCCATAAAAAAAAAATTAAAAGTGTAGAGGTGAGAAAGAGGAAGATTGTGGGAGGGATTTCATGTGAGAGAGTTTTCAAATAACACCTATATTTATATACTAGATATAAGCAACCAATACATGTGTGCTTAGTTTTATTTATAGAATTTATTAATTATTTTTATTAAATAAATAAATAAATAATAATATATATAAAATAATGAAATAAACATATTAAATGAATAATTAAACTAAAACATTATTTATGATTTTTTAATATATATATAATATGATAACTTTTGTAAACATAAATGATATTTTTTAAGGGTAAATACCATTTTAGATCCTGTGTTTTACAAAAGTTATTGATCAGACCATCTGTTTTGTTAAATGACAATTTGGACCATACATTTTGCAAAATGGAACAAATTAATACCCTGAACTTAATTTTGGTCAAACTTTTTTTCAATATGACCAAAATACCCTTAGGTTTTATTAATTAATGAAATAATTAAATAATTGAATATATATATTTTAAAATAAAAAATAAAATAAATTATTTTTTTTTAAATAAAAACGTAATAAAAAGTTAACACAATAACATTAACAAAAATTAAAACTAAATCTGAATCTAAATCAGATAAAATTAAAAACTAAAAATTAAAATCCATTTCTCTTGAAAATTGTTTTTTCTTCACCTTCTTCTTCTCTTCTTTTGCAGGTGCTCGACAATCAGTTTCTCTTCTAAATCGATCTTCTTTTCTTTTTCTTTTGCAGGTGCTCGACGGTTTTGCAAGATTTGAAGTCGATTTGAGAAGGGCTTTGTATGACGGGCGGGATGGGTATCGAGAATGGACAGATGGGTTGGGTGCAAGTCCTCGATCATGGATGGAACAACACCGAAGGGTCTGGTGCCATTGAGAGAAATGGGCAACGGGATCCAGGCACAGAATCGTCGGATCTGGGGGGCTAAGCTCATTGTTGTCAAATATGGGGGCTAAACGTTGAAGCCATAGTCAATGGCGCCGGATTTGTGGCTCGCCAGAACCAAGGTGTCCTCTAATGCCCCAAAATCCCTAATAAGGTTTAGGACCTTGATTAGGAGGCTGGGAGGGTCATAATTGATTTATTACGATATTAAATGGTAATATGCATGTTTATGTGGATTATATTATGATATGATGTTAAATGCATGCATGTGGGTCCACAATTTATTACAGGGGTGTTTCGGTAATTTGGCCAGTTGAGGGCGTAATTGTATATTTGTATGTATGTTGGTGACATATTGTTGAGAGCACATTATAATGTGGACTTGTTCGAGCTATTCGGCATGAGACGATCATGGAATATTAATTAGCAGTTTAGTCATAACAGGTTTAAGTTCGGGGCTCGAGATGAGTCTCGGGGTGGTTTTAATGATTAGAGTGTTGCTGGGAATTAAAGGATAACAGGATATGAATTATTGGTGTTTGAGATTATCGAGAATAGCAGGAATTGGAGAGCGTTAATTATGATTAATGAGATAAGTGGGAAATGCCAATTTTGCCCTTGGGAGCCTTTAGAAACCCTTAATTGACCTAGAGGTTTTTTGGTCTTTTCACCCCTAGGATAGATATCAGCCATTAAGGCTGTAGAAATTTGTTAAAAACAGAGCATCTCTTCCTCTTCTCCCGTACCGCTTTTTCCTTCATTTTCTCTTTGAATTTTCAAGCTCTTCTTGAGGAACCAAGCCAAGGAACCAAGCTGGGATAAGCTAGGATTATGCTCCACCATTGAAGAGGGTGTGTTGCTGAGATTGAGGTGAGCTTTTAGCCATTAGAACTCTTGATTTTGCTTTGTTTTCTTAGTTAAGTTTCAACGGGTTTTTGAGTTAGAAAGTTGGGAATTGATTGGAGTTTTGGCTAGGGTTCTTGTGGTTGTGATGTTTGGGGTATGTGAGGATGGTTTTTGGGTTCATTTGGCATAAAAAATGGGGTTTGGAAGCATTGGAATCGAGTTAGAATTGAAGGAGTCGAAGAAGGAGGTTTCAGGGGAGAGCTGTTCTGGGGGTAGCGCTACAGCGCCCATCAGAGGGCGCTATAGCGCTACACAAGATCTTTGCTGGGCGGTTGGGGGTTCTAAGTATAGCACTGGGGCGCTAGTGAGCAGCGCTGCTCTGTTCCTCCAGAATCCCATTTTGAGTGTTTTTAAGGGTTTGTGGCTCGGGGTTTCAATCCTTAAGGCCCAGGACGAATTTACTCACCGTGTGGGTACATTACGGGGTCCCAAGAGTGGGGTTTAGATCAAGACCCTATCATTGTTGATTTTCATTAATCGGAGATTGTGTTTAGTTATGACTAGGTGACCGCTAAAGGATTAAAAGATCGATCGTTCTCAAGGGTCGTTCTTGTTATAATTCTCGCTCGAACCAGAGGTAAGAAAACTGCACCCCATATGTGAAATGCATGATTATTCGTGAGGCATGTTGAGTTCTCTATATGTGGACATTGATTGCATTGAAAATGCATAAGATACACGAGATTAGGGCATGGCATGAATGTTGATTATGAGATTGATCAAAGCTTGAGTCTTTGTAATTGTGCATAATTATAATTATGCTTTTGATTACTGAACGAGCATGCCAAATTTCTTATATATGAATATTTGACATATGATATATGTCTGTTTGTATTACCTAAATGAGGAGGCACTGACATATTAGTCAGGGATTGGCAATGGTGTCAGTATCAACTGTGAAGCTGTGACTTATTAGTCAAGTTCGGCAGTGGTATTGAGCACTGGTCACATGGGATTGACTTATAAGTCAAGTACGGTCTTAGCGTGTTTAACACAAGCCGATAAAAGATTAGATCTAAACAACATCTACATTGAATGACTCGAATGAGCATTAATGCCGGACCGACCCTAAGGTTGATGAAACTCATAAGTGCTTGTCTAGTCTAAGGGCTAGTTAATTAGGGCCAGAGCCAGAAAGACTAAGGCGACCTACATGTTACATGGCTAGGAGGGTATGGGACCTCCAGAGTGTGACTTATTAGTCATCTATACCGAGTGTGACTTATTAGTCACTAATACAGAGTGTGACTCATTAGTCACCTATACAGGGTATGACTCATTAGTCATCCACACAAATATTGACTTATTAGTCATCTATACCGAGTGTGACTTATTAGTCACCAATACAGAGTGTGACTCATTAGTCACCTATACGGGGTATGACTCACTAGTCATCCACATAGAGATAGACTTATTAGTCATCTGTACAGAGTGTGGCTTATAAGTCACCTATACAGAGTGTGACTCATTAGTCACCTAGAGAGAGATGGACTCATTAGTCATCTACACAGGGTATGACTTATTATTCATCTATACAGAGTGTGACCCATAAGTCACCTATGCAGGGTGTGGCTCATTAGTCACCCACTCTGGGATTTACTTACTAGTCATCTATTCAAGAAGCAGGTCCTCAGAGAATGACTCATTAGTCTTTTGTTCAGATGCAGGACCCCATAATAATTTATTTGAGCTTATTTGCATGCAAGATGGAAGCTATTATTGCTAGGCATGCACATTATGATTCGATGACATGTTACTACTGTTCATGAGCATGTTGAGTTTTCTTGCTGGGCTTCGGCTCATGGGTGCTATGTGGTGCAGGTAAAGGCAAAAGAAAGCTGGACCATCCTTGTGTTGGAGAGTGTTGACCCTCGTTTTGGTCAACTGACACGGAGTCAAATGCTTGACGTGACAGAAAGTATTGAAATAGATCTAATGGAAAGAAAAGTAAATGACACAACAAATTATAGTGGTTCAGCCCCACGAATTGGTAATGACTTATGTCCACTTAAGCTATTATTGATCTTGATTCTCAAAGGAGTGATCAAAGAACTAGGGTTCTTTGAGTTTCACAAGCCTTAGAGGGATAAGTAATACAATTGAAAGGTAATAGATCAAATTCTCTTCTAAAGCATAAAACAAAATCAGCCAAAAAGTCCCTTCCTTGAGCTATTTCTCTCTATTTATAGGCTCAAGGAGGATTACATGAATCAGTTACAGATATTCTTTCCTAAATAATCGGATAATTAGGAATCATGGGAAATAATCTCGGATATGATTACAATTGCACAAGACCATCTCAAAATATACGGAGTATACGACCAAGCTGGTCGTATATAAAATCCAAATGTTGTGTCGGGGGAATCTTCCTGGTCAATGGTCGAACAGAACCTCTGCCAGGTGTCAGCCATGTGTTAAAAATGTTTGCCATGTCACCCATACATACTTTTGGGGTAGCATTTGCCCCCCAAGTTTATTTATTACAACCAGCAATAAATAAACTATTAGGAAAATGACCATTCGATTACCCCACCAAATCTGTCAGAGTAGTTCGTGCCTCCTCGAAAAAAGTGACCTACCCCTATCCAATCATACATTTTCGGTTCCCAAGCAAACCTATGACGGCTATCACTCTTCCCCATGCTTCGAAAAAGGGGAACTTATGATTACCTCTTTATTCCATATCTCAGGCAATATATATATAGCTTCTAGAATTTCCTTTTTACCTTTTACAAGCTATTTTTCTGCCAAGAACTCTTCCAAGAACCCAGAATCTCTTTGAAGACCATCCTTTGTCGTTCCAGGAATCAGCTGTTCGCACACCTACACTCGAAATTTCTCCAGGACTCCACAATCTTCGTATAGGTAAGCTTCAGAACTTTTGCACCCTTATTTTGCTGTGCATGCCGATTTAAGTTAGCTTTTTAGGTTCTGATATTGCTCTGTGTTCTTGGGTAGAGATGCATGAAAATTGGGCATTTGTCGAGTGATGCTAGATATGGTAGTGTATATTTTCCTTTTAGGGGTCATGAATCAGTTTTATAGTTAAGATCATAAATTTAGGACGTAAAGTCGAAGTAAAAATTCGATTTTTAGGCTAGTTGAAAAAACTGGGTTTTTCCCGCCCTTACTGAAGTTGAAAAAGCTTTTTCAGAAAAACTTTTTGCTTTCACTTTTTGATCTGTTTTTCAAACTGTTCGTATGAAAAATTTAGTTTTCGTTAGAATGCTGCTGTGTAAAAGTTAGACTTTTATACACGAGAAGCGTTATTCTAACCAACTTTTTAGGCTCTCCATCCTCACCTCCCCCTTTTTCTGTTCGCAGCTTTTTAATGCCAGATTTGTTGGGAGGTGAGAGGCCAATAGACGGCGATCTACTTGCACAGCTGCTCGAGGGCGAAGAACAGCCAGATCAGTGCGTCCACGAGATTCCTTTCTCCAGAATTTCTCCTCCCAGACCTCAACCAACTCTAGTTAGAATGGGCTGTGTTAAGTCCACTGCCCAAAAGAAGAAAAATTCAGAAAACCCTTCCAATCCTCGAGCCCGGCTTGACTCGCAAGCTGGGGTTCCCTCGACCAGTGATTGAGAAAACATTATTCCTGACCCTCATATCCAAGTTAGGGCTCGTCCTCGGCATTCAGTCCTTCCCGACGTCGAGTGGTATCTTTCCCCACTCACCCAAGTAACCCCTAGGATGCTAGCCAACTACTTCAGAAAGTACGACCTTTCTGGGGTAACCCTCAAAATCCCTACTGCAGATCAGAGGGCGAATTTTCCTGGAGGCGTTTACAGCGGCTGGTTGAGGTATCACATAGAGGCTGGGGCTACCCTTCCTCTCCATCCATTTTTCCAGGGGGTGGCAAATTATTTTGGAGTCGCCCCCTTCCAAATTACACCAAATGGATATAGAATGCTTGTTGCACTCTATATCCTTTATAACCACAAAAATGGCCAGAGCCTACCCCCCATGAGGTCAATTACCTTTTTTGATCTTAAGTCCAATCCCCAACAATCTGGTACGGGGATTTTTCACTTTTGTCACCAGGAGACCAACTGAACCTTCCTGAGTGACGCAACCCACATTTCCAACATGAGGGAATACAGTCAGGAGTATTTCCTCACGCCTGACATGGTCACGAATAACCTGGCCTTCACTCGAGGAGGTAAAAGTATTTTTTCACTGGTGGCTGTTTTTACTTAGCAATTTTCCTTGCATTTTTCTGAAACTTCTTGTGTTTTTCAGGCCCATGGTTACGACCAGACCCAACACCAGACATGGTGTTGAGGTCTGCCATGTTGGCTAGAATGGCGGACATTGAGAAGAGCGTCAAGTCCCTGGTCACCGAGGCCAACTTGAGGCTAGCTGGACTCCTAGACCCTCACCAGGATATGAAAGAACCTGCGGCAAGAAGTTTCATTGCCGAGGAAAATCCCAAGCAGCAACCACCAGCGTCTCCTCCTCGACGGAGACCGACTGGGGTTACAATCAGGGAACCCGTTGGCAATACCCCAGCAGAAAGGTCTTCTGCCCCCCAAGTAAAGGGAAAAGAGATTATGAAGGAGATTGTCAGTGAGCATGAAGCTCAGACGTTAATACCTCCATTTATTGAATCGGGCAAGGACAAGGATTGGGAAGTCTACCCAAAATGTGCTTGGTGTGAGAGGCGTCATCTGGGAGAATGCCGAGCAAAGGCATGTTTTTTTTTGTGTGTAATGGTTGGGCATCTCAAGATGGATTTCCCAAGGCGAAGGAAGGATGAGCCAAAGGGGTTGGACAGCCGACTCCAGCTCGAGTGTTCGCTCCGATGCAGTTAGAGACTGAGACTGAGGCTGGTTCTTCAGTAGTGGCAGGTCAGCTTCCTAGTTCTGAAGGTCTTCTGCCCCCCAAGGAAAGGGAAAACAAAAGGCAGTCGGGCCTGTCATAGACTTAGACGAGGCCTCTGACGAAAATGGTATTGTTATTTCACTCTTAGATAACTTGCCAATTCCTTGTCATTTATTCGACGGGGACGACAATTTTACATATGCTTCAAACCTAGGGCCAGACTTCTTCATGCCAGAGAGTGAGTGTATGACTAGTAGAGTCAATAGTATAGCGACCAGTAGTAATAGCTCGGGTATTTGACTTTGAAATTTTCTTTATTTCTTTTATGATGCAACATAACTTGTCATCTATTTTGGCTTACTGTCTGCATGTTTACCTCTTTTGTAGAAATGGCTTCTGCAAACATTTTCAATCTTTA